>NC_044041.1:24525616-25146493 GCF_901765095.1 Microcaecilia unicolor
ATAAATAAAAAACGTCCAGATGAAGACTTAAGCTCTTGGAGAAGCAAAGTTAGTATTTGAACTTGACAGTACAATATCTCATAAAAATCTTCACACATATATACACATTTCACATTCTGCTGTCTACAAAATAGAATTTAAGAAAGCAGTAAAGTAGGACTTTGGTTCACTGATCTAACACATCATTCTCCACACTTTCAATGTGAAAAAAGAATTATAGACATTGTTAAAAAGTATTTTGGATAGGATCCTGATAAACTACTAAGGGCCATGTTTACTAAGCTGCGCTGTAGGCGCTCTAACATTTTTAGCGCATACTAAAAATTAGCATGCACTAACACTAGAGACACCCACAGGAATTTTTAGTGCGCACTAAAAACGCTAGCATGCCTTAGTAAACAGGGCTCTAACTATTTAAAAGTAGGAGTTATTTTGCTTGGAAAGCAATCAATGGTGGGTGTCAGTGGTGGGCAAGATAGGCAACCTGTAATCCAAGTTGAGGAGGTTTTGGAGTGGTTAAAAATAAGGTGATTATTTTTCAGTCAAGTGGTAGCTGTGTCTAGAGCAGATTGCAGTGATGAAAGATTTGGGTAGAATGCATCTGTGTAATATACTAACAAATTTTCATCAGCATAGATATTTATTTATTCCTTCCATATTTCCTATAGGCAGTAATGCCGAAAGTTACATTGCATTAACCCAGTTTTTCTATTCCGCCAACACCAGAATGAGTTCGAAGCAGATCACATAATAGAACTAGAAACAGTCTTCTAGGAAATACAAAAAATAAATAAATAAATAAAAATACAAGCAGATAGTCCCATTTGGATTAATCCTTCAGGAAATACAAAATAAACAGATGTCACATCATAGATTAAACCAACAAAGTACAGTTCCGACTAAGAGAGCACATATTTCTTAACAGCAGTATGAAAAGCAATTCAGAGAACCAATAGGAGTAATACCACCATGGCAACTAAAGACAATCGATGAAATAACACTTAGGGCAATGTTTGGGCAAGTCACTTAACCCTCCATTGCCCCAGGTACAAGTAAGTACCTGCATATCTATATATACACTTTGAATGTAGTTGCACATACCAAAGAAAGGTGGTATATCAAGTCCCATTTCCCTTTCCTCTTGGCGCGCTAGCTTTTTTAGCGTGCTAATGTTACAGACATCCATATATTCCTGTGTCTCTAGCATTAGCACTCGCTAATTTTTAGTGTGCGTTAAAAATGCCAGTGCACCTATAGCGTGGCTTAGTAAACATTATAAATCTTAATATAGTAACATAGTAGATGACGGCAGAAAAAGACCTGCACGGTCCATCCAGTCTGCCCAACAAGATAACTCATATTTGCTGCTTTTTGTGTATACCCTACTTTGATATGTACCTGTGCTCTTCAGGGCACAGACCGTATAAGTCTGCCCAGCACTATCCTCACCTCCCCAGCCCTGCCTCCCAACCCCGGCTCTGGCACAGACCGTACAAGTCTGTCCAGCACTATCCCCGCCTCCCAACCACCAGTCCCGCTTCCCATCACCGGCTCTGGCACAGACCGTATAAGTCTGCCCAGCCCTATCCCCGCCTCCCAACCACCAGCCCCGCCTCCCGATCTTGACTAAGCTCCTGAGGATCCATTCCTTCGGCACAGGATTCCTTTATGCTTATCCCACGCATGTTTGAATTCCGTTACCGTTTTCATTTCCACCACCTCCCGCGGGAGGGCATTCCAAGCATCCACTACTCTCTCCGTGAAAAAATACTTCCTGACAGAGAGGCACCAGAAGGTTACCACAATGAGCTATCGGATCTGTTAAAAGCACAGAGCTATTTCAGATCCAAACTCCTTAAAGCTTCATCAATCATTTGCCTCAATGTCTAAATTATTTTATTCTTCATTAAATAAAATTCAGATGTATCACAAAAAGCAGCAAAAAAGATGGTGCAATAAAAATTTTCAAGAGCTACCAAAAGGCAATTATTCAAATAGAAGCCAAAACAAAATAAACTAAATAAATTTGTGACTACTTAGCTTATTTCAGCGGACGTCTCGTGAGGCCGCCACTGGAAATCTGGCAGCCATTTTTAAAAAAGCGATGTGGCAGCAAGAGGGTCAGCGGCAGTGGGAGGGAAAGACTGGGGATCTTTCCTGCCTCAAACAATCCACTAGACCACCAGGGTGGCTTGGGTATGTGCCGGGAGGGCACCCTGCTGCTTGGTGGAGGAGAGGCAAAGCTTAGATCACCGTGCATTTCCAAGGAATCCCGCCATCCCCGCTTCCGTGCAGCTCTCTGGCAGGAGATGGCAATGATGGCTGAAGCACGGAGCGGGAGGGAGATGATAACGCCGCCGTGTGGCCCCTGGGAGTGCGAGGACCTGTGCAACCGCCCCTGTTGTCCCAGCCTAAGACTGGCCCTGATTGTTAGCTTCTGAGCCAAAATAATACCCAAAATTTACAGTGAGGACTCTAGCTCATAGGTCATACTATTCACAGTTAAGGAGATTTTATGGGTAATGGTCTTCTTAGGGCAAGGGCAAGTGGGCTAAGGAAAATGTTAAATAGAAAAAGTACTAGTTCTAATCCCTGTGGAACACCACAAGTCAAAGGATATGATGGAGGAGGTGGTAGTTGGTGTTATTACAGAGAAAGATCTGTCAAGAATTAGGAAAAAACAGTTCAAGACTGTTCTAGCAAGACCTACTGCAAAGGGGAAACAGTTTGGCATCACCAAGAGGCTGAGGGGTCCTTTTACCAAGCTGCAGCAAAAAGGGCCCTGGCGCTGCTGTTTTTCCTGCATGCCAGGGCCCTTTTTACCACAGTGGTAAAAAGACCCCAATGGCCTTGCGGTAACAGAACTATTACCGCATGGCCATGTGACAGGGAGCTATTGAGGTGGTGATAAGGGCTCCCACACTAACCCGGCGGTAACCGGGCAGTGTGTGGCGATGCCCGACTACCTCCAGGTCACCGCTGCACAAGCCATTTCCGGGTATTTTTCCCCCCTGGAAATGGCGTGCACTCAGGGCAGGACTATTGCTGGCGTGCACTCAGGGCAGGACTATTGCTGGCGACCGCGTTGGGCCAGCAGTAATCCCGGAAGAGCTAACGGTAAGCCCGTATTGGGCTTATTGCAGCTCTGTAAAAGGGCCCCTGTATTAGGCCCAGATGCACAAAGCTTACTGTGCTAGGAATGTCTGATTGTGATCGATTTAATCCAGTTTAGCGTGCACATTATTCAGTGACTAATGCACAAAGGGGTCCTACATGGTTTTTACCGTTTATGGTAGCAGCCAACAAGAATTATATGCAAATGTATTACAACGAGCTGATTAGTATTAAAATGAGAGTTCTGAGCGATACATAGCCATATCCATGCAATGCATAGAAAGAAGAGCCTACCTTTAACGAGTAAATTTTTACAGGAGGTCAGGAGCTGTTGTAGCATGATGGTGGCTTCTCAGCGGAGCAGACTGCTGTCATATTTAAATAGTATTTGCCCATGTGTGTGTCCTGCACATAACAGAACTGTGAAGAAGTTGTCTTGAAACCAAAAGGCACGTTGTGGAGGCGTGCTCACAGCACCCACAGTTTTGTAAAAAAGCTACACAAGGCTTTCATACACGCACATATAAACAATAAACCCACCAGGCTGTGAAAGTTGTTGTAGATCCCCACAAAAAGAAACTTTTACACCCTGGGTGATTTATTCCTTATATATGTGTATGAAAACCATGTGTAGCAGTGGAACGCTGTGGAGGCACGTCCATAGCACACGCTGTTCTGCGCACGCACACAGCATCAACGTTTAGCGAGTGACTGTCCTACACATGCGCTGCTTAGTGGGTGGCTGTTCTACGCATGTGCTGGCGCTTTCCCTACTGAGTTGCTTGTTGTAATTGTGAGCAGCTCATTTGCATGAGATTTCTTTTCAGCATCACTCCCTATTTCAAACTCGTTAACTTTTGTCAGGGATCTAAAAGCAATGTTTTTTTTAACAGGGACTTTTGTTCATCGGCATGTTAGTCAGACTGTCCTCTTAAGTCAGTAACCAAGGGTAAAGAAAACTACTGAAGGTTACTGTGAGGCCTAAAATTACTTGAAAAGAATTACAGAGGCCTCTGGCTGAGACTTGGGAAAATGTTGCCTATTCATCAATGTCAAAATTGCTCCACATACACGGACTGTATGGCGGGATGACAAAAAGAAAACTTACTGAAAAAAAGCATATAGAGAATAATTCAATAACATAAGCACATAAGTATTGCCACACTGGGACAGGCCAAATGTCCATCAAGCCCAGCATCCTGCTTCCAACAGTGGCTAATCCAAGTGACGGATCGCCCTATGTTCTTTTGTAGAATGTTATCAAAACTGGGTAGATACATGCATATGCACTTAGGCATAAGCACTTAAACCAGCCACAGAGCTGGTGTAAGTGTGCACACCTATATTCCAGAGATATTTATTTCTTTATTGGGATTTATTAACTGACTTTATGAACTTCGCACCCCACCCATGCTCCACCCACTCTGTCTATGCACAGGTCCACTTGTAAACTGTATGCTATCAAAGATATGCACATGGTTATGGAATAGTGTTTAGGTGCATATTACTACTACTTCTTAACATTTCTAAAGCGCTACTAGGGTTACGCAGCGCTGTACAGTTTAACATAAAAGGACAGTCCCTGCTCAAGGAGCTTACAATCCAAAGGACAAATGTACAGTCAGTCAAATAGGGGCAGTCAAATTGGGCAGTCTAGATTTCCTGAACAGAAGTATAAAGGTTAGGTGCCGAAGGCAACATTGAAGAGGTGAGCTTTGAGCAAGGATTTGAAGATGGGTAGGGAGGGGGCTTGGCGTAAGGGCTCAGGAAGTTTATTCCAAGCATAGGGTGAGGCGAGGCAGAAAGGGCAGAGCCTGGAGTTGGCGGTGGTGGAGAAGGGTACTGAGAGGAGGGATTTGTCCTGTGCGCGGAGGTTTCGGGTGGGAACGTAGGGGGAGATGAGGGTAGAGAGGTAATGAGGGCTGCAGACTGAGTGCATTTGTAGGTTAGAAGGAGGAGCTTGAACTGTATGCGGTACCTGATTGGAAGCCAGTGATGTACATGCTTATGTACATGCTTATGTGCTAGTATTATAAACATGCATGCATCTAACTGGCATGTAAATGTTTATGCCTACTTTACAGAGTTATTCCCATGATCTGCTGCACAGTGTTTGCCAAAAACCACAATGGAGGTACTGCACATAACTGATGTGTGGTACATTATCCTGCTAACATCATCTCTACAGTAAAGCGTTGTGGTGATAGCCAGGGCAGCCGAGAGACTGGGCCGGGCCCGGGGCAAGGCCACCCCGGGGCCCCGCCCTCCAAGGTCGCCACCGCTCCCCCCCCTCGAGATCGCCGCAGTCACTGCTCAACCCCCTCCACCCTCCCCCGAGTTCGCCGCCGCTGCTCCCCCCTCCACCCCCCCCCCGGAGGTTGCCACCGCCGATCCCCCCTCCGTCTGCCACTGGGCTAGGCCCCCTGCACTGAAAGCGCAGTCTCACCTCCATGAAAGCAGCCCTCCTTCCCTCCTTGTGTCCCGCCCTCGCGGAAGTTATGTCACACGAGGGTGGGACACAGGGAGGGAAGGAGAGCCGAAGGGAGACGTTCTGCTGCCTTCAGTGCTGCTTTCACGGAGGTGAGACTGCGATTTCAATGCAGGGGGCAGATGGTCAACGACAGAGGGTGGGTGGGACTGCAGCGCTGGGCCCCCCTTGGAGGCCCGGGCCCGGGGAATTTTGTCCCCCCCGCCCCCTCCCCTCTTGGCGGCTATGGTGATAGCATTATGCTACTATTTGGGATTCTGCCAGGTACTTGTGACCTGCATTGGCCACTGTTGGAAACAGGATACTGGGCTAGATGGGCCATTGGTCTGACTCAGTATGACTATTTTTATGTTCTTAAGTTGTGGGAATGGTTTGCAGCAAAGATATGAAGGCTTTGGAAGGTAAACAGAAAACTAGATAGTGTAAAGTCCAGGCAGATCCTGAAGGAAAATGTGTTCCTTCATACCATAAACCTAGGACAGGGCAAAAATTTTACCTTTAGACAGGACAGTGATTCTAAACACAAAGCAGAAGCAGTAACAATGGAATGGCTTGGCAAATAGAAAACAAATGTTTTGAGTAGCCCAATCAAAGCCCAAACCTGAATCCTACACAAAATCTGTGGCAAGACTTGAAGACTCCTAGCACACAGATAATCCCCAGCCCACCTAAAAAATTTTGGGCTATTCTGCTAGGGAAAATGGGCAAAACGCACTATCCTGCTGTGCAAACTTGGTAGATACTTATTTTAAATGACTCATGGCTATTATTGCTGCAAAAAGCTTTCCAACAAAGTATTGAGTCAAACGATGCAGACTTAAACATTTTCCCCCCAAATTCTATATACGGTGCCTTAAGTTGCATGCGCTAATTTGGCCGCATGGCCAAATTGCACACACAACTTAATTAACAATCCATTCAGCTCCAATAATTGGTACTTAACAACCAGTGGTGCTAATTGGCTTTAATTAGAAGTTACGTGCACAACTTTCTAGGTATATTCTATAACGTGATGTATGTAAATTTTCATGCACACAATCAAAAAGGGGGCATGGCCATGGGCGGGTTGTTGGAGTTTCAGAAAACTATGTGCACAAATATGGAATACACCCGATCTGTGTCTAACATAGGTGCAGGTATTTAGGCCTGGTTTTAGGTAGCCTAAATGGGTGCACTAAAATTTTAGTCACAAGAATGGTGTGCATATTCTATAAACTATGCATATATTCTGATGAGCATATTCTATAAAATACACATAACTTTAGGCATTGTTTATAGAATCACGCTAACCGTGTGGTTTTTCCATGCTGATTTTTAAGGTGCCATTTATAGAATTTGCCCGTTTGGTTTCTTATTCTTAGTTACTTTTTTTTTTATATATTTCTACAATCACTCTTTTCACTTTGAAAGTGTGGACTATGTTGTGTAGATAAGTGAAACAAATGTTATGCTTACAATTATGTTTATTATAATAGTAATAATAAACTTAATAATCATTCTCTCATTGAAAGTGTAGAGTATGTTGTGTAGATAAGTGAAAGAAATTCCTAGTTTAATGCATTTAAAATTTTATTTTTTAGACAACAGAATGTGAAAAATGTACAAAGATGTAAAATGTACTATATTGCCATCAGTAGACACAAAATTAAGTATTGATCCGTTGTCAACCAGATTTATGATTAAGCAGAATAAAATAAATAAATAAATAAACAAACCTGCATATGATCCTGTGGAAGTTCACTAATTTCAGTGTTAAAGACCCTCACTGATAACATTCTGCTCGCAACAGTTCACAAAACAATTCTAAAGGTGCGCACAAATGTAATTAAGCTAGAAACAGGAATTCTGAGTAAACAAAGAGGGTGAGGAATCCGCACAGCCTGATGAAGACTTTTCATTCAGATGGAACCAGGGAATTTGCTTATGCAGAACTCCTGAGCACAATTTATACCTATAGGGCTAGATTCTATATATCATATCTACAAAATCGGCACAGAAAAAAAATATGCCTAAAGTTAGGTGCGGTTTACAGACTATGCTTAAATCTAGGCGTAGTTTATAGAACATACCCAGTGCCCGTTTTCTGCAACTATGTTTAGTTGCAGCCTTTTACAGCAATGAAAACCTGGTGTAAATGCAGATGCCTAAATTACGCACGGAATGGGCATATTCTATGAAACTGCACATAAAGTAAAGGAACACCCCATGACCCGCTCCTTTTTCAGATCCATGTCTTAGAATTTACGTGTATCACTTTATAGAATATGTTTAGACAGTTATGCGTGTAAATTCCAATTAATGCCAATTAGTGTCAATAATTGCTTGTTAAGTGCAACTATTGGCGTTGATTGACTAGTTAAGATAATTAGGCTGCGAGCGCAAATCCAGAATACAAACAGATTTGCGTGTGAAGCTTAAGACACTATATAGAATCCAGGGGATAGTGCAATGTCATAAAATGTCAGCAGATGCTACCTTGCTAGAATCATATTTATTTGCCAAGATTATTGCTACAACAATAATCATCATCAACGTAATCATTAATAATAATAATAATACATTGCCTGGTTGTCTCTGTGTATCTATGAGATTTGACATTTAATGAAAGGAATATAGGATGGCTGGTATTTCAACCCTTTCTATTCCTGTAGTCCAAGACCTCCAAATAGAAAGCTAAGATGCTCACCTGTAATTGGGGTAGGAGGGTTCTCCATAGACAGCAGGATAAATCAGCCATACAAGTGGGTGACATCAACTGACAGCACCAACACAGAACAGCTCTCTCAGATCTCATAAAGAACTAGAAGGTCTTTCTGAGCATGTGCAGGGTTTCCTGTTCAGCCACCTTGGCGTGAGCCTCCATGCTAGAATACAAGAGTTTAGGACTCCAGTTCTTAAAGAGTGTAGGAATGAGTGGCTGATTTATTCTGCTGTCTACGGAGAACCCTCTTTAAAGGTAAGCAATTTCATTTCCCCTTAGACATGCAGGATGAGTCAGCCACGCAAAAGGGAATCAAGCTCAAGGTTGTTTGAAGGGGAAAGTAGCTCCAAAAATGCAAATATTGGCTCACTGGACACTGGAATTAGAGGTTGCAACTAATTTCCTAGGCAGAGGTTGTCCCTACCTGAATCAATCTAACTAAAAAGGATTGGCGGGAGAAGCTGTATTAAGAAGCAACAGTGAGGACAGAAGATTAGATATGTGTAAAGCCACCTGTAGAAGCAGATCTACTTGATGAACTTTACCGTACCCATAACATAAAAAAAAGCCCCGTAAAGGCAGAATAAGGTCCATCAACACAGTATCCTGTCTCAGTGGCCAGTCTGGATCATAAATACCTGGCAGAACCCAAAGTGTAGATCACATCTCTTAAAACATATACCAAGGGGAAAGAGATGGCTTTCCAAATTTTAACTGGCTAATAATTTGTTTATGGACATTTGAAACTTGTTCCCCACTATGGGGTAAATTTATAAACTTATTTTATAAACTTTATTTATAAACTTATTTTGCACATGAAAAGGCTTTTACAAAATTACCTCAGGTGACAAAACAGCATGCACCCTAAAGTGATGTGCATGTGGGCAGAGATTAGATAGAGCCCAGGCGAAGTCACATATGCATTCTTTATAAAATACACACAGTCATGTAGATTGTACATGCATACATTTACATTAGCACCTGAGCTGGTGAAAATGTCTGTGAATTCAATCTAGCCACAAGTCCTTCCAGTTTACCACTACTTATTTTATCAAGTCAAATAGGTTAAACTAGGTGCTTTCTTACTCTTTTAATCTAAGGTGTCCTTTTACTAAGGTGCGCTGAAAAATGGGCTGCGTTAGTGTAGGCATGTGTTTTGGGCGCACGCAGATCCATTTTTCAGTGCGCCTGTAAAAAATGCCTTTTTAAAATTTTTGACAAAAATGGACATGCGGCAAAATAAAAATTGGCATGCGTCCATTTTGGGTCTGAGACCTCACTGGCAGCCATTGACTTAGCAGTAAGGTCTCTCGCATTAACTGTCCGGTAATTGCCTACACGCGTCATCGGAGTTACTGCATGATTTTCGCTGTGTAGCGGACACGTGTAAAAAATGAAATTACTGCACAGGCTACGTGGTAGCCAGACCGTAACTCCAAATTGACAAACGTAGGCCCCTCAGTGATTTAAATAAAATCACCCTGCATCAAAGAAATACTTTCTACAAATTGTTTTTCAATCAGTTGGTTGTTACTTTCATGGAATGTCCTCTTTTTTAAGGGGGGGGGCTTTTATAGGTTAAAAAACATTCTTTATTTAGTCATTACACTCCACTGATGATTTTATGAATGTCTATCGTATTCCCTCTCGGTTGTCTCTTCTCAAAGCTGACAAATCTTTTCCTGTTTAGCCATTCATCAGAAGGGAGGTTTCCATCTCCTTTCTCACTTTTGTCACCCTCTCTGGGCCCTTTTTAGTTCCACTATACTCAGGATGTATTCATACCTTTCATTGGCCTACACAGAAGCCTAATGATATTCTCAGATTTGTTCTCCATCTTTTTTTGAATGAGCCTTAACATTCTATTTGCTTTTTGTGTGTACTTGTAAAATGGCTGCTCCCACTATACATGCACTTCTGCAGGTATTTCAGAAAAGGCTCTGCATCTGCAAATCCTTTTTCCAGAACTGAGCATGCCCACCGTTACCCATCTTTTACACTTTCAAAAAATCTAATACATTGTTAGGAAAGACCTCCCTTTGCTAAACCCATGTTAATGCATTCCTATTAGGCCATGTGCATCCATAATATGTTGAGTAATTTTGAATATTAGAATAATTTGTACAATTTTGCCTGCCATAACTTCATGCTCACTAGTTTATAGCTTCCCGATCGTTCCTGAACCCTTTTGAAAATGAGTGTTATGTTGGTCACCCTCCAGTCCTAAGGTATCATGGCTGTTTTAAATGATAGGCTACATATTACAAGTAACAAGTTAGCATTTTCATGTTTGTGCTGTGTCAGAACTCTGGGGTGAATATTATCTGGTCCTGGTGATTTATTTCTTTTAGTTTGTCTATGTGTTCTATTATGTCTTCTGGAGATTTAGGCTGGCTGAGTAAAGCAAAGATACTTACCTGTGGTAGGTATTCTCTAAGGACAGCAAGCCTTATATTTTCAAAGATGGGTAACGCAGGACCATGTTGCCGGTACGGATCTTGTAACAAGCTTAAAAAAGGGTCTTTGAGCACAAGATGTGCTCCACTGTGCATGCACGAGTGCCATCCTGCCCAACGCAAGAGTGCAGGACTAGCAGTACAATATAACACATAATAAAAAGGAGATAATTCTAAGTGGAGGTGGAAGGGTATTTGAAAATATAAGGCCTGCTGTCATTGGAGAATACCTGCTACAGGTAAGTATCTTTGCTTTCTCCGAGGACAAGCAGGCCTATAATTCTCAGGCTCACCAAAAAGAATAATCAGTGGTCAAATGGACCTTGCAACAGTGAAGGCAAGAAAGTAATTAACCTGAAATTATATACAATCTGAGTGAGAGTGCAGCCAGTAATGAGATGTGAATGTGTGAACTGAACACCATGTCGCAGCCTTGCAAGTTTCTTCAATGGAGGATGACCTCAGATGGGCCTCTGATGCAGCCATGGCTCTGACATTGTGAGCCCTGACATGACCCTCAAGCGTTAGCCCAGCATGGGCATAAGTGCAAGAAATGAAATCTGCAAGTCAATTAGAAATGGTGCATTTCCAAATGGTGACTCCCACCCTGCTGGGATCAAAAGAAACAACAAGTTGGGTGGACTGTCTTTAGGGCCTAGTTCGCTCCAAGTAAAAGACCATGTGACTCAATAACCTCAACATCTGCCAGGCTGTGATCTGCCAAGCTGCTTGGACTTGAATGGTGAGGGCGAGAAGAGAGTCTGCCTGTATAGGAAGAAAAGCCCGAGCCTGCTGAGTATCTAGCAGGGCTCCAATGAACTCCAATTGCTGGACAAGGAGCAGATGGGACTTGGGGTAATTTAAAACGAACTCTAGTAGCTCTAACACCCGAATAGTCCTCCGCATGGAATCCTGAGCACTGTCCCACGACGTGCTCTTCACCAGCCAGTTGCCGAGATAGGGGTACACATGGAGGGGCATAATCGAACGTGAACGCCCATCTCCATGGGCATCTATGTCCGAGAACGGGTACGTGAAGGGGTGGGACAGACCGTATTTAAAAAAAAAATGGGCGTCCATCTTCCGCTTCGAAAATACGGTTTGAACGGACCAAAATGCCATGGATTTAGTCGTTTCCGAGCTGGGCGTTTGTTTTTTTTAGCGATAATGGAAACTAAAAACGCCCAGCTCAAAAACGTCCCAGTCCAAGCCATTTGGTCGTAGGAGGGCCCAGGATTCATAGTACACTCGCCCCCCTGACATGCCAGGACACCAACTGGACACCCTAGAGGTCAGTGCAGTGGATTTCAGACAACGCTCCCACATGCATAGGTCCCTTACCACGGGTGCTGAGCCCCCAACCCCCTTCCCTCAAAACCCACTACCCACAAATGTACAACACTACCATAGCTCTTAGGGTTGAAGGGGGGCACCTACATGTGGGTACAGTGGGTTTTGGAGGCCTCCCATTTACCAGCACAAGTGTTACAGGTAGGGGGGATGGGCCTGGATCCGCCTGCCTGAAGTGCACTGAAGTACCCACTAAAAGTGCTCCAGGGACCTGCATACACGCAGGCCTCTAGGACTTGTTGCTGCTGTATAATCTTGGCACACCAGTTGACACCTGAAGACTAATGTCTCCGAAAACGTCCTTTATTGGAATAAGCACGTTTACTCACAGTTAACTGCAGATCACAGGTTGTGCCCCACTGGCAAAGAGTCTCCCTGGTACTGAGATGAGCAGTAGGTCAGAGCTGGCAGAATGGTGTACAATGCCCTCTTTCAGCAACATTCAAGGTAAGAACTAAGTTCTGTAACGTGGCTAATACATGAAAGGGATCTAAAACTGTCTTACAAAAATAGCCAGTTCCTCATGGACTACCGGAAACAAAACAGGGCACACTCTGACCCAGTAAGCAGAGGGAAAAGCACCATGGGAGTAGAGCCTACCAACTACCAACATCGTGAGCATGTAACACAAGCTAGTGGAATCACGGAGCCCAATACCCTACACCCACCACAATGCATTGCTGATGTGACTCTGCAGTGCCCTGAACAGAAAAGGTGTCACACTCACCCGAGACCTGCATCAGAACCAGGGAAAGGCTGTCAGAGGCGGTTAGCTTAGCAGAGTTTAAAAAGGGGTTGGACGGTTTCCTAAAGGACAAGTCCATAAACCGCTACTAAACGGACTTGGAAAAATCCAAAATTCCAGGAATAACATGTATAGAATGTTTGTACGTTTGGGAAGCTTGCCAGGTGCCCTTGGCCTGGATTGGCCACTGTCATGGACAGGATGCTGGGCTCGATGGACCCTTGGTCTTTTCCCAGTATGGCATTACTTATGTACTTATGAGGATAGAACACATTCTGCTGTCATGGAGGTGGGTATGGCATTTGAGGCTGGCATACAGGCTGGGAAAAAAAGTTTGTAAAGTGGGTTTTTATTGGTGGGAGGGGGTTAGTGACCACTGGGTGAGTCAGGGGAGGTGATCCCCGATTCCCTCCGGTGGTCATCTGGTCAGTTGGGGCACTTTTTTGGGACTTTGACCTGAAAAAAAAGGGTCCAAATAAAGCGAAACAAATTCTTGTTAAAAACGCCCTTCTTGTTTCGATTATCAGCTAAAGACGCCCATCTCTCCTCAGCCAATAACCACGCCCCAGTCCCGCCTTCACCATGCCTCCGACACGCCCCCATCAACTTTGTTCGTTCCTGCGACGGAGTGCAGTTGAAGACGACCAAAATCGGCTTTCGATTATACCGATTTGTTTGCCCATGGGAGAAAGATGCCCATCTCCCGATTTGGGTCGAAATATGGGCGTCTCTCTTTCGAAAATAAGCTGGATGGACTCCTAGTATGCGTAGCAATGCTGCGACTACTGCAAGACACTTGGTGAACTTGGGAGCTGATGCGAGTCCAAAAGGCAACACGCGATACTGGAAGTGAAATGTCCCCAGCTAAAACCAAAGATACTTTCTGTAAGCTGGAAGTATCGGGATATTATAAGCATCCTTTCAGAGAGCATACCCAATCATGTTACTGAAGAATGAGAGGCAGGGTGCCCATGGAAACCATCCAAATCTTTTCTTTGACTAGGAATTTGTTCATGATCCTAAGGTCTAGGATGGGTCGCATCCCCTCTGTTTTCTTTTGCACAAGGCAGTACCTGGAATAGAATTCCTTCTCTTCTTTCCCTGTTGGAATGGGTTTGACCGCATGGGCCTTGAGAAGGGCGTAGAGTTCCTCTGCAATACAAAAACTGAAGTGATGTACACTCGGTGGGCAATCTGGTGGTCTCTGAAGCCAATGCAGGGCAAAACCGAGATGGACTATTTGAAGAACCCATTAGTCGGAGGATACAACAGGCCACCTTTCCTGGTAAAATTTCAACCTTCCCTCACAACTAGCAAGTCATCCGGGACGGTCACTTTTATAGTAGCTCTGCTCACGTAGAGCTGGTACGATTGGCTAAGGAGATTAGCATGGAGGTCTAATACATCTTCTGCCCAAAAGAATTCAGAGTTCTAGCTACTCTGCCAGGGGGTGCGAAATATAGTCCCTAGAAATCCTGGCCCTTTTGAGCATGGATTCTACCACTAGGGTATGATGAGGCAACTGGGGCCTATCAAACCCAGGGGAAGACTGAATCAGTACATGGTGTCAATCTTCTTGGGGAGGAGAGAGACTGACAGAAAAGACTCCCAGTTCTTCAGCTGAATGTCCCGTAGGATCTTGTGAAGCGGGATCATCATAGCCTTTCCAGGAGGAGAGTTTTAGTCCAGGACCTCAAACATCTTAGCCCTGGGCTCCTTCTCCACTTCCACAGGAACTGGGATGGCAGCTGCCATCTCCTTTGCAAAAGAAGAGAAGGGAAGGAAAGGCTCGCAGGTGGAGACTTCTTCCTCTCCTGTGGAGGGGAGGGATCAGATGGGATGCCAAAGAACTCCTCCACTGAGAAGTACCATGGATCCTCTTCTGAGGCCCATGAGTGCTCAATGGTGTCAGCCAAGATTTCCTCATGAGAAGCCTGACACCGAGCCTGCCTCGATGTAGAGGTACCATGACCCCAAGAGGGGTGTCGAGATGTTGGCTCTGGCCTCAGCTCTGGCAAAGCTTCCTCTACTGATGTCGAGGGTGTGCCAAAATGGATGACAGTCAACACTGAGAATGCAAGCGGCAACAGCGACAGAGACCTCACTGAATGCTGATGGCCTTGTGGAACTGTAGCAAGAGACATGGCTGGCGCAAGCACCCCAGACACTGATGCACTCTGCAAGAACACCACCAACAGCTCAGGAAGTAAGGCCCAGAGGCGCTAATTGAGGGCCAACATCAAGAAATCCTGGGGTGCTGGTGTAGAAGCAGGCTGCTAAATCTGCAGGGTTGAAGCGGGTACCTGGTCCTAGCTGTGTGGAGACCCACTCATAGGCATCTCCTGTATGGAGAGGGAGCGTTCCTTCCGGCACTGACACATCTCGGGGACTGGTGAAATCCTTGGTGCCCCAAAGCTCCTGGCGCTGTGCATCGAGGGGAATCTATACCAATGCTTCTTCCGATGCTTGGCATCAATGCTCCCCAGTACCAAAGAAGACAACATCGAGTCCTCTCGTCGCCTCGGGGTTGAGTCTGATGCTGATCGGTACCAGGGGGCCTACATAGCAGCTGGTATTGATGCAGGTGAAGACCCACTCGATGCAGGGTCACTCCCAGTGTGCAAGGGTCTCATAGCCATATAGACTGACACACCCACTGCAACACCCGATGTCAATGTTGACGCCAAATACATTGATGCCAACACCAATGTTGAGGCTTTGGACCTGGCTGCAAAAATCTTCTCTCTGAGCCACTTTGGCCAACTGTGTTCTTTTCTTCATACAAAGACAGTTTGCAGGAGTATAATCAGGCTCCAAACACTGTAGACATCAAGAATGGGTGTTCTTGCCAAAGATGGTCCTGTTACATTGAATGCAGCACTTGAAGCCACTAAGAGCCTTTGATGACATAAAAGGAAATACAGCCATGGCCAAATCAAACGACTAAATGGTGCTAAACAAAGGGAAGAACACCAAAAAACAGAAAAGAGAAAAACTCGACCAGAGCTCAGGCCTAAATGCGGCCTAGGGCCTAAATGCGGCCTAGCGAGCACGATAAAGCAAAGAAAATTTAGAAAGAAAGGCAAAAATAATCTAAAAAATATAAGGGGAAGGAATTAAATAAAGTAAACCCTGGAAAAGGTATTTAAAAAAAAGGAAAAGGGAAGGCACAAAAAGACCAAATTCGAACCAGCTGTGAGGAGTGGATAACGAATGCGTCCTCTCCTTACTTCGGAAAAAAGAGAACTGCTGGACCCACGTTCTCGTGGTGGGCAAAAATGCACTTACGCATGCACGGTGGAGTGCATCTTGTGCTCAAAGACCTATTTTTAAGATTGTTATAAGCTCTGGACCGGCAATGTGGTCCTGCTTTACCCATCTGCGAGAATTATAGGCTTGCTTGCCCTCGGAAAATAAAAGGTGATACAGTTGTCAATTTTTTTTAAGTGTTCTTTAAGTTATTGCTATTCCAATCTTACAAGTGTCAGTTCATGTGAGTTGAGACCTGATGAGGTTGAACCTTCTGGAGGTAGTATGCAAGAGCTTTAATAAAGTCAAGAGTATGAAGTGCCTGCTCATCATTTTGCACAGAAGGTTTTGTGAAACAGGCTGGAATTACTACAGATAAAATTGAAATCAAGATGTTATTTTAGGGAGAAATTTGGGATGGGTACATAGTACTGCCCTACTATGGAAAAATGTATATTTTATTTTAAAAAATTTTAAGCGTCTTGCATGAATACGTACATAATCATAAAAATACATCCAAGAATAAACAAACACTGATTGTTGTAAACCCCACCTCACTCAAAAATGTTTCAGTCCATGAATTACGTCAAATATGCTGTAACCCCACTCAGTCATGATGCCACAACACCATAAACTAGCCCACCTTTGTCAGAAAAAATCCCGTAAAAAAATAACCCTTTTACAGTTGTTTAAATCAAATCTTATCTGCACATACATGCAGATGACCAGGAAACATAGTCCACAGCTAGGGACTAGTGGGTAAGACACTAGGGTTTAAAGTTCACTAATTCTAATTGCTGATGTGACTACTAAAAGAAAATAGTACCTTCCAGGACAATTTTTTAGATTTGCTGAATGTATTTGTTCAAATGATAGTTTCAGTGGCTAAGATAACCACCAGTTGCCTGTGTTTTTAATTTAATTTTTAGATTACATAAGCACTTCATGAATTCACATATTAATGAATGAAGCCAATCTTCCACTCACAGGCATGCATTTTAAAAACCTAGGGTATGTCAAGAAAGCAGCTTGCTAGGATAAACTCACTTTTTATATAGAGAGAAAATAATATTATATATATAGATATACTTTTTGGAACAGAAGGATGACCATGGGAACTCAGAGAAGAGAAAAAAAAAACCCCGAAAAGAAAACAATTTAGTAACAAAGATAAAAATAAGTTGAGAAAGCCTAAAACTTTGTCTGTACAATAGCTTCAATGAAATTAGACCAAGGGGACTCATACAGGAGTGACTGCATGATGGGAAGTCCTTTGTATGCTCAGAAAAAATAACACTTGTTTCTTTCTAAGCTTCTGTGAAAGCCATCTGTGTCAAAAGACATACCCACTTGTTTGGCTGATTCATCCTGCTTGTCAGTGGAGAATCCCATACTTGCTCAGAAAGACCTTCTAGATTTTTCTGAGCTCTGAGGGAGCAGTTCTGTGTTGGCACCATTGGATGATGTCATCCAATTATGTGGGTGATTCATCCTGCTGATCGACAGAGAATGAAATAACTCTTATTAATAATTTTTACTTATAATAAAATTTTAGCAAAGTTCAATTGCAAACTCACAGTACCAGGAATTAAGTTTTTTTTAAATTTAGCTTTCAATTATTTTCATGTCAAAGATCACTCAGGTATGACACAGTACAATTCAATCTGTGCCACAGCAATGCTAGCCTGCAAACAGTGGGCCTTCTGCAAATTGTGTTATTCGTAAGCTGCAGGCTATTACATACAGATTTAAATATGTGTGCTGCAGACTGCAAACACCTTGCTTTTAAAATATTTACAGGAAAACAATGCTCTGCTTAACACAAGACTATTGGGCTCATTTTCAAAAGAGAAAAACGTCCAAAAAGTGGTCTAAGTCTGCATTTGGACGTTTTTCTCACAAAAACGTCCAAATTGGTATTTTCAAAACCAATTTTTAGACGTTTTTCTATCAGGTCCATCAGAAGTGCCTTCAAATCACAAGGGGGCATGTCGGGGGCATGTTAAGGGTGGGACTTGGGCGTTCCTAACTTTTGGACGTTTTTCAGCCATAATGGAACAGAACAAAACCGTCCAAGACTAACACTAAGACGTTTTGAGCTAGACCTGTTTTTATAACGAACAACACACAAAACGGTGCCCTAAATCACCGCTGAAGGGAATCAGGGGTAACTTCCCCTTACTCCCCCAGTGGTCACTAACTCCCTCCCTCCCCCCCCAAAACGTGATTAAAAACATTACTTGCCAGCCTCTATGCCAACTTCAGATGTTATACTCAGGTCCATTAGAACAGCATGCAGGTCCCTGGAATAGTCCAGTGGTGGGTGCAGTGCACTGCAGACAGGTGGACCCAGGCCCATACCTCTCCATACCTGTTACACTTGTGGAGGGAAACTGTGAGCCCTCCAGAACTCACCAGAAACCCACTGTACTCACATATAGGTGCCCCCTTCACCCGTAAGGGCTATTGTAGTGGTGTAAAGTTGGGGGTAGTGGGTTTTGGGGGGGTTCAGCAGATAACACAAAGGGAGCAATGGTGAGATATGTACCTGGGAGCATTTTATGAAATCCACTGCAGTGCTCCCTAGGGTGCCCTATTGCTTTCCTGGGATGTCGGGGGGGGGGGGGGGGGGGGCACCAGTCTACTAAAAATGCTGGCTCCTCTTACATCGCAATGGCTTGATTTTGTGCGTTTTGCACTTGGATGTGTTTTTGTTTGAAAATGGACCAAAAAACAAAACGTCCAAATGAAAAAAACTTGTATTTTCGAAAACAAAAGATAGATGTTTTTCTTTTTTGAAAATGGCCTTCTTTCCTATTCAGATTTTGGATGTTTTTTTTTTGCAAAACATCCAAAGTCAGACTTAGACGTCATATTGAAAATGCCCCTCCACCTCAGGAAGTAGGTGAAAGCTTGGCTCTTCAACCAGGCCTTTAATGGAAAAAGTAACTAACTTGTCAGTCTCACTCACTCACATGAGGAGTGACTCGGGCTGCATATACTGCAGCAAGACATGTTTATCCACTCCTACCCTACTGAGATAATATTTAACCATCTCTCTGACCTCATGTGCAACTTTCTTTAAATTAGTCCCCTTATTTTCTAACTCCTCTTACTCTTTTACCTATCTATATGTTCCATTTTACTTATACCCTATGCTGTCTATTAAAATGTTCTATTACATATTGTGTTAACATTGTAAGTAGTACACTATGCCATACTTTGTATTGCTATTTGAATACTTTTACTGCTGAAATTGTGTATTGCTCATGTTTGATTTATTCTTACTGTACACCGCCTTGAATGAATGCCTTCAAAAAGGCGGTAAATAAATTCTAATAAATAAATAAATAAATAAAATAAATGCTCAATGCTGCTTCAGGGTATTTAATAAAACCTGTTGCTGAACCAATAAAATGATCAAAAAGTGCGATTCATAGCGCTTTATCTAAAAGTTTAAAGATTTGAAAGGTTGCATGAAAATGTCACATATGTACCTTAATACCTTTGGTGTCCTCTTCATCAAAAGACCCAATATCAAAGGCATCTGCAGCATTTACCTCTCCACGAGGAGGAATCAACGGTGGAGGATACTGGAAAATAAAAGTCACAGCAGTAGAAAGATATGATATATTTGAAAATGAGATTATTGGAATTTAATTCTGAATATATAAAACTAATTTTCTTTTTAATATTGACCTTTGGGGGTCAATTTATGAAAACCCCCATGTTGTTTGCAAGCAACTGAGTTCTTTGAGGAGAGAGGTCAGCTCATATTTTGGTTTTGGCTATATTAACTGACATGACTTCTACACTGATACGTACATTACTGCCTGGAAAGTTACTATATTAAAACTAGGACTGTTGTAACTTATGCGATTAGTATGCTAAAATTTCTGCACAATTAAACATTTTAATTGTACTGGGGCTAACACTGTACCTCCAATATCCCCCTCTTTCCCCACCGGCAGTCTGACAGTTCTCATTCTCCCTTCCTTCTGTTCCCTCTGGTTATGAAAGAGTAGCCTAATGGTTAGTGCATTAGGCTAAGAACCTGGGGAACTGGGTTTGATTCCCATTGTAGCTCCTTGTGACTCTGGACAAGTCACTTAACCCTCCATTGCTTCAGGTACAAAGTAACACAGTAGATGACGGCAGAGAAAGACCTGTATGGTCCATCCAGTCTGCCCAACAAGACAAACTCATACGTGCTACTTTATGTGTATACCTGACCTTGATTTGTATCTTCCATTTTCAGGGAACAGACTGTAGAAGTCTGCCTAGCACTAGCCCCGCCTCCTTGATTTGTATCTTCCATTTTCAGGGCACAGACCCGCCTCCCAACCACTAGCCCCGCCTCCCCCCACCAGCTCTTCCACCCAATCTCCGTTAAGCTTCTGAGGATCCATTCCTTCCGAACAGGATTCCTTCATGAAAAAATACTTCCTGACATTTTTCTTGAGTCTGCCCCCCTTCAATCTCATTTCATGTCCACTAGTTCTACCGCCTTCACATCTCCGGAAAAGGTTCGTTTGCGGAATAATATCTTTCAAATATTTGAACGTCTGTATCATATCACCCCTGTTTCTCTGTCACTAGGGACAGAGAAAGTTCCCATTACCCTTAACATTTTCTAAACTTGCTTGGGTCATAGGCAATGTCTGCATTAAAAGCAGCCTTCCTTTGCTGGCCCCGAGAGCCCTCCCAGCTACAGTGTCCTGCTTCTTTACTGCAAATTCTTGTTTCTGTGAGGGTGGGACATGGTTGCAGGAAGGCTCTCGCGGATGGCAGAGGAAGCCTGCTTGTTTTGCAGATGCTGCCCATGACCCAGGCAAGTTTAGAAAACAGCCAGAGGGAGAGGAGGGAAAGGGGGGGGAGAGAGAGAGACAGTCTCATTTGTTAATTTTCTGTGTGCGGCCTGATAGGAATAGTACTGACATTCATGCGACCCTTTGTGTTTTAAGGTTGCCCACTCCTGTTTTAGAAGCTCTATTTATGTTTTGGGCATCTGAAAACTGGCATTTGAAAGTCCATATTGCATGGATGTTCAAATTCTGATTTTATAAAGCTGGGATAAAACTGAAGTATGTCCTTATGGCAATGGAGCGTGGTCTGAGGGTATTTTGGATGGGACTAGAAAGGGGCCAAAATATCAATGTCCAACTCCAATTTCAAAAGAGGAAGGGACATCTATGTCCAAAAAGATAGAAGTCCGTGTTTGCGGACGATACTAAGATTTGTAACAGAGTGGACACCCGGGAGGGAGTGGAAAACATGAAAAAGGATCTGCGGAAGCTTGAAGAATTTTCTAAGGTTTGGCAATTAAAATTCAATGCGAAAAAATGCAAAGTGATGCACGTAGGGAAGAGAAATCCACGGGAGACGTATGTGTTAAAAGGTGAGAGTCTGATAGGTACGGAAGGGGAGAGGGATCTTGGGGTGATAGTATCTGAGGATCTGAAGGCGACAAAACAGTGTGACAAGGCGGTGGCCATAGCGAGAAGGTTGCTAGGCTGTATAGAGAGAGGTATGACCAGCAGAAGAAAGGAGGTGTTGACTGTACAAGTCATTGGTGAGGCCCCACCTGGAGTATTGTGTTCAGTTTTGGAAGCTGTATCTTGCGAAGGATGTAAAAAGAATTGAAGCGGTGCAAAGGAAAGCTACGAGA
Source organism: Microcaecilia unicolor (assembly GCF_901765095.1). Classification (NCBI taxonomy): domain Eukaryota; kingdom Metazoa; phylum Chordata; class Amphibia; order Gymnophiona; family Siphonopidae; genus Microcaecilia; species Microcaecilia unicolor. Next base: position 24,547,388 of record NC_044041.1, read on the forward strand.
ATGATATTTGATTTGCGTCACAAGACGTATGAGGGGAGACTTGCGGACCTGAACATGTATACTCTGGAGGAAAGGAGAAATTGGGGTGATATGATATAGAATTTCAAATATTTGAAAGGTATTAATCCGCAAACGAATCTTTTCCGGAGATGTGAAGGCGGTAGAACGAGAGGACATGAAATGAGATTGAAGGGGGGCAGACTCAGGAAAAATGTCAGGAAGTACTTTTTCACGAAGAGAGTGGTGGATGCTTGGAATGCCCTCCCGCGGGAGGTGGTGGAGATGAAAATGGTATCAGAATTCAAACATGCGTGGGATAAACATAAAGGAATCCTGTTCAGAAGGAATGTATCCTTGGGAGCTTAGCCAAGTTTAGGTGGCAGAGCCGGTGGTGGGAGGCAGGGATAGTGGTTGGGAGGCAGGGATAGTGCTGGGCAGACTTATACGGTCTGTGCCAGAGCCGGTGGTGGAAGGCGGGGCTGGTTGGGAGGCAGGGCTAGTGCTGGGCAGACTTATACGGTCTGTGCCAGAGCTGGTGGTGGGAGGCGGGACTGATAGTTGGGAGGTGGGGATAGTGCTGGGCAGACTTATACGGTCTGTGCCAGAGCCAGTGGTGGGAGGCGGGGCTGGTGGTTGGGAGGTGGAGATAATGCTGGGCAGACTTATACGGTCTGTGCCAGAGCTGGTGGTGGGAGGCGGGGCTGGTGGTTGGGAGGCGGGGTAGTGCTGGCCAGACTTATACGGTTTGTGCCCTGAAGAGGACAGGTACAAATAAAAAGTAGCACATATGAATTTATCTTGTTGGGCAGACTGGATGGACCGTGCAGGTCTTTTTCTGCCGTCATCTACTATGTTACTATGTTTAGACCTGGTACTTGGCATGTCCAGGTTACAGAAAGGTGTTCCAATTGAGCAGTTCACCACTGGAGGGAGTAAGGTAGATCACAGTAGTATCTGTCTGTCCTTGGAGGGCTCACAATGGGAAAAAAAAAGAAAAAGAACATTACAAAGCTGTAAAGGGATTTGAACCAGGGTCCTCCAGTTCTCTGTCCTAATTCTCAGCTGGCTGCATTTACCATTAGGCTATTCCTCCACATTGATAAATATATGGCCATTTTATAACATGAATGTTCCTATTCTGATACAATAATGTCCATGTCCCTTATTTTTCCCTGTTCATAATTTGGATGTTTCAGTTTGCAAACTGGATATTCATGCTGGATGTCCATTTCTTATGTATATTAGAACAGGGTGTATGTCAGCAGATCCTGTTCTAAAATACATGAGAAATGGATGTCCATATGCGATATATGACTTAGACATACCAGGTACATAGCCAGACCTCAAATTTTTTTCTTGGGGGGGGGGGGGGGGGCGGAGGGCATATTTTGCCCCGCCTCCCTGCTGCTCTCCGTCCCCGTCAAACCCCACATACCTGTGTTGGCGGGGGTCCCCAAGCCCTGCCAGCAGAAGCCTTCCTCCAAGGATGTTCGCTGCCATGATGCCTTCCCTACTTTCTCTCCCATCCCCCTGCACATGCTCGGTTTTAATGAAATTGAACATGCACGAACATCACTGGCGGAAGGCTTCTGCTGGTGGCGCTTGGGGATCTTTGTCAGCCAAACCAGCAGACTCTGGGGGGGGGGGGGGGGGGGGCCCGAATAGAAATTGAAGGAGAGCTACGCCACTGAGACATACTTATTTTGAGTTGGACATCCTTTGTAAAATCTGCCTCTGTCACAATGAGGCTCATTTTGGAAAGAGAAAAACATTTAAAAAATGGTATAAACTGGCAGATAGACATTTTTCTCATTAAAACGTCCAAATTGGTATTTTCAAAACCCATTTTCCAGACATTTATTTATGCTTTTTGTCTGCACTGCTTACAAATCTCAAGGGGGGCATATGAGGGGTGGGATTTGGGCGGTCCTAAGACTTCGGCATTTTTCAGCCTTAATGGAAAAAACAAAAATGTCCAGCACTAACTAAGATGTTTTGAGCTAGACCTGGTTTTAGAACGAATAAGCCACAAAAAATGTGCCCTAAATGACAAGAACACTGGTCAGATCACTGACCCCCTCCCACCCCCAAAATGTGAAAGAAATAGTACATACCAGCTCTATGACAGCCTCAGATGTTACAGCCGGTCCTATTAGAGTAGCAAGCAGATCCCTGGAATAGCATAGTGGTTGCTACAAGTGCACTGTGGAGAAAGGGACCCAGGCCCATATTCCACTCTACCTGTTACACTTGTGGTGGAAAGTGTGAGCCCTCTCACACTCATAAAAAACCTACTGTACCCACATATAGGTGACCCCTGCAGCCATAAGGGCTATTGTAGTGATGTATAGTTGGGGACAGTAGGTTTTTGGTGAGTTTTGGAGGGTTCACTGTACAATTTAAGAGAGCAACCGTGAGATCTGTACCTTGGTGCAGTCCACTGCAGTGCCCCTAGGGTGCCTCACTGCTCTCCTGGGATATTTGTAGCCACTTTACTAAGAATGCTGGCTCCTCCTATATCAATGGCTTGGTTTTGTGCGTTTTTCACTTGGACATTTTTTTTTCAAGAAAGAAGTGTACTAAATACAGCAATGTATAAAAAAGGCTGCTTTCAAAACAAAAAGATAAATGATTTTCTGTTCCGAAAATGGTCATATTTGCTATTTGATTTTTGGACGTTTTGAGCAAAACGTCCACAGTCAGATTTAGACGTCATATCGAAAAAGCCCCTCCACGTTAAATTTCTCTGCAAATGTTTGATTTTCTTTCAGGGTAGTAGTTAAGTTTTTGGAAGTTTCCAATAAGAAAATCTTAAAAGGAAAATTATCTCTGAATGGGGATAGTTTTTTTCTTGAGGCTTTAAAATTTCGATTCTGTTTGGCAATGGATTACTGATGATAATCTTTCTTTTGGAGTTGAATATGGGAATGGAGTTTAAATAATAGTGAAAATGGTGCCAGAGTTCCTTAGGTTGAGTTATTTCCAATTGCACTGTTTCTTTTCCTCCATTTCTCTACTTAATGTGGGCTGGAAATGTATTTGAGATTGAATTCTATTTTCTTTTTTGAATTTCTTTAAGATTGTATTACTGGGTTTCCTGTTTTGTTTCATGTGCAAACACTGAAAATTATAAAAATAGAAGGGTTTGGCAAGTTCAACACTTCACTATAATATGTAGGATAGTTTTTTTTTTTTTTTTATAAATGTTTTACCTTTTGTAAATAGACTTGCTGCCAGTCAATTCCTTGGAAAAAAGGATGCTCTTTCACTTCATGTGCACTGCAGAAAAAGCAAACATTGTTAAGTAGAGATAGAAGTAATTTGGAGGCCAATTTTGATACTGTTTGCATATTTTGATTTGAAGATCCTCTATTGATAGCATTTCACTTATGGACTTTAAACCACTTTTCAGATTCTGGATGGGTGGTGGTCCGGGGGCATGGCTGACCCTTCACGGATTGAAGTGGTGTTCCAGGGGAGATAGTATGGTTGCCATTTAAGGTATTCTCTAAAAGAATTGATGGGGATGAGGAGAAGGAACAAATGTTCCATAAGAGGGCTAATCTACATTTTTTTTTTTTTGGGGGGGGGGGGGGGATATAAAAGAAGTAGGTTACCATTCAGGAAGGGCAGGTGATTCTTTGAACCACCATGGAAATGAGTCATTCAGAGCTAGAGTCAGTAAATGGCTCTCAAAAAGCGGCACTCAATGCAATTCTACAACGGGAACTCATGCCCTGATGCTCAGAGGTAAACATGGGCACTTGAGGCCGTTAGCATCGGACTAGTGTCCGCTTTTACCGGCGCACAATGCACAAAAGGCCCACAAATAACATGCAAATGTATTGAAAAAGTATTAATATGAGATGACCAAAAAACAGCACACCTCACAAGGGCATTCCAACTGCTTTAAACCCTAAGCCAGCTCAGAGCTGGTGTTAAGAGTTTCTGAAAAAGGGCTGAGAAGAGAAGCACAGTGGTAGACACTCACCGGCCAAGGACTCAGGCTTTAGCTGGGGGGGAAGGGCAGGCACTGTCAAAAGAGGATAAGCGGTAGTGCTGCTGCTCTCCTTCCACCCCTCCTGTTCTCTTGCTGCCCTGCAGGACGGTGGGGTCATCCCACTGCGAGTTGATGCAGCTGGCCAGCAGCTCCTGCAAGCAAGCTCGGGGGCTCCAGGGCTGCGCACGAGATTGAGGGATCCATCATCTATACCCTTTCTCCTGCGCCAGCTTGGGACCATGTTCAACTAGGCATGTACAACTAGCTCTTGTGCGCATGTGCTGGGCATGTACCCTCTCCTTACTTCCCAATGCTCAGTGCTAAAGGTGCACATAAAATTTGCATACCGCTAGCATTCCCTCCAGTGCTGTTGTGGCGTTATTTTCTGGCACTGTTTTGTACAGTACCAGAGTTTTGAGCGTCAGGGCGTCAAGTTTTGAGCACTCATTACAGAATAGCATTGACTGACAATTTCAGCACCCAAATTTAGGTGCCAGGACTTATGCTTGCTGAAACCAGGCACACATTCCTGGTATTCTATAATACTGCGCACAAATTTTAAGAATACCCCTGACCTGTCCATGCCCCTCCCCTGGCCACACCGCCTTTTGCGTGGCAAGTTATGGGATTTGGGAGCACATTGTTATAGAATAGCAACAAAGTCTTAACCTGGGGGATGGTTGACAGAACCCAAAACACAGTCCATAGCTTGTGATTGCTATGCCCCAACACACAGTCTGTAAGCTTCTGCTCTCTCTCACTCTCTCTCTGGGTTTCCAGGTCTAGCCTCAGACAGACCTCAGAACAAAGTTTACATGTCTTCAAATTAAAAGTTGGCTTACCTCAGCCAGGTCACAATAGGTAGACATATGTCATAAAGGGGTACGCTGGTGCTTCAGTACTTCCTTCCCTGGACCTCCTTAACCCTACTCTGGCCCTGACTTTTATAGTTCCTGGTTTTGACTCCACCTCCACCCCTCCCATCTCACTTGCTCCCTGGGTGGGGCTAAGGGTTTTAAGGTGGCTCGCAATAACTGAGGAATCCTTCTTAAGGGAGAGGGGCAGTGTTCTGTATACCCCCTCACAGGCTCATTAGCCAGAAGATGGGTGCATATCTTGGAATGGAACCCAATTTTGGGCATCAAATATAGAATCTGAGGTCAGTGGCTGTAAGTTGACTGTAGGCTGATTTTCAGCCACAGCCTGAATAGGTTATGATTGAAAATAAGCTTAAAATAGTTGAACATATTTATTTGTTGAAATTAATAGTCTACCTAGAAAAAACACATAAGATTAAGCAAGATGGATTCCATCCAAACATTCATAAAAGCACAACAGAAGGCCCAATGCTGAGCGTTTTGTACATTGGCCCACAAGGAAAACAGCAATTTAAAAATATAGTGGTAAACAAAAAGAACATGACTTATCAGGGCTTTATGCATGCAAGCACCAACAAATACAAGTGCAGGCACGCAAACCACCCAGTACAAACATCCCCCCCCCCCCCCACCGAAAGCACAAGATCACCCCCACCATCAAACCTCACTAATACATTTCAACCCACTCTCCAGATCCTGCTAACATCATGACATGAGTGTTTTTCTCTTATATGGTATTTAGGGTCCTCCCAGCGCATCTCAGGGTGCACTGGGCCGGGACTGGGTGCTGTCATTTTGACAAGGAAAGGCCCAGAGGCAGGAGGAAGTAGGCGTTCCTCCTGCCTCTGATGAAAGGAATATGTAAGGGTCTGGGGGGGGGGGGGGGGGGGAAACACTAGACCACCAGGGCCAGTGTTGACTAGGGGGTCGGGCTCGGCTCAGCCAAGCCTGGGGCCCACCGGGTTGGGTTGGTCAGCCTGCTGGACCACAAGGGTATTTTTTTGGGGTGAGGGTAGTCATGAAATTGGGTCGGTGGGCCCAATGGACCATCAGGCTATTTTGGGGGGATTTATTTAGATTTGGGGGGGGGGGGGGGGTCAGGAGGTCCATTGGACTACCAGGGATTTTCTTAGGTTGGGGGAGTTGGAAGGGGTCCACTCACTGAACATACGCACAAAAGTACCTGCATATAGTATATGTAAGCTGCTTTGGTTGTACCCACAGAAAGACAATATATCAAATCCATGACCCTAAACAGCTGTGCTTACTACACAGCTCTAGTAGGCATGTGCCCGGGACATTTGGACCCCTTTACCGACCAATGCTCAACACTAATATACATATAATTTACATGCTGTTAGTGTTGAGCACTGGTCAGTAATTCTGAGTCAGTGTTCCAGCTAGTGTTTTCCGGCACTGTTTCCAACAGTGCTGGAGTTCTGTGCATCTAGCCCTAGGTCTGGATTTCTGAGGCAAAAAGATGCCTGTTTTTGCCAATTTATATCATGCTACTTTTCCTGTATCTTTGCCAGTGTCTGGGCATCGGCAGAGCAGCAGGGTTTTATTTGTAGCATGATTCTTGCAGATAGGACGCTGCTTTCAATATATAGTGAATTTATATCTCCCTGAGATAAGACGGTTGCTCTGTAGTGGCTGCTGAAAGACCTCTAGTGTTAAAATGGGAACCTTTATGGTATTTACTGTTTCCTTAATTTTTTCCACAAATAGATTGTCAACTATACAGGGATCATCAGCCAGTTTTTTACGAACCTCTTCACGGAGAAAGGAAGCACATAACCATATCAATTTCTATGGAGCAACAGCACTGGCTAAAGCTCTGGAAAACATTAAATATATTCCTCCCGATATTCAGTGCTATTTAACTGGTCAAAAATGGCAGCTGACTGCTTAAATAGCGTTTAACCGTCTAATCGTGAATATTCAGCAGGAAATAAGTAGTTATCTCCCGCTGAATATTTGCTGTTAGCGCATAATGGCTAACCCGCTATATCGCATGATATAGCCAGTTAGCGCTGATATTTTCCGCTAGGTTTACTGCTTAAATAGAACCGCATAAATAGCAATCCTATCTTTAAATGCTAGGCACAACTGGTTAGTTCTGAATCCTGGAAATTCAATGCCGGCTGAATATCGTCCCCTTTGTATAGGGAAAAAATTAGATGCTTATCACATTCTTCAGTTCTACATATCTCTGACTACATGTATTTAGCGTCACCTTTGAAGGCAACTACAGCTGTCTGCATTTTCTGAAAGGTGTACTACAACATAAATATCTGAAAAGCTGCTATCTGAGAGAGAGGTATATTAGAGGTATCGTTTGATCTTTCTGCTTTTCTGATAGCTGACTCCAGATGAGTGACTGATGTGCAAGCCGAGGTTTATCAAAACTAGGAGAAGGCTGTACCCTGTATTCCACATTAATCCCCTTTGATACTGGGAGAATGGAGGCTGGATTTTGCCATGCCTTTATTTATAGAACCAATATCAATCTGTGAATGGGAATCGCAGCTACTTCTTTAGGGGCCTCAAGTCCATCGATATTCAGCCAATGGCGGGCAGTGCTTCTGCTGCCCGATGCCGGCGTTAAACCCGGACATTCAATGCCGGGCCTTTTCCAGTGACCGGTATTGAATATCCAGTTTCATTTTTGACCATGGCAATTTAATCGGGTAAGCTGATATCCAGCGCTAACCAGTTAAGTTTCAATTTCAATTTATTAGTGTTATATAACAATGTTGTTTTAATGTGGCTTACATAGTATTAAGAGAATTATACAGATGATGATTAACTACTGTCAGGTTTACACAAATCCAATAGAAAATTTACAAAGGATGAGATGAAGAGGTCATTGCGGTTTGCCGTAAATGTACATAGGGTGAGAGACTTAAGCATAGGATGATTCATTTCAATGTGAATTGCCATAGTATGAAATAGAGGACGTGTAGAAGAAGAAAGCTTAGTGTAGGGACTAGGTGGATGAGGGACTAGATGAATGAGGTTGTAGATGCTTGGGTTGACATCAGTCACCCGTTCTCTATTAGAAATTGTGTAAAGAGGTGAGCCTTCAGTTGTTTTTGAAAGGACCATCTTATGTCAGTTGGTAAAGCATTCCAGAGTTTAGTTGCCAGGAAGGGGAACCATTTGCTGAAAATGGACTTGTAAGTCACTCCTCTGCAGTTGGGGAACTGAAGGAGGACAAAGTTCCTGGCACCATGCACTGCGTTTTTTAGTGGAAGGTCAATAAAATTATACATGTATTCTGGTGCCAATGCCTATAGGATGGAGAAAACAAGTGTGGCGAGTTTGAAGTCTATTCCATCTCTTATTGGTAGCCAGTGTAGTGCACGTAGTAGAGGGGTGGCTCTATGGTATTTTTTGGCTCTGTAGATTAGTCTTGCTGTGGTGTTTGGAGTTTTTTTCAGGCTTTGCTCCTTGTAGCTTGTGTTCAGTCCACTGCAGAAGTCGATCTGAGATAATGTTAACACTTGTAACACCAGATGGAATGATTTCATCGAGAGCAGGATTCTGATACTTCATAATTTCCAAAGTGTGCCAAAAATCTTTTTTGTCACTCATGATGTATGCCATTCAAAAATGAGATTTTGGTCAATTTTGATGCCTAGAATTTTTAGGTTATTGTTGAGGGGATAACTAGTTTGATCTAGTGAGAAGCTTTGGTATTGAACAGGTTGGGAGGGGCATTATAGTACATTGATTTCATTTTTTCCTTGTTCAGCTTTAGTTTAAAAATTGAAGCTCATGTTTCCATGATGTTCAAACAGTGCTCAGCAGTTAAAAATAGGCCTGCTATTTATGCGTCCTATTTTAATCACTACCTGGCTATGTTGCGTCATATAGCCGGTTAGTGGATAGACTGCTAACTGCAGACATTCAGCGGGAGATAACTGGTTATCTCCTGCTAAATATCCGTGGTTAGGTGCTAAAGTGCTATTTAACTAGCTAGAAGCAGTTCCCGGCCTGTTAAATAGTTTTAAAAATTGGGCCTAAGGTACTTAGGGGTCCTTTAACTAAGGTGCACTGAAAAATGGCCTGCAGTAGTGTAAACACGTGTTTTGGGTGCACGCAGAATTATTTTTTAGCATACCTATAAAAAATGCCTTTTTAAAATTTTTGCCGAAAACGGACGTGCGGCAAAATGAAAAGACATGCATCCATTTTGGGTCTGAGACCTTACCGCAAGCCATTGATCTAGCAGTAAAGTCTCACACAGTAACCAGGCAGTAATGGTCGCGCGCCAGAAAATAAAATATATTTTTCAGGCATGCGTAGCAGACTCGCACCAAAATTGAAATTACTCCAAGAGCCATGCGGTAACCGGGTGGTAACTCCAATCTGGTGCACACTGGGTATGCGTGGGCGCCTACGCAGCTTAGTAAAAGGGCCCCTTAAGAAAGCCTAATTTGCCTCTTCTAAGCTCAGTTTCCTGTTGAATCATAAAAGGCATTTTCTTTGCTAACTTCAGGAGGAATTCTGAATAAGTTATATCCTTTTACAAAGATGTATTCCTAAGTGGAAATGGTAGAAGATTAGAATAAGACCTATGGGCAGTCATCTTCTCATGTTGCTGAGATTCATGGTAATAATGCAAATCCTCTGACATTTCTGAGCGGAACAAATTTTCTGGTGATTGTCTAAATCGGTGCTTCCCAAGCCTTTCCTGGAGGCACACATAGCCAGCAAAACTTTCAGGACTGCCACAATGAATATTCAGAAAATACAGTGGTCCTCAATATCTGTAAATATATGCTATGCATATTCATTTGTGGTAATCCTAAAACTCAAATGGTGAGGTGTGTCTCTAGGAGACGGTTGAGAATCACTGGTCAAAGAAAGCAGACATATCCTCCTCCAAGTCTGAATGACTGATAAATGAGGAGGATACTTTATGAACAGGTGTTTTTATCGCCCTTTGCACAGGACTAACCTGTGGCAAAGTGTTCACAAGAGTAACCTGTGGCAAAGTGTTTGGGATTTTTGTGACGAATCCTTTATCTGTATTTGATTTTGGCAGTAGGTTGTGAATCCTTAAAAATGTTAATCATATTTGTTTGAGCAGCTGATGGAGCATGAGAAGGAACAGAAGCTGAAGGAGACGGTCTGTCTGCCACTGCTACTAGACTATCTGCCAACAAAAAAAAAAATCAGGAGTTGATTCCTTATTCGTTTTGCTAGTAAAGGACTAAGCTGTATAGAAATGGAAGGCAAACTAGCGTACTTTGGTTGAAAGGATCGTTCTATTATTATCAAATTATCTTAATTATTTTTCTGGTGCAGGCTTGTGCCAACAGTCCTGCTCTCAAGATGCTAGGCATCTGATCAATTCCTTGCCAAGATTTCAGTGCTCCAGGTTTTACACCAGTGCCTCAGCACTCAGATTCTGTGCCTGGACTTTGAAATCCAGACTTTGCACTGTTGAATCCAATGACTACTGGTAGCTCCTATCTTTTGGCACTGAGGCATGGCATCATATCCAATTTCAAGTGCTGTGCTATGAGTTTTGTTGCATCTTTGTCTCATTCTCTGGCTAAGACACGATCGCCCAGGATTATGACTGTTCTCTGAGGGGCAATGCATATGAGAAATATATCCTGTTTTCTTGATTGCATGTGGAACATCTCCAGGTCAAAGATTTACTTTACAAAAGAGTCCTGGACAATCAAGTGTTCTGCAAGCTTAATCCTGTGAATTAAGAGCATCCTTGCTGACATCCTACTATAGCTGCACCAATTGCCCTTGTTTGTGGACTAATATATCTTATGTGTGCAGACATATCTTATACCCATCTGTGAAATTCTTCCTGTCACAGGTGGGACACCTCTTAAAGCCTGGCTATTCCTTAGACATGTTGAAAAGCATAGCAATTAGGCCAAACCCAATGACTAACAAAAAGAAAGACTCAAAGGAAGAAAGGGGGCTTGTTTCTATTTACTTCTTTTTTTTCTCCCACGAGAAATCCATCAAAAATATGAAAACAATAAATAAAAACCCCTGCAGGGGTTTTATTTATTTATTTTGACATTTATCTGGAGTGGAGGAGTGGCCTAGTGGTTAGGGTGGTGGACTTTGGTCCTGAGGAACTGAATTCAATTCCCACTTCAGGCACAGGCAGCTCCTTGTGACTCTGGGCAAGTCACTTAACCCTCCATTGCCCCATGTAAGCTGCATTGAGCCTGCCATGAGTGGGAAAGTGCAGCGTACAAATGTAAAAAAAAATAGAAATACCCACATTATCCTGAACATACTTGAGTTCAATGTGGCTAACAATAAATAAAATGACAGGCAAGGTTTACAATACCATAAACAAATTATCAAGTAAGAACAGAATAGCACAAATAAGAACTAAATAATAAACCACTGATGACCAATTATAATTTAATACACTCCATTAATGGGTAGAAACCTCTCAAAGAGAAAAGTTTTCAGTTTTTTTGTGAAATACCAAGTAATCAGGCTGACCCTTGATTGCCATTGGCAGTGAGTTCCACCACTTAGCACCTTGGTATCTATAGTCTGCAGAGTGAAATGATTTATTGCACATTCTCTTCCAATCTGGAAGATGAAGTCTAAGGTAGTCTCTAGAACCAGAGGGAATAGTTATTAAAGGCTGCATGTAATCTGGTGTCATGCCATGTAATATATGAAAGACAAAAACACATAATTTAAAAATACTCCTGGCTTTAATGGGCAGCCAGTGAAGCTTGCAAAATAATGGAGTGACTCTATGCAAGCCTTGCTGCTATATTTTGGGTTGTTTGCAGCTGTTTTAGGACACCCTCCTTATATCCAGCAGAGATGGAATTGCAGTAACCGAACTGAGTTAAAACCAAGGACTGAACTAGCAGTCTAAAGATGTCAGGTAAGAAATATGATCTGATTCTCCTCAGCTTCCAAACGTGAATGATTTTTTCACTACTGAGGAAATCTGTGGCTCGAACGTGAGGTGACTGTCAATTAATACACCCAGTACCTTAAGCGTAGTGTCTAGGAGGTAGGATGTGTTGTCAATGGTAAAACTATTATATACGGTACGGTTGAACGGGTTGGTTACCACAAGAAATTTAGCCTTCTCTATTTAACTTAAATTTTAATTCAGAAGCCCAGGATTCCAACAAATCAAGACCAAGCCTAATTTTACGGACAATTTCTGTAAGACCATTCTTGAAAGGGTTAAGGTTTGAGCAGCAGAGTAGATAAGAAAAGTTGAAGCACTTTTAATGGGAAAAAAATGTGATGTAATACATTTGTTTATTCTGGCAGGAATCAACTTCCATATGAAAAAAAAAAGTTCACAAAAATATCTTTTGGATACAAAACTGCTAATAAGTAAGATTCAGGGGATCAGAGTATTGACGTTTCCCAGTGCTCTTTGCGCTTTCAGCTCATTCAGAACTGGTGCTGCCATGAGCCTTCATGTGCAACTACCCACAAATTTTTGTTCCCCTATTTTATCCTCTCCTTCCTATACATAGGGGGTAATGTTATAAGGAGCTACCTAAAGTTAGGTGGCAAGAATATGCTTACACATGTGTAAATGATTAGCATACCGGCAATGGGGTCCTTTTACTAAGGTGCACCGAAAAGTGGCCTGCGTTGGTGTAGACGCGCATATTGGATGCATATAGGTCCATTTTTCAGTGAACCTGCAAAAAAGGCCTTTTTTTGGCCGAAAATGGACATGTGGCAAAATGAAAATTGGTGTGCTTCCATTTTGGGCCTGAAACCTTACCGTTACCCATTCACTTAGCGGTAAGGTCTCACGCGTTAACCAGGTGGTAATCGTCAGCACTCATACAATGCCGATTACCACCCGGTTAGTGCCATGTGCCAGAAAATAAAATATATTTTACGGTGAGCATAGTGGACGCACGTAAAAAATGAAATTACTGCCCGGGCCATGCGGTAGCCGGGCGGTAGTTCCAAATTGGCACGCACTGGACGCGAATAGGCACCTACGTGACTTAGTAAAAGGGCTCTTCAGTGCTATTCTGTACACGTGCTGTCATGTTACACTGGTATTTTATAAAGAAAGTAGGCATCTACATTTCTTTATAGAATAGGCTTCAAGTAGGTACCTCTTTATAGAATTACTCCTAGTGTTGTCATTGAAGTGCTGGTTCCGTGCCAGCAGTCGTTCGCTAGGACTCCCTTCTGGAGGAGCTCTTGAATCAAGTCACTAGACCCCCTGTTTACAAAGCCGTGCTAGCAGCTGCTGCACAGCAATAGCCCATTCGGCATTGTTGCACTTAAGCAATGATCAAAGCTCCCTCTGCCCTGGAGGATATTTTGTTAAAACCAACAATTGTGACATCAGCCTTTGTTACAAATATGGAGATCTATTTTTTTTAAACTTCAGTACAGAACATTAAACATTTATTTCTGAATATCAATCCTACTGAAGTCATCATCTAACAATCTGCTAGTGACTATAAGGTGAAATAATATAAGCAAAGAGAGAATACAACCTAAGAATGATGATAAAGATAAGTGAGATGACCATAAGTGACCCAATTAATACAGGGCAATTATTATCAGTATACTCAAAATGCATGGACCTTCCACTAATAATTTATTGACACAGCATTAGATCAATAGTGCAATCAGGGGAGTGATAAACTGTACTAAGAAGATGATTTTTTTTATCACTTCACTTTATTCTGGCTATAAATCCAAATACACGTGGAGGGATATAATCGAATGGGGCGCCCAAGTTTTCCTGAGGACGCCCGACAAAGGGGTGGGGAAACCCGTATTATCGAAACAAGATGGGTGGCCATCTTTCGTTTCGATAATACGATTGGGGACGCCCAAATCGCGAAATTTAGGATGACCTTAGAGATGATCATCCTTACAGATGGTTGTCCCCGATTTTCGGACGTAATGGAAACTGAGGACGCCCATCTCAGAAACGACCAAATCCAAGCCATTTGGTCATGGGAGGAGCCAGCATTCCTAGTGCCCTGGTCCCCCTGACATGCCAGGACACCAACTGGGCACCCTAGGGGGCACTGCAGTGGACTTCACAAATTGCTCCCAGGTGCTGAGCCCCCCAAAACCCACTCCCCACAACTGTACACCACTACAATAGCCCTAAGGGGTGAAGGGGGCACCTACATGTGGGTACAGTGGGTTTGTGGTGGGCTTTGAAGGGCTCACATATACCACCACAAGTGTAACAGGTGGGGGGGATGCATACTTCTGTGATGGAGCTGGGTATGACATTTGAGGCTGGCAAAAATATTTAAAAAGTATTTTTTAGGGTGGGAGGGGGTTGGTGACCACTGGGGGAGTCAGGGGAGGTCATCCCCGATTCCCTCTGGTGGTCATCTGGTCAGTTCGGGCACCTTTTTGAGGCTTGGTCATAAAAAAACGGACCAAGTAAAGTTGCCCACGTGTTCGTCAGGGACGCCCTTCTTTTTTCCATTATCGGTCGAGGACGCCCATGTGTTAGGCACGACCCAGTCCCGCCTTCGCTATGCTTCCGACATGCCCCCTTGAACTTTGGTCATCCCCGCGACGGAAAGCAGTTGAGGATGCCCAAATCGGCTTTCAGTTATGCCGATTTGGGCGACCCTGGGAGAAGGACACCCATCTCTCGATTTGTGTCGAAAGATGGGCGCCCTTCTCTTTTGAAAATAAGTCAGATGTGAAAGCCATAGAAAGTCTTCAACACTATATACAATCTGAAGGAATTCTTTAATGGTTTTTTTAAAATCATATTTACTACAATATAAAAACCACAGGAAACAAAGTAATATGAGTATTAACATAATAAAGCCCAATTGGCCCATCCTGCCTTTCCAATTATTCTGATCCCAGAAAACAAGAAGGCAGACGATCAGCAAAATCCAACGTGGAAACCAAACAAAGCAGATTGAATAAATAAACTTTATTAATAAGGTAGACACCTCAATAAAAAGTGCCTGACACAGGCTGTGTTTCGCCCAAAAGGGCTGTGTCAAGGGCTCTATAAGAGTATGTACATACACAACAAAAGGTAAATTATATATCTTAGTTGCCACCAAATGTAATGAATGGGCAAAAAACACAGTTGCAGTCAAAAAACCAGCATACAGGCAATGTCAAGAACAAAACCGCCTTCCAGTAAATGATAGCGTGTAGCCACACCATTCATTATCACTGGAAAAAAATCTGCTCTGTTTGGTTTCCAATTATTCTGATCTACACTGCTAAGGATATATTATAGCTGTTAGCTGTAGATACGTGGCCATTTGAATGATCCTTAAGAGGTCAGCTTTTTTGTTTTATGTTTTGGTTCTCCGCCTTTCTGAATAAATAAGTATTCTAGTTCCCATACTAAGGGCCCTGTTTACTAAGGCGCACTAGCGTTTTTAGCATATGCTAAACGCTAGAGATACCCATAGGAATATATGGGTGTCTTTAGCGTTTAGCATGTGCTAAAAACGCTTGCGTGCCCTTAGCGCAACTTAATAAACAGGGCTCTTAATCTAACATCCATTATTTCCAACCCATTAAGTCATACTAAAAATGTATTCCAAAATAAAACTAAAATACAAGAGGATAGTAAACAGAAACGAAAGGGTGTACCTTCCTCCCTGGCAGCCAAGTCTCTTGGAGACATCTCGTTGGAGGAACCCTTCCAAGAGGGATTTCAGTTCAGGAGTAAATGAATCTGGCAACTCTACATTCTACAGAAAAACAAAAACAAAGAAACCCCCCCACAATGTGTTAAGCCATGAACCCTAAAACATGAGGACAATTTGAAACCACTAGAAGAAAACAGCAAGATACCACCATGAACGTAGACCATTTTTATGGATGTTGTTCTAAGCTGTTTCTCTAAGTCAACACAACATCTTTTCTGAAAATGTACTTGAATTAAAAACTATTAGCCAAGAATGCAAGATCTGAAAGAGATTATTCTAGTCCTTACCATTGTCAGGGTCATTCGGTCAATCTCATGTTTATCTTTGGTTTTGTGCTGCCTGAAAGGGCTGTGCCTACAGAATAGAGGAAAACAAAAGTGACTGAAATATAAAGTTGATCCAGAACCCTGGAATATGACCGCGTAACATTACTATCAAATAGAACAAAACAAGGCAATTCTAATATGGTAAAAAAAAAAAAACCCAAAAAGTGTCATGCAGAAGAAGTTTGGTTTCTTGATGAAATATTTACTTTTCAGAGGGATATTAAATGAGGATAGTTCATACTTGAATTCCTACATTATAGCAGGGGAGATTACTGGATACCAAGAAAAAAAAAACCTCATCAGATTCATTGTTGTCTCTGGAACAAAATTTCCTTGGAGACTGTACTAGAATCTGCTTCATTTTTAGAGAGAAAATAGGTGTGTTTATTTTAATAATTTTTAATTCACTGGTGGCTGGCATTAATTTAATTTATATACTTCTCAGAGTGATGACCGTTAAAATTTGTTATTAATCTTATCCGATATTGCTTATTTACATGTGTTTGTATGATCAATTATTATAATTGCATTCTATTTATTTGATGTTTTATTGTGAATTATAACTGTAATTGTGTTTTATATAAATGTTCATATCATCATAAATCACTTTGGGGCAGTATGGTGTATCTGTGGGAGTATCAAATTTGAGTAAGTAAATATATGGAGGGGCATAATCGAATGCAAATGTCTATCTCCATGGGCGTTTACCTCCAAGAACGGGTCCGTGAAGGGGCAGACCGAACCGTATTTTCGAAAAAAATGGACGTTTTTGAGTTGGGCGTTTCTTTTTTTTTAGCGATAATGGAAACTAAAAACCCCCAGCTCAAAAACGTCCTAATCCGAGTCATTTGGTCGTGGGAGGGGCCAGGATTCGTAGTACACTTGCCCCCCTGATATGCCAGGACACCAACTGAGCACCCTAGGGGGGCATTTTTTAAAAATAGAAACAAATATTAAATTACCTCCCAGGTGCATAGCTCCCTTCCCTTGGGTTCTGAGCCCCCAAAATCCCCCCCAAAACCCACTCCCCACAACTCTACACCATTACCATAGCACTTACTGGTGAAGGGGGGCACCTACATGTGGGTACAGTGGGTTTTTAGGGGGGGGGGTTAGAGGGCTCACATTTTCCACCACAAGTGTAACAGGTAGGGGGGAATGGGCCTGGGTCTGCCTGCCTGAAGTGCACTGTACCCATTAAAAACTGCTCCAGGGTCTTGCATAGTGCTGTCAGGGAGCTGGGTATCACATTTGAGGCTGGCATACAGGCTGGCAAAAAAGGTTTTGGTTTTTATTTTTTTAGTGTGGGAGGGGCTTGGTCACCACTGAGGGACTACGGGGAGGTCATCCCCCATTCTCTCCAGTGGTCATCTGGTCAGTTGGGGCACTTTTTTGGGACTTGTTCGTGAAAAAAAAGGGTCCAAAAAAAGTGACCCAAAATCCCGGTCAAAAAGCCTTTTTTTTTTTTTTCGATTATCAGCTAAAGACGCCCATCTCTCCTCGGCTGATAACCACGCCCCAGTCCCGCCTCCACCACGCCTCCACCATGCCCCCGTCAACTTTATTCGTTTCCGCGACGGAGTGCAGTTTGAAACGGCCAAAATCGGCTTTCGATTATACCGGGCGCCTTTGCGAGAAAAACGTCTATCTCCCGATTTGGGTCGCAATATAGGCGTTTTTCTCTTTCGAAAATAAGCAGGATAGTCAGTTTCCTTCTAGCTGTTGTCCAGATATAAGGCTAGATTTACTAAATTGTGTTAACTCGCACTTAACATCTGTTACTATAATTACTGCAAGCTCTTGGGGGGTCTTTTACAAAGGTACACTAGCATTTCTTGCATGCGCTAACCATGTAGACACCCATAATATTCCTAAGGGCATCTACACGGTTAGCACGTGCTAAAAATGCTAGCACACCTTTATAAACGTGGCCTGTAGTCAACAGGCCTCACTGATATGAAGCTTGCTTTATGTAAGGGGCAGTGTTCACCAATCTTTCGGCAGCCGCAACATCAATTCCCATGACTGTCAGAAGTGCATAATCCCCGGCAGACGCAGGACAATGACATCCTATAGCACAGGCCCAGTTTCTGACCCCAAATGAGAGTTTCATGACCACCCCCCTTTTGGGTCATGGCCTACAGTTTGGGAAGTTCTGCATTAAGGCCATTATTTTAGAAACATATTCACATGTAAATAGTGGCAGTTAAGTGTGTATATTCCATACAAGTGTAACTATTGATTTCAGTATTTATATGTGGATATCCACACCAGGTAGAGATATGAAGGAGGAATGGTTTGGCTGGGATTAAAATTTACACATGTATACCCCATTTTACAAAGGAATATATGAATATTGGGAAAAATTCCCATGTTGGGATTTACATCTACTCGAAGACACATATGGAGGGGCATTTTCAATATGACATCTAAGTCCAACTTTGGACGTTTTGCTAAAACGTCAAAAATTCAAGTGGCGGAATACAGCCATTTTCAAAACAGAAAAATGATTTTTTTTTATAATGGCTATTTGATACATGTTTTTGTGGTCTATGCATTTATCTTTTTGGTCCATTTAAAAAAAACAACAACAAAAAAACGTCCAAGTGAAAAATGCACAAACTCAAGCCGTTAGCATGTAGGAGGAGCCAGCATTCTTAGCAGACTGGCCACATAGACATCCTAGGACAGCATTGGAGCAATGGAGCACCCTAGGAGGCATTACAGTGGACTTCAAATAAATGTTGCCAGGTACACTTCTCACCATTGCTCCCTTAGCTTGTCTGCTGAGCCCCCCCCCCCCAAACCCCCAACTGTACACCACTACAATAGCCCTTATGGGTGAAGCGGGCACCTATATGTGGGTACAGTGGGTTTCTGGTGAGTTTTGGAGGGCTCACAGGTTGCACCACAACTGTAACAGATAGGGAGAAGTATGGACCTAGGTCCACCTGTCTGCAGTGCACTGAACCCACCACTCACTATTCCAGGGAGCTGCATGCTGCTCTAATGGACCTGAGTATAAAATCTGAGGCTGGCATAGAGGCTGGTAATATTTTTAATCACATTTTTTGGTGGTGGGAGGGAGATAGTGGAGGAGTAAGGGGATGTGTAAATACTCACACCTAGTAGAGAACCAAGGAGTAGGGTAGAAAGGATGGGTTGGTCCAAAAATGAAAGGAAGACAGGAGATCCTTGCACACAGTATTTATTGAATACATCTAAAAGATTGGTGTTCCTTCACTTCACATGGTTGACCCCCATAATACTTATGCCTAAACACCTATGTGGATATATACACTGTTACACTAGTATTCTATAAAGAAGAGCAAGTACCAACTGTCCTTTATAGAACTGTCCTTTATAGATAGGCACTCTCTAGACATTTACATATAGGTGCCACGTTTTTAGAATTGCCCTCTTTGTGCACATATATTTTATGCATGTATGCAGTCATGCAATTTAATATTGCACAGGAGGTGAGTCTCTTTCAACAAAAAGGAAGCACTAGATGAAGGTAAAAGAGTCATACTCAGGAGTAATTGAAGGAAATGCTTCTTTACAGAAAGCGTGGTAGATACGTGGAATGGCCTCCCAGTGGAGGTGATGGAGACGAAGACAGTATCTGAATTCAAGAACGAATAAGACAAGCCCAGAGGATTTCTTAGGCAGAGGAAGAAAGAGTGGATGGTATGGATGAGCAGACTGGATAGGCCATATGATCTTTATCTGTTGTCATTTTCTATGTTTCCATAAAAGCCCTTTTCTTTATTAAAAGTAAGCTTTGGAAGCAAAAACAACAAAACACCCCCAACAGGCTTTATAAGATAACCCTCCTATTTGTCTAAAGATTAAATATACTGTAGTAGATAGAGGAGGGTCACGACAGTGTGAGTGAGATTCAAGGTCAAATTAACACATGATAGCATGAATAATTCAAATGTTTTCTACAATCAAAATCTGTTTTCTCAGGGGTTTCTAAACTACCTGTTTTCTTTCTACTGTAGTAAACAAACTCCTAGCATACTTACCATTTATAACAGAAAAAATGTATTCATGCACATATTGTGTAGTAACATTTAACTTAATTTGGAAAAAGAATCATTTAAAGCAATTTTAAAAATACAGCTCAAAATGTTATCAGTTCTCTATAACTGGCATTTCAGTGGAAACATAATGTTCTGATTTTCTGACATATGGCAAATTGTCTTAGTTACGTGCAATAGGGGGCAATCTCCACTTACAGATTTGTGCTTTTCCATGAAGGACACTCAACAAGGTCAGTGCACTGAGAAGCTCAGACAAAAAAAAAAATATGGAAACAAATAATCTGTACTAAAAGATCTAGCTTAATTTTTGAGGAACCTGATATTTATTAAAGATATAAGAAATCTGGCTCCTGTTGATTTACTGAAGTCTCTCATGTTTGGATCTGTTAGCTAGCCTTTTCCTTTCCAGAGTTTTAGAATCGGATATAAAAATAATGCAGCAATTTGAATTTACATAACAGTTTTTTTCAATCTGGATGCCAGGTATCACTGGTAGCCCATTCTGATACTAATCAGGAATGAGCGTTTTCAAAGTGAAAAAGAGAGAGGATAAAGTGATGCCACTATTGTTTCTCCTATTATAATAGCCCAGTAGTAGCTGGCTAAACAGAGGTAGCAAAGAGGCTGACATGACGGTTATATTTTCAGAGGGAATCTGAATATGTCCCAGAAAGTCTCCTGCTGTAGTGATTAGGCTATACACCTTCCTATGTATGTAACATTTATTCTGGATAATTTTCCTTGCATTTTAAAGCTAATTGAAATATGCATACTTATGAACAGTGCACAAATAGTAGCTACGGTTGAAGCTTTTACAGTTTTTCAAATGTGCTAATTAATCCCTTTTGGTGTGTATTTCTATACATCCAATACAGGCGCATGCATTTTTCCCATTTATATAATCATTAGACAAGAAGTAGTGATCATTGTGTAGAAAAGAAAGCATACAAAACTTGGGGCCCTGTTTAATAAGCTGCTTTATAGGTGCGCTAGTGTTTTTAGTGTGCGCTAAAAATTAGTGCACGCTAACGCTACAGACACCCATATATTCCTGTGGGTGTCTCTAGCATTTAGTGTGCGTTAAAAATACTATCA
Organism: Microcaecilia unicolor; assembly: GCF_901765095.1. Lineage (NCBI taxonomy): Eukaryota > Metazoa > Chordata > Amphibia > Gymnophiona > Siphonopidae > Microcaecilia > Microcaecilia unicolor. The sequence continues at coordinate 24,568,403 of NC_044041.1, forward strand.
CGCCTTAGTAAACAGGGCCCTTGGTTTCAATGAACTTCTGCATGGTTACATGAGTACAGCTTGTTTTCACATCACAATCTTAAATTTGTGGTCAACAGGCAGAAGACTGCAGGTCACTCTATTTATTTGTGACATTTATATCCCACATTATCCCGTTTGAGTTCAATGTGGCTTACAACAAACAGTATAGGATACATAAAGCGAATGCTACATACCTGTAGAAGGTATTCTCCGAGGACAGCAGGCTGATTGTTCTCACTGATGGGTGACGTCCACGGCAGCCCCTCCAATCGGAACACTTTACTAGCAAAGGCCTTTGCTAGTCCTCGCACGACGATGCGCACCGCGCATGCGCAGCCGTCTTCCCGCCCGAACCGGCTCGTGTTCGTCAGTCCCATATGTAGCAAGACAAAGACAAGGGAAGACACAACTCCAAAGGGGAGGCGGGCGGGTTTGTGAGAACAATCAGCCTGCTGTCCTCGGAGAATACCTTCTACAGGTATGTAGCATTCGCTTTCTCCGAGGACAAGCAGGCTGCTTGTTCTCACTGATGGGGTATCCCTAGCCCCCAGGCTCACTCAAAACAACAAACATGGTCAATTGGGCCTCGCAATGGCGAGGACATAACTGAGATTGACCTAACAACTTATTCAACTAACTGAGAGTGTAGCCTGGAACAGAATAAAACATGGGCCTAGGGGGGTGGAGTTGGATTCTAAACCCCGAACAGATTCTGAAGCACTGACTGCCCGAACCGACTGTCGCGTTGGGTATCCTGCTGCAGGCAGTAATGAGATGTGAATGTGTGGACAGATGACCACGTCGCAGCTTTGCAAATCTCTTCAATAGTGGCTGACTTCAAGTGGGCCACCGACGCTGCCATGGCTGTAACATTATGAGCCGTGACATGACCCTCAAGAGCCAGCCCAGCCTGGGCGTAAGTGAAGGAAATGCAATCTGCTAGCCAATTGGATATGGTGCATTTCCCCACAGCCACTCCCCTCCTGTTGGGATCAAAAGAAACAAACAATTGGGCGGACTGTCTGTTGGGCTGTGTCCGCTCCAGATAGAAGGCCAATGCTCTCTTGCAGTCCAATGTGTGCAGCTGACGTTCAGCAGGGCAGGAATGAGGCCGGGGAAAGAATGTTGGCAAGACAATTGACTGGTTCAGATGGAACTCCGACACAACCTTTGGCAAGACCTTAGGGTGAGTGCGGAGGACTACTCTGTTATGATGAAATTTGGTGTAAGGGGCCTGGGCTACCAGGGCCTGAAGCTCACTGACTCTACGAGCTGAAGTAACTGCCACCAAGAAAATGACCTTCCAGGTCAAGTACTTCAGATGGCAGGAGTTCAATGGCTCAAAAGGAGGTTTCATCAGCTGGGTGAGAACAACATTGAGATCCCATGACACTGTAGGAGGTTTGACGGGGGGCTTTGACAAAAGCAAACCTCTCATGAAGCGAACAACTAAAGGCTGTCCCGAGATCGGCTTACCTTCCACACGGTAATGGTATGCACTGATTGCGCTAAGGTGAACCCTTACAGAGTTGGTTTTGAGACCAAACTCAGACAAGTGCAGAAGGTATTCAAGCAGGGTCTGTGTAGGACAAGAGCGAGGATCTAGGGCCTTGCTGTCACACCAGACGGCAAACCTCCTCCATAGAAAGAAGTAACTCCTCTTAGTGGAATCTTTCCTGGAAGCAAGCAAGATGCGTGAGACACCCTCTGACAGACCCAAAGAGGCAAAGTCTACGCTCTCAACATCCAGGCCGTGAGAGCCAGAGACTGGAGGTTGGGATGCAGAAGCGCCCCTTCGTCCTGTGTGATGAGGGTCGGAAAACACTCCAATCTCCACGGTTCTTCGGAGGACAACTCCAGAACAAGAGGGAACCAGATCTGACGCGGCCAAAAAGGAGCAATCAGAATCATGGTGCCTCGGTCTTGCTTGAGTTTCAACAAAGTCTTCCCCACCAGAGGTATGGGAGGATAAGCATACAGCAGACCTTCTCCCCAGTCCAGGAGGAAGGCATCCGATGCCAGTCTGCCGGGGGCCTGAAGTCTGGAACAGAACTGAGGGACCTTGTGGTTGGCTCGAGATGCAAAGAGATCTACCAAGGGAGTGCACCACACCTGGAAGATCTGGCGCACTACTCGGAAATTGAGCGACCACTCGTGAGGTTGCATAATCCTGCTCAACCTGTCGGCCAGATGTTGTTTACGCCTGCCAGATATGTAGCTTGGAGCACCATGCCGTGACGGCGAGCCCAGAGCCACATGCTGACGGCTTCCTGACACAGGGGGCGAGATCCGGTGCCCCCCTGCTTGTTGATGTAATACATGGCAACCTGGTTGTCTGTCCGAATTTGGATAATTTGGTGGGACAGCCGATCTCTGAAAGCCTTCAGATTGATCTGCAGATCGCGTTCCTGGAGGGACCAGCTTCCCTGGGTGTGAAGCCCAGCGACATGAGCCCCCCACCCCAGGAGAGATGCATCCGTAGTCAGCACTTTTTGTGGCTGAGGAATTTGGAAAGGGCGTCCCAGAGTCAAATTGGACCAAATCGTCCACCAATACAGGGATTTGAGAAAACTCGTGGACAGGTGGATCACGTCTTCTAGATCCCCAGCAGCCTGAAACCACTGGGAAGCTAGGGTCCATTGAGCAGATTGCATGTGAAGGCAGGCCATGGGAGTCACATGAACTGTGGAGGCCATGTGGCCCAACAATCTCAACATCTGCCGAGCTGTGATCTGCTGGGACGCTTGCACCCGCGAGACGAGGGACAACAAGTTGTTGGCTCTCGCCTCTGGGAGATAGGCACGAGTCGTCCGAGAGTCCAGCAGAGCTCCTATGAATTCGAGTCTCTGCACTGGGAGAAGATGGGACTTTGGATAATTTATCACAAACCCCAGTAGCTCAAGGAGTCGAATAGTCATTTGCATGGACTGCAGAGCTCCTGCCTCGGATGTGTTCTTTACCAGCCAATCGTCGAGATAGGGTAACACTTGCACTCCCAGCCTGCGAAGCGCCGCTGCTACTACAGCCAAGCACTTCGTGAACACTCTGGGTGCAGAGGCGAGCCCAAAGGGTAGCACACAGTACTGGAAGTGACGTGTGCCCAGCTGAAATCGCAGATACTGTCTGTGAGCTAGCAGTATCGGGATGTGCGTGTAGGCGTTCTTCAAGTCCAGAGAGCATAGCCAGTCGTTTTCCTGAATCATGGGAAGAAGGGTGCCCAGGGAAAGCATCCTGAACTTTTCCTTGACCAGATATTTGTTCAGGGCCCTTAGGTCTAGGATGGGACGCATCCCCCCTGTTTTCTTTTCCACAAGGAAGTACCTGGAATATAATCCCAGCCCTTCTTGCCCGGATGGCATGGGCTCGACCGCATTGGCACTGAGAAGGGCGGAGAGTTCCTCTGCAAGTACCTGCTTGTGCTGGAAGCTGTAGGATTGAGCTCCCGGTGGGCAATTTGGAGGTTTGGAAACCAAATTGAGGGTGTATCCTTGCCGGACTATTTGGAGAACCCACTGGTCGGAGGTTATGAGAGGCCACCTTTGGTGAAAAACTTTCAACCTCCCCCCAACCGGCAGATCGCCCGGCACTGACACGTTGATGTCGGCTATGCTCTGCTGGAGCCAGTCAAAAGCTCGTCCCTTGCTTTTGCTGGGGAGCCGAGGGGCCTTGCTGAGGCGCACGCTGCTGACGAGAGCGCGCGCGCTGGGGCTTAGCCTGGGCCGCAGGCTGTCGAGAAGGAGGATTGTACCTACGCTTACCAGAAGAGTAGGGAACAGTCTTCCTTCCCCCATAAAAACGTCTACCTGAGGAGGTAGATGCAGAAGGCTGCCGGCGGGAGAACTTGTCGAAAACGGTATACCGCTGGTGGAGCTGCTCTACCACCTGTTCGACTTTTTCTCCAAAAATATTGTCCACTCGGCAAGGGGAGTCCGCAATCCGCTGCTGGATCCTATTCTCCAGGTCGGAGGCACGCAGCCATGAGAGTCTGCGCATCACCACACCTTGAGCAGCGGCCCTGGACGCAACATCAAAGGTATCATATACCCCTCTGGCCAGGAATTTTCTGCACGCCTTCAGCTGCCTGACCACCTCCTGAAATGGCTTGGCTTGCTCAGGAGGGAGCTTGTCCACCAAGCCCGCCAACTGCCGCACATTGTTCCGCATGTGTATGCTCGTGTAGAGCTGGTAAGACTGGATTTTGGCCACGAGCATAGAAGAATGGTAGGCCTTCCTCCCAATGGAGTCTAAGATTCTAGAGTCCTTGCCCGGGGGTGCCGAAGCATGCTCCCTAGAACTCTTAGCCTTCTTTAGGGCCAGATCCACCACACCAGAGTAGTGAGGCAACTGAGTGCGCATCAGCTCTGGGTCCCCATGGATCAGGTACTGGGACTCGATCTTCTTGGGAATGTGGGGATTAGTTAGAGTCTTGGTCCAGTCCGCCAGCAATGTCTTTTTTAGGACATGATGCATGGGTACTGTGGACGCTTCCTTAGGCGGAGAAGGATAGTCCAGGAGCTCAAACATTTCAGCCCTGGGCTCGTCCTCCACAACCACCGGGAAGGGGATGGCCGTAGACAAAGGCCGCAAAAGACAGACTCTCAGGAGGAGAAAGCTGCCTCTCAGGGGAGGGAGTGGGATCAGAAGGAAGGCCATCAGACTCCTTGTCAGAGAAATATCTGATGTCCTCCTCCTCCTCCCACGAGGCCTCACCATTGGTATCAGACATGTTCATGAACCTGTGTCTGAAGCCGTGCCCGACTCAACTCCATGGAAACACGGCCACGGTGGGATCGTCGAGAGGTAGACTCCCTCGCCAGCACCGGCGAAGCTCCCTCCGCCGACGGAGAGCCTTCCTGGGAGGCGGCCGCAGTCGATACCGCAAGCGGAACCGATGTCGGAGACCTCACCCCGGGCAAGGGGCCAGCCGGCGCCTCACTCGACGGTACCGGTGGCGCAAGCACCCCCGGTAACGGAGGGGAAGGGCGCAACAGCTCTCCCAGGATCTCCGGGAGAACGGCCCGGAGACTCTCGTGCAGAGCGGTTGTGGAGAAAGACATGAAAGCCGATGCAGGCGTCGAGGTCAGAGTCTGTTCCGGGCTGTCCACGGTGGAGCGCATTGACACCTCCTGAACAGAGGGTGAGCGGTCCTCCCGGTGCCGATGCCTATTGGGTGCCGACTCCCTCGGCGACCCAGAGCTCTCGGTACCGATGCGGGAAGGAGACCGGTGTCGATGCTTCTTTGATTTCTTCAAACGAAGCATGTCACCGGAGCTTCCCGGTACCGACGAGGAGGACGTAGAATCCAGCTGTCTCTTCCTTGGGGCCGAGACCGAAGAAGGTCGGTCTCGGGGGGGCTGTACCACAGGAGCCCTCAGGGTAGGAGGAGACCCACCCGAAGGCTCACCGCCACCAGCAGGGGAATGGACAGCCCTCACCTGCACTCCAGTCGAAGCACCACCGTCCGACGACATCAGCAACAGCGGAGGTCCCGGTACCACCAACGCCGACGCAGCCTTCCGATGTCTCGGTACCGACGATGCAGAGGGTCGATACCTCGATGCAGTCGATGCCGAGGTCGAAGGTCTTGACGCTGCCGACGTCGATGCACTCGATGTCTCCGGTGCTGTTGTCGACGAAGAGCCCGAGAACAACACGTTCCACTGGGCCAGTCTCACAACCTGAGTCCTCTTCTGTAAAAGAGCACAAAGACTGCAGGCCTGCGGGCGGTGCCCAGCCCCTAGACACTGAAGACACGACGCATGCCTATCAGTGAGCGAGATTACCCGGGCGCACTGGGTGCACTTCTTGAAGCCGCTGGAAGACTTCGATGACATGGGCGGAAAAATCACGCCAGCGAAATCAAAATTCGTGATGGCGACGAAGGGCACCAAAAACAAGGGAGAGAGAAAAAACCCGATCTGAGGCCCCAAAAAAGGCCTACCCTGAAGCGAAAGGAAACTTACGTTGGGGAAACAAACTGGACACACGGAAGAGACAAAGACCGAGGTCTTCTTCTTTTTTTTTTTTTTTTTCCGAAATCGCGAAGACGCGCGAGGATCAACTTTGAGGGGCACGAAACGGCGCAAAACACGACCGTCCCGACCGCGGACAAAAGAAGACTGACGAACACGAGCCGGTTCGGGCGGGAAGACGGCCGTGCATGCGCGGTGCGCATGGGCGCGCGAGGACTAGCAAAGGCCTTTGCTAGTGAAGTTCCGATTGGAGGGGCTGCCGTGGACGTCACCCATCAGTGAGAACAAGCAGCCTGCTTGTCCTCGGAGAAAAAGAAGCAACCCTCACTCAACAACTTCACTCAGCTTCATTCTGGATCAGGAAATGCAGAATGTTGCCAGATCAGGATGTCATCTGAAGGTTAACTTAACTGTTAAGCAAAAGAGTTTATAAAGGAGAAAACAAACCCCGGGGTAAAATAAAGGATAACATTAAAACTAAAACCTTTTTAAAAACACAGTTTATGTATTTTACTCACCCTCTCAGAAGTTTGAACAGCATACAGCCTAGAGAGAACCAGTCTGCACTGCTATCATATGCTGTTCCCTTCTGTAGCACTTCTGGAGCCATATAGCCATGGGTCCCACTGCAGGAATATAATCAAGACAGATCTGTTTTCAATTTGAAAAATAATATAACATATTATACAATTATTAAGAGGGGCATTTTTGATAAAATGTCTAAGCCCGATTTTGGATGTTCTCCTAGAAAAGTCCAAAAATTGCGCGGTGAACATAGCCATTTTGGAATCTGAAAAATATCTATCTTTTTGATTTGAAAATCACCTTTATCCTAGACATTTTGAGCTCAGTGCGTTTTTCTTTTGGGATCATTTTGGAAAATGAAGAGATAGAATATCTTTCAAATTATGTGTTTTCATTCACCAAATTCTGTTTGGTCAAGTCCCATCATACAGTGGGGGAAATAAGTATTTGATCCCTTGCTGATTTTGTAAGTTTGCCCACTGACAAAGACATGAGCAGCCCATAATTGAAGGGTAGGTTATTGGTAACAGTGAGAGATAGCACATCACAAATTAAATCCGGAAAATCACATTGTGGAAAGTATATGAATTTATTTGCATTCTGCAGAGGGAAATAAGTATTTGATCCCCCACCAACCAGTAAGAGATCTGGCCCCTACAGACCAGGTAGATGCTCCAAATCAACTCGTTACCTGCATGACAGACAGCTGTCGGCAATGGTCACCTGTATGAAAGACACCTGTCCACAGACTCAGTGAATCAGTCAGACTCTAACCTCTACAAAATGGCCAAGAGCAAGGAGCTGTCTAAGGATGTCAGGGACAAGATCATACACCTGCACAAGGCTGGAATGGGCTACAAAACCATCAGTAAGACGCTGGGCGAGAAGGAGACAACTGTTGGTGCCATAGTAAGAAAATGGAAGAAGTACAAAATGACTGTCAATCGACAAAGATCTGGGGCTCCACGCAAAATCTCACCTCGTGGGGTATCCTTGATCATGAGGAAGGTTAGAAATCAGCCTACAACTACAAGGGGGGAACTTGTCAATGATCTCAAGGCAGCTGGGACCACTGTCACCACGAAAACCATTGGTAACACATTACGACATAACGGATTGCAATCCTGCAGTGCCCGCAAGGTCCCCCTGCTCCGGAAGGCACATGTGACGGCCCGTCTGAAGTTTGCCAGTGAACACCTGGATGATGCCGAGAGTGATTGGGAGAAGGTGCTGTGGTCAGATGAGACAAAAATTGAGCTCTTTGGCATGAACTCAACTCGCCGTGTTTGGAGGAAGAGAAATGCTGCCTATGACCCAAAGAACACCGTCCCCACTGTCAAGCATGGAGGTGGAAATGTTATGTTTTGGGGGTGTTTCTCTGCTAAGGGCACAGGACTACTTCACCGCATCAATGGGAGAATGGATGGGGCCATGTACCGTACAATTCTGAGTGACAACCTCCTTCCCTCCGCCAGGGCCTTAAAAATGGGTCGTGGCTGGGTCTTCCAGCACGACAATGACCCAAAACATACAGCCAAGGCAACAAAGGAGGGGCTCAGGAAGAAGCACATTAGGGTCATGGAGTGGCCTAGCCAGTCACCAGACCTTAATCCCATTGAAAACTTATGGAGGGAGCTGAAGCTGCGAGTTGCCAAGCGACAGCCCAGAACTCTTAATGATTTAGAGATGATCTGCAAAGAGGAGTGGACCAAAATTCCTCCTGACATGTGTGCAAACCTCATCATCAACTACAGAAGACGTCTGACCGCTGTGCTTGCCAACAAGGGTTTTGCCACCAAGTATTAGGTCTTGTTTGCCAGAGGGATTAAATACTTATTTCCCTCTGCAGAATGCAAATAAATTCATATACTTTCCACAATGTGATTTTCCGGATTTAATTTGTGATGTGCTATCTCTCACTGTTACCAATAACCTACCCTTCAATTATGGGCTGCTCATGTCTTTGTCAGTGGGCAAACTTACAAAATCAGCAAGGGATCAAATACTTATTTCCCCCACTGTATATGAATAATCTCATTGAATTACCCCCTCATAATGCTGTTTCATCATCTAGAGAATATCTTGTCTTACATTTCCCCATCTGTAAGAATGTGATATATAAAACAATTCACTCTGCTAATTTCTCCTCTCAAGGCACCAAAATTTGGAATTCTCTTCCTAAATCAATCAAGTTTACAGATGATTACCTAACTTTTAGAAGTCTTCTAAAAATACATTTCTTCAGTCTGGCCTTTGTGAATATAAAGAACTCTATTTCAATTTACCCACCCCCTTTTCTTTAATCTCATTTCCAATCTAGTCCTGCCTAAATATGCTATCACCTATCCACTCTTAATTATTTCTTTGTCTTTGAGAGAGTCTAAATCCCTGGTTACTTACTGCACATGTATAAATTTGCTTCTTGAATTTATTGCTATATTTTTTACATTATTATGTTTTATTCACTTTATTGTTTGTTTGTAAGCCACATTGATCTTAAATGTATTTTGGGCTAATGTGAGGTATAAATGTCATGAATGAATGAATAAATAAATAAATAAATAAAATAAAGGGCTAGATTCTATATATGACGTCTGAAAAATCTGAATGGAATAAATTGCCACCTAAATGTAATCTTTAAGTGGTGCCTAGATTTAGAATTTGCTTAGGTGATATCCTAGCGCCTAGAACTACGCACATCCATTTATACCAAGAGCGATGTGGTGGAAATACCAGTGCGTAGATTCAGGCACAGAGGGCTATATCCTATAACAGTGCATGTAAATTTTAGAACGCCCATTTCCCTGGCCATAACCATGTCCGTTTTTAGCTCCACACATTAGAATTTAGGCGCTGTGTGTTACAGAATACCCTTAGCGAGTTATGCGCGTAAATTCTAATTATTGCCAATTAGTGCTCATTATTGCTTGTTAAGTGCTGTTAAAAATACTGATTGGCTTGTTAAGCCAATTAAGTTACGTGCTTTGTTGTAGAATACACTTGGATTCTGGTGCAGAATGCTAGATGCGATATACAGAATCCCAGGGAAAACATCTAAGAGAAAAACACCCAAAAACTAGCCACTGGAATGTCTGGAGGTCATCATTCTTAGTAGACTGGCCACACAGATATCCCAGGAGAGTAGTGTTGCAGTCTAGGGACACTGTAGTGGATTTCACATAAAACGTCCCAAGTACACATCTCACCAGAACCCCATTATATTGTATGGTGAGCCCACCAGGAACAGAAAAATACCTAATGTGCCTCACTGTACACCACTACAATAGCTTTCAAGCTTGCAGGTGTCACCTATATGTACAGTAGGTATTTATGTATTTTGGAGGTCTCACAGATTCCACCACAATTGTACCAGTTAGATATGGGCTGGGTCCCCTTCTCTACAGTCCACTGCACTGACCATTAGTCTACTCCTGGGACCAGCTTTCTGCTCTAACAGGAATGACCATCATATGTGAAGCTGTCACACAGCCTGGTATGTACTGTCACTATCACATCTTAGGGGGCTGGGAGGGGGTCGGTAACCACTGGGGGAGTAAGGGGGAGTTTATGCCTTAATCCCTCCAGTGGTCATTTAGGGCACCTTCTGGTCATGACTGAAACAGGTCTAGCTAAAATTTTGGCCCTAGACATATTCATTTTGTTCCATTATTGCAAAAAATGTCTCTCCCTTGGGGCCACCTTGATCAAAATATCCCCCTTGAAATTTGAACAAACTGTGGAGCATGGTGTCTAAAATCAGGGTGTCAAAAATCGCAAATTGGATGTTTTTGAGAGAAAAACATCCTTCTGCCACCTTATAATGTTTAGACTATTTTTTAATTTTTTTTTTTAAATGAGCTCCATAGTGTATTATTCTTTTTATGTAATATGGATTCAATATCCTAAGGGTTATTTTACTCAAAACAAATATGAAGAATTTCCTGACAGGAGTCATAAGGCCCCAAAAAAGGGTAATTATCAAAAGTCATTTACCTGGGTGAATTGGCTGTTTGAAAATTGTCCAGCCTTTAGGCATGTAAAAGTGTACTTGGATATCAACACACGTAAGTTTATCTGCATTCATAGTATTGCAGTTTTGTCTCATGCTCCATGTTTTACTACTGTATGATCTCTTCTGCCTCCATAAAAGCTAGCACATAGGTTTGTATCAAACCACAGCACCATGTTACATATGAAAATAAAACAATCATAATATTACAGGCATAATGGGATTATACAATCCTCTTTTGGCCCACATAAATTGCTTCTGTAAGTAGACAAATGATCAGCATTTATTTCTTGATTGTTATCTTCTTTCCTAAACAGCTTTGAAGCTGAAAGCACATTTGTCTATTATCAACAATAATCAGTAATCAAGATAAAAATATACTTAAATTAGTCACTAAGTTTCATGGTGCAGCTATGTAGGCAATTTACCCTTTATTTAAAAGAAATGGATTCCTGAATTGAATCACAACTCATGATTCGTAATTACTATTACTATTTATGAGTCAGTGACTATTATAATGCGGGTCTTTTTGCAGCGAACAAGCAACAGTATATTTCTGTAATAAAAGGGGTCTGAAAGAAGTACAACACAAATGTTTGCTTTGCATTTTCACCCAATTCTTCAGCATTTTCCCCTTTGGATAAATACAGATTGTAGATATAGAGGTTTCAGAACCATAGGGAAAAGTATCTTAATAAAAAATATTTTTCTGTTCGAAAGGTTTCAGCTCAGAAAGGGTGTCTATTAGTGAGTGGGATAAAAGCTGTTCTTCTTTCCTTCAAATGAAGCTGTTTCACATTTTATGCAAACAATGGGTGATCATGAAATGCTGGGTTGTTCTCCAGGCTAAGCCTACACATCAGCTGCTAACACAGCAATGAAAAAACTGCTGGGATTAGAAAGCTTCTAACAGACATGACCTGATCTTTCCAGCTGGCAGTTGCTCTGTTAAAGTCTGACCAGCCTTGTGACACCTTTTGAAGCGTATCTGCCAAACAAATCATCATTAATAACACTCTTGTGGTTTTCTATAGCATAGTCCAAAATTGCCTCTTTTATTATGCAAGAGTCACAACGTTCCTACTTGACTGTCAGGAAGAATGAGCACCAAAATGGACTCTGCCTCAATATGGCATCTACAACTGAAAGTACGCCTTAGTGCCAATAAAAGGCTTTTCTTCTCATTTAAATCCTGAGATCAGAATTACTGTTAGGGACACACTGCTCATAGATATTAAACAAAAAGCCTTAAGCATTGAAACCAGTGGGGGTTGGGCATGGTAGCATGCATCAGAAACCAAAGAGAAGGGAAAGAGAAGAGGATGAAAAAGAGGAATGAGAAAAGGAGATGGTCAGACAGAAGGGAAGAAGTGGATTGAAATATGTCAGGAGAGACAGTAGATAGGAGCGAATGAAAAAGAGGGAGGAATGTGAAGAAGAATAACAAAAAGAATAAAGCACGGCAAGGGCAGACTCATGTGCAAGGGTGAAAGAAAGAAAAATGGCCGTACAAAGATGTAAGAAGGGGCATACATATGAAAGGAAGAAACAAGTAATTAGAGTTACTGACAGAAAAGATGGAGAAAGAAGGAGAATGGAGATAATAAAACAAATGAAAGCAAGCAAGCATACTCAGGATGAAAAAAAATTTTTTTTAATGAAAAGGGTTTAACTGGGAAGGAGAGGCTCCTGCCCAGTTAAACTCTGCTGAGCTGGCAGCTGCTGACATTCAGTGGCAATTAACTGGGTAATGAAGTTGAATTTTTTTGTTAATTGGCCATCTTCTAACCGGTTAGGTAAGGGGCAATCTAGGGGTGGAGCTATGACAGAGCCAGCACTTAGCCAGTTAGCAGCAGTATTCAGTTCACTAACTGGCTAAGCAACCACATAAAGTAAGGACAGCAAAAAGGATGTCCTAACATTATGTGCCGAGTTACCCAGACATCAGTCTAAATATCAGTTAACTATCAAGTCAGCACACATATCAGGATATTCAATGGCAGGAACTGTGCTTAGTTCCGCCCATGGCTGGGAGTGGCTTACAAGCCAATTACTGTCATGGGCTGAATATTACTTCCTCTGGAAATAAACTCATCTTTTATTGAAAACTTTTCAATTACATATAAAGTGAAGTAAAACTGAATGCAAATGTACTCACTTACCCAGAAGCTACTGCAAAAAATCAAGGGACCTTGTATGAAGTAGTCAAATTAGAACAATAGAGACATCTGTAAATATTGGTTCAAAGTTACACTTCTAAAGGGAAATACAAGTGCTTTCCATTGTTAGATCAGGCTAAACTTTGGAAAGTGGAAGAGGAGAAGGGCGTTCAAAAGGGAAGAAAATCCAGAAGTCCTAAATGTAGTCCTTGGAGTAGCCTAATAGTTAATGCAATGGCCTGAAAAACCATGGGAACTGAGTTTGATTCCCACTGCAGCTACTTGTGATGCTGGACAAATCACTTAACCCTCCACTGCCCCAGGTACAAAATAAGCACCGGTATGTAATATGTAAACTGCTTTGATTGTAACCACAGTAAGGCAGTATATCAAATTCCATCCCCTTTTTGCTTGGATGCTCTCCACCCACCCACTTACACCCAAGTCAGACATTAAAATAAGATAAAGGGGGGAAGTTATCAACATGGGATACTGCTAAGAAATGTTATTTTACTGTTAACCCAAGTTATTAGTAACAAGTTCTCATCACATAAATTGGGATCTGAGTAAAACACTACTAGCTAGTGGTAAAATAACTATGCTTCTAAGGAGTGAAGTTATAAATGTGGGCTACTGTTAAGATGTGTTATTTTACCACTAATATGTGTTATTTTAGAACAGGCCCCATTTTATGTAATGATACCTAGTTACTAATAACTGGAGCAGTAAAATAAAATGTCTTGGTGGAGGCAGAGGAGTTATCAACCCAGGCTACTGTTAAGATGGGTTATATTACTGCTAACCCCAGTTATTATTAACTAGGTCTCATTGCATAGGAATAGCATGAGTTAGTGGTAAAATAAGATGTCTTTTAATGGTAGCCCATGTTGATAACTATACTCCTTAATGGTTGCCAACAATGATAATGTTTCCCCTTAAGAAGGTTCCCATTGGGCTGAACATCAACATTATACAGATCTGTATAATTCTTCTTTTACTATATTAACACAGTACTTACACGCTAGCATGTGGTTTCTTTTTGGAAAAATCACAGGCAAGACCAAGATCTGATATCCTTACATGTCCATGTTCATCTAGCAGGATATTTGCAGGCTGCAAATAGATAAAGAAAAGTGTTAATTGATTATATATAAAAATATATAGTTACTTCTCTGTCCCAAGTGGTGAGCCCTCCAAGAGGTTCTGAGTCAAACTTTAGTTGGACTTACCACTGCCGGCTGCTCCCCTCAAGCACACAATCTCCACAAGTCTTACCCCAGATGAGAAAGAATCAGGACTGATACTCTGTCCTATGCTTTCCAGGAAACCACTTTCCTTCTCCTTTTTTTTTAAAGGTTGTGCAGGAAAAAGAGAGCTCCACAGGAAACAGAGGAGAGGTGAAGGGAAGGAAGAAGTAAATTTGTGGGGCATCAGAGACAGGGATCTGAAGACCTCCAGATATGACTTTGCCGACTCAAGCTACCTGCAAAGCTCAACTGAGGACCAGTTGACCAACTGGAGCATGAGCAAATCACTCAGAACCAGAGGCTGAAAAATATGTCCATCCACCTTGAAATACCCATCTGACTCCAATCATTGGACCCACTACCTTACAATCTAAACTGAATAACCATGGATCAATCATGGACCACACAACTCTGTCAGGGGTCTGTCTAGGGATGTACATTTCCCCAGGCGGACCCAAAAGGTTTGTCATTTTATTCTGCTTGATCTCTTTACTGTCCATATCAGATTAACAAATTCCCCATAAGTAAGGAATAAGGAAGATGAAAGAATAATCTGATATGGACAACCTACTGGAGATAGAAGATACCAAGGAGCTGGACTGTATGCCAAGAGAGATATATCTCAGCTCAGTTCTCTATCTCCACTTGCTGGTTGATGGACACAACCCTCCCCACAGGTTCTGGAATAGTGGGAAGCTATGTAACGGAAACACAGTTATGTGCTGGTTGTCAACCCATTGCGATTTTTGACTTTTTTTTCTAGAATGGATGTTTATGTCAATTGCCCTCTACGTCAGCAGATTCCGTTCTAAATTACTAGTGAAACTTTTCCGGAGCTGACTCTGGTCCCGCCCTCATTTCCTGTTTCCGTAAGGGCGGAACCAGAGTCAGAGCTGAGAGTGAAGAGAAGGGAAGGCAGCAGACTCGCAAGGCTCTTCACTGCTGCCGCCGGGACCTCGGTAAGAGGGGGGGAGGGGAGGGCAGCAGAGGGGGGTTGGCAATTTTGGAGGGGGGGCAACGTGCATGTAGGGAGATGGGCGGGGCCAGTGTTGGGGAGGGGAGGGCCGCGGGTGGAGGCATCACAAGGACGTGTCTGTGAGACAGAGAGGAGGGGGGACTGGAACTTGGGGGAGGGACAGAGGGAAGGAGAGAGAGAGAGAGGGAAGGAGGGCCTGGAAATCGGAAGGGAAGAAAGGGGGCCGTGGGACTTGGAGGGGACAGAGGGAGAGAGCGAAGGAGGGAGAGAGGGATAACCTTGCTAGCGCCCATTTCATTTCATACCGAAACGGGCCTTTTTTTTACTAGTTAATCACATAAAGCTCTCCTCTCACATTGCTTCCTGCGCAATGCAATATATAGATAGCAAATGTAAATTATCAAAACTATTACTAAAACAGAAATTCTATTCTATCTACTTCTTATATACCGCCTGTTGTTCCTGGTAGAATTTACGGCAGTTTACAGTGAAGAAAACCTCGTCATATGAGGGAAGGGTAAAAGTATGTTCCTGAGTATTACTGGCTCAGGGTTATTTATCATAAAGGTAGGTCTTCAACATCTTCCTAAAATTCATATACGTTGGTTGTGTTTTTTTAGAGACACAGGTAGGGCATTCCATTGATGTGCCCCCTGGAAAGGGAATGATCTTTCGAGAAAGCGAAAATACTTACCTGTAGCAGGTATTCTCCGAGGACAGCAGGCTGATTGTTCTCACATGTGGGTCGACGTCTGCGTTGGTCCAGGAAACAGCACATTTTTCTCAGCAAAAATAAAAAGTTTTGCCAGAGTCTTCTGGTGCGTGAACAGCGCACACCGCGCACACCGCGCATGTGAGCGTGCCTCTTCAGTTAAATCAAAAAGCATATAAACAAACTAACAACAACTCCAAATGGGAGATGGGCGGGTTTGTGAGAACAATCAGCCTGCTGTCCTCGGAGAATACCTGCTACAAGTAAGTATCTTTGCTTTCTCCAAGGACAAGCAGGCTGCTTGTTCTCACATGTGGGGTATCCTAGCATCCAGGCTCACTCAAAACAATGAACATTGGTCAACTGGGCCTCGCAACAGCGAGGACATAACATAGATTGACCTGAAACCATAAACAACTAACTGAGAGTGCAGCCTGGAACAGAACAAAAATGGATCTAGGGGGTAGAGTTGGATTCTAAACCCTGAACAGATTCTGTAGCACTGACTGCCCAAACCGACTGTCGCGTTGGGTATCCTGCTGAAGGCAGTAGTGAGATGCGAATGTGTGGACTGATGACCACGTTGCAGCCTTACAAATCTCTTCAATGGAGGCTGACTTTAAGTGAGCCACTGACGCAGCCATTGCTCTAACATTGTGAGCCGTGACATGGCCCTCCACAGTCAGACCAGCTTGGGCGTAAGTAAAGGAAATGCAATCTGCTAGCTAATTGGAGATTGTGCGTTTTCCGATGGCGACTCCCCTCCCGTTGGGATCAAAAGAAACAAACAACTGGGCGGACTGTCTGAAGGGCTTCGTACGCTCTATGTAAAAGGCCAATGCTCTCTTGCAGTCCAAGGTATGCAAACTGCTTTCGCCAGGATGGGTATGAGGACGGGGAAAGAATGCTGGCAAGGCAACTGACTGGTTGAGGTGGAACTCCAACACCATCTTCGGAAGGAACTTAGGGTGCGTGCAGAGGACTACTCTGTTGTGGTGAAACTTGATATAAGGTGCATGCACTACCAAGGCCTGAAGCTCACTGACCCTATGAGCTGAAGTAACAGCCACCAAGAAAATGACCTTCCTGGTCAAGTACTTCAGATGGCAGGAATTCAGTGGCTTAAAAGGAGTTTTCATCAGCTGGGTGAGAATGACGTTGAGATCCCATGACACTTGTGGAGGTTTGACCAGGGGCTTTGACAAAAGCAAACCTCTCATTAAGTGAACAACTAAAGGCTGTCCAGAGATAGGCATACCCTCTACACGGCGATGATAAGCACTAATCGCATTAAGGTGAACTCTTACGGAGTTGGTCTTGAGACCAGACTCTGACAAGTGTAGAAGGAATGCAAGCAGGGTCTGTGTAGGACAAGAAAGAGGATCTAGGACCTTGCTGTCACACCAGATGGCAAACCTCCTCCATTTGAAAGAGTAACAACTTTTTGTGGAATCTTTCCTGGAAGCAAGCAAGACTCGGGAGACACCCTCTGAAAGACCCAAGGAGGCAAATTCTAAGCTCTCAACATCCAGGCCATGAGAGCCAGAGACTAGAGGTTGGGATGTAGAAGTGACCCCTCGTTCAGGGTGATGAGGGTCGGAAAACACTCCAATCTCCACGGTTCTTCAGAGGACAAATCCAGAAGAAGAGGGAACCAAATCTGGCGTGGCAAGAAGGGAGCAATGAGAATCATTGTTCCCCGGTCTTGCTTGAGTTTCAGCAAAGTCTTTCCTACTAGAAGTATGGGAGGATAGGCATACAGAAGGCCTGTTCCCCAATGAAGGAGAAAGGCATCTGACGCTAGTCCGTCGTGGGCCTGAAGCCTGGAACAGAACTGAGGGACCTTGTGATTGGATTGAATGGCAAAAAGATCCACCGAGGGGGTGCCTCAAGCTCGGAAGATCTTGCAAGCTATACCTATGTTCAGCGACCACTTGTGAGGTTGCATTATCTTGCTCAACCTGTCAACCAGACTGTTGTTTACGCCTGCCAGATAAGTGGCTTGGAGAAACATGTCATGATGATGTGCCCAAAACCACATCTGGACGGCTTCCTGACACAGACGGCGAGATGCGGTGCCCCCCTGCTTGTTGGTGTAATACATGGCAACCTGATTGTCTGTCTGAATCAAAATGATTTGGTTGGACAGCCGATCTCTGAAAGCCTTTAGAGCGTTCTAGATCGCTCGCAATTCCAAAAGATTGATCTGAAGACCCAGCTCCTTGAGTGTGAAGTCTATCTACATGAGCTCCCCACCCCAGGAGGTATGCATCTGTCATCAGCACTTATTGTGACTGAAGAATTTGGAATGGACGTTCCAAGGTCAAACTGGATCGAATCGTCCACCACTGAAGGGAATTTCGAAAACCGGTGGAAAGTTGGATCACATCCTATAGATCCCCTGCAGCTTGACACCACTGGGAAGCTAGGGCCCATTGAGCTGATTTCATGTGTAGACGTGCCATGGGAGTCACATGAACTGTGGAGGCCATGTGCCCCAGAAGTCTCAACATCTGCCGAGCCGTGATCTGTTGAGACGCTTGAACTATGGACACTAGGGACAGGAGGTTGCCTGCCCTTGCCTCAGGAAGATAAGCTTGAGCTGTCTTTGTGTTCAACAGAGCTCCAATGAATTCCAACTTTTGAACTGGGGTGAGATGGGACTTGGAGTAATTGATCACGAAGCCCAGTAGCTCTACCACCTGAATAGTCATTCGCATGGACTGTAGAGCGCCTGCCTCCGAGGTGCTCTTCACCAGCCAATCGTCGAGATACGGAAACACATGCACTCCCAGTCTGCGTAGTGACGCTGCGACTATAGCTAGGCACTTTGTGAACACTCTGGGCGCAGACGCCAGACCAAAGTACTGTTCCCAGCCGAAATTGAAGATACTTCCTGTGAGCCTGGAGTATCGACAAGTGTGTGTAAGCAACCTTTAAGTCCAGAGAGCATAGCCAATTGTTTTCTTGAAACATGGGAAGAAGGGTGCCCAGGGAAACCATCCTCTGACTCCCACGAATGCTCCTGCTCAGTATCAGATAAGAACTCTGCTAAGATACCTCAACACTGGACCTTCCTCGAAGCCGAGAAACGATGTCCCTGATGGCGATGTTGAGAGGCTGACGCCCGCTCGGACTGCGGCGAAGCTCCCTCCACTGACGTCGAAGGGGAGTCGACCTGGGTGGCACCCGATGCCGATGCCGCAGGCGGCATTGCAGTCGGGGACCTCACCGCAGGAGAAGGGCTAGACACCACTGCAGCAGACGGTACAGAAGGCACAAACAACCCCGACACTGAAGCTGACTGACGTAGCAGTCCCTCTAGAAGTTCTGGAAACTAGGTCCGGATGCGCTCATCGAGAGCCGCCATCGGAGAAGGCTGCGGGGTCGGTGGAACAGGTGGTGTCAGAATCTATGGAGGCTCGAGAGCAGGTACTGGACTGCTAGGAGACTGATGCATCGGCACCTCCTGTATCGAGGGGGAGCGATCCTCTCGGCGCCGACGCTTCTCGGGTGCCGACTCTCTCGACAACCCGGAGCTCCCGGCACCGTGTGTCGAAGGAGAATGATGACGGCGCTTCTTCGCCTTCGCTCAACGCCCGTCATCGAGACTCCTCAGTACCGATGAGGACGTGGAATCCTCACGTCTCCTTGGGGCCGGGTCCGACGAAGGTCGGTCCCGGGGGCCAGCATAACAGGAGGTCTCGAGACATGTGGAGACCCACTCAACGCTTCACAGCTTCCAGCGCGAGTTGGTCTCTCAGCAGCCATTACCTCTCCTCCCGACGTCGATGCTTTCGATGTCGACGCCGCCAACCTCGGTAGCGATGTCGATGCCGACGTCCAAGGACCGGACTGAGTCCCAAAAAGCTTTTCTCGTTGGGCTTCTCGAGACACTTGGGTCCGTTTCCTCATACGAAGACACAGACTACAAGCGGCTGGGCTATGGTCGGGCCAAAGGCACTGGATACACCAGGCGTGGGTATCGGTACCTGAGATGGTCCAGTTGCACCGAGTACAACTTTTGAAGCCGCTTGGTGTCTTCGATGAAATGGAAGGGAAACCAGCTTTGGCGAAATCAAAAGACACGATTGTGCCTGATAAAAGAAAAAAGGCACAAAAATAAGAGAATGACCCAACCGCGCGGCCTAAAAACCGGCCACGAAAGGGGACAAAACTAAAAGTACACTACGGGAACTTTTTTTTTTTTGAATGACAATAATAAAAAAATAAAGAAAAAAATTAGGAGAAAAAGGTGAAAACTCGAAGACTCTTTCCTGGGCCTGAGAGAAGCGCAGAAAAAAACTACCACACCTCAACGCGGAGAAAAGAAAACTGAAGAGGCACGCTCACATGACGAGCAGGAACTCATTCGCGCATGCGTGGTGCTCGTTGTTCACGAACCAGAAGACTCTGGCAAAACTTTTTATTTTTGCTGAGAAAAATTTGCCGTTTCCTGGGCCGACATGGACGTCGACCCACATGTGAGAACAAGCAACCTGCTTGTCCTCGGAGAATGGATTTTAGCCTAGTGTAAGAGTGCACAGGTAACTTATTAGTGGAATGAAGAAATTCCAATAAATCTACCAGCACTTCTTCATTGGATCCAGAGAGAGACTTGAAGATCATGCATATCATCTTGAACCTTATTCATTGAGTAATAGGTAACCAGTATAGTTCCTTCAGAGTGGGATAAACGCTATCAAACCGACCCAAGCCAGAGATCAGTCTAGTGGCTGTGATCTGCAGAAGTTGCAGTTGTTTTTTCAGCTTTTTACTGATCTGAGAATATAAGAAGTCACAGTAATCTAGATGGGGGGAGTAGTGTAGCCTGTGCCACCATTCTAAAGTCTTCCTTCTGTAAAGAAGATCTGATCGTGCGCAGCTGCCTGAGTCTTAGAAAGAACTTCGTACTCAGAGCAGTGACTTGTTGTTCGAATGTGAGGTTGGAATCTAGAATCACTCCCAGTACTCTAGAAGATTCTTTGAACTGCAGGCTTTCTTCGGATGCTAGTAATATGGGGATATTTGGGATATTTTCCCCGAGCCAAAGCTCACACAGATTGTGTCTGGTAGCTCAACTGTCGATATAAGAGATGTATTTGTTGATAGAACTCATTGAGCTGTCAGATCCTTTTGTCAGCGGGAAGAGAAGGAAAATCATTTATCTTACCTTTGTTATATGGTGATTTTATCTTTCTAATAATGTCTTTCCCTGTCTCTGGTTCTGCTTCCCTGTGCTCCCAGCACACTTCTGTGCTCTGAACTCTGTTTCCAGGGCCTCCTTTATATTCACTATTTCTTATTTCTCCTCCTTCACTTCCTGCCCTATATCCATCTTTCACATTCACCTTTCTTCCATTTTTCTTCCTACTTCTCAAATCTATCTTGTTTCCATCTCCTCCCCCTCCCTTCCCCTACTCTCCATAGGCACCATCTCCTCCTATCTTCCCTTCCTCTCCTGAGATCATAAGCATTGCCATACTGGGACAGATTGAAAGTCCTGTATCCTGTTTCCAACAGTGGCCAATCCAGGTCAAAATACCTGGCAAGATCCCAAAACAGTAAAACAGATTTTATGCTGCCTATCCTAGAAATAAGTAGTGGATTTTCCCAAGTCCATCTCAATAATGGCTTATGGACTATTCCTTTAGGAGATTATCCAAATCTGTTTTAAACCCAGCCAAGCTAACTGCTTTTACCACATTCACTGGTAATGAATGCCAGAGTTTAATTAAAAATAGAGTGAAGAAATATTTTCTCTCCTTCGTTTTAAATGTACTACTTAGTAGTTTCATTGCATACCCCTAGTCCTAGTATTTTTGCAAAAACAAGCAATTCACATTCCCAGGATGTAGCTGGGTGCAGCAGAGGCAGAGTTGTGATGTACTTGCATATTTTAAAAGTACATGTGAACAGATGTATACCTTCGGAAGAGGCATGTATTTGTGTTTCAGTATTTATGTACTATTAGTGTTGGATCTGTTGAGAGCATTGGAGTTTTAGTTTATTTTTGCCTTTTCAAAATAAACTTAATATAAACACCTTTTTGGACATCTCACAAAGGCATTCTGCTATAAAATTACAACCACAGAGAGCGGATTGTGACTGTGTTGAGGCTGTAGTAAATAAGACCACTTACTTTCAAGTCTCGGTACACAACAAATCGATTGTGCATGTGCTCTAATCCCAGAATGATTTCAGTAGCATAAAACCTCATTTCTTTTTCAGAAAATACTCCATGCTGAGAGAGATGATAGTGCAAATCTCCTCCTGAAAGCAGAAAGTTGACAGGTATATAATTAAAGAAGACATAGACAACACTATGCTTTATAACAAACTAGTTTACATAAGTTGCATACTTTTTTGAGAAAAATAACTTTTTTGGCATTAACCTGAAGATTAGTTGCTACTTTGTAACCAGACAAATTATTTTAAAGCTGTATTGAAGTGCAAATTGAATCTAGTACTGTGGTTTTAGTGTAAAAAAGGCTTTGATTAAAGAAAATAATTAATACTTATGTCCCCTATGTTTTATTATGTGTGATTTGTAGACTGCTTTAGATTGAAATGTATTGAAGAAAGATGGTACAGCAATGATTAATATAACATAACATGGTATGGCAGAAGAAGGTTCTCAGTTTTATGTGTACTGAACATTTTAAAGACAAACGATAAATATGCCTCTCATAAATTAGTTGTAATTTTAAATATGATAGTTACATGCAATTTTTCATTATATAGTTTATCTGAAGGAAGAACCTATATGGGGGGGGGGGGGGGGGGGGGCTATCAACGTGGGCTACCGTTAAGATGGATTATTTAACTGTAAAGATTATTAGTAACAAGGTCTCATTGCATAAAATGGGACCTGTGCTAAAACAGTACAAGTTAGTGGTAAAATAATCCATCTTAAAAGCAGCCCACACTGATAACTTCTTCCCATAGTCTTGAAAGCTCATGAGCTACAATATCTTTTTATGTTTATTCTGGTTCAATTAAAGGTATCAATAAAGATTCCAGTTTTCTCTAGGACTATTACAGTTATCTAGAGCTCTGCCGTGGGGAGAGAATTTTTAAATCTACCCAGCTCAAAGGCCTTCACATAGCCACAGAAAAGGTACAGAACAGGCTTTGCCTGCCCATTTCTCCATAGTGCTCTGTTGTTGTGTCTGGTTTGGCCTGCTAAAACTATAGAAGGGTTTCTACTGCATACATATTTTTTTCTAAATTGCAAGTAAGTGTTCTCAAGGGCATGCTTTGGTTAGGGCAGGACAACAGCAATGTACATGGCAAATCTCAAAAATACATGCACTATTGTTCCCCTCTTAACCAAAACTGTGGGTGCAGAGTATTCTGGGTAGCTACTAGTTGAAAATCAGCATAAGGAATATGGGTTATTGGAAAAATTGTCCCTATACTTTATAACAAATATATTCTAGTTTAGGAAAAGGAGAATTATTTATTTTGTATTGTTCTATGAAGGCATAATCATTATGGATCAATATTTAAATAATTATTTGTGTAACCCAACAAAACGTTTCAAACCAAGCGCTCCAGAAGCAGATTTCTCCAGTGCATAATATTAACTATCATTCTCTTACACCAATGAATAATTATGATTCAATGTAGGCAAGAATCTATCAGATTTGAAATGAGAATGCAGTTTCCAAAGAAGACCTGAGTGGATTGTATAAATGCATGAAAATACTTTTTTTTTCTAGAGAACAATACTTACAGAAAGTAGTTATCCTGACTCAATAAGAAATTATTTACTAAAGATTTACACAAATGAACTTTAGCAAGAAGAGATGTCTCTTTAAAAAAAGAAAAAAATGAATCACAGACATGTCATTGTACATCTGGGAATGGAGGCAATGTGTACTGTATACAAAAAGTGTCCTCCTTCCAGCACTGAAAAAGAAATATTGCAAAGCACTGAGAAAGTTTCAGGTCTTTAGATCTACATTTAACTCCTTAAATGTGAGCAAAAAGACCCTAAAGTACCAAGAAATGCAATCACAAACCAAGAAAATGTGGCAGAAATATATAGAAATAATCCCAACTGTATTAGAAAGCGATCCTGTAACCAGGATCTACCCTTCAGGGGATGTAATATCTTCTTGCACTGAGGATGCATCTCCAGGGGCTTCTGTCCTGGAGGGATGGGTTAAGATGGCTGTTTTAGCAATCATTAGGCATGTAGGTAGCTGGGTGGGTGGTGGATGAGAAGATTGTTTGGTCACTTGCCTGTTTGGTGCAAAGATGGTGGACCTCACCTATCACCTAGATAAGATTTTAAACAGTGCTGAAGAAGAGCCGTCTGTCTTGGTATATGTAGGTACCAATGACATATGAAAATATGGGAAGGAGGCTCTGGAAGCCAAATCTAGGCTCTTAGGTAGATAACTAAAATTTAGATCTGCCAGTGTAGCATTTTCAGAAATGCTCCCTGCACTACACACAGGACCCACGAGACAGCAGAGCTGTGGAGTCTCAATGCGTGATTGAGACAATAGTGCAGGAAGGAGGGATTTAGATTTGTTAGGAACTGGGTACACTCTGAAAAGATGGGCTCCATCTTCTGGCATGGAACCAGGCTGCTGGTGCTAACATTTTAAAAGGAGCCATTTTAAACTAGAATGGGAAGGGGGGGGGGGGGGGAAAGCTGACAGTCGCTCAGAAGTGCATGGTTAGACTGAGATATCTCTGAAGGATACTATCAAAATAGGGATGGCTGAGCTGCAAAGGTTTGAGTGGAGATGGTGGGAATGAGCAGTGCAGTGGGGAATGCAGCAGACTGTGCTGAGAACATCTTTACCTCCTAATTACTCTAAGAACATCACAAACAATTATTTTATCTTGAATGTGTGGTGAGTTTGAAAATGGGGTCCCTTGAGCACATTGTGAGGACACCGTAGAGATCAGTGCTTGCTCTGGAGGAGAGGAAGGAGACCCAAACTGGAGTAGCAGACCTCTCAGATTAGTGGGGTTGAAGGATACCCCTTAAACCAGTGTACAAACAATTTAGGTGTCCTTTTACTAAGCTGCGGTAAGCAATCATGCATGCTTACCGTAGTTAAAAATGCCTTACCACAGGGCATGCTCAGACATCCCAGGTTAATTTTTGGGACTGGCTCGCGCTGGGTCTAGGGGCAGAGAGTGGGCATGTTCTGCACTAACCCCCTAATTCTATAAAAGTCACCAAAAATTGCATGTGCAAATTTGGATGTGTATCCAATTTGCACACGCAATTTAACTGAGTAATGGCTAATAAGCAATTATTGGCACAAATTGAAATGAATTAATATATAAGCACATAAATTTAGGTGCATGATCCGTGCCTACATTTTACAAGTATCCCGGAAAAGGGGGAACAGCAATGGGTGTTTCAGGGTGGAGCATGGGCGTGGATTCAAGTTACACATGCATTTATATTATAAGGGCGTTCTGCACATACATTTAGGTGGGGCATTTGCACATTTTCATTGGTGCAAATGGATGCACCTAAATTTACGCATGACCCCTGTAGGCACAGCTTATAAAATAATGCTGAAGCATTATTTTCACTCCAACATTTAGGTACAATTAATAGAATTCACCCCTAATTGGTCAACATAGCTGCATTGTCGTGCACTAGCCAATTAGTACATGGTTAGGGCATGAGCCCTTATCACCTACAAAACAGGTGGCATGGGGCTCATGCATTAATGAGAAAATTAGCATGTGGCCATTAATACAGAAAATAAACAAAAATTGGCCATTTTACTCCTGCAGTAAAAATAGCTTTAGCGTGCAGGAATGACCCACGTAAGGGCGCACTAAGGCCATTTTTTACCACACTTTGGTAAAACAGCCCCTTAGTTAAGGTCTGTGGCCAAAATGCATACCATTTCTTCCAAAACTTCTTTCACCATGTACACTGACTAATAAAGGTCCCCTAATGATAATCAAAAGCAAATATTAAAGAATAGACAGGCATAATAGATTCAAAGCCAAAAGGACAACTAGGAAACTGTTCTTAACTATAATAAAATTCCAATTTATTGGGCTCTTCAATAATGTACAAGCATATACAAAAACAATGAGGCAAATTGTCCATACAAAGAAAGGGGCCCTTTTACAAAAGCTTAACATACGCTAACAGAATTAGGATGTGCTAAACAGTGCACGTTCTATTTTATACCTATGGGCTACATGGCATTTAGCACACACTAAAGCCCACTAGTGCACGCTAAGCTTTATTAAAAGAGCTCCAAAGTAAAGTAGTTCAAAAAGATTCAAAAAGTCTCAATGGATTGGTAAGTTTTGGTCTCCTGTGAACAGTACTCTTTACTTCAAACTCATGCATCTTTCCTTGCAGACTAGATAGTTGTAACAATCCTTACTGTTCTGTACCTTGTCTTTATCCTCCTTGATATTAATCAGTAGCCCATCTCCTTCACCAGTTACTATGGTCTTTTTGGGTAGTGGTTAAATCTAATAGCTTACTCCTCTCTTTCTTTTTTCAGTGGCAAAACTTCCCCTTCGTTCCACTCACACTTGTATCATCCTTCTCACTCTCTTGTGGATCTACCCTCCCCCCCCCCCCCCCCCCCCCAATATTCAGCCGGCGGCAGGCAGCATGGTTAGCTGCCGCTGCCAGTGCTCACCTCAGATATTTAACACCGGGCCATTTCCAGTTTTTTGGTTGGCTCTAACTTAACTGGCTATGTGAATATTCAGCACTGGCTGGTTATGTTAATAGCAGGCAAAGATAGGATTGCTATTTAAACGGTCCAATTTGCCCATTAAACTTAGCCAGCCAGTTGTACACCACTACAATAGCCCTTATGCCTGCAGGTGTCACCTATAGGTTCTTGGTGGGTTTTGGAGGGCTCACGCTTTCCAACTGTAACAGTTAAAAAGGGATATGGTCCTGGGTCCCCTTCTCTACAGTGCACTGTAATGACCACTAGGCTACTCCAGGGACCTGCTTGCTGCTCTAATAGGACTGACCATAAAATCTGAAGCTGTCTTAGAGGCTAGTATGTACTGTTTCTTTTACATCTTTAGGGGGTGGGAGGGGATCAGTGACCACAGAAGTAAGGGGGTGGGGTCATGTCTTAATCCCTCCAGTGTCATCCGGCCATTTAAGGCACCTTTTTGTGACTTCAGCGTGATTGAAACAGGTCTGGACCAAAACGTCTAACATTCAACCCTGGACGTTTTTGCTTTGTTTCATTAATGCAGAAAAACGTCTATCTTTTGGTGCTGCCCATGTCCCATCCAAAACACACCCCCATCATGCCCCCATGAAATTTGAATGAACTGTTGTTACGCTCTGCTACACTTCTCCAGGATGGGTTGGTTTCTGTTTCCTAACTAGCAGCCGTCATCCGGGTTGGATCATGGACAGCAGCCATCTTGGCTAGCTCAGGAGGGGGCAGCCATCTTAGAGTAACGAGGTCAGGAAGGAAGCCCATATTTGGATGTAGGCACCTCTGCTGATGGGGCAGCCATCTTGGAAGAGCTGCTCATGGTTGAGCCTAATTCCTGCTCTATTTAAAGCCCTGTTTCCAGTCCTTCCATGCTTCAGCTTCTATTCGCTTAGAGGTTGTGGTCTTCATCTGTTCCAGTGTTTTCCTGACCTTGGATTGTTTACTGACCACGCGTTGTGTTGCTGCCTGCCCAGACTTTCGGATTGCTCTCTGTTTTGCTGCTTCATTGACTCTTTGCTCCTGGACTGTGTCTGCCTGCCTGCCAGCCTGGTCAGCGGTTGTGCAACCCCGCCGGTTCCAGAAGTCCTGGTGGCCGCCTGCACCTGGGGGCTCAACTCCCAGGGAACGGTGGTCGCTCCCCAGGTGAAGCTAGGGGTTGTCTGGCTGCCTGATCGAGTGCGGTGCCACTTCATCTTCTCCGTGCTCAGTCGGGGCACAAGGGCTCACATTCACCAGGTCATAACAACTGTGGAGCAAAAGGTCTAAAATCGGGATGTCAAAAATCACAACTTAGACATTTTGGAGAGAAAAACGTTATTCTGCCATCTTATGATGTTTTTTGGCCATTTTTTTTGTTGTTTTGAACATGAGCCCCTAACAGGCTTATTTTCGAAAGTGAAGAATGCCCATCTTTCGAAACAAATCGGGAGATGGCGTCCTTCTCTCAGGGTCGCCCAAAATCAGCTTTCCTCAACTGCTTTCCATCGCAGGGACGACTAAAGTTCATGGGGGTGTGTCAGAAGCATAGTGAAGGTGGGACTGAGGCGTGCTTAACACATGGGCGTCCTCGGCCGATAATGGAAAAAAGAAGGGCGTCCCTTACGAGCACTTGGCCGACTTTACTTGGTCCATTTTTTCTTACGACCAAGCCTCAAAAAGATGCCCGAACTGACCAGATGACCACCGGAGGGAATCGGGGTTGACCTCCCCTTACTCCCCCAGTGGTCACTAACCCCCTCCCACACTCAAAAAACTTGTAAAATATTTTTTGCCAGCCTCTTTGCCAGCCTCAAATGTCATACCCAGCTCGATCACAGCAGTATGTAGATCCCTGGAGCAGTTTTAGTGGGTGCAGTGCACTTCAGGCAGGCAGACCCAGGCCCATTCCCCCTCTACCTGTTACACATGTGGTGGTAAATGTGAGCCCTTCAAAACCCACCACAACCCCACTGTACCCACATGTAGGTGCCCCCCTTCACCCATTAGGGCTATGGTAGTGTTGTACAGTTGTGGGTAGTGGGCTTTGTTGTTTTTTTTTTTTTGGGGGGGGGGGGGACTCAGCACCCAAGGTAAGGGAGCTATGCACCTGGGAGCAATTTCTGAAGTCCACTGCAGTGCCTCCTAGGGTGCCCGGTTGGTGTCCTGGCATTGTCAGGGGGACAAGTGCACTATGAATGCTGGCTCCTCCCACGACCAAAGGGCTTGGATTTGGTCATTTCTGAGATGGGTGTCCTCGGTTTCCATTATCACTGAAAACCGGGGACGACCATCTCTAAGGTCGACCTAAATGTTGAGATTTGGGCGTCCCCGACCCTATTATCGAAATGAAAGATGGAAGCCCATCTTGTTTGAATAATACGGGTTTCCCCACCCCTTCGCAGGGACGTCCCGCGAGAACGCCCTCCGGAAAACTTGGGCGTCCCGTTCGATTATGCCCCTCTAAGTGTTGCTTCAGAGTCCCGATAATTCTTTAATACTAGCTCAGGAAAGAACACTAGTTTATATTCAAGTAGTTTCCCAAGAAATATCTACTATAATAAAACTCACCCTCAATGTTCTGAGGACACTGACGTCAGTGAAGCCAAGCTCTGACTTCCTTCAAAAAGGTTCGAAGGTTCGTGGTGGTGAAGCCACCAAAATCGCTCCGGCCCCGCCCTCAAGGGCGGAGCAATGGCAGAACAACGAAGGGGTTGGCAGGGAGAATCGCTCCGGGCCCCGCCCTCGCATCTAACGTCATGAAGTTGGGGACCGAGCAATGCCAGAACAACGAAGGGGTTGGCCAAGGAGGGAGGGAGGGGGGTGTTGGCAATGAAAACCTTGCTAGCGCCCGGTTTATTTGCTCTGAAACGGGCTTCTTTTACTAGTAGATCATAAAAGTTTTACCAATAGCCTGCTTGGATAATCCCAAAATGCCAAGGAAGGAATCCAAATCAAGTTTCAAGTTTATTAATGCATGATATACTGCCAAATTAGAGAACCTTCTAGGTAGTTTACAATAAAATCAATATAAAAGTAATGAAATTATAAATAGTAGGTGAAAGGGCGAGTTTGAATTTCCTTGTTTGATAGGAAAGAGAAGAAGAGGAGTGCTATGTGCTTACAGTCTTGAGCAGCCCTAGCTTCTCATTTTTGATTAAGGTTGTTTTATCTGACAAGGTTTCCTTGCTCCACCTAAACTATATTTGTAAAGGAGTCCTGCTATACAACTATGGAATTACACCACACTATAACTGGCACTACTGTTGATTAAAAGTCACCTTTCCAGCACATATGTCCGTATGCCAGGCAAAAATGCTCTGTGCCAAAGAGCAATCTCATAAATAAATTTGGAACTGGAACACAAAAAATAAGCATCAAAATGGAAGTCAAAAAAGAGGTGCAGACATTAATCTTTCTTGGGGCTGTGCAATCTGCTTAACAGAATGCTGATATTGGTCTTATTAAATTTAATTTGTTAACCTTGACATTTAAGAAACAGATGAGAGTGTCTGCCTACTCTATAAAGCATTCATTACTCTCTAATTAAAGAGTTGTTAACTGAGGAAAGAAATCAGGGCCAACTGTAAAATGAAAATTATGGGAGGATATCCATTTATTAAAAGGGTTCATTTACCAGCCACCAGCATCTTCATTCTACCCCTGGTTCTATCTTCCTCCCCTCACAGTTTAAATCAAGTGGTACCGACAGGTCCTGAAAAATTATGGGGTGCTATGTAGTTCATACTTCTAGATTCAATCCAACCACTGGAGGAGGCTGACACATAATAAGTGCTTCTCTGCTCCACTGGAAATGGGATGGGGTTGAAACAGACAGGGCTTTATTGCTGGGGAGGACCAGAAGATTGGAAGAGGAAGTTTGGGAACAAAGTTGAAATGAAATTTCTCCTCAGTGCCTACCAATGACATCAGGACAGCATCATGTAAAGCGAAGATACTTACCTACAGCAGGTATTCTCCGAGGACAGCAGGCTGATTGTTCTCTCATGTGGGTCGACATCCCCAGCCGATGCGGACATTGACCCACGTGTGAGAACAAGCAGCCTGCTTGTCCTCAGAAAAAGCGAAGATACTTACCTGTAGCAGGTATTCTCCGAGGACAGCAGGCTGATTGTTCTCACATGTGGGTCGACGTCCGCGTCAGCCGGGGACATCGACCCACATGTGAGAACAAGCAGCCTGCTTGTCCTCGAAGAACCATATTCTTGAAATATTCTTTTTCCAAGTGGGGATGTAGGCATAAAGGACTCAATTCTGTAGATGGCGCCAAAAAAAGATAAACCACGTTCTATAAACAGCAGATTAAGTTAGGTGCCATTTATAGAATACCGCTTAGCGTTGGGATCTGTGCTAAATTTTGGGTACCTGTCTGAACCCTGGTGTAAATCTGTGCCTAAATTAGGTTCAGATCCCTCGTATTGTATAATATTGTACGTAAATCCTAGAAACATCCCTGATCCACCCATTCCCCTCCAATGGCCATACTCCTTTCAGATCCGCTTGGCAAAATTTATAGGAACATCTTTATAGAATAGGGACTATAAAGATGTGTGCCTAAATTCCAATCATTGTCAATTAGCGCCAACAGTGCCCAATTATCAGCGCTAATTGGCGTTAAGCAATTAATTTGAATGCACAATTTGGGTATGTGCTCATATTAGGACATGCAATTTTGAGCACTATATATATAATTAGGGGGTTACTGGGCGCATGGAAGAGTGGAGGAGTAACCTAATGGTTAGTGCAGTGGGCTCAAAACCTGGGGAACTGGGTTCAATTCACACTGCAACTCCTTGTAAACCTGGGTAAGTAAAGCCTCCTGGGGAAACAGAAAATACCAGAATATAATATATGTAAACCCTTTGGTTGTACCACAGAAAGGATAACACAAGCATATAAAAGGCTCTCCTTTCCTAAGGACAGGTACATTTTTCTAATATAGTCTCAGGGAGGTCAACTTTCAAAGCCATTTATGGGATAAACAGTGATTTACAAAGGTACATTGACTATCTGAAAACTGTCTTAATTCAATATGGCTTAAAGTAGGCACATTGTTGTGCAACATGGGCCTGATAATATTACAGGATGCCTAGATGAGAAATCCAACAATGCACTTATTTTATAAAGGCAACATAGTCGTTCAAGTGAATTCATAAAACAGACATTTTTCAACTCTAGCAGTACTATACACAAAGATGCACTGAGCATTAACACGCTAAAACAGACACTATTATATCTATTATAACTTGCTCTGGTGTATTTAATGAAAGGCAGTATATCAAAATTTTAATAAACTAAACTAAAACTAGAGAATAGACTCTCCTGAATTAATAGGACCTTTGCTAAATAATGTACATTTTAGTTCATAAAACATTTAACACAACTTTAGGAATAGGGGAATAAATGCTCCTACTTTTCCAGGGCCAGCCCAAGGGTAGACCAAAGACCTTAGACCAAAGACGCAGGAGTTCAGGCATCGAGTGCCACAGACAGGCCAAGTTTTTAGGATATGCATGAGACAGATTTGAATACAATGGAGGTATTATTCATGCAGATCTATTCCATAAATATTCATTGAGGATATCTTGAAAACTTGGCCTGATTGCAACACTGGATGCCTGAATTCCTGCATCTATGCCCGAGGCAAGCCTTCAGCTGTGTGCATCCCTCCTCCCAACCAAGGGGCAGCTCACAGCTCAAGGCTCTCCCCTCCCCCACAGTGTCTGGCATCTTTCTTTCTCTCTCTGTTCTCTAACCCCCCCCCCCCCCCCCCTTGTGGTTTCCAGCATCTGTCTTCTTCTCTTCCCTACTCTTCCTGCCCCCTCCCCCCCCCCCCGTGGTGTCCAGTATCTCTCTTCTTCCCTTCCCTCTCTGACCCCCATGATGTCCAGCATCTCTCCTCTTCCCTCAGTGGTTTCCATCTCCTTCCTTTCTTTTCATACCCTTATTCTCCCGAGGGGTCCAGTGTCTCTTTCCTTACTTCTCTCCCCACTGGTCTCCAGCCTCTGTCTCTCTCTTTCTTTCCTTCCCTCCCTCCATTCACCTCACCCTGTCCCGCGAGGTGTTCAGCATCTTACCTCCTATCTTCTGGGACTGTAACATGGCAATCAATATCTTATAGAAGATGCATCATGGCTGGTGCAAGTCCTTGAGCATTCACACACGCTCAAAGTTTATTCTGGCTCCTGCACCCTCTGAACTTCCTATTTTAGAGAGGTGGGAGCCAGAAGGCCTTAAGCATGCACAGATTGACCTGCACTGGCACAATGCATCTTTTATAGGTGTTGAATACCATGCTGCTACCCTGGCAGAAGGGAGGTAAGACACTGAATACTTTGGGGTGAAGGGAAGGAAGAAAGGACAGAAAGAGAGGGATGCTGGATATCACAGTGGGGGAAGGGATGCTGGAGACCAAGTGCTGGTGCCATTCCCTAAATTGTGCTGCCCTAGGAAGCTGCCTAGTAGATGGGCTGACCCTGTACTTCTCATGAAAGCATTACCCAAACTCTGTAATTGTGGCACATTTCAAAGTGAAAGTATATGAATATCTCCTCTTTGAATATTGGTTTCAAAATGCGAGTGAAGGGCAAATGTTATCTTTATTGATCACTGAAAATTATCCTCCTCAAACCACAGAGCTAATACTCTCTGATATCTTTTGTAAATCCATACCCTCTTTCTTTCCTCTTTTGCAGACATGACCAAGTAAATACAGTAATTTTTTTACAAAGGTGATTAAATTGTATATATTTATGAGAGCTGTTTGCATGGTCAGTATATAGGGTTTACCCTGTAATGAAAATTATGAAAATAAATGGTGTCTTTAACAGTTCTCAAATTCACTGTAATTTTAGATACTATCAAATGCCACAGTTTTTTTTTTAAACTATCTTCAATCAAAGCCATAGAAACCTTATCTTAGAACACTGGAATCCTGAGTTTCATTAGTCATGCGTTTTCAAAGTTCTTTGTGAGCAATGGACTTATATACAACATGACCATTCACAGTATAATCATTTTTCTGTGAAAAACTGTTTCTATATGAAGACAGAGAAAATAGTGGGAGAATTGGTAATAGCAGAATGTCAGTGGTAAGCAAGTCTGTTTGCCATAGTGTTTTATGTTATGTCAGAAGACCATTATCTTGCTACAAATCCGTTTAGTACATTTGTAGTGCTCATGAAAGGTGAATGTTGACAGCACAGAAAATCAAAGGCCGTCATGTAGCTGCAGAAAGGGTACAGCATAGGCACTTCTTATTCTCCTACAGTGCTCTGCTAATATGTTTCATTTCTGCTCATGAAGGAACATCTCCATGGATAAGAGGATAATTAAATCACTATATGGGGGCTATTCTATAAGAGGGTGCCTCATTTTAAGCACCCCGATGCTGTGCAGTGAGACGCTATAATGGAACCTGGGAGACTAGTTTCTAAGTTTATTAATATTTGATATACTACCTAAGGGACAACCATCAAGGCAGTTCACAATTTCAAAAAAAAATAAATGTGCATTAAGTTGGGATTTGAAGATGGACAGTGACGTCTCTGACTGTAAAGCCAGAGGAATGAAATTCCAAAGAGAAGGACCCATTACAGTAAATATTCTGGAGCAATTAATGGAGAGACAGACAGAGCACAAGAGAGGGACTTGTAAGAGATGAGTCTGTGAGGAGCGGAAAACACAAGGTGGGCTGTAACTAGTTAAGTGTTGTGTACGTCTAGTAGCGCTATAGA
Source organism: Microcaecilia unicolor (assembly GCF_901765095.1). Classification (NCBI taxonomy): domain Eukaryota; kingdom Metazoa; phylum Chordata; class Amphibia; order Gymnophiona; family Siphonopidae; genus Microcaecilia; species Microcaecilia unicolor. The sequence goes on from NC_044041.1 coordinate 24,602,457, forward strand.
AATGATAAGTAGTAGTAGTAGTAAGTGTTGTGACAGATATTGAAGCTCACCCGATTGGAGAATTTTGTGAACTAACAGGCTTATTTTCGAACGAGATCGCCGGCGATCTTCCAACACAAATCGGGAGATGGCCGGCCATCTCCTAAAACCGGCCAAATCGGTATAATCGAAAGTCAATTTTTGGACACACTCGCCGGCATTCCGTCGCGGAGGCTGCCAAACTTCAAGGGGGCGTGTCGGCAGGGTAGCGAAGGCGGGACGTGGGCGTGCTTACGAGATGGCCGGCTTCAGCTGATAATGGAAAAAAGAAAACCGGCGATGACGACCATTTGGCCGGTTTTACTTGGTCTATTTATTTTCACGACCAAGTCTCAAAAAGGTGCCCAAACTGACCAGATGACCTCCCCATACTCCCCCAGTGGTCACCAACCCCCTCCCACCCAAAAAAAACTTTAAAACATTTTTTTGCCAGCCTCTATGCCAGCCAGCTCCATGACAGCAGTATGCAGGTCCCTGGAGCAGATTTAAAGCTAGGTGCACTAAACTGCACGGAAGAGTCCTTCCCTTACCAACCCCTTAGCGAATCAGTAAGGGAAGGGCATGCATGAAGGAAATCACATGCAAATGAGCTGCTCATTTGCACACGAATTTCCTTCCCTAGGAGGGGAAGCCAGTCGGCCAGCTCGTAAAAAAAAAAAAAGGATCTTGCTGATCAGTTATATTATGACTTACTTGTTCTGGAGTGCTGTATTTTGTGATACTGTTTTGAGAAATGTTCAATAAAGACTTCATACAAATTTAAAAATGCCGTGCATTTTCCCTTGATGGCGGTCCCTGACATGCACTTCCCTTAATGGCTGTCTTTCTCCCCAAACGGGGAAATCAAAACTGTTTTTGCTTATAGCTTTTTAATAGTAACAGTGGGATTTGAACTGGCCACCTCTGCATTACAAGAGCAGTGATGTAACCACTTGGCCAAGCTCCACTTAGTTGGATGTCCCTCCCTTTTGATTATACCCCTTCAGGTCTCTCTCAGCCAATCGCTGTGAGTGGCTGAGAGAGACCTGAAGGGGCATAATCAAAAGGGAGGGATATCCAAGTAAGTGGAGCTGTGGCCAAGTGGTTACATCACTGGTCTTGTAATGCAGAGGTGGCCGGTTTAAATCCCTTTGTTACTACTAAAAAAGCTGAGAGCAAAAACAGTTTTGATGTTCCCATTCGGGGAGAAACACAGACATCAAGAGAACGACGGCCATTAAGGGAAGTGCACGTCAGGGACGGCCATCAAGGGAAAATGCACGGCAGGTACTTTTTAAAATTTGTATGGTCTTTATTGAACATTTCTCAAAACAGTATCACAAAATACAGCACTCCAGAACAAGCAAGTCATAACTTAACTGATCAGCAAGATCTAAATATCCAGAAGTACCAGTGCACTACGAATGTTGGCCCCTCCCACGGCCAAATGCCTTGGATTTGGCCGGGTTTGAGATGGCCGGTTCCAGTTTCCATTATTGCTGAAAAACAAAGTCAGCCATCTCAAACCCGGCGATCTATGGCATTTGGCTGGCCCCAACTGTATTATCGAAACAAAAGATGGCCGGCCATCTTTTTCGATAATACGGTTCCGGACATCTCTCTGCGGCACCGCCAAAATAGATGGCCGGCGCAGTTCGATTATGCCCCTCTAAAAGGACTAGATTCTGTTATAGAATACTAGCATAATCCAGTACTGTCATGCCTTACATTTACAGCAGGAAAAAGCACAATGGGCCCCAAGAATTGGTATGAAGGAACTCAATTTACTAAAGATCCGACATGGGCCATGTTTTGGCAATATGTTAGGGGTCAGCTCTATATGTGTTCCAACCAAGGAGTTTTAATAACGGAAGACTGCATGATTTCACAAGGCTGAAGCCAGTCTCCATTCACTCCATCCAAGGAGGTCTCAATACTCCCCGTTGCAGCCACTGCCATCTTGGTACATCTAAAAACAATGTAATTGATAGAGCAACAAGCTCTACCTACTGGCTTCAGTCCACATGGGCCAGATAGGTTCATGTCATCTCCTGTCTTTAAACCTCCTTGGATCCAACATATGAATGGTATGATCCAGCATGTGCACAATCTAAGCTCAATACAGTAGATTAGCTCATGCATCTGTGCAGGTTCATTAATAGACTCAAAGACATCAAAATGCTTCCAGCAATTAGCGTCAACCATGGATACAAGTGAGTTGAGCTAATCTAATCGAATCTAATCTAGTACACTTCTTATATACCGCTAAAATCCCCGAAGAGGGTTCAACGCAGTTTACCGCATACAGCCATATAGATCTAAAGGTACAATGAGAAAAAAACGATAGCGAACAATCACCTTTACATAAACAAATAATTATTATCAGTTCTGATGGTAGAAAAAGAGTTCCAATATGGAATCACAAAACTAGAAAAGATGGATTTCGTTATCTTAGAAAACCGAACCCCCTTCAGGGCTATAGACCACAATATAAGCATATTATGTAATCGAAAGGAAACTTTCCCATAGGAGAACTAATGAGGTCGGTGACTAGAGAGGAAGAGTAGCCATAAATGGCCTGAAAAACTGTACATACAGATTTGAATAAGATTATTTACTGCACTGGGAGCCAATATAATGATTGACGATCAGATGAAATATTATCATATTTCTTCAGATTAAAAATCAGTCTGATAGAAGTATTTTGAATAAGCTGAATTTTCTTTTTATCAGTTTAGCTGATACACCTAAGTAAAGAACATTGCAATAGTCCAGGTGTGGAAGCATTAGCATCTGAACTAGAAGAGCATAAACAGGCTAATTTGCTGAACTGAGCACAGATAGCATTTGTATCTGTGGTTGATGCTAATTGCTGTAAACATTTTGGCACGTTTGAGCCTATTAATGAACCTGCATAAATGCATAACATTTTTTCAGTGTGAATGAGTTGTGTTGATCTGCTGCATTTTGTATAGATTGTGTGCATGTAATAAATAACTTTAACTTTCTTTATAAAAATTGTCAATTGTTCAATTCTCTTATATGTCTAGACAATTAATACTTGTTCTTGTTGAACTGATTTTAGAAGGTGCAAAAATCTGCTATCAATGTGTGAAAAAAAAGAGGGGACTATCCTGCTTATAATCGAACGAGAACAACGCCCAAGTTCCGACCTAAATCGAGAGATGGACGTTTATCGCACAAAAACGAATAACACGGTATAATCGAAAGCCGAACTTGGACGTTTTCAACTGCACTCCATCGCGGAAGCGTACAAAGTTGACGGGGGCGTGTCGGAGGCATGGTGAAGGCGGGACTGGGGCATGGTTATCACCCGAACAGAGATGAGCGCCTTTCGCCGATAATGGAAAAAAAGTATGCGTTTGTAGCTGGAATTTAGGGCACTTTTCCTGGACCCTGTTTTTTCACGAATAAGGCCCCAAAAAGTGCCCTAAATGACCAGATTATCCCCAGAGGGAGTCAAGGATGACCTCCCCTGACTCCCTCAGTGGTCACTATCCCCCTCCCACCACAAAAAAATGATGTTTCACAACTTTTTATTTTCACCCTCAAATGTCATACCCACCTCCCTGGCAGCAGTATGCAGGTCCCTGGAGCAGTTGTTAGGGGGTGCAGTGGACTTCAGGCAGGTGGACCCAGGCCCTTCCCCCCCACCTGTTACAACTGTGCTGCTTAATGCTTAGTCGTCCAACCCCCCCACTGTACCCACCTCTTAGGGCTATAGTAATGGTGTAGACTTGTGGGCAGTGGGTTTTGAGGGGGATTTGGGGGGCTCAACAAACAAGGGAAGGGTGCTATGCACCTGGGAGCTCTTTTACCTTTTTTTTTGTTTTTGTAAAAGTGCCCCCTAGGGTGCCCGGTTGGTGTCCTGGCATGTGAGGGGGACCAGTGCACTACGAATCCTGGCTCCTCCCACGAACAAATGCCTTGGATTTATTCGTTTTTGAGCCGGGCGCTTTCATTTTCCATTATCGCTGAAAAGCAAAAACGCCCAGCTCACAAATTGTCAAATAAAACATGGACGTCTATTTTTTTCGAAAATACGGTTCGGTCCGCCCCTTCACGGACCCGTTCTCGGAGATAAACGCCCATGGAGATAGACGTTTCCGTTCGATTATGCCCCTCTATGTGTACAGGAAGAGGTAGGTTGGACTTCTAGTTCTCTTGACAATGGTGGGAGGAGAAGAAAAAAGTATGTACAAATACTCCTTCCCTAGACTCAAGATTGGTGTTGATCAGTGGAATTTTGAGGGAATTCCTGTTTCCAGATAAAGTTTCAGTTTCTCCCAGACTCAGGGGCTGATGCAGAAAGCTTGTGTTAGAGCCGTGCTCTGATGGCTTAGCACACAGCTTCTAATGAAAGCTGAATTAACAATTTTTGCTCCTCAATGCAGTACCACTGCATTAAAAAGTGTGCTCTGTGAAAAAAAATAGCACACACAATGGTGGCAGTTTGCAACCATTTGCTATTCAAGAACAAAAAAGTATCTCCCTTCCTGTCAGTATGTGAGCAGTGATTGGCTTACGCACTGATAGAAAGGGAGACATTTTTTTTAAAAGCCCACTGCTTCAGGTCGCTGCACTACCCCCCCCCCCCCCCCCCCCCCACAAGAGGTTGGAACGGTGCCCATATACTTCTATCTTTGCAGTGCCAAGATTACCAACAAGGGAAACATTCCTTTATTTGGCAGACTGATCCCGTGTGGTCATCCCTTGGGGTTCACTTTGGAAGATGGTGGCGCGGAGGCAGGAGAAAGTGAACATTGCTCCTACCTCTTGTTAAGCCTATCTGGAAGGGTTGGGGGGAGGAGTGGAATGGAGTCCATCAGATTTTGAGGGGTATTTGGGGGAGACTGAGGGTCACCTCTGGGAGAGAGGGTGTGTGGGTCCACTATAATAGGGGATTTCTTTTTTTAGGTGTCCGGGGAACAGGGGAATCTTGGGAGGGTGATCACCTTCTGGGGTTCAGGATTGGGGAATGGGGTCCTTTCTGAGGGGAGGTGGAGTCAAGGTCCACTTGACATCCATGGATGTTTTTTTTTGGGGGGGGGGGTGTCAAGGGGGAAATCAAGGGTTGGGGTTCCACTTGATTATGAGAGATTTTTTGAGTAGTGTTTTTGCCCAGTTTCTCTAGGTCTCAGCCCACTGCTTATCTCTTAGGTGACTTCACTCAAAACATGTGTTTGTACAGTTCTCATGCTCACTCGCAACTTACTACTGCTGCCATGCCCAGAGCTAGTCCATGTAGTTTTCTCTAAGCTACTTTCAGATGTGTAGGGGCTTGGGAAAAAGGTCATGAACTAACATCTTGGGGGAGGGAGTAAGGATAGAATGAATGTGACTCTGTGAGCAAAGAGAAGGGAGGCTGAGAAAAGTAAATGGAGTCCCAAAATGGGGACTCACAAACATATAGTACTAATTTATTATATAGATAGCTTTCAGAACAAGTTTTGATTCATTTAGTTTAGGGAACGTTATCCTATTCTGGGATGCATGCACACAGTGAATCACTCCCTGAACACTTTTTCTCAGCATGATGAAAAGTATTAAAAATAGCATATCAATGAAAGTTAAGTTATGAATGTCATGACCTTTCAAACTGAGACCAATTTTACAGCATTATCAGAGATTTCAAATTAAACTTTTCGTGCAATAGATCCTTAACATTTATACATATGTGTTGAGCTATTAGGAATCTATCCACTAAAATTTGTATTAAAAATGTTCTGGTGTACGGTTGCTATAAAATATATCCTACAAAATGAAACAAATATGCATGAGAGATTGCATGCTCTGCCTCAACTGCATGCAAATATAATTCATGAATATTCATTGTGGATATCCTGAAAACTGGATAAGAATAGGTGTGCCCCGAAGACTGGGTTGGGAACTGCTGATATAACTGCTGATATATATACGCATATATACAGAATAGTGCTTAGGCAGAATTTTGGCATTTATGCATGGATATGCACATATATGCTTTTACTCTAATCATTTAGACATGTATTCAACATATAAATGTTAGAACTAACTTAACAGAATTACCCTCCTAAGGCATAATTCTATAACTTTGTGCCTATATATAAGCACCCAAAGGGCACCTGATAATATTCTATAAAAGAAATTAGATTCCAGGTGATAGAAAACGGGCCCCATGGCAGGTAAATAACTCTCTAGATAGTGAACATCGTCAAATTCTTCACACCCTTTCCTCCCCTTCTTCCCATGTCCTGAAAATCTGGTGTGGATGGGACACCAAACAAAAAGGTTATTAGGGAAAATCACAACAAGCAACAATTTCCCTTTTCTTCAGAAGGTAGATTAAAAATTACATATTATGAGAAGGAGCATCACCAGATGTCTTTGTTTAAAGAATGACTACAGTCATTAAAATAAACCATGTGGCCAAAGGATCATAAATAGCAATGCAAATACAATGGCAATGAAGCTTATCATAAAAAAAGGAACTGAGGGGTAAATATTCAGCCGGTGCTGGTCAGCGTTTTTTTTGGCTGCTGCCAGCATTCATTGTCAGTCCATATGCAGAGGCCATAGGCATTGAATATCTGGGCACATATGGACAGCTAACACTTATGTGGTTAAATGTAATATTCAGAACTTAACTGGATATGGTGGACTGCATAAAGATAGGCCTGCATATTATCCAGTCCTATTTAGGCAGTTACTTTGTCTGGTTCAGCAGTGAATATTGTCCCTTAACCGCATAAGTGCTGACTCCGTCCTCAGAATGTCCACAAATAAGCCAGTTTCAGCTTAGGCTCTAACCGTGGAAATTCAGTGGCACTAACTGGTTACGTGCCACTGAATATTCATGGTTAACGCCGGACAAGTGATTTAAACGGCCAGGAGATTCTCCTGGCCGTTTAAATCACTTTGAATATTGACTCCTTATAGTTATCTTTATAAAAGTTATACTCATAAGATAATTCTGCTACACATAAAGGGCCTGATATTTAGCTGGTGGCGGGCAGCTCGTTTTCTGTCTGCCGCTGGTGTTAAACTCGGATATTCAATGCTGGACCATATCTGGTGACCGGCATTGAATATCTGGGTTTATTTTGGTCCCTAAAACGTTAACTGGCAATACTGATATTCAATGATAACCAATTAATCTTTTAGCGGGCAAATAAAGGCCTGCTATTTAAGCGGCCTATTTTTACTGATCGATGTAGCCGATTTGGCACTGTATATCCACGCCTAACTGGCTAGTTGCTTACTTGCATATTCAGCAAGAGATAACTGACTATCCCCCGTTGAATATCCTCAGGCACTTTAATGTTATTTAACTGGCCAGGAGCTGTTCCTGGCCAGTTAAATAGTTTTGAATATCGGGGGGATATAGTTTACCATTTATTAATCAGATTTCACAATTCCATTTTATACCATAATTATTTGTTTGAATTTGCTTACCATTCATCAGGTCAAGGATGAAACAGAGCTTGTCTGGTGTGTGGAAGGCATATGTCATACAAACTATAAAAGGACAGTCCTGAAAAAAAAAATCAGACACCATTATATCAGGAAAAATAATGTCCCTAATTCTAATAAAGATTATGCATTGGATTAGTACATTTCAAACTTTTATATTGCTTTCAAAAAAGTAAATTTTCTATAATACAGCATATGTAACTCAATAATGGGGCTCATTTCTGAAACAGAAAAACATCCAAAAGTGACATAACAGGCAGATAAACGTATTTCTTGCAGAAAAACATCTAAAGCGTATAATAAAATCAACAACAAAAAACCCCCCTTCCAAGTCCGTTAACTGATGAACAGATGACGTTCCCAGAGTGGGTGTTTCATGGGCGATGTTAACTGTCTTTAGAGGCAAAGCCAGACCTCAATTTTTGGGGGTTTTTTTTTGGGGGGGGGCCTGAGCCCCAAGTGGGGAAGGGGTACGATTGGCCCCGCTTTCCCGCCGCTCTCAACCCCCACTGCAACTCCACATAACTGGGCTGGCGGGAGTCCCCAAGCCCCACTGGTAGAATCCTTCCTGCAGCGATATTCAGCTCTACGGTTCCTACACTTTCCCGCCCCGATGAGCAAGTTCAGTTTTAGTGAAATTGAGCGAATTTCACTAAAACTGAGCATACATGCAGGTAGCGCGGTGCTGTTCAGCAGCTGAAGGGTGCCCTGTATATATAAAAGGTTTGCAATTGCGATCAACTCATCCTACATAGCTTGTATAGTGGTTCAGCTGGCTCTCAGGAGGCAGCGACAGAGACAACTGAAGGCAGTTGTTTTTTCCTGGGGGATATGCCTGAGGTGTAGCATCAACGAGATGACTTAGCAGGGAACTACAGAGGCAAGGTACTAATGTAACCCTGCCTATGTCTGGTGCTTACAAGTGAATGGTGTTGTGATGCACACTCACCTTGCCAGGGTGCCTCTGATTCGCCATGCCTCATGGAGACACTGTGTGTGTGTGGGTGGGGGGCAGGTGGTGGTATTTAAATATTTATCTTCTGTGCCTGAGGCACACTAGAACCAGGAGCTCTGTTTCTGGAACAGTGAAATTGGGCTCTCTACGCAGAGACATGACTGTGCCCACTGAGGAATGTTCCTTCACGCACAGAGGTATATATGCAAGTTTTGCACATGGAAGGAACTTCCTACCATTGCCGTGGATGTTTTGTCGACACGGGGACCAGCACCACTGTTGCACGTTTTACATAGTGCATTTTCAATTGGTGGAAACATTTATCTCCAAATGCCTATCATGTTTTCAGTGTCTTCCCTTTCAAACCGATTGTTTTTTTTTTGTGTGTGTGTATTTTTGAATATCGGAAAACGTTTAGTTTTTTCTTCCAATATAGACTTCTGCTTTTAGACGTTTTTCTGATACATGTTTATTTTGCCATTTGAACGTCATATCAAAAATATCATCCATATATTGTCCCTGAATTACAGAAGATTTCTCATATAGGGATAGAAAATAAATCACTGCAATGGGGTCCTTATGCTAAACTGTGGTAAGGTTTTGTACCTGTGCTATCTACCACAGCATGTAACGTGGTGTGAGCACAAATCTGAAATTAATAGTTCTACCACAACAACATGCACCCTCCCCACCCCAGTCATCCCCCTATTCCAATCCCTCAAGCAATCTCCAAATTGTGGAGTGGAGGAGTGGCCTAGTGGTTAGGGTGGTGGACTTTGGTCCTGAGGAACTGAGTTCAATTCCCACTTCAGGCACAGGCAGCTCCTTGTGACTCTGGGCAAGTCACTTAACCCTCCATTGCCCCATGCAAGCCGCATTGAGCCTGCCATGAGTGGGAAAGCGCAGGGTACAAATGTAACAAAAATAAAATAGATACTATTGGAGATTCTACCTGGAATGTTGCTACTATTGGAGAGATTCTACATGGAATGTTGCTATTCCACTAGCAACATTCCATGTAGAAGCCTGCGCGGCCACATTGGTGATCTGCAAGGGCCGACTTCTACATGGAATGTTGCTAGTGGAATAGCAACATTCCATGTAGAATCTCTCCAATAGTAGCAACAGTGGAGGAGTGGCCTAGTGGTTAGGGTGGTGGACCTTGGTCCTGGGGAACTGAGTTCAATTCCCACTTCAGGCAGCTCCTTATGACTCTGGGCAAGTCACTTAACCCTCCATTGCCCCATGCAAGCCGCATTGAGCCTGCCATGAGTGGGAAAGCACGGGGTACAAATGTAACAAAAAAAAAATTGTCCTCCTCCCCAACACCCTCCCTTGTTCTGAACCCCTTCCCTCCTTGGAGGTCACCTCCTATTCCGATCCCCCTCCCCAGGGTCACCCGCCTTCTATTGAGGTGGCAGGTCCAGCCATGCTATTAGCAGTTGTGACAGCCAGCATATAGTACTGATCTGCATGCTACCTTTCATATATAGTCACTTCTCTCCTCCATCCTGTAAAACCCTACCCAGCTACTGTGGGATTTTTACTGTGCTGTTTTAATGAATTAGACATTAGCACAGGTCCACCTGCACTAGACGCTTAACACAGCTTATTAAAAAGGGCTCCTATATTATTATACTTCAGGTAACTCCGATAGGTATTTTCTTTAGAAAGCAAAATCTTTGCTTTTGATTTGGGATTACAGCTGAGTTTAGGAAGCTTAAAGTTCTGTGAGATTTTTTTTTTTTCATCTAAAAGGATTTGTTAGATGCTTAACTTTCAGCACTTTGTATATGCTATACAGATGTGAATATCAGTTGCAAGAGTTATTCAGGGTACATCAGGCTATGTAGACATTTTAAGGACAAAGATAGATCAGTGGCTTATAGATATCATTAACCAACCAGTATATGCCTGCTCTAGAATTACAGCCAAGGCAGAATTTCATGGCATTCACAAATGTTTATCAAAAATGATTTGAAGACTGCAACACAGCTAGTAAAACATCTACTAAAAATTATTTAATGTCACAATGAAAGTATCCACCTGATATTCAAAGTGATTTAAGCAGGCAATAGAGGCTCCTGGCCACTTAAATTGCTTGGAGCCAGCTAACCACAGTGCTGCTGAATAATGGCACAAAACAACCATTTTTGAGTCGGGCTGCATAGGGGCATTAAGGGGGGGGGGGGGGTGGAGCCAAGAGTTATGCAGATGACGGCAATATTCAGTGTTGGAACCTAACTGAGCAAAATTAGGACTGCTTTTAAGCTGACTATGGTGTTAAATCTATACCCAGACTACACCCAGATACTGGCACTGAATTGCGGCAACATGCAAATAACTTCAAGCTCTGCCTCTGGACCACCCAATACTATCAGATTAGTACCAGGGCGGTCAATAAAGATTTTCAGTGACATTATCAAGATAATGCCACTGAAAATCAGTAGCCTGCCCCGATGAGCAGCACTTTTCCAAGAAGGAGCTGTCCTACCCGGATAAGTGCTGTTGAATATTGATTCCAAAATTGTTAACAACTTCAGCTTTAAATTAACCTGAAAATACTTCTATGAGAGATTTTTAAATTTAAAAAGATAGAGAATTAATGTGTGAGGTTCCAAACTGCAGAATTCAATATAGAATAATCCTGCTATTTGTAATCTATGGTGCTCTTGAAGTAGTACAATAGCTGTTCTGAACATTCTTTTCATATACAATAGACTTAACTTTCTATATGGATCACACAAAAGAAACACAAGACTGAATGTATCCGTCCATCCTTCTGCTATGGCTTTCACACACTGCAGTCTCTAACAGATGAGAAAGGAACCCCATGATGCTCCTATTATGTTGTGTTTCTTTTGTCTCATAAGGATTACAGGTTGCAAACTTGATTGTCTATATTACCTTTGGAACACTGATTTACCATTAGGAATTCCTAAACACAAGTTCTGCAAATCTTTTCACTTTTCTATATTCTGCATTCTACTCAAGAGTACATTGCAGTAATGATCTTTTTTATCAAAATTTCATAAAAATGGTAGGAAAGAAAAGAGGGTTTCTCATGTAGACTTATTATTAAAAATAACCTTGAAAAAAGCATGCAGTAATGTAGCAACACAAACTGATTAGTGCAGGAACAACCCCTCAAAAAAAAAAAAAAAAGAAAAATAGAAAATGTTTTAGCACGGGGATCCGTGAACACTAAATTGTCACTTATTGCAGGACATGAGCATATCTTTATTTATTGCATTTGTATCCCACATTTTCCCACCTCTTTGCAGGCTCAATGTGGCATATCCCATAGTAAGCCATTTTAAGCTGCGTTATGGGTGCGTTAACACATAACATAGCTTAGTAAAAAAACAAAAAACAAAGGAGTCTCATCTATTGCTTCAGTGGGCGGAAAAGCATTTGCTTCAGTTCTCAACAGCGCACACTTTGGGATCCTTAAATTTTGAGGCAGATTATCTCAGCAGGAACTCCTTGGATCCAGGGGAGTGGAAGCTGTTGTCGGAAGTCTTCCAACTAAAAATCCAGAAGTGGGGGACTCCAATTCTGGATCTTATGCAACTTGTCGAAACACCAAAGCTCCCCAGTTCATGATTCAGCCTCTAATGGACAAGCTGTTTCAGCTTTCGATTTCAGAGGGGCTCCTTCTTCAGGGTCTCATTCAAATGGAAAATCCGTCCCACTTCGGTTTTATGGCCTGGCTCCTGAGAGTTCGAAGTTGAGGAAGAAAGGTTATTATCACACTGCTTTAGGCACAAAAGCGATCTACTTCATCTGTTTATGCTAGAGTCTGTGGACTTTTTGAAGCATGGTGTTCGGAAAGGACTATTTCTCCCTTCCATTCTTCTATACCTCAGACTTTGGGATTCTTACAAGATGGCTTTAAGAAAGGTCTGGCAAACAACTAACATAGTAACATAGTAGATGACGGCAGAAAAAGACCTGCACGGTCCATTCAGTCTGCCCAACAAGATAAACTCATATGTGCTACTTTTTGTGTATACCCTACTTTGATTTGTACAGACCGTATAAGTCTGCCCAGCACTATCCCCGCCTCCCACCCACCAGCCCCGCCTCCCACCACTGGCTCTGGCAGTGTTTCAGCATTCCCTTGATCGTAACCTGCAGACCCGTAAGAAGATATCAGTGATACTGCAACCTGGCCTGATTTTATTAGACTAACAATCCACTTTCTGGTAGTGCAGTAGCTGAACCTTTTTTAGCTGTGCTACATTATTGACTCACAAGCACACTCACATTAATGGCAGTCATTTTCAAAAATGTAGTTTTACTAAAAGCAAAGTGGATTAATTGTACAGCAATAAAGTTATTGTGATACAAAAAATTAACAAATAGTTGCATTCACTCTCGTTGCAGTAATTTTACTTTTCACTCACAAATAACCTTTTTTTTTACTGCAGCAGGATTAGGTTGAGAGGTAGCAAACCTAGTTGTGTCCAAATACAACTCTCTCAGGGTTCAGGTAGCAGCCTTAGCTTGCTACTCGGGATGAGTGCTCAATACTTCTATAGCTGCACATATGGATGTTGTTAGCTGTTTGAGAGAGGTCAACCGTTTAAAGCCTCCTCTTCCTCATCCTTGCCTAGAATGTAATCTGAACCTGGTGTTATGGTCCCTGCAAAGGGCATCCTTTAAGCCTCTCAAGAAAGTTTCCTTTAAAAGACCTTACCCTAAAGGCTGTTTTTCTGGTAGCAATATCCTTGGCGTGTAGGATATCTGAGCTACAGGCTTATCCTGTAAAGATCCATTCCTCTGCTTCTCTGGGGCAGGGGTCATCATTCGCGCAGTGCCTTCCTTTCTTCCTAAAGTGATCTCTTCATTTCACCTGAATTAGCTGTTGTTTCTTCCATCTTTTTGAAAGGAAGATTACGGGAAAGATTCTACATTTTCTGGATGAAACTTATAGTATGGAATCTTCTATCCTTAGAGTTCTGAGGGGTGTTATGCATCTTTTAAAAAAGAAATTAAAGACTTGGTTTTATGAGAATGGGTTTGATAATATAGAATTATCTCGACTGGAGGAGCAGCCTTGTAGTTAGAGCACCAGGCTGACAACCAGGGAAGCCCAGTTCAAATTCCATTGCAAGTCACTTAATTTTCTATTGCCTTACGTGCAAACTTAGTAGCTCTTTTACTAAAGCTTAGCGTATGCTAAATGCTACAAAACCCACTTTCTGCCTATGGGTTTCTTTGCAATTAGTGCACACTAAGTTTTAGATTATAAGCCCAAGGATAGGGAAATATCCAAATGTAACTCACCTTAAGCCTCTACTGGAAAATGTGTGAGGTGAATCCAAACAAATAAATATACAGTCTAAATGCATCTGAATAAGTTAAAAAGGAGCCCAGGAATTCCCTGGTTCGGTCCCTGGGTTATATGGACAGCAGCAAAATTTAGCTGTTATCCATATAACTTCATCTAGATTCAAGTTTCAAGTTTATTAATCGCTTTATATACCACTCAGGAGATGAACCATCTGCATAGACTGCATAAATAGTAGTCCCCAGTTTAAATGGACATCTGATCCATCTAAGTTTCTGAGTGCATATTCACTGGTCCAACCTATACAAATTGGCTGGTTGAAAAACTGCATAAAAATATATAACTGAATACTGACCCTAAGTTTTCCAGTTCTTACACACAGGACCCAATGCTAAAAATGGCACCGAAAAATTGGTGCCACATAAAGCCACATTAAGTGCTATTATATGAATGGCGCTAAAAGCTAGGTGCAGTTAATAAAATAGCGTTTAGAGCTGGGATCAATGACTAACTTTAGGCATGAGGATTTACAACAACTAAACTCTAGTGTAAATGCTCATGCCTAAATAAGGCGTGGATCCCTCTTATTCTATAACAGAACACATAATTTGCAAGAATGCCCCCGATCCACCCATGATTCTCTCATGCCATAGAATGTAGTAAAAGCAGTTAGCTTAGTGGGGTTTAAAAAAGGTTTGCATAGCTTCTTAAAAGAAAAGTACATAAGCCATTAATAAGATGGGCGGGGAAAATCCACTTCTTATTTCTAAGATAAGCAGCATAAAATGTATTGTACTGTTTTGGGATGTTGCCAGGTACTCGTAACCTGGATTGGCCACTGTTGGAAACAGGATGCTGGGCTTGATGGACCTTCAGTCTGTCCCTGTATGACAACAATTATGTTCTTATGGCCACACCCCCTTTTTGGAGCACGTGTAAAATTTATATGCAGAACCAGGTGCCTAAATTGTACATGTAAATTTTAATTAATGCCAATTAATGCCAATAATTGACTATTAGAACCCAATTATCGTCACTAATTGATTGGCTTGTTATTCAATTAAATTGTGTGCCCAATTTTTAGCACCATATGTAGAATTTGGTGGATAATGGACATGACAGTCAAAAACTGATGATGGAATGTTAAGTTTAACCAGACACCATTTTGGACAGTGCATTAGTATGTTGGCAAATGCTGCTTCTTGGTTTAATCAATCCCATACAGAGCATTATAGTTATTTGATGATAAATTAGGACTGTATATTATTAGTCTCTATGAATGCGGTGCAGTAATGTCGACAAAGACCATTCACTTTGAATGGACTTCAATGACATTGCTGTGCAGCTTGATAAAAGAGGCCCTATGTTTGGCTTAGCATTTTTCTCCTTCTATTTTGGGCTTCCACCTAAACTGTAATCTGTCCCACTTAGGGTTGTACCGCTATAAGACTTTATGTTTATTTCCCTCACCTGCATATTGTCTACAATTTCACCTAGATCTTTTTCTTAGGTGCTGACTCTGATGGTGGATCCTAACATCAGGTAACTATGATTTGGATTATTTTTCCCAATGTGCATCTCTTTGCATTTGTTCACAATACATTTCATCTGCCATTTGGATGCCCAGACTTCCAATTTCCTAAGGTCTTCCTGCAATGTTTCACAGTCTGTATGTGTTTTGATAACTTTGATTGTTCTGATTTCCTGATCATTTATAAATATGTTAAATAGCACCAGTCCCAGTACAGATCCTTGAGGCACTCTACTATTCACCCTCCTCCATTGAGAAAAATGGCTACTTAACCCTTTCCTCTATTTTCTATTCAATAACCAATTCCTAATCCACAATAGAACATTGCCTCCTATCCCACGACTTTTTAATTTTCTTACAAGTCTCTCACGAGGAATGTTGCCAAAGGCTTTCTGAAATCTAGATACACTACACCTACCGGCTTACCTTTATTAGCATATTTATTCATGGATTCAAAGAAATGAAGCAAATTGGTAAGGCAAGACTTCCCTTGGGTGAATCCATTAAACCATGTTTGTCTACGTGTTCCGTAATTTTATTCTTTATAATAGTTTCCACTATTTTGCTTAGCACTGGTCAGGCTTAACAATCTGTAATTGCCCAGATCACCCCTGGAACCCTTTTTAAAAATCAGCATTACGTTGGCCACCCTCCAATCTTCAGGTGCTATGAACAATTTTAATGACAGATTATAGATCACTAACAGCAGATCAGCAATTTCAAGTTTGTGTTCTTTCAGTACCCTAAAGTGCATGCCATCCAGTCCAGGTGATTTACTACTCTTTAATGTCGATTTGGCTCAGTACGTCTTCCAGGTTCCCTGAGATTTCTTTCAGTTCTTCTGCATTGTCACTTTGGAAAGCTATTTCTGGTACAGGAAAATCTCTTACATCTTCTTCCATAAGGACCAAAGTAAAGAATTCATTCAGTCTCTCCGCTATGGTCTTGTCTTCCTTGAGTGACCCTTTTGCTCCTTCATGATCTAATGGTCCCACAGATTTCCTCAAAGGCTTTCTGCTTCTGATGTACCTGAAAAAATTGTTACTGTGAGTTTTTGCCTCTGTGGCAAGTTTCCCTTCATAGTCTCTTTTATCCATCTTAATTTTTATTTATTTTTAAAATGTCTAATCCATTTACAATCCTAAGCAGCTACCATCAAAACATACAAAAATCAATACACAAACATCAAACAAAAACATAATGCCACATACTGTCTCCATTATTATAAATCACCATCAAAATACCGATGTACATACTCTCCCTTAAAACAGTTCAGCAAAAATGAACCATCAGGTAAAGAAGGCCTGTACAAAAAGCTGTATTTTCAACAGTTTCTTAAATTGCAAAGCATTAGCACTCAATCTCTGCTGACCAGGTAACACATTCCACATAAGTGGTCCCGCTATTGAAAATGCTGACGCTCGTCACAGCACTGTTTAGTAAAATTAGATCTCAACACCCTATCAGAAAAAGATAACCTTATGACAGACTTTAAAAACCATGGAATCTTAGAATACAGAACTTGGGCGTCCTTTTACAAAGACACGTTAACAGATTTAGCACGCACTATTAGCGCACACTAAATGATAAGATGTGCATAGGAATATAATGGGTCTTATCATTTAGTGTGTACTAATTGTTAGCACACCTTTGTAAAAGAACCTCTTGGTGAATAAGAGACAAAAGTTTATATTGCACCCTATATTTTACTGGCAACCAGTGGAAATCTTTCAACACAGGTGTAATATGATCAAATTTTGAAATTCCAACCACTAACCTCGCTGCAGCATTCTGTACAACTTGTAGCGCTCTAAGTCTATATTCTGGAATATCCAAATAAAGAGCATTACAATCTATTTTGGACAGGACCGTAGCTTGTAACATGCTCCTAAAATCAGCCAAACATAACACAGGCTTCAATTGAAACAACAATCTCAGCTGATGGAAAGCTGACTGAATTACATGAACAATCTGTTCCTTCATCGTAAGCTGCGCATCCTGAATTACACCCAACATCCTTATTTCCTTTTTCAAACTGACATCAAACTCACCTACATGAATAGTCTGAGGTCAACATTCATCTACCCAACTATCAAGATTTCTCTCTTCTCGATATTCAGTGCGAGTTTGTTAGATAACATCCATTTATCAATCTCTTTGATATAAGCTGTAACTTGCATAGACAGCTCCTTTTTCTGGGATGTTATCGGGAAAAAGAACTGAGTATCGTCTGCATATAAATAATATTCCCCAACGAACAAAGAACCCCATACAATGGCGCCATGTAGATATTAAACAGGAGTGCCAACAAGCCAGAACCTTGCGGTACCCCTCTAAATAAGGAAGTAGCTTCTGACACTCCACTTCCACTCTGGACACACATTCCATGCCCTGACAAGCAAACTACTCAAACACCTTACCTCCAATGCCCAACTGTCACAACCTGTCCAAAAGTATAGATATATCCACAGAGTTGAAAGAAAATTAAACATCTAACGACACCAAACAAAAACACTGATTATCTAGATTTTCAGAAAGTTTTTGACAAAGTTTCTCATGAGAGATTCCTGAGAAAATTAAAAAGTCATTAGATAGGAGGCAATGTCCTTCTCTGAATTAGGAACTGGTTAATGGACAGTAAATAAAGGGTAGGATTAAATGGCCATTTTTCTCAATGTAGGAGGGTGAATAGTGGAATCTACAGGGATCTGTACTGGGACCTGTGCTATTTAACATATTTATAAATGATCTGGAAATTGGAACAAGTGAGGTGATTAAATTTGCAGATGACACAAAACTATTCTTACGGATTGCGAAACATTGCAGGAAGACCTTAGGAAACTGGAAGAATGGCAGATGAAATTTAATGTGGACAAATGAAAAGTAATGCACATTGGGAAGAATAATCTAAATTATATTTACCTGATGCTAGGGTCCATCTTAGGAGTTAGCACTTAAGAAAAAAAATCTAGGTGTCACTGTAGACAAATATGCTGAAATCTTCTACCCAGTATGTGGTGACCGCCAAAAAAGCAAATAGGATGCTAGGAATTATTAGGAAAGGGATGCAAAATAAGACCAAGAATATTATAATGCCTCTGTATCACTCCGAGGGGCATTTTCGAAAGGGACGACCACGTTTTGATTTGGACGTCCTTGCAAAACGTCGTGATCCAGGGGCGGGGAAACCCGTATTTTCGAAACAAGATGGACGTCCATCTTTCGTTTGGAAAATACCGTTAGGAACGTCCAAATCCTTAAATTTGGTCGTCCTTAGAGATGGACGTCCCTAAACATTGTCATCTCTGATTTTCAGCGATTTTTGAAACCAAGGACGTCCATCTCAGAAACGACCAAATGCAAGCCATTTGGTCATGGGAGGAGCCAGCATTTCTAGTGCACTGGTCCCCCTGACATGCCAGGACACCAACCGGGCACCCTAGGGGGCACTGCAGTGGACTTCATAAATTGCTCCCAGATACATAGCTCTCTTATTTTGTGTGCTGAGCCCCCAAACCCCCTCCCAAAACCCACTACCCCCAACTGTACACCATTACTATAGCCCTCACGGGTGAAGGGGGGCACCTAGATGTGGGTACAATGGGCTTGTGGTGGGTTTTGGAGGGCCCGCTGTTTCCTTCACAAACGTAACAGATAGGGGGGATGGGGCTGGGTCCACCTGTCTGAAGTGCACTCACCCACTAAAATTGCTCCAAGGACCTGCATATTGCTGTCATGGACCTCGGTATGACATCTGAGGCTGGCATACAGGCTGGCACAAAATATTTTTAAAGATGTTTTTTGAGGGTGGAAGGGGGTTAGTGACCACTGGGGGAGTAAGGGGAGGTCATCCCCGATTCTCTCCGGTGGTCATGTGGTCAGTTCGGGCACCTTTTTGTGCCTTAGTCATAAAAAAAACAGGTCCGGGTGAAAACACACAACTGCTCGTCAGGGACCTCCTTGTATCTTCGATTATGGGTCAAGGACATCCAAGTGTTAGGGACGCCCAAGTCCCGCCTTCGCTACGCTTCCGACACGCCCCTTGAACATTGACCATCCTTGCGACGGAGTGCAGTTGGGGACGTCCAAAACTGGCTTTCGATTATACTGATTTGAACGACCCTAGGAGAAGGACGTCCATCTTCCGATTTATGTTGAAGGATGGGCGTCCTTCTCTTTCGAAAATGAGCCCATCTATGGTGCAATCTCACCTTCAGTACTGTGTTCAGTTCTGGTTGCCATATCTCAAAAAAGATACAGTAGAATTAGAAAAGGATCAAAGAAGAGCGACCAAATATATAAAGGAGATGGAACTCATCTCATATCAGGAAAGGCAAAAGAAGTTAGGACTCTTGAGCTTGGAAAAGAGATGGCTGAGGGGGATATGATTGAGGTCTATAAAATCCTAAGTAGTGTAGAACAGATAAAAGTGAATCAATTTTTCACTCTTTCAAAAAGTACAAAGACCAGGGCACACGCAATAAAATTACATGGAAATACTTTTATCCATTCCCTTTCTTAAAAAATCAAATGTAGAAATCAACAAGGTCTCAACACTGTGTGCCTTCCTAAAACCATACTCAAAATCATCCAAACAGTTCTGCTCCACAAATACCTCAAACTGATTTAAAACAGCTTTTTCAATAACTTTCCCCACAAATGGCACAACAGAAATAGGTCTATAACTTCTTATACTCATGAGATCCATTTTCTCACTCTTTAACAATAGTTTCATTGTTGCTTGTTTACAAACAACTGTAAGCTCACTTTCTGTAACAGACTTATTAACAATAAAAGTTAATAAAAGACATAGAGGCGTATTTTCAAAGCACTTAAAGTTACATGGAGGGGCATTTTGACATGACGCCCAAATTTGACTTAAAATCGAGTAATGAAAATGACCATGGCTATTTGATAAATGTCTTTATGCTCTGTGCATTTATCTTTTTGGTCCATTAAAAAAAATATCCAAGTGAAAATGCACAAAATCAAGTCATCAAGGTGTAGGAGGAGCCCGCATTCTAAGTAGACTGGGCGTATAAACATCCCAGCACAGTAGTGGGGCACCCTAGCAGGCATTGCAGTGGACTTCATATAAAAGATCCAAGGTACAAATCTCACCTTTGGTCCCTTATCCTATATAATAATTCTCACCTCCAACGTTCTAAAGTAGCTGCCTGTGTCCGTGGCGCCTGGCGTTGCTGAGCTAGGCTCCGTAGCCAGGCTGACGTCACTCACAGCTGATTCCTGGGCAGGGGGAGGAGTAGGAAAACACGCGGAGCAACTTGCTCCGCGTATTTCCCTACTCCTCCCCCTGCCCGGGAATCAGCTGTGAGTGCGCTGCTCACTGCCACTTGCCCCCCCCCCCCCAAGCACATCAAACACCCCCTCCCCCCCAAGCACATCAACACCCCTCCCCCCCGAAGCACATCAACACTCCCCCCCCCCCCCCCGGGCACGTCACTGCCCTGGAGTAAGACCCTGGAGGAGCGCAGCGACGTGAGAGGCGAGGGGAGGAGCGGCTGCAGAGCCAACAGCCAATGCCTGATGGCTATGGTACCACATTTCAGGTTTAAAAACATTTATTGCTTTTTTTCTTTTTGTAGTAGCCGCTGCTGCTCAACAGGAGAAGCAGCAGCGGCCGAACAGCGTTACCAATGGCAGCTGCGGGTGGCGAGGGGGTTTGATGCGCAGGGGGGGGGGAGGATCGCTGGACATGGGTGGATGGAGGGGTGCGGGAGGGGGGAAGAGGAGGAGGGGAGGGTCGCTGGACATGGGTGGCTGCAGGGAAGGCAGGGGAGAGGAGGGTCGCTGGATATGGATGGCTGGGGGGGGCAGGGGAGAGGGAGGTGGAGAGGGGGTCCTGAGACCAGAGAGGTGGGGGTGGGGAGGGGGGCCCTGCGAGAGGGGGGGTGGGGGCATACACTTACTCACTCACTGTCTCTCACACACACTCTCTCTGACACACTCTCTGTCTATCACACTCTATCTCTCTGTCACACACACACAGTCTCACATACACAGACACTCTGTCTGTCACATACTCTCTCTCTCTCACACAAACACACACACACTCTGTCTCTCTCTCATTCTCTCTCTGACACACACACTCCATCTCTCACACACACTCTGTCTCTCAAATATACACACTCCGAGGAAAACCTTGCTAGCGCCCGTTTCATTTGTATCAGAAACGGGCCTTTTTTACTAGTATTATATAATGAGCCCACTAAAAACCTACTGTAGTGATGTACAGTTGGGTACAGTAGGTTTTTGGTGGGTTTTAGAGGGCTCACACTTTCCACAAGTGTAACAGTTAGAGTGGGATATAAGCCTGGGCCCCTTCTCTACAGTGAACTGCACTACTGCCTACTAGGCTACTCCAGGGGCTTGCTTGCTGCTCTAATTGGACTGGCTATAACATCTGAGTCTGTCATATAGGCTGGTATATACTGTTTCTTTTACATTTGGGGTGGGGGTGAAAGGGAGTTAGTAACCACTAGGGGAGTAAGGGGGGGGGGTCATTCCTTTACTCCTCCAGTGGTCATCTGGTCATTTAGGGCACTTTTTTGTGGCTGAATCGTTTTAAAAACAGGTCTAGCCTAAAATGTCATGGATATTTTTGTTTTGTTTCATTATGGCTAAAAAGCGTCCAAGTCTTAAGAACACCCAAATCCTGCCCTCAACACACCCAGAAGACCCCTTGAGATTTGGACGTACTGCAAACAAACTACATTTTAAAAAAACGTCTAGAATAGGTTTTGAAAATACTGATTTGAAAGTTTTTGTGAGAAAAACATCCAAATGCTGCTTTATGCCACTTTCTAGATGTTTTTCTCTTTTGAAAATGAGCCCCATAGTAACCTATGGAACTTTGTAAGTCTAAGTGCTTTGAAAATGAGCCCCTTAGTAACAATACAAACAATTCTCCTAGATAATTGCCTAATAATTCCAGAAGAACAAGGGTCAGACAAAGACCTAGTTGGGGTAACAGTAGAAACAATCTTTTCAATTTCTTGCATACCAACCTTCGCAAATGCAATCCACTTCAATTGCACCTCCTGCATTTTCTATTCTTTCCCTCTAACCTCACATATTTCCACCTTCTTCCCCAAACTAACCACCCTATCAAAGAAAACTGCATAGGCTTGAGCATCAGGCCCATTATGCTCACAATTACTAGCATTTACGTTGCTTCTTATTTTATTCATTCAGGTTCTTTTTCTATTCTTTAGCTCTAATAGCCACTTTCACGTCACATTTTAACTATGCTGGTAGTCGTTTGCTCTTCTTTCCACCTTTGTAAATACATGGAATACATCTGGTCTGGGCTTCCAAGATGGTAATTTAAAACAACGCCCGTGCCTGATTTAAAGTCCTAACCTTTGCAACCAATCCTTTTGGCTTCTTTTTAACCATTTGGAACTTTATGATAAAAATGCCCCTCCACGTAACTTTGTCGCCCTTTCGAAAATTAAATGCTGCTACAGTAGATTTGGGACTTCACTCCAGATATTAGCTCAAATTTGTTCATGTTATGATTACTGTTACCCAGAGGACCCAACACCATTACCTCTCATACTATGCCCTGCATTCCACTAAGGCTAGATCTAAAATAGCTCACCTTCTTGTCAGTTCTTGGATCAGTTGTTCCAAGAAGCAATCATTTATTAAATCAAGGAATATCACCCTCCCTAGAACTCCCTGATGTAACATTTATCCAGTCAATATTGGGGTAATTGAAATCATCCATTATTATACAGTTGGCCAATTTGCCAGCTTTCCTAACTTCTGTAAACATTTCTTATCTGTCTGTTTGGCTGATTGCACTCGTGTTAGAATATATTAAATTAATTCTGGGGGAATTCTGCCAAAAAAAAAAAATGTAAAATTTTGAGAATTCTGTATATAGTGTTTCAGAATTCTGCAAAATTCCGCATTATTTATAATGTTTTGTGTAGAGTTACCCATAGGCAACAGAATAGAATGAATCACTGAGGCCACTGTCCAACCAGTATGGTGCCCAACATATTATCAGCAATTACAGAGTTTAGGGGTTGGGCTGATGACTAACCTTTTTTGCCCCTTTCAACCGCTATCCATGAAATTCATTCATCATAAAGATCTGGCTCCTCCCTGCACCAGGCATGACAACCCCAGCTTTCAATCTGCCCAGGCTTAGCACCCCCTCCCAGTAGTTTCACTCTCCATCTTAGGGCCCCTTTTGCAAAGGTGAACTAGCATTTTTAGCGTGCACTAACCATGTAGGTGCCCACAGGAATATTATGGGTGTCTACATGGCAAGCACGCGCTAAAAACACTAGTGCACCTTTGTAAAAGATGTCCTTAGCTTGAACCCCTCCCCTAGGCTTGATCTCCCTCCCTCCTGACTCCACCCCATCAGTTTCAATTCCCAGCTTTCTCTGCCACACTCTCCAGGCTGAACATCACCAGCTTTCTTTCTCTTTCTACCATCTCCCAGCAAGATTCCCAGTTCTCTCTCAACCCCCTTCTTTCTCAAGCCCAACTCATACATAGTAACATAGTAAATGACGGCAGAAAAAGACCTGCATGGTTCATCCAGTCTGCCCAACAAGATAAACTCATATGTGCTACTTTTTGTGTATACCTTACCTTGATTTGTACCTGTCCTTTTCAGGGCACAGACCGTATAAGTCTGCCCAGCACTATCCCCGCCTCCCGCCACCGGCTCTGCCACCCACTCTCGGCTAAGCTCCTTAGGATCCATTCCTTCTGAACAGGATTCCTTTATGTTTATCCCACACGTGTTTGAACTCCTATCCAGTACATACACCCACAGCTGTCTTCCCCACTTTCACCCCTAGCATACACATGAATACCCCCCTCCCGTACACTTCTTATGAATAGCTATCTCTCACTTCCTGATATATGCTCATAAGCTGTTTCATTTCCGCTCTTCCCCCATCACACAGTCACAGCTCTCTCTTTTTGAAGACCTCTTCTTCCCAGCACACACCTCACCATATCTCTGTCTCAAATCCTCCACTCTTGATATACAATCCACCCCACCCCCTAACACATGCATCACCATAACTCCCTTGCAAAACCCCAAGCACTGATCAGCATCCTCCTCCTCCTCCTCCTCCTCCTCTGCTGTCCAGGCTCTGATTGCTGAATTTGAACCATGCAAAACATATAGCGCCTCTAAACTCAGCATTTAGTCCCTGAAAGCAGAGGAGATGGCAGTAGAGTAGAATTCCTTCAGCTGTATTTACATCTGAGGGAATTCTGCGTAACAGTGGAGGAGTGGCCTAGTGGTTAGGGTGGTGGACTTTGGTCCTGAGGAACTGAGTTCGATTCCCACTTCAGGCACAGGCAGCTCCTTGTGACTCTGGGCAAGTCACTTAACCCTCCATTGCCCCATGTAAGCCGCATTGAGCCTGCCGTGAGTGGGAAAGCGCAGGGTACAAATGTAACAAAAATAAAATAGATACTATTGGAGATTCTACATGGAATGTTGCTACTATTGGAGAGTCTACATGGAATGTTGCTACTATTGGAGATTCTACATGGAATGTTGCTACTATTGGACATTCTACATGGAATGTTGCTAATCCACTAGCAACATTCCATGTAGAAGGCTGCGCAGGCTTCTGTTTCTGTGAGTCTGACGTCCTGCACGTATGTGCAGGATGTCAGACTCACAGAAGCAGAAGCCTGCGCGGCCACATTGGTGATCTGCAAGGGCCGACTTCTACATGGAATGTTGCTAGTGGAATAGCAGAATCTCAAATAGTAGCAACAGAGGAGGAGTGGCCTAGTGGTTAGGGTGGTGGACTTTGGTCCTGGGGAACTGAGGAACTGAGTTCGATTCCCACTTCAGGCACAGGCAGCTCCTTGTGACTCTGGGCAAGTCACTTAACCCTCCATTGCCCCATGTACTTATGTACATGTACGCTGCATTGGGCCTGCCATGAGTGGGAAAGCGCGGGGTACAAATGTAACAAAAAATAAAATAAAAATCCCTGCAGAACGCACAGAATTCTAAACTTCTTGTGTAGAATTCTGCAAAGGAGCTGCTATCAAGTCTGTCCTCATTCTCTCTCCTCCTCCCCTGCAAAGATCGTGCAGTAGGGGGAGGAGGAAGTAAATTGTTACACATTCAATCACTTCCTCCTCCTCTGCTGGCTTAGACCTGATTGTTTAGATAAACCAGGGAGACCTAGGTGTAAACTAGCAGAGGAGGAGGAAGTGACCCAATGTGCAATGGTTCACTTCCACCTCCTCCTGCTTCACAATCACTGGAGGGGGAGAAACAGCAGCTAATGTGGAGTGTTCCATGGGAAGGGAGAGAGAGAGGAAGGGGCCCAGAGGAAGGTGAATGTTCCACCCAGAGCAAGGTAAATGTGTCATGGGGAGGGAGGGGTAGAGAAAAATAGTGTGTCATGGGGTGAGGAGGCAGGGCAAGGGTAGTGTGCCATAAGGAGGGGACAGAACAAGGTGACAGTGAGCCATGAGGATGGGGAGAACGGGTAGAGAACATGGGAAGGATGAGTGGATGGGGGGGGGGGCAGAGCAAGGTGAGTGTACACCACAGAGAGGGGAGTACAGAGCAACAGAGCAAGGTAAGTCTGGGAAGAGGGGCAGCAAAAGCTGAAGTGTGCCATGGGGATTTAAGATGAGACAGAGAACGAAGTGTCCACAGAAAGATGAGAGTGTACCATGGGGATGAGAAAGGGTCAGAGAAAGCTGTGAGTATGCCACTGGTGTGGGAAGAGATCAGGTCTGAGTATGAACCATGGAGCGGGTGGGGGGAGATACAGTGATAGCTGGGGAGGAGAAAGAATGAGAGATGGAGGTGGGAGGGAGGATGAGAGGTAGGGCTGTGTGCCTCAGGAATGAAGGGTGGGGGTATTGCATGCAGGACAAAGCTTTGGGGCAGATAGAATTAGGGGTCTTGCTGGGAGTTAGAAGGAAAGAGAACTGCAGTCGGAGTAAAAGATGGCACAGGTGAAGCTGGAGCCTGAGAAGGTAAAAGGCAAGAGGGAATTTCATAAGATCATAAGAATGGCCATACTGGATCAGACCAATGGTCCATCTAGCCCAGTATCCTGTTTCCAACAGTGGCCAATCCAGGTCACAAGTACATGGCAAAAACCCAAATAGTAGCAACATTCCATGCTACCAATCCCAGGGCAAGCAGTGGCTTCCTTATGTCTGTCTTAATAGCAGACTATGGACTTTTCCTCCAGGAACTTGTCAAAACCATTTTTTAAACCCAGATATGCTAACCACTGTTACTACATCCTCCAGCAAAGAGTTCCAGAGCTTAACTATTTGTTGAGTGAAAAAATATTTCCTCCAATTTGTTTTAAAATTATTTCCTTTTTTTAATTTTGTTTTTATAAGTATTCACAATAATTCAAGAACACTCTTGATATGAAAGACAGAGGGAGATAAGTAATATTCAAATTAGACAAATATTCAAGTAACAAACAAAGGAAATCTCCCCCCCCCCCCATTCTCTAGTCCACAATTTAGGAAAGAAAACAAGGTACAATTCCATGAAAAATATTCCACAAATTAAAATTAGCAGGTAAATAAAGAAGAGAATTTAAAGTGCCCTGTCGATAACAATTACAGAGTTGATGATGATAATACTGCTGGCTGTAGATTAGGAGTTATAGCAACCTTCGAATCTAAAAAAGAACTCAAATGAGTAGGGTCATAAAAGATATATTTAACTGAATTAACTTTCAATACACATTTACAGGGAAAGTTATGCCAAAATAAGCCACCCAATTGTAGGATCCGGGGTCGAAGTTTTAGAAATAATTGAGGTCTCTTTTGAGTTGCTCTTGCAATGTCAGGAAATATTCTAATCTTATTGTTCATAAAGAGTTCATCCCTATGACGAAAAAAAAATTTCAGGATCCAATCGCGGTCCAGTTCCAAAACAAATGTTAAAATTAAAGTTGCTGGTGTAGTACCCATCTCATCATCTTGAATTATTTGTGTAAGATTCAATATGTCAAATGAAATATCTGCTCCCTGTTCAACTTGATTGATATTTTCTTTTTTTCCTTTTTATATGGTGGCAAGTAATATATCTTGGAAACTGGCAGATAAGCCTGTTCAGGGATCTTCAGTACTTCTGATAAATATTTCTTGAAAGTTATTAAAGGGGCAATAGATGTAATTTTAGGAAAATTAATCAACCTTAGAGTTTTAGCTCTTAGTTGATTTTCTAAATTTTCGGTTTTATAGTGTAGTAACATATTTTCCTTTATCAAGTTGAACTGAGTTTGTTGAAGAGATTGAAATTTTTTCCAATGGCAATTTAGTAATTTGGGTCACCAGTAACAGTTTCTGTGAAAAAGAAGTTTCTAAGCTCATAAGAGCTTCCCACATTGAATCCAAGGTAATAATTCTTGGTTTAGCAGGCAAGAAAGACTTAATAAGTGACGTGAATTCAGCTGAAGTTTGACCTGATAGCTGCTTCTCCTCTACCGCTCTGGAGTCTGCCAACACACTGGCTCTCCCCGATACCTCGCCTCCGCTGATGACATCTGACGAATCCACGTTGCAATCAGGCCCCACTGGAGGAAGCACTCCTTGACCTGTAATACAAGGGGTTTCCCGCCCCGTTGCAGCTCCACCACTGGCATTGTAGGAGGGCTCCATTCGTCAGGGCTGAGTGAGATCTCAGCCTCAAGCTGGGGGAGCGGGATACCTCCCACTGTTTCATCCAGCAGCAAGGCATCCAGCCCCGGAAAGCTTCCAGGCACTGCAAAGCGGTCCATCGGCCCCATTGATCTCACAGGCGTAGCGGGACCGACGCGCTGTTTACCCCTCCTCTTCGGCATTTACTCAGGTAAAAAAGTTTCAAAATTAAAGAAAAACGGGAGACGAACCGCCTTGATGCGTTCTCAAGACGCCATCTTGTCTCTCCCCAAATAGCAAAAAAGTATTTCCATGTAACTTCATTGAGTGTTGTCATGTCCCCTACCTCAACGCAAGCGGCGTCCTCGGGGCTGCATGGGGTCCCATCGACATGCACACTTGACTGGCACAGCCCTGAGCCATATGTGTGTAGTTCTTCTCTGGCTGCAGGCTCCTTGATTGCTTTGCTTCCATGCACCTGGGTCTGCTCTCTCTGCCTGGCTTCCCTTGCTTCTCTCCTATTGGTCTTCCGGTTCCTCCTTCCCCTGCTCTTGTCCTATGGCTGTGCTCCTTCTCCCTGCCGGTCCCTGCTGATGTCAGACGCTAGCACTTTATCAGCTGAGCTCTTCCTGGACTCCATGCTTCGGCTTCTACTTTGGTAGGTGTTACTTGCTCAGTAGAGTTTGCTTCTTCTCTACTTTGTCCCTCGTTGCTGACTTTGCCTGTACCTGGATTACTCTCTTGACCTGCTGCCTGCCTATTGACTTCACCTGTGTCTGGATTACTCTCTTGCCTGCTGCCTGCCCACTGACTTTGCCTGTACCTGGATTGCTCTCTTGACTGGCTGCCTGCCCACTGACTTTACCTGTACCTGGATTACTCTCTTGACCTGCTGCCTGCCTGGCCGATACTTTCACCACCCCACTTCCAGCTCCGTCTCGTAAGTCCTGCAGGCCGCCTGCACCTAGGGGCTCAACCTCTGGGCAACGGCGGTCAGCGCAGGTGAAACCTGGGGTTATCCAGCCACCAAGCAGAACCTGGTCCGAGAGGCGGGCTCAGCAGCACTCTACTTGGTACAAGAACTCGCAAGTCTGTCAAGTGTCCCCTAGTCATTGTACTTTTTAAAAAAGTTAAAAAAAAAATCGATTCACTTCTACTCATTCTACACCACTCAGGATTTTGTAGATCTCAATCACAAAATGTCTATGCCATTTGTGGGATACAAATGCAATTAAATAAAAAAATAAATAATCTCCCCTCAGCCGTCTCTTTTCCAAGCTGAAGAGCCCTAACCTCTTTAGCCTTTCCTTATATGAGAGGAGTTTCATCCCTTTTATCATTTTGGTCACTCTTCTTTGAACCTTTTCTAATTCTGCTATATCTTTTTTAAGACATGGCGACCACAACTGAATGAAATACTCAAGGTGAGGTCGCATCATGGAGTGATATGAGGCATTATAGTATTCTCAGCCTTATTTACCATCCCTATCCTATTAATTCCTAGCATCCTGTTTGCTATTTTAGCTGTCACCGCACACTGGGCAGAAGATTTCAGCAAATTGTCTATGACATCTATATCTTTTTCTTGGGTGCTGATCCCCAAGGTGGATGCATCAGGTAACTATTATTCAGATTATTCTTTCCAATGTGCATCACTTTGTATTTGTCCACATTAAATTTCATCTGCCATTTGAATGCCGAGGCCTTTGGATGGGAAATTTCTCTGCAAAAACACTACAATTAATCAATGCAGACTGTGTGCAGAATTTTCAAAGATTTTGCACAGAATGTCCCCAGGAGTAAGCATTATATAGAGCTAAGGAAACTACTAATGAGGTAAGCAAAAAAGTACATCACATTAAAAATTGTTTAAATCGTGCTTGTTTTTTCTGTACTCTTTTTTGCAATCTCGGCATTAACTAATCTGATTTCCACTTCAATTGACTTATGGTTATAAAGATTAAAAAAGTATGTTTATTGGCTTTGCATTCTATAGCATATTTTTCAAAATCAAAGAAGGTCAGCAGTCAAATAAAGAAATGGCAGAAGAAATTTCCTGCATGAATAAAAACATGCCCCCAAAGAGCTATAAGAAAAAGGCTTTGTGAAAACAATTTTCAGACTGATTTACCTAGGTAAATAAGTATCAAGCTGGATAGAATGTGCTGGCTGGAAGCTGTCCTCCTCACAGCAGCTGAAAGAATTGTTTCACATCTTTTATTGCTACTTGGAACACCTTCAAAATTTCACTTAGTTTAACAGAGAAAGGTTTCACAAAGCTCTGCCCTTGGAAGACTAAAGACTATAGAACAAAAGCAGAAAATTGATGGGTGGGACTCAAACTGGCACACAGCTCTTCAGCAAAGACTAAAGGTTTGTAACAAATTTAATTCAGATACCCACATAAAGGACCAACAGAGAAACCAGCTGCAGTGTCAGCTTGCAACTGTAAGAAAGCATTGCTCACTCTGCATCTGACAATGCAATTCACATATGAGTTTGTGTCTCAGTGTCTGCATTAGGCAGGAAATAAGGCTGTTGTATTTGGTTTCCATTCCCTGAATTAAGTTTCCAATCTTGTTAGTAAAACACAAACAATTTGCTTTCGTAAACTCAGTCAATAACAGTTAAAAATGTTTTTATTTGAAGTTGGTCACTATCCAGCTTAGTTATATTTCACTGAAATTTGATAAACTTGATTGAGTTTTCTTTTAAAATAACTTCTTAATTAATCATGCTTTCCCCTAATTTCTACAAAATAGATTTAAAAATCTATTCAAATAATATTGTACCTAATGTTCGAGACATAGTGAGGCAATAGACAGTGCTATAGAATACATTTTCAAAACAATACAGTACTTAAGCACTAACACAGGATTTTTGTTTTTTTATTTCTATTTCAAGAACAACATTTATTTTCAATAAACTCCTTACATGCAGATGTATCCCAATCATACCTCACACACAGAAAAACAGGAAGCATTTCTGAAGTTTTCTGAACAGCTAAAAATCATTTATCCCCAATGCACAAACTTAGAATTTAGGACTGTAAAAAGAAGAATGATTGCTAAATGAGGGGGTCCTTTTACTAAGGTGTGCTGAAAAATGGCTTGCGGTAATGTAAGCGCAGATGTTGGGTGCGTGCCAATCCATTTTTCAGCGCACCTGTAAAAAAGGCCTTTTTTACATTTTTGCCAAAAATGGACGAGTGGCAAAATGAAAATTGCCGCGCATCCATTTTGGGTCTGAGACCTTACGGCCAGCCATTGACCTAGCAGTAAAGTCTCACGTGGTAACACGGCAGTAATGACCTACGCATGACAGAAAATATTTTTGGGGTGCACATAGCAGATGCGTGCCAAAAATGAAATTACCACAAGGGCCATGCGGTAGCCGTGCGGTAACTCAATTTTGGTGCGCATTGGGCGCACATAGACGCTTACACAGCTTAATAAAAGGGCCCCTAAATGAAGGCAGTAAAGTTAACTAGTAAGTCGACCATGGTGCTCTGAAATAGAGGCATGAACATTTACACAAAGTCTATGGCTGTTGTAAATGTTACCACCAAAATGCGATAACAATGTACAGTATTCTGTAAGTTATATGCCCAAAGGGTGCCCTGACTATGACCCACCCATGTGAATACCCCTCTGACAATTACACACTATGGCAGTTTAATGCAGTTAGGTGCTATACTGCCATGTACATGTGTAAGTGTACAGTTATGCATGTGCAAAGCGGAAGTCTATAAAAGTATGCACCCAATCATTACACAAATTTAAGTGCTCTCTAATTGAATGAAGAGACTAGGGGGTAATTTCTGTAACAGTGCACCTATGTTTAGGTACCTATTTGAAGCCTATTCTATAAAGAAAAGTAGGCATCTACTTTTATTTATACAAGTAGTAGTGTAGCAGGGCAAATACATGCATATATTTTAAGCGCATTTAAAGAATTAGAATGATAAATACTTGTATATATGTGCACATATTCACATTCTGCCCTAAGTGCTATTCTGCAAACATCCACTCAGCTTACACAGTGGGTATTTCCAAGGGCGGCATATGCATGGGCAGCATATAGGAGGGTCTTCCACTTAAGTGAGTAACTTACAGAATACTGGAAGTTACGTACATCCCTGTTACATGAAGGCCCCTGCACTTACACCAGCTCTATGGCTGGCATACATGTTAGGTGCAGTGATACTGGGTTATGCTTGTATTCTATAATGGAAGCTAGGCACTGGTTCTGTTATAGAATACGCTCTTATCATGGGGCCTTGGGATGCCTAAATGGAGGTACCCGTTATAGAATTAACCCTTAAAATGGCAATTCCATAAACTAGAAATTCTGCTAGGTACTTGTGACCTGGATTGGCCACTGTTTACTGGGTTAGATGGACCACTGGTCTGACCCAGTACAGCTATTCTTATGTTCTTAGGCGCTCACCATATATAGAATCTCCAAGATTGTATATATGGTGCCCAAAATTAGGTGAGTAACAAAAAGCTTTGGGAGCAACTCCGCTCAAATGTATACAATAACAGCTGGAAAATAGCGGAAAAAACACAATAAATTGTGGGATATGAATACTAATCACGGAGGGGGAGAGGACCTCAGACTCGTGACAATTTCTGGTCAATAAGATTGTATCAATATAGTCACGTTAATGTAATCACTGGTCCTCTAGCACCAACCTCCTCCTAGATGTTTCATTCATGCGCTTCTAGCATCTAATATGTGTCACAGCTAAACAACAAAAACCACAGCTACTTAGCTTGTTTGCTGCTTTAATTACGGGCCTCCCCAACGGTCCCGTTTTGCCAACTGGGGCTTCATCAGGGAAAGAGGACCCAGCAACACCAAACTGTAGTACAAACCCAACAAGCTGTTCGTGATTACATTAACGTGACTATATTGATACGATCTTATTGATCAGAAATTGTCACGGGCCTGAGGTCCTCTCCCCCTCCGTGATTAATATTCATATCCCACAATTTATTGTTTTTTTTTCCGCTATTTTCCAGCTGTTATTGCCCAAAATTAGGTGTCAATATTTGGGTGCTGATTCAAGATATATGCCCAACTAAATTGGCTCATGAGCCAATTGGTGCCAATATTTGGGTGCTAGTTGGCGATTTGAATTTGGGTGCACATCTTGATATACACTAATCTATAACAATGTGCACCTAAATCTCATGGTGCGCAACCCAAAATGGGAGGTGCATGGCCGTGTCAGGGGCGTTTTTAAAATTTGTGCAAAGTGTTATAGAATACCAGGGATGTGTGCCCAAATTGGGCACTGGGAAACACCTGGTTTTAGCAAGCATAAGTCCTAGCGCCAAATTTAGGTGCTGAAATTGGCTCTCAATGCTATTCTATATCAGGCGCTCATCTTTGAGTGCTCATTCTATGACAGCATTAAGCACTGATTTTTAAACGCCATTTACTGAATCTATGAGGTGTAAACATTTAGAATAATTGATATATACATGCATGTATGCATAAATACGTGCATAAATGTCAATATTCTATACCTGCTTAAAATTATAATGAATATTGCAAGGGGGGAACGTACACATGGGTGCAACAACAGCAGAACAAAGCCAACACCAACAGAGGATGATCTCTCCACAGGAGAAACGAAAGCCAACACAAACAAACAGTGGATCCAAAAAAAGGCCTCTCACAGATGGTGTTTCCTAAACAGGGTCTTTATTTCAAATTAATAAGAGTGACCCGACACGAGTCGTGTTTCAGCCCTAAAGGCCTGCGTCAGGGGTCTATAAATTTCCAATAAAGAAATAATCTTGCAGAATAAATAACACACAGTTAACTTTCCGCTAACTGAGAAATGGATCCATTTTGGTACACCCGTTATTGACGGAGTAGGTTGCCTAGCAGCTCTTTGATGCGATTTCTCAGTTAGCGGAAAGTTAACTGTGTGTTATTTATTCTGCAAGATTATTTCTTTATTGGAAATTTATAGACCCCTGACGTAGGCCTTTACGGCCGAAACACGACTCGTGTCAGGTCACTCTTATTAATTTGAAATAAAGACCTTGTTTAGGAAACACCATCTGTGAGAGGCCTTTTTTTGGATCCACTGTTTGTTTGTGTTGGAACAACAGCAGGACATGGGGAGATTCCCCTTACATAAGTAACGCACAGGATACTGAAGTTATGCTTATCCCTGTCGAGTTTAGATGCCTGCACTTATACCGGCTCTATGACTGGCATAAATGTGGATGCCTACATGTTAGGTGCACCAGTACTAGACTGCACTTATATTTTATAACAGAACTTAGGCACCTTGGTTCCGTTATAGAATAGGCCCCCTATCGTGTGACCTCAGGGCGCCAAAATGGAGGCATAAAGTTATAGAATTAGCCTCTAAATATTCTAATACATGAGGTACATGTTCTATCCACTAACTTTACATCTAATAATCTATAAGAATTAGGGGACCCTTTTACTAAGCCACATAAGCGTCTATGCATGCCCAATGTGCGCTAAAATGGAGTTACCTCCCGGCTACCACGTGACTCTTGTGGTAATTTCATTTTTGGTGCGTCTGAAAAATAATTTTTATTTTCAGGCGAACGTGTCGGACACACACCAAGTGGCATTTGATGCACATAGGTCATTACTGCCCGGTTATTGTGTGAGTCTTTACCGCTAGGTAAATGGCTGGCGGTAAGATCTCAGACCCAAAATGGACGCACACCAATTTTCATTTTGCCGCAAGTCCATTTTTGGCAAAAATGTAAAAAAGGCCTATTTTACAGGTGCACTGAAAAATGATTCTGCGCGCACCCAAAACACGTGCCTACACTACCGCAGCCAACTTGTTTGTTGACTCTCACTTCTATAATTGAAAGAATGAGTGCTCTAAACAAATGAAGATCCAATTCAGGTTCCTAATTATACACAGAAGTTGTTTTCCATATTGGTTGTTTTTAGAGTTGAACTC
This sequence comes from Microcaecilia unicolor, assembly GCF_901765095.1. Lineage (NCBI taxonomy): Eukaryota > Metazoa > Chordata > Amphibia > Gymnophiona > Siphonopidae > Microcaecilia > Microcaecilia unicolor. The sequence goes on from NC_044041.1 coordinate 24,637,348, forward strand.
TGGGCAAATGTCTATAACTTTTCTGGTACTTTGTTCAAAGGAAAGGATTTAGTGAACAGTTATGTTTATACATTTCTTATGAACAAGTTGCTTATGTATATATCTGGGAAGTAGTTAATTTTAGAAATAGGAAAATTCTTTTAAGACTTTTGTGTTTGCACTAAAGAAAGACTGATTAAAAACTGCAAGGTGGGTTTTACTAATACTAACAAATCAATTCATGGTTTAAGCCTTTTATTTTTCACTACAAAATGGATGTTTTTTTTAAAATACATTCTGCACAAGTGATAAATGAGTTTCAACACTCACATTTCTATGAATATGCATATTTTGAAACTTAAATCTTTAAAAACCTGAACGTTTAGAGCAGGACTCCTCCTATCAACAGAGAAACTATAGTGAATACAGTAGTAATACTCACTCCAGTGCTCACAAGAGACAGCATAATTCTTTCATTTAAGGCTAACGTTTCTCCTTGCTTCATCTTGATTCTCTTCTTATCTAAACATTTCATTGCATACCTGAAAGCAGATTGTTGAGACACGTTTTCAAATATATTTTACCAATCTGTAATTTATGCAACATATGAAACTAACTGGTAGAAAAATATTTGTTTGGTCAGTACTGAATTTAGCTATGAAATTTGTTGTCAGAGAATGTGTCAAGGCTAATAGTACAGCTGAATTTAATAAAGGTTTCGACATCTTTCTGGAGGGCAGGTCCACTGACAATTATTAGTCACCTTGGATTCTTGGAGTGAGAACCATGAAATCAACCTTTCTATTTGAAATTGAGAGTTGCCTCCAAGTAACCTGGACTGGCCACTGTCAGAGACAGAATGCTGGGCTCTATGCACCGTTGGACTGACCCAACAAGGCACTTCCTTTATGTTCATGGTTTTATGTGGGCTGATACTCACACAATGTTATATGTTAACTGGTGGCCAGGGAACGTATTTATATACATACACAGGCACATTTTATAAAGTATATCCAACTCCCCCCACCTTCCCCCCAAAACACATGAAAATGACCACATGTAGAAAGGCGGGTGTGCATGTATAGGTCTCTTGAAAAATCAACATATCCCCACTCCCGGAATAACAATGTAGGTGTTGGAAAGGGTAGGTATGATACGTGTAGATTATGTGGCAGCTTCATGTGGGGGGAGGATTACTTTTACAAATTGTGAGGAATATTAATCCAGGGAAAGCATATGGTTTTACAGGTGTATATGTGATGTCACATTTATATGTAGGTTGCAAAATAACAACCAACACCTGTACATGGCGGCACATACTCATGTAGAGCAGCCATCTTACAAACCAATATTTGTAGCACCTGCAATGACAGAGCAAATCCCCACCACCATAATCCAATACCCCCAATGGCACTAGTTCCCCTACTGATCAGACCCACCCTGGCATCAGTTACCCCTACCGTTCTGATCCCCCTTTCTACAGAGCCCCCCTCCAAACAGACCCCTGTCCTGGAACACAACCCCCCCCCCCATTTCCTGTTGAATTCCTTGCCTCCCTGATGGCAAGCTCCTCGCAGTTGTGCCAAATTCTTCCTCTACCTCCTAGGATTCCCAGATCCTCCACCCACCCCCAAACCAACCCAAGGGATATACTTGTGGTCTAATGGTAGGGGTTGGGAACAATCTCCCTAAGCTCTCACTTGGAAAACAAAAATGTCACCCATGACCCCTAGAATTAGTCTCACGGTACTACCACTAAGGATCAATCTTCCAAATAAGGGATGCCCACGAGTGGGGAGAGGGTTTGGCACATTTGGGAGAGGCTTGCTACTGAAAGATAGAATTCAAGAGGGGAAGGAAATATTGTGTTCTGAAGGGAGCGGGTGACTGGATCTGGGGAGGGAGATTCTGATCAGGGGGCTGGGAAGCTAATACCAATTTAACTGTTATTGCTACTATAAATGTAGAACCCTATAATAAAATGATTTTATACAGTACTATTATATGAAGAATAATAAACAGATAACAAAAGGATAGTCTGGCCGATATTCAGCACTATTAAACCGGCCAGGAACTGCTCCTGGACAGTTAAGTAGCACTTAACTGTCTAAGCGCTAATATTCAGTGTGAGATAGCTGATTACCTCCATGGAATATTAGCGCTTAGACCTAAAGACCTACCTCTTCAGGAAATTCTATGAGTAAAATATGCACTAATCATTCTGGAAAAACAATACACAACACAACCTCTAACTGTAACACATCTTTTCATTTAAGAAATGAACTAAGACATATCTTCTCAAGAAACCAAGGGCCCCTTTTACTAAGCAGCAGTAAGCCTGGCGCTACAAAAATATATTTATCAATGGGTGGCGGTAAGGGCTCCCCCCCCCCCCTGAAATAGCCACGTGGCAAGTGCTTTACTTGCCGCATGGTCATTGTCTGAAGGAGAGACTTCCCTTTTACCTGCTGTGGTAAAAGAGGGCCTCGGAACGCATGCGCAAGCACAAGCCCCCTTTTGCCGCAGCTGGGTAAAAGGGGACCCCAATGACTATTCCATATGCACTAACATTTATCTTGACAGCTACTATAAAACACAGCATCATACAACCTTGTAAATGTAATTGAATCAATGTAATCTCTAACAACTATTAAATGTAAACCACATTCAACCAAAACTTGTTTTTGGATAATTGTGGGAACAAATAAAAGTAAATAAATAAATAAATAAATACACAGTGGCTAACTGGCTATATCGCGTGATATAACCAGCTAGCAGCAAATATTCAGTAAATCACCGGATAAGTTTGGCAGCCAATCCAGACCGCTCAAATAGCAAGCCTGACTTTGCCCGATATAAACTTAACCAGACAGAGCATGAATATTGTTTTGGCTGGTTATTTAAACTGGCCCCTGCCCCCCCAGATAATCAATGCAAGTACACAGATACGGCCCAGCATTGAATACCCAGGCTCAGTGCTGATCGTGGGACTTAGCTGGCCTGCCTCTTGTGGACTCAATATGGGTTGGAATGGATTCTGCTTTTCTTGACCATTCAAAGGAAACTTTTAAACCCCATGGATACTTTGCAAGCCCACAGGTAAAAGCGAATTCTCATAGGGCAAAACGGAGATTCCCTTTGAAAATATGGGACTGGCCAGCATTACAACTATTTTAGCATCTGTGCACTTTGCACTTGCAAAATGCATATCATAAATTTCACTCAGGGATTTAAAAATAAAATCCCCTTCTCTTACCTGCCTGCTCCAACCTTCTCTCACTCCTCTGCAGTTTAGGTATTGACAAATTGTAGCGGACTATTTTACCTGTGTAATTACCTCAACGTAATTTGAAAATGTCTCTCAGACACCCTGAAAATTCTCGGAGTTACCATCGATCGAAATCTTACATTTGAAAGTCATGTGAAGAATACAACTAAGAAGATGTTCCACTCAATGTGGAAACTTAAAGGAGTAAAACCTTTCTTCCCAAGGGTCATTTTTCGCAACCTGGTATAATCAATGGTGCTGAGTCACCTTGACTACTACAATGCACTCTATGCTGGCTACAAAGAGCAAATCATCAAGAAACTTCAAGCAGCCCAGAACACTGCAGCCAGACTCATTTGGAAAAACAAAATACGAGTAAAACCCCTAAGAGAAAAGCTACATTGGCTGCCACTTAAAGAACGTATCACAATTCAAGATCTGCACAATAGTTCATAAAATCATTTACGGAGATGCCCCGGCCTACATGCTAGACCTTATTGATTTACCACCCAGGAATGCTAAATGGTCAGCCCACACATTCCTTAATTTACACTTCCCAAGCTGTAAAAAACTGAAATACAGACTAACATATGCGTCCAGCTTTTCATACACAGGCACACAGATGTGGAATGCACTACCACGTAATTTAAAAACAATCTACGAACTAACTAACTTTCGTAAATCTCTGAAGACATATCTCTTCAACAAAGCATACCACAATGTTCAATAATTGTAACTGCAACACATCACCACTCTACCTTTATTTTGACTGGTTTCTTTCTATGCCTGTCTGCTTAATTTTATCATGTCAACCTATTCTCTATGTAACACCAACTGTAACTTTAACTCTGGAATGGCGAATACCATAACGGAACATTGTAAGCCACATTGAGCCTGCAAATAGGTGGGGAAAATGTGGGATACAAATGCAACAGGTAAATAAATAAACCTCATAACCCCAATATTAAAGTGGCATAATGACTATATGCACAAACACTGCAGTATTTTTACTAATAAAATAAGCAGGCACAAGAAAGCAAACTTTCATCAAAAGCTATGCTCTTCCAGTTTATTACGCTAAGTGTATATTAAAGAACCTTCTTTTTCTAGGTGTATTTCCTAGTAAATTAGGACATCAGATAGGATAGTATGCATATAAATGTACCTTTCCGACCATGTGCTATTGTGCCACCTGAAGATCAAAAGGTTAAAACCAGACAAGTAATTGCCACATTAACATTGGTTTTCTTCCTGATTAAAGCAGATAATTAACGAAATGACAGGAATATAATTTTGGTTATGTTGAGGTGTATTTTCAAAGCAATTAGATTACAAAGTTACATATGTATCCTACATCTTGATATGAAATCTACAATTCAGAAACCTTTTCATTCGTCCCTAATTTTAGAATTTTTTTAAACCCAGGGTTGGTTTAACCATTAGGCAGACTAGGTGGTCACCTAGGGCAGCAATTTTTTGTGGGGGTGGGGGAAAGAACAGATTAGCTGCCATACAAACTGAAAGAAGTATCAGTCACATGTACTTTCAGCCACAGAAAGAATGAGTAATTTTCATATACATGGAGGGGCATAATCGACCAGAAACGCCTATCTCCATGGGCGTTAATCTCCGAGAACGGGTCCGTGAAGGGGCGGAGTGAACCATATTTTTAAAAAAAAATAGACGCCCATGCTTTATTCGCCAAGGTGTGAGCTGGGCGTTTTTGCTTTTCACCGATAATGGAAAATGAAATCGCCCAGCTCAAAAACGAATAAATGCAAGGCATTTGTTCGTGGGTGGGGCCAGGATTCATAGTGCACTGGTCCCCCTCACATGCCAGGACACCAACCGGGCACCCTAGGGGGCACTTTTACAAAAACAAAAAAAAAGGTAAAAGAGCTCCCAGGTGCATAGCACCCTTCCCTTGGGTGTTGAGCCCCCCAAATCCCCCTCAAAACCCACTGCCCACAAGTCTACACCAGTACTATAGCCCTAAGCGGTGAAGGGGGGCACCTACATGTGGGTACAGGGGGTTTGGGGGGGTTGGACGACTAGTAGCATTAAGCAGCACAATTGTAACAGGTAGGGGGGGGATGGGCCTGGGTCCACCTGCCTGACGTCCACTGCACCCCCTAACAACTGTTCCAGGGACCTGCATACTGCTGCTTGGGAGGAGGGTATGACATTTGAGGGTGAAAGTAAAAAGTTGTGAAACATCATTTGTTGTGGTGGGAGGGGGTTAGTGACCACTGGGGGAGTCAGGGGAGGTCATCCCCGACTCCCTCTGGGGGTCATCTGGTCATTTAGGGCACTTTTTGGGGCCTTATTCGTCAAAAAACAGGGTCCAGGAAAAGTGCCCTAAATTCTAGCTACAAACGCATCCATTATCGGCGAAGGGCGCCCATCTCTGTTCGGGTGATAACCACGCCCCAGTTCCGCCTTCACTACGCCTCCGACACTCCCCCGTCAACTTTGTCCGCATCCGCGACGGAGTGCAGTTGAAAGCGTCCAAAGTTCGGCTTTCGATTATGCCGCTTTATTTGTTTTTGTGAGAAGAACGCCCATCTCCCGATTTAGGTCGGAACTTGGGCGTTATTCTCGTTCGATTATAAGCAGGATAGTAACATAGTAGATGACGGCAGAAAAAGACCTGCACGGTCCATCCAGTCTGCCCAACAAGACAACTCATATGTGCTACGTTTTGTGTAAACCCTACTTTGATTTGTACCTGTGCTCTTCAGGGCACAGACCGAATAAGTCTGCCCAGCACTATCCCCGCCTCCCAACCACCAGCTCCGCCTCCCACCACCGGCTCTGGCACAGACCGTATAAGTCTGCCCAGCACTATCCCCACCTCCCAACCACCGGCTCTGGCACAGACCGTATAAGTCTGCCCAGCACTATCCCCGCCTCCCAACCACCAGCGCCGCCTCCCGATCTCGACTAAGCTCCTGAGGATCCATTCCTTATAGTCCATTTACTCAAATAAATGGCTTTTGAAAACCGCCTTCATTATGTACATGTGTGTGAAGTATGATGTCCAATTATGAGTTTTTAGCAGATCTTTCTGAGAGAGGTAGTATAACAGTCATGATAGTTGAGTAAATATCATAATCTTGAGAGGACAGGGCCTACAGTCCTGACAGTTAAGTAAAGGGGCTCAAAACCAAATGTTCACCTTCAGAATTTAATACTCTTGTACCGGTTTTGATCTAACCATGAAATACTGAGGGCCCTGTTTACCAAGGCTGCGCTGTATGCGTGCTATCGTTTTTAGTGAGCGCTAAAAATTAGCACACACTAATAATAGACACCCATACAGTGGTGGAAATAAGTATTTGATCCCTTGCTGATTTTGTAAGTTTGCCCACTGACAAAGACATGAGCAGCCCATAATTGAAGGGTAGGTTATTGGTAACAGCGAGAGATAGCACATCACAAATTAAATCCGGAAAATCACATTGTGGAAAGTATATGAATTTATTTGCATTCTGCAGAGGGAAATAAGTATTTGATCCCCCACCAACCAGTAAGAGATCTGGCCCCTACAGACCAGGTAGATGCTCCAAATCAACTCGTTACCTGCATGACAGACAGCTGTCGGCAATGGTCACCTGTATGAAAGACACCTGTCCACAGACTCAGTGAATCAGTCAGACTCTAACCTCTACAAAATGGCCAAGAGCAAGGAGCTGTCTAAGGATGTCAGGGACAAGATCATACACCTGCACAAGGCTGGAATGGGCTACAAAACCATCAGTAAGACGCTGGGCGAGAAGGAGACAACTGTTGGTGCCATAGTAAGAAAATGGAAGAAGTACAAAATGACTGTCAATCGACAAAGATCTGGGGCTCCACGCAAAATCTCACCTCGTGGGGTATCCTTGATCATGAGGAAGGTTAGAAATCAGCCTACAACTACAAGGGGGGAACTTGTCAATGATCTCAAGGCAGCTGGGACCACTGTCACCATGAAAACCATTGGTAACACATTACGACATAACGGATTGCAATCCTGCAGTGCCCGCAAGGTCCCCCTGCTCCGGAAGGCACATGTGACGGCCCGTCTGAAGTTTGCCAGTGAACACCTGGATGATGCCGAGAGTGATTGGGAGAAGGTGCTGTGGTCAGATGAGACAAAAATTGAGCTCTTTGGCATGAACTCAACTCGCCTGTTTGGAGGAAGAGAAATGCTGCCTATGACCCAAAGAACACCGTCCCCACTGTCAAGCATGGAGGTGGAAATGTTATGTTTTGGGGGTGTTTCTCTGCTAAGGGCACAGGACTACTTCACCGCATCAATGGGAGAATGGATGGGGCCATGTACCGTACAATTCTGAGTGACAACCTCCTTCCCTCCGCCAGGGCCTTAAAAATGGGTCGTGGCTGGGTCTTCCAGCACGACAATGACCCAAAACATACAGCCAAGGCAACAAAGGAGTGGCTCAGGAAGAAGCACATTAGGGTCATGGAGTGGCCTAGCCAGTCACCAGACCTTAATCCCATTGAAAACTTATGGAGGGAGCTGAAGCTGCGAGTTGCCAAGCGACAGCCCAGAACTCTTAATGATTTAGAGATGATCTGCAAAGAGGAGTGGACCAAAATTCCTCCTGACATGTGTGCAAACCTCATCATCAACTACAGAAGACGTCTGACCGCTGTGCTTGCCAACAAGGGTTTTGCCACCAAGTATTAGGTCTTGTTTGCCAGAGGGATTAAATACTTATTTCCCTCTGCAGAATGCAAATAAATTCATATACTTTCCACAATGTGATTTTCCGGATTTAATTTGTGATGTGCTATCTCTCACTGTTACCAATAACCTACCCTTCAATTATGGGCTGCTCATGTCTTTGTCAGTGGGCAAACTTACAAAATCAGCAAGGGATCAAATACTTATTTCCACCACTGTAGGTGGTGCATCAATATTATGTTTTCAATTATGAGGGATGGGCAGGTTCTGCAGCACACCCAGGGGACTTGCCTGTCCCTTGCAATTGAAAACACAATATTGAAGAACCCCCCCCCCCCCACCACCACCACCACCACACACACACAAACACATCAGCAGGAACACAAGTGGAGAACTCCACTCAGCTTAGAGAGAACTCTGTTCAGGGCACAACATTAAAAATAAAAAAACAACTGATGCTGCAAGATAGAAGAGGTTATACTTTTTAATATTTTGAGTCTTTTTCTTGAATTGTATGAAATTCTTTTAGTTTCATTTTGTCTGACCTTGATCAGGGGTACAATGTCAATCCCAGCCCCACTCAGAAGATTCAGGGGGAAAGTCATCGTGGGCTACCATTAAGACAGGTTATTTTACTGTGAACCCAAGCTATTACTAACTAGATCTCATTCAATAAAATGGGACCTGTGCTAAAATAGCACAAGTTAGTGGTATAATAACCTGTCTTAATAGTAGACCATATTGATAACTTCCTCTGTCAGAGTTTTAATGCAGGGATCATGGTGCTGCATCTTAGAGTTAAAATCTGGATAAGGAGTCCAAACAAAGGTGCTTCCCACGTTGTAGACACCAAGATACTATTATAGAATACTACCATAATTTGGCATTTGCCATTTAAATCTTATTGCCAAAAGTTACGCCAAGTCAATGACATTTGCAACTGTTAGTGCCTTAGTATACCCTGAAGTGCACGTAACTTACAGTATTCGGTACGTTACATGATATTCCAAACACACACTCATGATACACCCATAGTCCATCCACATTTATGCCCCCTTGAATTTATGTGCTAATGATGTTGTCGTGTATGTTTCAGAATAGTGCCTAACACTTATTTATTTATTTATTTATTAGGATTTATTTACCGCTTTTTTGAAAGACTTCACTCAAGGCAGTGTACAATAAGAAAAATCAAACATAAGCAATTACAGCAGTAAAAATATTCAAATAACAATACAAAGTATGGCACAGTAAGTATACTACTTACAATGTCAACACAGTATGTAATAGAACATTTTAACAGACAGACTTATGCACATAATCACTGATTTAATGGCACCAATTGTGTGAAAGTGCTATTATTCTGTAACTTACATGCACAACTGGCGCCTATCTTCAGGTACCAATTTACAGAATTCCTTTATAGCCTTTTTACTCTCTATATAGGACTTGATTCAGTAAATGGCACCCAAATTTGGGTGCCAAAATAAAATCTGCACAGAGCGGTATTCTATAAACAGCACTCCATGATGTGTGCCATTTATAGAATAGCGCTGATTTCTGTGCCAAACTGAAGCTTGATGTAAATCCTGGCACGTAAGTTACGTGTGGATCTCAGGTATTCAGTAATAATGTGTGCATCTTTAGTGAATGCCCCTGACCCGCCCATGCCCCTCCCATGGACATGTCCCCTTTTGAGTTGTGCGTTATAAGATTTGTGCACGGATCCATATAGAATAGCGCTTAGCAAGATGTGTGCACAAATCCATATTGTTTCCAATTAATGCCAATAATTGTTACCACCCAATTACTGGTGCTAACTAACCCAATAACTAATTTAGTTGTGCATGCATCTCAGAATAGCATGCAATTTTGCACATGTAAATTTGCATGCTATTTATAGAATCTAGAGGATAATGTGGCTACTCTAGACTCTAGACTGTACAACTTGACATTTTGTTCTTTAGATTGTAAGCTCCTTTGAGCAGGGACCGTCCTTCTTTGTTTTATTTTGTACAGCGCTGCGTAACCCTAGTAGCGCTCTAGAAATGTTAAGTAGTAGTAGTAGTAGTAGTACTCTCCCTCTTTTTTCCTTTGGTCTGCAGGAGGATAGAACTATAAAGTTACAAGACCAGTTGGGGTTAACTTTAGTGAGCCACCCCAACACATGCTCAGTTTTCCTGCACAAAAACTGAGTATGCACCAGATGCCAGTGCTGGGGGTGGATCACTAAAGCTACCAACAACTGTGTTGCGCTGGAGGGAGTTCAGGCAGTTTTCCCAGACACCTTCGGCTGGGGAATTTGGGGATCTCTGTCAGCTGCAACCTGGGTGCGCCTGAGCCCAAAGTTGGTGCTATGCAAATGTGGCTGTTATGTAAACACTGGCTAAGGTAAATGTGCTGTTAACGTGAGTACCCAGATGGGTGGACAGTTTGCCAGTTTTAATCTTTCACAATTTTTCTTTTCCTTTTTTATTTCTTGTTTGTTTTTGTTAAGCTTTTGTTTTTACTCTCATTCCAGATATTCAGCCCACAGGAGGCAGGTCAGCTCAATGCCACGAATGAAACTGAGTCCAAATATTCAATACTGGCCATTTCCAGTGACTTGTTAAGTTTATAGCGGCCAAAGATAGGACTGCTATTTATGCAGTCCGATTTGGCCACTAAAGTTAGTCGGCAAAACACGGAATATTTGCAGCTAGCCAGTTATATCGCACAATGTGCTAATTTTCAGCAGAGATAACTGTTCCTGGCTGGTTAAATAGCGATGAATATCAGGGTGATTATTTATTCCTAGGTGGCATGGAGGGGCTTTTTAGAACGGGGATGCCCATCTCTAAGGGTGCCCATCTCAAAGGATGTCCCGGCGAAGGGGCAGGGAAACTCGTATTATCAAAACAAGATGGGTGTCCATCTTTCATTTCGATAATACGGTCGGGGACACCCAAATCTCAACATTTAGGTCGACCTTAGAGCTGGTCGACCTAAATGTTGAGATGGTCGACCTTAGAGATGGTCATCCCCGGTTTTCGGCCATAATGGAAACCGAGGACGCCCATCTCAAAAATGACCAAATCCAAGCCCTTTGATCATGGGAGGAGCCAGCATTCGTACTGCACTGGTCCCCCTGACATGCCAGGACACCAACCAGGCACCCTAGGGGGCACTGCAGTGGACTTCAGAAATTGCTCCCAGGTACATAGCTCCCTTACCTTGGGTGCTGAGCCCCCCGAACCCCCCCCCAAACCCCACTGTACACCACTACCATAGCACTAAGGGATGAAGGGGGGCACCAACATGTGAGTACAGTGGGTTTCGGGTGGGTTTTGAAGGGCTCACATTTACCACCACAAGTGTAACAGTTATGGGGGGATGGGCCTGGGTCCGCCTGCCTGAAGTGCACTGCACCCACTAAAAACTGCTCCAGGGACCTGCATACTGTTGTGATGGAGCTGGATATGACATTTGAGGCTGGCATAGAGGATGGCAAAAATGTTTTAAAACTATTTTTTTTTTTGGGGGGGGGGGGGGGGTGAGAGGGGGTTGGTTACCACTGGGGAAACAAGAGGAGGTCATCCTTGATTCCCTCCGGTGGTCATCTGGTCAGTTCGGGCACCTTTTCGAGGCTTGGTCGTGAAAAAAATTGGACCAAGTAAAGTCGGCCACATGCTCGTCAGGGACACCCTTCTTTTTTCCATTATCGGCCAAGGATGCCCATCTTTTAACCATGCCCCCGTCCTGCCTTCGCTACGCTGCCGATACGCCCCTGTGAACTTTGGTCGTCCCCGCGACGGAAAGCAGTTGAGGACGCCCAAAATCAGCTTTCAATTATGCCGATTTGGGCGACTCTGAGAGAAGGACGCCCATCTCCCGATTTGTGTCAGAAGATGGGCGTCCTTCTCTTTTGATTATGCCCCTGTTAGTGTCAGTCATTCTTAAATATCCATTAGCCCTGATGCAAGCAGATAAGCCAGGAATGTTGAACTTCTTATGGGCTGCTCTCACCATGACATTTGAATATTGTATGAAATTCCTGTTTTTTTATGTGAATAAAAGTTTGAGCTAAACTAGTTTGCACTTCTACTGCTTTAGGCTTTGGAATACCAGTTACTATGTAACTTCTATTTTTATAAAGAACTAAAAAAAAAGGCCCATTTCTGACACAAATGAAAAGGGCGCTAGCAAGGTTTTCCTCGGAGTGTGTATGTTTGAGAGAGTGTGTGTGAGAGTGACTGTGTGAGAGAGTGAATGTGCGAGTGTGTGTGTGTGACAGAGAGAGAATGACACTGGGTGCGAGTGTGTCTGTGAGAGAGAGAGTGTGTGTGTGAGAATGAGAGTGTGTGCCATGGGCCCCCCTCCCTCCCTTCCTCCGAGTTCCAGGGTCATCCCCCTCCCTCCAAGTTCCAGGGTCGTCGTTCCCTCCCTCCCTCCGAGTTCCAGGGTCGTCCCCTCCCTCCGAGTTCCAGGGTCGTCCCCCCTCCCTCTCTCACTCCGAGTTCCAGGGTCATCCCCTCCCTCCCTCCCTCTGAGTTCCAGGGTCGTCCTCCCCCTCCCTCCCTCCGAGCTCCTGGGTAATCCCCTCCCGCTCTCCGAGTTCCAGGGTCATTCCTTCCCTCTCTCCGAATTCCAGGGCCGTCGTCCCCCCTCTCTCCGAGTTCCAAGGATGTCGTCCCCCCTCCCTCCGAGTTCCAGGGTCGTCGTCCTCCCTCCCTCCGAGTTCCAGGGTCGTCCCCTCCCTCCGAGTTCCAGGGTCGTCCCCTCCCTCTGAGTTCCAGGGTCGTCCCCTCCCTCCGAGTTCCAGGGGACCGAGTTTCAGGTTCCCCCCTCCCTCCCTCCGAGTTTCAGGTTACCCCCTCTCTCCCTCCCTCTGCGTTTCAGGTTCCCCCCTCCCTCCCAGTTTCAGGGTTCCCCTCCCTCTGTCCAAGTTTCAGGGTCATCGTCCCTCCCTCCCTTCCTCCCTCCCTTCCAGTTCCAGCAGCCCTCTCCTTCCGAATTTTAGAAGTCATCTTCATGTACCAAGTCGGAGTTACTGCGACCGTCAGCAGCGGTAAAAGGCGTGCAGGCTCGGCCCCTCTCTCTCTCTCAGCTCTGGTCCCGCCCTTATTTCCTGTTCCCACAAGGGCAGGACCAGAGCTGAGAGAGAAGGGTCGAGCCTGCATGCCTGTTTGCATGTCTTTGAAAATCATTGAGTAAACTTTAGTTCAGAACAACAGATTTGGAGTTGGCCAAGTTACAGGGTGGATTATTACAAAGGGTAAAGGGTCACAAAGATTGAACTGCTTATTTGGCCTCCTGGATTTATCCAGTCCCAACCTTTCCTGATAATCACCAACCTAGAGTTACAAATATACTCACTACTATTTGAGCTGTAAAATTACAGATGGGCATGGTGGCCAGGAACATAGTTTTTCTACCACAATTGAAGAAAGAAGGCTTGATCAAGCTGTATCATATCACCTTTTGCCGTTCGAGTTCTGGTCCCGTCTAACTAGGACCCTCATAACTCAACCTACTAGAAGGTTATAAAATATTTTCTATATGCCAATTAAATTTTTTTAATTGGAAAATCAAATTTTGACATTCTACCTGTAACCCGGGTCTCGCCCTTTGGCTTGCTCAGGTCCGCAAACCCCCAGACCCGGGTCACAGGGAAAACATTTCTTCTTCAGTGCTCTATTCTGCCTCCACTCAGCATAGCACTCATACTATCATATCTTCCAACCAATGAGCTTGGGAGTGGGTCAATGGTCTGGAATAGAGATCCAGGGTTTAGGAAAGCTAGGAGGGACTCAATGTAGCCACGGGCAGGTGTATTCACTCTCTAGCCAAAAATCACTCTGCACTCCTGGACTTTGTAGAATGCAAACAACTTTACTGGAACTTCTGCAATCAGCAGTCAATTCTTCAGAAACTCTTTATATACATTGTCCATCTGAGATTATTTGTGATAATCGTAGCCACTTCACTTTACTCTCTGGAGATACTTAATACTGTACATATTTACACAGACTCCTGTCCTTTACCCATCCTCTTGTGTCAGGAAAAAATCCAAGACTGCTTCTGTTACTCCTGATACCAAGCCAACTCTTTCAGGCATAGACCCTTTAGGCTGTCCTCTTTCCAGCACTGTACCTCAGAGGGCTACACTCCAGCCCTCCTGTTCCTATTCCTGTTTTCAGGCTGGATTCCCCTTGTCCACCTGAAGATCTATCTCCTTCTCAGTTGCCACTTAGAGGGGCAACAACTTCTCTTATAATCAGTGCTTTTTTTGTAGAAAAAAAGGTGCCGGTACTCATTATGGGTGAGGTCACCACATATGGCTCCACCCCTATGGTAGCCACACTCACATTAGCCACACCCCTTACACCAGCCATGGCACATATAAACAGACATCATTGAAAATATTATACTAGTATAGGAGAAAAAAATAATGTGATTTTTTTCACAATAAATAATTTCGGTAAGCTGTTACAGCTCCAGTATACCCAGTGCAAAATAAGACAGCAGATGTAAATTCTCAAACTGGACATATTTCAAACACTAAAATGAAAATAAAATGATTTTTTCTATCTTTGTTGTCTGGTGACTTTGATTTTCTATCCATATTGGTCCCAGTCTCTGATTCTGCTGCTCTCTATCTGTTCCCTTAACTCCGTTTCCAGGGCTTCCTTTCCATTTATTTCTTTACTTTCCTCCTTTCTTCTTCATTTCTTGCCATACATCCATAAGTAAAAGCTGGGTCCTCCTCCATGGAATTGACTGGAGGAGGTATAACGTGAATCCAGCTTTTGCCTATTTTCTCCATCCATGTGCAGTTTTTCTCCTCTCTTTCCTTTCCCTCATCTCCATCCTTGTGCATCTTCTTTTGTCTTTCCTCCCCTTCATCCATGTCCAGCACTTCTCCTCTCTCCTCCCCTCCATCTATGTCCAGCATTTCTCCTCTCTTCCCTCCCCTGTATCCATATAAAGCAATAATTCTCTCTCCCCTCTCCTCCATCCAAGTGCAGCATTTCTCCTCTCTCCCCGCCAACCCCTCCATCCATCCATGTCCAGCAATTCTCCTCTATCTCCTACTCTCCTCTCCATCCATTTCCAGCATTTCTCCTCTCTTCCCTGACCTCCCATCCATGTGCATTTCCTTCCTCTCTTCCCTCCCCTCCATCCATGTCCAGCATGTCTCCTCTCTCCCCTGCCCTCCCCTCCCAGCTCCAGCGATTCTCTTCTGTCCCCTGTCCTCTCCTGCCATCCATGTCCAGCAATTCTCCTCTCTCCCCTTCCCTCCCCTCTCATTCATGACCAACAATTCTCCTCTCTCCCCTGCCCTCCCCTTCCATTCATGTCCAGCGAATCTCTCTTCCCTGACCTCCCCTCCCATCCATGTCCAGTATGTCTCCTCCTTCCCCTGCCCTCCCCTCCCCTCCATGTCCAGTGATTCTTCTCTGCCCCCTGTCCTCCCCTGCCATCCATGTCCAGCGATTCTCCTCTCTCCCCTGCCATCTCCTCCCATCCATGTCCATCAATTCTCTCTTCCCTGCCTTCCCTTCCCATCCATGTCCAGTGATTCTCCTCTCTCCCCTGCCCTCCCCTCCCATCCATGTCCAGCGATTCTCCTCTCTCCCCTGCCCTCCCCTCCACGTCCAGCAATTCTCTCTTCCCTGCCCTCCCCTCCCATCCATGTCCAGCAATCCTCCTCTCTCCCCTGTACTCCCATCCATGTCCAGCGATTCTCCTCTCTCCCCTGCCCTCCCATCCATGTCCAGCGATTCTCCTCTCTCCCAATGTAGGCAGGACTCGCAGAAGGAAGCTTCAACGCTGCCAGCCTCTCTCAATCGCTGCCTGCACCGTTCGCACTGCTGAGTCTGACATAGTAGTAAGTAGGGGAGTGTGAGGAAGGGTGCTGGACTTACCAGGCGGGGGGAGGGGGGGGAAGGTGCCAGTACGCCATACCGGTATGTACCAGCACAAAAAAAGCACTGCTTCTAATCAGCCTGTATTTATTTCTCTCACTCCAAAATCCCCCAATACTTCCAAGGGTCTCGGTGGGGGTATAGACAACAAAACACCTCGTTTCAATCTCCTTTATTACTATTCCAACTCCACCCTTCCTGTCACTCACTACAGGGAAACAACTTTATCTCTGCAACTTCTCTTCCAACCCCTCCCCTGGGCACGCCTCCAAAACCTCACTCTCCAGCCCTCTGGCAGGGATTTCCCTCCCGCCACAACCTCTGGAAAAATCTAGCACAACTTCTAGTAATATCCACACAATTTATTAAAAATTTCATGGAATAGAAGATGCTGTATAAAGCAATATAAAGAATCAATAATCAAATGTATTTATTATGGCTAATCAACAAACTAATATCACCTGAAATTCGTTTCTAAACTCATGAAATTTCAAGTAATTTGATATGATGCTCTTTCTCAATATAAGTAATATAGTGGTTTAAGGAGAGGTTTCTGCCCATTTAAACCATGCTGATTGAGCTGGGATTGATATTCAGTAGAACTTAGGGATCTTTTTACTAAGGCGTGCTAGAAAGTGGCTGGCACTGCAAGTAATGCGTGGGTTTACCGCCCGCTCCTGATACTTTCTAGCATGGCTGAAAAATGGCTGCGACCGGATTTTCTTTTAATGGGCACAAGCTAATTTCCCCATTAGTGCATGGTCATTGCCGCTGGGAGCCCTTAATGCCACCTATTTAGGTGGCGGTGAGGGCTCCCACACTACTCTTGTGCTAATCGGGTAGTGGGCTGTAATGTGCCCGGCACTACCTGATTAGGAAAGGAACACCTACTCTTCGCCCCCAGACATGCCTCCCTGCTGGAAAATAAAAAATAGTTTCCAGTGCAGGATTAGCATGCGCTAAGCAGAACATTACTGTAGGATGCCTTAGTGCATCCCGTGGTAGTGCTCTTTTAGCGAGTGGTAGGCCCATGGTAGGCCTACCACAATTTAGTAAGAGGGTCCCTTAATCTGACAATGCTGCTGAATATAGGCTCTGACTGCTGCAACACTTTCCAGTTAGTGGCAGGGTGATCCAGGGGTGAAGGAGGAACTAGGAGTTATGCAAGCACTGGTAATATTCTGTGCTGGTGTCTACATAGCTAACTTGGCAAGCTGAACTGCACAAAAGGAATTCCTAATATCACCCGCTTGACTTATACAGGTTTGACACTAAATATTGGCTGTTCCCAAATAATTTCCAGGCGCCGCCAATGACCACGACAGTCAGCACTACTGCCCGGATATAGTTCAGCATCAAATATCTCAGTCTAAGTTAGCTGGTGGCAGTCACTGTTTAAAGAATTGCTGACTGCTGCTGGCTGAATATTGATCCAAAATTTTCTCCCAGCTCTGATTAGATTTGGTAGAATGGGTAAATTAATGATGAGAAGGGTAACAGCTTAGTCATGACTAAATTATATAGCTACTCAATACCCCTAATCATTCATTGGCCACTAATCCAGATTCCTTTTTATTAATGATGTTTCAAATTCATATATACTATTTGTACTAATTTATATCTCCTTGATTAAAAAAAAATCTCAAACTTACATTTTACCAGTGTCGGCTTTTCGGCAACCATATACTTCTCCAAATCCCCCTCGACCAATTATCCTATGCACACTGAAGTCATTCATGGTCAACTGTTAATTTAAAGTATAAAAATAATTACATTTGTTGTTGAGACTACTAAATCTTGCTTCTCAGTAGACCTATTGAATTCATAGATCTTATAAAAATAATATACACTAAACTGGTTGTTTAACGTTAACACATTTTTTTAAAATGTGCGAAAACATTATTTCTGTAGTAAATCAATTCTACTGTGAGATATGAAATAGTAAAATTTTGATGCCAGAGAAAAAGAAAAGATATTTCAAAATATTTTGCATAGACAAAATTGAGTTTAAAAGATGTGCTATATCTGAGTCACCTGTTGAGATTTAGAGTAGTTACTAAACTGTTCTGTTAAAGGGGTAATGCAGGATTTTGCCAAAGGGAAAATCCAGCATTATTTTCCCTTAAAGCACATTAGATTACCATAATGCACACTACATGATAATATGATGCAAAGCGAACAAATGCATGCAAAGAAGCAGCGAAGATACTTACCTGTAGCAAGTATTTTCCGAGGACAGCAGGCCATTCATTCTCACATGTGGGTGACGTCATCCATGTTACCTGGTGTGAAGCATTAAAAAAGCTAATATTGCTTTAAAAGCATGCACAGTGTCCCCACCGCACATGCTCAAATGTCTTCCCAAACGCTGCAAGAGCACGGGACCAGCAGTACCATACAGGAATCAACTCCTTGGCAAGGAGGGAGGGTGTGTGAAAATGAATGGCCTGCTGTCCTCGGAGAATACCTGCTATAGGTAAGTATCTTCGCTTTCTCCGAGGACAAGCAGGCCATATTCTCACATGTGGGAATCGCCAGCTACCAGCATCACTGAAAACAACAACTATTGGTCAACTGGACCTCGCAACAGCAAGGTTGAAATTGTAATTAACCTGAAAAACATACAACTGACAGTGCAGCCTGGAACAGAACAAAACAGGCCTAAGGGGGTGGAGTTGGATTCTAGACCCCAAACGAATTCCGAAGCATTGCCTATCCAAACCGACTATCACGTGGGGTATCCTGCTCAAGGCAGTAATGAGATGTGAATGTGTGGACTAAACACCACATTGCAGCCTTGTATATTTCTTCAATGGAGGCTGACATCAAGTGGGCTACCGACGCCACCATGGCTCTAACATTATGAGTCTTGACATGACCCTCAAGTCAGCCCAGCCTGGGCATAAGTTAATGAAATGTAATCTGCCAGTCAACTGGAAATGGTGCTTTTCCCAATGGAAACACCCATCCTGTTGTGATGAAAAGAAACAAAAAGCTGGATGACGTGTCTTTAGAGCCTAGTCCACTCCAAGTAAAAGACCAATGCGCACTTGCAGTCCAAGGTGTGTAGTACGTTTTCACCAGTATGAAGTCTGGGAAAAAATGCAGGAAGGACAATCAACTTGTTTAGATGGCACTCCGACACAACTTTAGGCAAGAACTTAGGGTGCGTGCAGAGAACTACTCTGTTGTGATGAAACTTAGTGTAACATGGATCCACCACTAGGACCTGAAGTTCATTGATCCTGCAAGCTGAAGTAACAGCCACCAAAAACAAGGACCCATGACACAGGCAGAGGCTTGACAGGGGGCTTTATCAAAAGCACCAAACAATGGCTGTCCAGAGATGTGCTTACCCTCTACACAGTGAAGGTAAGCACTAACCACACTAAGGTGAACCCTTACAGTGTTGGTCTTCAGACCAGACTCAGAAAGGTCTAGAAGGTCTGTGTACGACAAGAAAGGGGATCTAGGGCATTGCCCTCACACCAGATGGCAAACCTCCTCCATTTGAAAAAGTAATACCTCTTAGTGGAATATTTCATGGAAGCCAACAGGGACACCCTCTGGAAGATGCAAGGAAGCAAATTCTAAGCTCTCAACATCCAGGCTGTGAAGACCAGAGACTGAAGGTTGGGATTTAGAAGAGATCCCTCATTCTGCGTGATGAGAGTCAGAAAAAACTCCAATGTCCAAGGTTCTTTGGAGGACAACTCCAGAAGAAGAGGGAACCAGATCTGCCTGGGCCAGTATGGAGTGACCAAGATCATGGTTACTCGGTCTTGCTTGAGTGTCAGTAAAGTCTTCCCCACATGATGCTAGCCTGTCATGGGCCTGGAGCTTGGAACATACTGAGAGACTTTGGGATTGAACTAGTGGCAAAGAGGTCCACCGATGGGGTGCCCCACACTTGGAAGATCTCACAGGCAATGTCCATGCTGAGGGACCACTCGTGTGTTTGCATAACCCTACTCAGTCTGTCGGCCAGACTATTGGATTTGTCCACCAGGTAAATATCCTCGAGAAGCATCCCATGCTGGACTGCCCAGTGATGACCTCCTGATAAAGTGTGCATGCTCCGGTACCCCATCGTTTGTTGGTATAGTACATTGCAACCTGATTGTCTGTTTGAATGAGTACAATTTGGTTGCACAGCCAATCTCTGAAAACCCTTGGAGTGTTCTAGATGGCCTGTAGCTCCAGGAGATTGATCTAAAGATCTGATTCCTGAGTTGACCAAGCACCTTGGGTGTGAAGTCCATCCACATGAGCTCCCCATCCTAGGAGGGATGAATCTGTCATCAGCACCTTCTGGGGATGAGGAATTTGGGTGTTGAGATGGGTGCCTGTTCCTGGCTGCATGGAGACCCATGCATCGACACCTCTTGTATGGAGGGGGAGCAGTCCTATCAGCGCCAATGCTTCTCAGGGACCGAATCCCTTGGTACCCCCGAGTTCCCAGCACAGTGCGTCGAGGGGAATCGATGCTGATGTTTCTTGGCCTTCACCTAATGCTGGTCATCGATGCTCTTCAGTGACGATGAGGATGATGTTGAATCCCCATGTAGCCTCGAGGTCAGGTTTGATACTGACCAGTTCCGGGAGACCTGCATTGCGGTCGGCATCAAGGCAGGTGGAGGAGACACACTCAATATACATCCACTCCCAGTGTCCAAGACATGCCTATCAGTCATATGGATCGATACACCCGATGCAACTCCTGACACCAATGCCAGCACCGACATTTTGGACCGGGCTCCAAAAATGTTTTCTCTTTCAGCCTCTCTGGCTAGCTGGGTTCATTTCTTCATACAAAGGCAAAAATAACTAATGGAAGGGATATGTTCAGGTCCCAAACACCGATGGCACCAAGAATGACTGCCTTTGCCAGCGATGGTCCTACTGCACCGGCTACAGAGCTTAAAGCCACTGGGAGGACATGGAACAGAAAACAGCAGTGGCCAAATCAAACAGCTCGATGGTGACTGAAAAAAGGGCCAAGCACCAGAAAAATAGAGACAAATGTCCAACCTCACGAAGACACAACTCACAAAGACACGAAGACACAACTTGATACCGTGGTTCAATGAGAAATTGAAACAATTAAAAACGCAATCAAGGAAATAGGAACGCACATGAAAAAAAATAAAAGATGAATATACACTTAACACATGGAAACTACTACAAAGAAAATACAAATACGCAATAAGACAGACCAAAAGATCATATTACAAAACTAAAATAGGGCCGGAATACAAAGACACGAAAAATCTATATCATCTTGTGAACACATTACTAGACATAAAACCAGTCACCACAACCAATACTGACACCCCATCTGCAGACAATCTTGCTAAATACTTTAACAAAAAAATTACAAATCTATGCAAAACTTTGCCTCAGGACAATATGGACATTGAAACCTTCATCAATGAACTGGACCCACCCCCTGGTGAATACCCAACAGACTGTATTTGGACAAAATTTGCTCTCCTCACCTCCGACACAGTTACCCAGGCGATCAAGAGATACTCCAACAGCCACTGTCAACTGAATACCTGTCCCAGCTACCTACTAAAATCTCCCCCCCCCCCCCCCATCGTTTCATAACAGACCTCACATCCCATTTAAACTTCATGCTTCAACAAGGAACCTTCCCTAAAGAAAATGGCAATATCCTACTCACCCCAATACCAAGACACCAAGAAAAGAAATAAATGACATCACCAACTATCGTCCAGTAGCATCCATCCCATTGGTAGTCAAACTAATGGAAGGCTTGGTAACCAAACAAATTAATGACTACTTAGACAAATTCACAAAACTACATGAATCACAATCAGGATTCTGCCCCTTACACAGCACCGAAACAGTACTACTTACCCTCTTAACTAAATTCAAGCAGGAAACAGCAATAGGTAAAAGCATACTTCCACTACAATTTGACATGTCCAATGCATTCGACATGGTCGATCATAAAATACTGCTATGACTCCTTGACTACTTCAGAATCAGCGGAAACATACTCAAATGGATCAAGAGCGAACGCTGCTACGGTACTATGTAAGCCACATTGAGCCTGCAAATAGGTGGGAAAATGTGGGATACAAATGTAACAAATAAATAAATAAACCAGAGCTCAAATTTGAGAAGGCCTACTGAGAGAGGCAAAAATAAAGAAAACTAAAAAGTGAGAAAAATTGAACTAAAGTCAATACAGGAAAGGAAATTTTCCAAAGAAAATAAAACAAAAATCATGGGAAAACCCCGAAGGGAAGGCACAAAAAAGCTCAAAAAAACAAACTGATGCACCAGATGCTATGAGGAGCATTCTCTCCTCACTGTGGATAAAGAGAGACTGCTGGTACTGCGCTCTTGCAGTGGGTGAGAAGGCACTTGTGAATGCGCGGTGGGGATACTGTGCATGTTCTTAAAGCTATACAGTGGGGGAAATAAGTATTTGATCCCTTGCTGATTTTGTAAGTTTGCCCACTGACAAAGACATGAGCAGCCCATAATTGAAGGGTAGGTTATTGGTAACAGTGAGAGATAGCACATCACAAATTAAATCCGGAAAATCACATTGTGGAAAGTATATGAATTTATTTGCATTCTGCAGAGGGAAATAAGTATTTGATCCCCCACCAACCAGTAAGAGATCTGGCCCCTACAGACCAGGTAGATGCTCCAAATCAACTCGTTACCTGCATGACAGACAGCTGTCGGCAATGGTCACCTGTATGAAAGACACCTGTCCACAGACTCAGTGAATCAGTCAGACTCTAACCTCTACAAAATGGCCAAGAGCAAGGAGCTGTCTAAGGATGTCAGGGACAAGATCATACACCTGCACAAGGCTGGAATGGGCTACAAAACCATCAGTAAGACGCTGGGCGAGAAGGAGACAACTGTTGGTGCCATAGTAAGAAAATGGAAGAAGTACAAAATGACTGTCAATCGACAAAGATCTGGGGCTCCACGCAAAATCTCACCTCGTGGGGTATCCTTGATCATGAGGAAGGTTAGAAATCAGCCTACAACTACAAGGGGGGAACTTGTCAATGATCTCAAGGCAGCTGGGACCACTGTCACCACGAAAACCATTGGTAACACATTACGACATAACGGATTGCAATCCTGCAGTGCCCGCAAGGTCCCCCTGCTCCGGAAGGCACATGTGACGGCCCGTCTGAAGTTTGCCAGTGAACACCTGGATGATGTCGAGAGTGATTGGGAGAAGGTGCTGTGGTCAGATGAGACAAAAATTGAGCTCTTTGGCATGAACTCAACTCGCCGTGTTTGGAGGAAGAGAAATGCTGCCTATGACCCAAAGAACACCGTCCCCACTGTCAAGCATGGAGGTGGAAATGTTATGTTTTGGGGGTGTTTCTCTGCTAAGGGCACAGGACTACTTCACCGCATCAATGGGAGAATGGATGGGGCCATGTACCGTACAATTCTGAGTGACAACCTCCTTCCCTCTGCCAGGGCCTTAAAAATGGGTCGTGGCTGGGTCTTCCAGCACGACAATGACCCAAAACATACAGCCAAGGCAACAAAGGAGTGGCTCAGGAAGAAGCACATTAGGGTCATGGAGTGGCCTAGCCAGTCACCAGACCTTAATCCCATTGAAAACTTATGGAGGGAGCTGAAGCTGCGAGTTGCCAAGCGACAGCCCAGAACTCTTAATGATTTAGAGATGATCTGCAAAGAGGAGTGGACCAAAATTCCTCCTGACATGTGTGCAAACCTCATCATCAACTACAGAAGACGTCTGACCGCTGTGCTTGCCAACAAGGGTTTTGCCACCAAGTATTAGGTCTTGTTTGCCAGAGGGATTAAATACTTATTTCCCTCTGCAGAATGCAAATAAATTCATATACTTTCCACAATGTGATTTTCCGGATTTAATTTGTGATGTGCTATCTCTCACTGTTACCAATAACCTACCCTTCAATTATGGGCTGCTCATGTCTTTGTCAGTGGGCAAACTTACAAAATCAGCAAGGGATCAAATACTTATTTCCCCCACTGTATTAGCTTTACTGGGTAACGTGGATGACGTCACCACATGTGAGAATAATTGCCTGCTTGTCCTCGAAGAATAATTATTATGTAGATTAAATAATGTAGCTTGCGTTGGTCTTCACACACAGCACAATGATCCCAGGGAATATATTAAAGGAACTGGAGGTTTTCAAATTGTGGCACCTTTCCTCCTTGAGAGATTTTCCCCACTTTGGAAGAAGAAAGCCCCTACCCTCTGAAACAGCTCCCTAAACTTACCAGCCTTATTCCTGCCAATAGTCCCTGCCCCCTAGTCTGCTAGGTTCTAAATGGCACCAGTCGACCTGTAGCAGTTGTCTTGCAAAACTATCGCTGGGGGTCAAACTGCCAAATAAGGAGAGTGCACTTTAAGGGAGTAATTCTATAAAAGGAGCACTAAAATTTATGAACTACACATGTGTAAATAATTAGAATAATGGAACACACATTCATATGTGCATACATATGTGTCTAAAGCTCACCTAAGCATTATTGTGTAAAACAGGCAAATGTCTAATATGGTGTATATCTGACAGATGATAGTACACATAGATGGAGTCTGGGCAGGACTCACATTTACATGCAAAGCTTATAGACTATTATGTAGCATGCTTATCTCCAGCACTACGCCAGCTGTATGGCTGGTATAATTAGTACCTAAATTATAGGTGCAATTTCACCAGTTACATGAACATTCATTAAAGGAAAGCAAGTGCTTACTTTCCTTTTTAGAATAGCTGCCGCACAGGTACCTTGTTATAGAATTACTCCCTAAGCGTATGTACGTTATATGCAGCGCAGTTAAGATGTGCTAAATGAATTTTCTCTGTTTAACTACATGGGCAGATCCTGGGAATACCCCCTACAGCTAACACAGAAGATCTGCACTTGCATCATGGTAACGGACAATTACTGAGGGGGAGATGCATTAAACTTACTGGGCCAGCAATGTGCTTTTTTGACTGGTTCCAGCTGGTTTAACAAGCATGTTGTTCAGCAGGAGATGCACAAAGGTGCTCTAACTAAGGGCTTTTTACCATGTGAGGCAGCAGACAATGAGAATGCTATGCTAATATATTTAAATAATCTGTTTGGCATTCAAATATGCATTCCAAGCAATGCACAGCTGTTTTCCGAGCAATGCAGAGAAGCAAACCCTACATTTTGCATATAAATTTTTATAGTAGATCCAGTGGCGTACTAAGGGCGGGGTAGTGGGGGCGGTCTGCCCCGGGTGCATGCCGCTGGAGGGGTGCAGAAAGCAGCCGTGCAGCTGTTGGCTCCACTGGTTCCCTGCGCACTCTGCCCCGGAACAGGTTACTTCCTGTTCTGGGGCAGAGGGAGCAGGTAACCAGCGAAACAGACAGCCATACGGCTGCTCCCAGCAGGTACGAATGCACCTGGGGGGGGGGGGGGGGGGGGGGGCTTGGGTGATACGCCGGGGGGGTGTTGTCATGCTGCACCTGGGGGGACGGATGGCAATCCTCCCCAGGTGGCAGCCGACCAAGGAACGCCACTGGGGAGATCAAGAGCAGTCGTAGTGCTGCCAGGGTTACTTTTCACTGGACACTGAGCGTTGTGAAGCGGCACAGAGGGATGGATGATGCCGTGTTGTAGCAAGGGTGGCGGATGCTGACTGCTCTGGATAGTTTTCGTAGGTCTGGTTTAAGAGTTAACATCTGCATACACAGTGTCGGAAACAGGCTTTATCTGCAGGAAAAAGATAATGCAGGCGCCAGCCCCCAACGGGACTTCCAACAGCAAATAGAACAGCCACCATCATCATCCTCATTAAAGCTATCCACAAAAGGTTTTCTCCCATCCTACAGGCAGAAACACAATAAAGTCCTGCCCAATTTCTATTTCACAATGTCCGCCTCATCAGCGCTGCAGAAAGAAAGAGTTCCTCCGCCTCTCTCCATCCACAGAACGTTGTGCAACCAATTATAGGCAGGATTAGAAGGGGTACCTCTGGCTGCCTGTAGAGTAAAGTCTGCCTTTAATGGAAACTTGGCGCTAGGGGCGGGGCAGGACCTGGGATCATCTCTTCCTTGGCGAAGAACTCTCTGTTTGTTCTGTGCATGCTCATAGCAGCCACGCTTAGCGAGTGGCTGCTACACACATGTGCTGGCATTTTCCCCCACCAAGCTGCTTGCTGTTTTTGTGAGTAGTTCATTTCCATGGGATTTCCTTCCTGCATGGCCCACTTTTTCCGAATCGGCAAGCTTCAACGGGGATTGGAAAGGTACAGGCTTTTTGCAGGGAGTTTAATGCATCTCCCCGTGAGTAGTAACTCCAAAACTATACTGCACTATATAAAAAAGCCCCCCCTGTTTGAATTCTTTTTCTACACATCTAAATGCACTTCTAAAAATGCCTCCTACGAGTACTGCAAAAATTATGGATACGATAAAACACAATGTGCACTTTTAGCTGGACTGAGAAAGGATCATTTTCAGACAGCCAATTTACCTGGGTAAATTACTATTTATCCAGGTCAAAGTCATCAACCTCTTAATGCCTCACAGGTAATATAGCAACCTAGATGTTGACAGTAAAGGACCATTTGGGTTCAGTCTGTTCATTCTGTGCTGCAAGTCTTTTGTTTGTTTTGTTGGTGGGGTTTTTTTTTCTATTTATAAACTTTATATAATTTCAAACAACAATTGAAAAAAGAAAGGTTCGAAAATCATGAAAAAAAAATAAAAAGAAAGGAAAAACGTGCTAGAACTATAATTTAATCTCTGGTTGACTGGTCTAGCAATGAACCATAGAATCCATTCAGAAGCTAAAACAGTTGCATATAGAAAGTGTGGTAAAAGAATCATTGGACATCACAGTCCACCAGAGAATCCATATTGCAGTGAAACAATATACATTCCCTGAGTGTGGTAAAGGCTTTAGGCAGACCTCACAATACACAAGAAAATCCACAAACGAGTGAAACCATTTAGATGTTCTGAGTGTAGTAAAAACTTTGGTTGAAAAGAAAGCCTCACACGGCATCAGAGAATCCACACAGGGATGAAACCATTTACATACACTGAGGAGGTAAAAGCTTCAGTTGCATTGGGACAGGTAATTAGGGAATGTAAACTCTGGCTATGAAGTATGGAAAAACAGTACTCTGGTATTTAGAAATATGTAATGAGACCTCCTTTTTATCTATAGATCTGAATTCAAAGCCCAAATCTACTGATAAACAATAGACACAAGGCTCAGATGTTATAAAAAATAGAAAGCTTGACATCAGATAGAATAATGAAAAGTGACATCCTAGGAAAGCAATAGAGCACCCTAGGGGTCACTGCAGTGAACTTCATCAAATGCTCCCAGGTATACATCTCACCATTGCTCCCTTACCTTGCCTGCTAAGCCCCCTCCAAACCCACTACCCCCAACTGTACACCACTACCATAGCCCTTACGGGTGAAGGGGGTACCTATATGTCAGTACAGTGGGTTTCTGCTGAGTTTGGGAGGGTTCATAGTTTCTTCCACAAGTGTAACAGGACTGATTATACAGCAGTTTGAACTTTGTTATCCTCTATGAATGCTTTCCTGTGAATGAAACTTTTCTTATAGTCTTATGGCTTGATTTTGTGCGTTTTGCATTTGGACATTCTTTGTCCGAAAATGGACTGAAAAACAAAACGCTTTTCAAAACAGTATTTTCAAAAGGAAAAGATAGACTTTTTTTGTTGAAAATGACCTTCTTTCCTGTTCAGAATTTGGACGTTTTGTGTAAAATGTCCAAATTCAGATTTAGACATCATATAAAAAATGCCCCTCCACGTCATGCCTACTGGTTAGATCATGTCTCACCATTTCTTACTAGATTTCATTAGCTGCCCATAGAATACCAAGAAAAATTTTAATTTTGTCATTAGCATTTGAAGATTACCGGGCCACGTTAACTGTACCATATATGCCTGAACATTTCCTTCGCTCGCTCAACAACCACAGGATAGTCTTACCAGGTCCACCCAAAACCCATTGGGAATCGACAGAGTGCCTTCTATGTCACTGCTCCTTTTTTATGGAACTCAATTCAAATTTCCCTTAGATCAAAGACCTCTTTTCACCAATTTAACCCCCCCCCCCCCCCCCTGTTTACTGAGCCTCGCTAGCAGCTGCCACATGGCAATGCCAACACAGCCCATTCAAAGTGAATGGGCTATGTCAGACTTCAATGTTGCTTTCGGCACCTAACCTTTATACCTTTCAGGAAATCTAGACTGCCCCTATTTGACTGACTGTACATTTGTCCTTTAGATTGTAAGCTCCTTTGAGCAGGGACTGTCCTTCTATGTTAAATTGTACAGCGCTGCGTAACCCTAGTAGCGCTTTAGAAATGTCAAGTAGTAATAGTAGTATTAAGATTGGTCTTAAAACTCATTTTTTTTCAATTTGGCATTTAAAGGCTCCTTAAATAATAATACTTATCTTAGTTCCTATAGTCCACTTCTGTGGGGAATCCAGTACATAAGTACATAAGTAATGCCACACTGGGAAAAGACCAAGGGTCCATCGAGCCCAGCACCCTGTCCACGACAGCGGCCAATCCAGGCCAAGGGCACCAGTAGGGGAGATATGCCCTTAGCAAGCTATTATAAAGTGTTCTATGCATGAAATTCTTACATGTGTTGACCTATCTGAATATGGCATTCTTTTCCCAACATTTTATATTTTTATTTAATTGTATTCTTGCTTGATTTGCTTTAGTGACTAAGACAGATTTAGTAAATTTTAAATAAAACATAAACCTAGCTTTATCACTAGCTCCGGTAAGAGTTCTAGAACTTAGCTATACATTGAGTGAAAAAAATATTTTTTCCTATTTGTTTTAAATGTTCTATTATGTAACTTCATAGAGTGTCCCCTAATCTTTGTACTTTTTGACAGAGTAAACAATCAATTTGCATTTACCTATTCCACTTCATTCAGGATTTTATAGACCTCTATCATATCTCCCCTCAGCCAACTCTTCTCCTATATGAAAAGCCCTAACCTCTCTTTAGCCTTTCCTCATATGAGAGTCGTTCCACCTCCTTAATCATTTTAGTCGCCTTCTTTGTACCTTTTTCAATTCCACTAAATCTTTTTTGAAATGAGGCAACCAGAACTGTACACAATAGTCAAGATGCAGTCTCACCATGAAGCAATACAAAGGTATTATGATATTCTCTGTTTTATTCTCTATACCTTTCCAAATAATTCCTAACAATTTGTATGCTTTATTGGCTGCTGCCACACTGAGCAGAACATTGTTGTCCATGATGACACCTAGATTCTAGGTGGTGACTCTTAATGTGCTGTAGTAAATTTCCTTAGTATCTTCACTTCGGTTATTATCTCAAATTTGATCGTGTTCTGAACACTACTGCCAAGCAGCCCCAAAACTCTTACCTCCAGCACCAAGTCCTGCATTTAAAATAGCTCCCCATCTTGGTTCCTGAACCAAATGATTCATGAAGCAATCATTTATTTAATCCAGATACTTTACCTCCCTAGCATTTCCTGAAGTGACATTTATCCAGTCATTATTGGACTAATTGAAATTGCCAAATTTGCTAGCTTCTGTAATTCTACTAATATTTATCATCTGTCTGTTTATTCTAGGCTAGGGGACGGTAGAACAGCTCCCGAACGTTCGGGCCCAATCAGATTTAAGTCAGCATCTTAAAATTATAAGGTACTACCGCAGTAATGGTACAATGTCATGCAGGAGTACCGTAGGAATGGGGACCGCAATTACTTTATCCCCATAGTAATGGGGAAAAAGTCTGGCCACATTGCCCTGCCATGCCCCCCCCCCCCCCCCGAGCCTCAAGGTACCCTCCACGGGCCTATCTTAACATGCCCTGGTGGTCTAGTGGCCTCTTTAGAGCAGGAAAGAACCCCACTCTTTCCTGCCCACTGCCACTGCTCTCCTTGAAACTTCTGCTTTTTCAAAATGGCTGCCAAGACATCAAGCAGTGGTCTTGTGAGAACTCTGCTTGACGTCTCAGCATCCATTTAATGAATAAGGGGATTTATTTAAGCAGAAGAATACAAGATCATGGTCAGATTACTACCGAACTACCAATGACTGCGCAAGAACCTCAAAACACTACTATTTGACAAACATTAATCACTATGACCCTTCGTCTAACGAATCCCCTCTATTACGTCCCTTCTCTCTTCCCACAACTGCTCATTCACTTCCCTAGCCATGCACTAACCCTACTCTGTAAACCACCTCGAACCTCCTGCTGGGAATTGTGCGGTATATACGCTCCAGATTTTATTAGTATATTGGAGAAAATTTCTTAGAATATCCTTGCCTCACAGTTTGGACTCCTCAAAACCAAATTAGACAGAATTCAGTATGTTAAACTGCTACTTTTAAATGACTTTCCAACAAAGCCATCAAGCCACAAAGACTAGTCACTGGTAGCACACAATTATTAAGCAGCACTAGTAGATTAATATGTACACTATGTTTACAAAAACTATTTACCCAAAGTTAAAGTCTTATAGTATCAAATTCTTTTGTGATACTTACATGAATATTCAGTTCTACATTTTTCCACTGGCAAAACCTAGTAAACCTGTCACTGTGAAAAGAAAAAAGAAGTACATGAAACATATTTACAAAAGGTACAGAGAATTCTGCTGAAAAGGAAGATTAGTGTATTAGTGTAATCCAAAAAAATATCCAGATAGCTTTAGCTAGGTCTCTTTATCTGTATATTCAGGAAGATACCCAGTTATCTTGTTGTTGCCGAACATATCCGGTTAAAGAACACAAGAGTAGCCATACTGGGTCAGATCCGTGGTCCACCTAGCCCAGTATCCTGTTTTCCAAACAGTGGCCAAGCCATGTTACAAGTACCTGGCAGAAACCCAAATTGTGGCAACATTCCATGTAGAACTCCAAAGAATAGCAAGATTCCGGAATCTTAAAGAGTGACAAGATTCCATGCAGAATCTCAAAGAATAGCAACATTCCATACTACAAATCCCAGGGCAAGCAGTTGCATCCCATGTCTGTCAATAGCAGACTATGGACTTTTCTTCCAGGCATTTGTCCAAACCTTTTTTAAACCCAGCTACGCTAACTGCTGTTACCACATCATCCGGCAAAGAGTTCCAGAGCTTACATATTCATTGTGTGAAAAAATATTTCCTCTTATTTGTTTTAAAAGTATTTCCATGTAACTTCCTAGAGTGTCCCCTGTACTTTTAGAATGAGTAAAAAATCGATTTACATCTACTCGTTCTACATCAATCATATCTGGCTGTATGTGCGGCTGAGTTATCTGAATAAACATAACAAGATAGTGGCTGAAAATATTTGCTATCTAGTTAGTTTTTGGAATGCCTTTGGACTTTCTCTTGCTCCTCTTTCATTCATCTGGATAACATCTGATTGGCCAAGACAGCTATCAAGTAGCCCGTAGTTTTTTTTAATTAAGGACTTATCTGGGTAATCCTCAAAGTTTAAACTAACCAAAATGATTCTCCATCACTACTACTTATATGTAAATCCCAATTATATATAACATCACCCAAAAATGGAAGGAAAAAGCCTCATAGAGCTGTAACAAAAAAACCCTAATGAGCTTCAAATCATCATCAGCATAAAAAAATTCCATTCTTTTCAATATGACACTCCATACTATTAAAAGGCCTACAAACAAACATTTTTCTTACAGCTGAATTCACATCAATAGTAACTTTAGTACTACTTGGATTGCAGTCCAAGTCTTACAGTGGCCAGCGTTTTGCTTACTGCTTCAGAGTTCCGAGGACAAATTTACTAATATCAACAGAAATTTCATCAGCATTGTGAAAACTACTGTCTTACCTAAAAGAACAAAATTATAATTACTTTACATACAATCTTTGGGTGCGCCTCTACTATGTGCTAACTCCTCTCTGGGTTCAGAAAGTTACTACTACTACTAATCAGTTCTGTAGCGCTACTAGACATATGCAGTGCTGTACACATTATGTGCTTAATTAGCTAGTCAGTGAACCAAATATTGCTTCTAACCAACTAAGTTGTGGCTCCATCCAAACTCCACTCCCAGACTAGTTGGTTAGTAGCAATATTCAGCAGCACTACTCATTTAAGTGCTGCTGAACATTGCCAGTCGGTCAGCTCAGTGGGATTTCCTGCCTGGTTAGACCCCCTTGAATAACTACCTCTTTATCTATTTTTTTAATAAATACACAGCAGTTAAATTACTTATAGCGGACCGCTTTGGACAAACAAATATGTATAATTTAATTCTAACTTTCATATCTTGGCCAACTTCTCTGACTCGTTGAATAGTAGAAATGCGGTACCAGGTTAACTATTTGTGAGTTGGCTGGGTGGGTGGGGGGGGGGGGGGGGGGGGGGGGGGGGAGAGTTCGGGGATGGTTGGGGGGGGAGGGGAAAGAAAAAGCGGTTGGACAACACTGACATTGGGTAACACCAAAGTGGCCTTTGTATTGTTTACAGGATTGTAATGAAATGTTTATGTTGTTTGAAGTTTCTGTCAATAAACAGATTTAAACATAAATACACACCGTTTCACAACTATCTAAAATACTTGCTCCTGTTATGTTATCTAAGCCTAGATACATATGGTCATACTGAAAATATTAGATGTATCTGAATAACCTAGCTATGGTCTCATGCCATCATTATTGTTTCAAGCATGAGTGCTGCTGTAGATATTATGGCTTGTTAGAACTACTGATTTTCAGATTTTCAGTCATGTAATAGTCAACTTAAAAAACTTATGTTTAACAGTAAATTGATAGCTAGTGTCAATGTTGATATTCATTTGAATGGCAATGGATAAATTCATCTTACAACAAATGGAGGTCAAATCTGTTAGCTATATCTTGGTAAGACAAACTGATCAACCAGTAAATAAGAAATGGGAACGATATGTGTAGCAGTATGGCTAGTGGACAGGCCTGGGCCCTCATTAAATACAACCACACAGAGAATTAAGTGTAAATCAAACTTATTAACCCCACTATTTACTAAGCCGCGTGGCAATGCCGACATGCCCATTCAGAGTGAATGGGCTGTGTCAGCATTAGCGCATGGCAGCTGCTGGCGCAGCTTAGTAAACAGGGGGGGGGGGGGTTATTTTCTTGCAGAGGAATAGCTGACCTGTTACCTTAGTAGTTGTCTCACAGTACTCCCACTAGGGGTCAAGTTGCCATATAAGGGTTAAAAAAAAAGGCTCTCATATGGAAGCTTAACACCTAGTGGTAGTACCGTAAGACAATCACTAGGGATTGCCGGCACCATTTTGAACCTGATGCCTACAGAGGCAGGAGTGATTTACAAAGTAGGCTTGGGGAATGGGGAGGGGACCAAGAGGAGCATATGCTGGTGGGCTTCGGGAGAGTGTGATATGATATGCGAGGCCATCAGGGGTGGGGGACTAATACTCAGCAGATACAGAAATGAACTCTTTAAGATATAGAAGGTTCTTGCTTTTCATGCTGTGAGAATGTATTCCTTTCATCTATTGTAAATGTTATGTATTGTACCTAAATATCTAAAATTGTTTTCAGGTATATCTGAAATGGAAGCTACAGAAACACACACACATATTTTTTCCAAAGTAAGATTTTTTGGCTATTTTACTTCAAATAGACTTTCATACCTTTCTATATAGTTTTGAAATATTTTGCCTCGAAGACTATCACATATTTCTTCTATATATGGCTGTAAACGATCAAAGATGACAAAGTATTAAATATGTGCTTTATAAACAAAATGAAAGACACATCAAATTATCACCTATTTAAGAGAAATGCTGAGTTAGAACAATTTTGTTTGCTAATAATAAAACCTTCA
Organism: Microcaecilia unicolor; assembly: GCF_901765095.1. Classification (NCBI taxonomy): domain Eukaryota; kingdom Metazoa; phylum Chordata; class Amphibia; order Gymnophiona; family Siphonopidae; genus Microcaecilia; species Microcaecilia unicolor. Next base: position 24,671,096 of record NC_044041.1, read on the forward strand.
CAGTCAGTTATGGTAATTCAACAAGCTATATAATCACAGTAATTAGCAAAGGATTTTTGACTTGCTGTATCACTGAAGGGAAAGTTCCTTAGTGTATTTATTCTCTGATCTCTGAAAAGGAATGTGACTATCTGCATATCTGAATTAGCAGTAACATAAGAGCTGAATATTTACAACTGATGGACACCAGAGGCATTAGAATTTTGACAGGTTTTACTCATAGTATGGTAATTTCATCTAAATATCTGGAATAGAACTTAGGGACATGTTTATTAAAGGGCATTTAGCCTTAAAGAGCACTAATAGGTGTAATGCATGATAGCGTTAAGGCATTCTGCAGTAACATACCCGTTAGCTCACACGTTAGGGAATTTTTCTGGGAGATGACGTGGCATGGGTGTGGAAACACTGGGCCAAATTCTATAAATGGTGCCTTAAAAATCGGCGCCGAAAAACCACACTGTTACTGTGATTCCTATAAACTATATCTAAAGTTACATGTAGTTTACAGAATATGCTCACACGCCGTTCTTGTGACTAAAATTTAGGCACATTCATTTAAGACACCTAAAACCAAGTCTAAATACCTGCGCCTAAGTCAGGTGCAGATCGGGTGTATTCCCTAATAGTGCACAAAGTTTTTTGAAATGCTCACAACCCGCACATGGCCAGCCTCCTTTTCGACTGCGCGCATTAGAATTTACATGCACCGCGTTATAGAATATACCTAGAAATTTGTGCATGTAAATTCTAATTAAAACCAATTAGTGCCACTAATTGGTTAAGTACCAATTAACAGTGCTGATTGGCTTACTAATCAATTAAGTTGTGCACGCAATTTGGCCATGCAGCAGTGGCATTCCTGAGGGGGGCGGTGCGCCCCGGGTGCAAGCCGCTGGGTAGGCACGCAGCACCCCCCCCCCCCAGCGGCGTGCACCCTGGGGGGGGGGGGGATCCTTCGCCGGGGAGGTGTCCTTTCGCTGGGGGGGGGGGGGCGCTGCACCCGGGGGGAACACCACTGCCATGCTGCCATATTAGTACACACAACTTAAGGCTCCATATATAGAATTTGGGGGATTATCTTTATCTTTTTATCTTTATTGAGAAACTTGCTATACCACTTTTACTGACATGCAGGTCAAAGTGGTTTACAGATTAAGGAACTTAAAATTGAAAAGAACCACATCAACAAGATAGGAAAGAGCAATCATCATTCCTGACATAAAAGATAACAGAAAAATACATTCCAGGTAAAGTGCGCTAACTGGATAACAGCTGAGTTAACACTAGATCATTTAGGAGTCAAGTGCACCCACATTAAATCCTAGCAATCACCGCATGCTAATGACTATGACTACATTTAGTGCACGACTTGCAAAAAAGTACCCTCAAAAAGAAAAGATTTAGATTTGTAGTTAACACACACTAAAATCTATGTTAAATCCAAATTTTAACGCCCTTTAGTAAACATGTCCCTTAGGGCCCTGTTTACTAAGCCGTGTTACAGGCACGTTAGCATTTTTAACACCCGTTAACCATGTATGCGCATTAACTGTGTACACGCCTACAATATCCCTACAGGCACCTACACGGTTAGCGCACACGCTAATTGTAGGCATCTTAAAAGCACTAACGTGCCTTAGTAAACAGGACCCTAATTAGTTCCGTGCTTCTAGATCATTCTCTTGTTTAGGGGATATAATCTCTTTTACCAGCAACTTCAATCCAAAAGGTAAACCTATCTAGAAAGCAACATCTGTGCTTGGCATCTCAAAGCAATTTGCCTGAATGTGTGAGGAATACGGATGAATAAGCTGAGCTAACATATGCTTTGTATCCACTAGCACTTGACACCAATTTACTAGCTCCTCAAATTTCTAATATCACAGACTGAATCTCTTAAATTTCTATTTGCACCACAAGAATATCAAGCAGGTGCAATATCAAAGTAGTGTAAACACTAATTAAAGCACAGCTCTAAAGCACATGCAATTAATGATCAAGTATATCAGACAAAATTAGCTCAAATGCCAAGGGAATTATACCGTTTCATGGTTAAAAAATGGAACGACTACCACTCACCAATCAGTAGTAAAGACAGTTTTTGCAAGCAGTATATTATATACACCTGGCACAGAATTACCAAAGTAGCAAGAAATCAAGTTGCATTTCTATCCCAATTAATCCTTCTAAATGATTTCTCTTTACATTTCAGCTCAATATATTAACATAGGTATAAAAATATATGGAAGACAGACACAAACTTTTAAAATAATATTGTTTTTCAATGATATTTTACCAAAAGCCCATAATTTGTTTCTGAATTGCTTGTGAATTTATTTCCCAAGACAATATGGGGCCCTTTTACTAAGCTGTGTAGGAGCATACGTGCGTCCTACACACATCAGTTTGGAGTTACTGCCCGGCTACCGCGTGGCCCGGGTGGTAATTTTGTTTTTTACGCGCATCCACTATGCGCACCGGAAAATAATTTTTATTTTCCTGCATGCGGCGGAAACCAGGCAGTAATCGTCATTCTACGTGAGTAGATGATTACTGTGCAGTTACCATGTGAGACCTTACCGCTAAGTCAATGGGTGACGTAAGGTCTCAGACCCAAAATGGGCGTGTGCCAATTTTTATTTTGCCACACGTCCATTTTTGGCAAAAATTTTAAAAAGGCCTTTTTTGACAGGCATGCTGAAAATGGATCTGCACATGCCCAAAACATGCACCTACACTAGCGCAACCCATTTTTCAGCGCACCTTAGTAAAAGGACCCCTATGTAATGTAAATTTCAAAAAGGTCTTATAAGAATGAAAAGTAATCAGAAACTCTAAAATACTTCTAACTTACATGAACACTTTGTACAAGATTCAAGATTTATTAAACATACTAAAACTGGAATCTTGACTGCTGTAATATGTTTGGATCAAAAGAAATAGATCTTATAGTATGTGAGCCTTCAAAATAACTTTCTCCCCTCTGTCTTGTGACCTATAGCTAGAGAACATTGTGAGGTAGGAGTTTCCACAATGAAGAACTTCAGCCTAGGTAATTTATAACAATTAATATTAATCCAATATCCACTTGCTACTTCTCAAAGACCTCTATTATGGAAATGATTCATATCAATGGTAAACTCTTAAGGATCTGATTTAGGGGGGAAATTATCAAGGTGTGGTAAAAAGTAAGCTTTTACTCCATCTTGATTTACTATCAGGCTCATTTTCGAAAGAGATAGATATCCAAAAAGTGACATAAGTCAGTACTTGGACGTCCATCTCACAGAAACATCCAAATCGGTATAATCGAAACCTCATTTTGGACGTCTTTCTCCAAAGTCCGTCAGAAGGACGTCCAAATCTCAAGGGGGGCGTATCAGGGGCATGTTCAAGCAGCATTATTCCAGCAGCCTGGGAACCTAGGGCTGCAAAGCTGTGACCTGATGTTTCCAGACACAGACCTCTGTTCTACAAAATTCCATTTGACTAGGAGCCATCCTTTTTTAATTTAGATACTATCTAATGTATAGTACAGTACTAAATTCATTTTTATACGAATAATAAATATAAATGGGAGATATGCTTCTCAATTGTTTTTCCTGATCTAAGTTCTATAATTTTGAACACTGTAGGTCTATATCTTACCTGAAAAAGTGTAGGTGGCACTTGTTTCTTGGCTAGGTGTGTTTGTACATGGTCTACAGCTTGCTTTGAGAATGGCTTTTGAACACAAAAAAGAACTAGATTAAGAAAATTATTTTTCAGCACACTTTAGAAAACACAGACTTATATTGAACCCCACACCTCGCACAAGATAGAAAAAAAAAACAATTAGAAACAATTATGTAATTATTTTAAGACTGAATTAGGGGCCCTTTTACTAAGCGGCGATAAGCCCAATGCGGGCTTGCTGCTCGGCAATCCGGAACTACCGCTGGCCCAATACGGGCGCTGGCAGTAGTTCCACCCCAGCGCGTGGCATTTCTGGTGCTAGCAGAAATATTTGAAAAATATTTCTGCATGGGGTTAGCCGGCAGTAATTGCTGCCTGGTTAGCGCGGGAGCCCTTACTGCCACCTCAATGGGTGACAGTAAGAGCTCTCCCTGCATTGTAACGTGGTAAGAGCAATCTTACCGCATTGGTCATGTCTTTTCGGCCTTTTTACCCACTGTGGTAAAAATGGCCTCAGTGCATAGTAAAAATGTCCCCCGCCTCTAGTGCAGGGCCCTTTTTATTTTATTTATCTATTTTTGTTACATTTGTACCCCACACTTTCCCACTCATGGCAGGCTCAATGCGGCAGGCAATGGAGAGTTAAGTGACTTGCCCAGAGTCACAAGGAGCTGCCTCTGCTGGGAATTGAACTCAGTTCCTCAGGACCAAAGTCCACCACCCTAACCACTAGGCCACTCCTTAAAGAGACACTTCGTTAGTTATTAAGTTAAATTAACAAAAAGGTTTTAAAATTCACCCAGCATATAGAAACAAATACTAAAGCAAAGATGATCTTGAATAATAAAGAGTTTGGGATTCTCAGGGCTCTTCATTCTCATTGATGAAGATATGGTAGGCAACAGTGCTAGGGTGGCAGAAAGGGATAAGGTTTGGTTCTCATGCAGGCATAATAGAACCAAAAATACCATATGACTTGAGAAGAGAAAATAGTGATCTGCTGCACAATTGCATTGAATGGAGACTTCTATTTCTTAACCTAGTTCTAGGTAGAAGCTTTTGTTAAAATATTAAAGGTGAAATTTATTTATACCTATTAATTCAAATTTTGTTTACTTATATTTCACTAAATCCCTTTTGGTTTGGAGTGGATTACAAAAAAGGCTAACCAAACAAAATTGAAAATGTAGTAATAAATTTGTGTGCATTCCCAGTAATTATATAATCATTACAAACATATTGATCCCTCTAATGATTTTGGAAAGTTGTTTTTAAATGCTGCAGATTTGGTTTCAGCTGAAACCGAAAAACCTCTCATTCAGCCTCTAAAAGTGGCGTCACTATCAAATCTTTTTGCTCCAAAAATCAATTTCACTCCAGTATCTGAATCAAGTTTAATATTTATTTATTTATTTATTTATTAGGATTTATTTACCACCTTTTTGAAGGAATTCACTCAAGGTGGTGTACTGCAAGAATAAGTCAAACATAAGCAATAGACAATTACAGCAGTAAAAACATTCAAACAACAATGCAAAGTATGGCATAGTAAACTACATTACAATGTCAAGCAAACACAACAAAGGTGACACCAAAAAAAAAAAAAGGAGCTAGATGATGTGTAGATCATACAAAGATTTTATTCAAACATCCAATGGACTCGACACGATTTGTGTTTTGGCCACAACAGCCTGTCTCAGGAGTGTCTTCACTATGGATGTGTTCAACACTCTAGCTCTCATACAGCAACAGATTTCAGTGCACCTTTAAACATGCAGTATCATTGCTCAAGCTATTATAGCTACTGATCCGTTTGTGAAACAGCAAATCCATTACAATGTCGACACAATACACTATAAAACATTTTAATAGACAACACAGGGTGTAAGCAAAGATGGAACAAATAGGTAGATAAGACAGAGTAACAGGTGTAAGAAAATATAGAGTAACAGGTGTAAGAAAATAAAGGATGATATCCCCACAAAGAGAGCACTGAAATTTACTTATTTGAAGGAATTCACTCAAGGCGGTGTAAAGTAAGAACAGATCAAACATGCGCAATAGACAATTACAGAAGTAAACATATTCAAATAACAATACAAAGTGTAGCATAGTATACTACTTACAATGTCAACACAATATGTAATAGATCATTTTAATTGATAGTGAAAGGTATAAGCAAAGATGGAATATATAGATAGGTAAGAGAGTAAGACGAGTTAGAAAGTAAGGTGACTACTGTAAAGAAAGTTGCACATCAGGTCAGAGAGATGGTTAAATATTATCTGAACTAGGGTAGGAGTAGATAAACATGTCCTGCTGCAGTATGTGTAGCCTGTGTCACTTCTAGTGTGTGAGTGAGACTAACAAGTTAGTTACTTCTTCAATTAAAAACCTGGTTGAAGAGCCAAGCTTTCACCTGCTTCCTGAAGTACAGGTAGTCTTGTGTTAAGCGGAGCCTTTCAGGCAGTGTATTCCAGAGTATGGGGGCTACTCCGGACAAGGCTCGATCGCGGGTATCACATCGTGTAATGAATTTTGGAGAGGGTGTGGTTAGTGATAGTCCTTGTGAGGACCTTAGTGTCCTTGGCGTGTGTACAGGATCATCCAATTCTTCAGGTAATTAGGGCCATTTCCTTTAAGGGCCTTGAAGATCAGACATAGAGTTTTAAATTTAGCCCTATATAGTACTGGTAGCCAATGAAGTTTTTGCAAAAATGGTGTGATATGGTCACATCGCTTGCAAATAGTTAAAATGGCAAATGACTATTACTTGTGTCAAGATCTGAAATTGCTCTCTATAAAACCAAGAATGTATTTACCTCAATTGCCTTAATTTTCAGGTCTTACTAATCAAATAATTTATCTGGGCTTCCATAGAAAGCATAGGATCTCAAATGATTCCAAGTACTTTTAATGTTGCTTCCTTGTGTCCTTCTAAACATTCCAAACTAAAAGGTTTGAGTCTCCTTCCCAACAGATGAAGGTAGAGATATTGAACTATTCCAGTGGCATCACTAGTATAAGAGCTGGTGCAGCAGAAGCAAAGAGGAGACAGTCTACTGCAGAAGCAGAACAAACAACTAAACAGCAGCAGCAATGCAAGGAAGGACAAACACACCAAAAACCTATCCAAATGTCAACTTTAATGGAAAAAGGACCCAATCTGGCTAGGTTTCAGAAAACCCTTTGTCAGGGGTCACACAGGTTTCCACAACACATTCACAGATTCAAAGCATGTACTGCAATACCTGTGTTCAAAAGAAAAAATGAGGTCCAATGTCAAAAGTAAAAGAATGCAGGCCAACAGCATCTGCATAGAAAAAGCTCTGGTCCAATTCCAAAAGTCAGCATTCAATGTAAAACCAGGGAGCCCTCCATGGACCTTATCGTGGAAACACATGGCCCATCACAGAACTGAAGGCCAAGCCTTGCTCCAGCCCCCTCCGCAAGAAGATCAGGAAATTGAGCTCACCAGGGTGGAAGCTCATTCTTCAGGCACCAAAGCTCATAAACTGACAGACATATGAGAAGGATGTAGACTGCATCCAGTGTGGAAATGGCTGAAATGAATAGCCTCTTTTCTACAGGTACCACTTCTCAAGGGCCAGGTCATAAGCCAGAAGGAATTTGGGTTCTCCATGACCATTGGACCCCTGCCTCTAAAGCCCCTGACCCCATTATAGCAGGCACATTAGATCTGTGTACCATGAACACTAGGGCCAATATGGAGCAACTAGAATTATGAGGATTGGATGCCTGCTGTGGCTGGCGAGGAGAAGGAGTGTACCTACATCTCCGAGAGTAGTAAGGACCCCTTTCTGAGTTGCCAAAAAACCTCCTGGATGAGGAGGAAGGTACAGAAGATGTCCAGCAGGAGAAAGTGTCAATGGTGTCAGTGTGTTCCTTGATTAGATCAGCAACCTCTTCCACCTTGTCTCCAAAAAGGTTATTTCCCCAGCATGTGGCATCCACCAACCTCTGCTGGACTGCAGGATCCAAGTCACAGACACCCAGCCATGAGCAGAGGTTTACAAGGGGGTGGCATACATTAGGAGGAAACATCAACAGCAAAATCCGTTTCATAAGATGTTGAATGTAATGTCCACAAGGAACAGGAACTGCCTGTTGTTTGGAAGGAGGTGATAGCCCTGGGAGCAGATGGTTGCCAGGAAAGAGACTGCACGGAAACACAGACTAGGATACCGCAAGATTAACTCATATGCTTATGCTAAGACTGTGTTCTGTTTTGAGGAAGTATAATACAACTGTTGTTGACCCGTGCTGAGAAGTTGCTTCTTTGCACTTGGGTTGTGGGTGCAAGGAAATCATCAGCATCCTGGCCGGCCTACCCATGACAAAATTTTGCACAATCAAGTTATAGGCCACTCCACACTGAAGTTAACCCTTCTCACCTAAATATATGAACCATGAAACTGTCAGAACACGTGTTACTGCTTACAGGTAAAACACGTGTTAATAACCGCAGTAATACCCACTGTTTATGCACTATTCTCAAAGGCTTTATGGTCTTTAGTGAATAGCATGTTAAAAATATTCTGCAATAACATGATCACACACATTTTAAAATGCTTTAGATACTCCTTACTGTTTGAAGTAGTGAACTACGTCAGTGAACTAGGAACCAGAAGATGAGAGCTCACATATTGCTTCTCTTCCCTCTCCTACTGATCTTTGCTAGAACCTTTGGTAAACCATTTCATCTTCAATTGCTTCAAGTATTCATTTATATTGTAATATATTAAACTCTTTATAAATTATCATAAATTACCCTGGCACTATATAAGTGCCTAAATATATTAACGTATTTTGATGCAAATTTGCTTTTCGAGATTAAAAATAAGTAAAAAATGAAATTCGGAACAGAATGAAATTACCTAAAATTAAATGTAAAAAACTTACATGTGAACAAGATAGTAGTTCTTTCATTATATAGGTGTCATAAATCTGTCGACTTCTGCACAATCGTTCTTCCTCAGAATCTAACTTTTCATATTCTTTTATCTGGAATTAGTGGACAAGTGATTAGTATAGCTGTAGGTAAATCTTGATTTGTACGCACTTCTAATATGAAGAAGAAAAAACATAAAAGGTTTTTGTATATCAGGACATTTTAAAGTATAGTCCATGCAGAACTTTTCAGATGTACAAATCAGTATTGAATGGATTACTGCTTGTTTTAAGAGAATTACAATACCTTAAATTAGTATTTCCATAAAGAAAACTACCAGTGGAACACTAATTTATTATGCCACGACAGGAGAGCTTATCTATAAAGAAATATAGGAAAGTAAATTCTGGCAGAGAGAGATCAGAGTTATTTTCAGAAGAACAAGAACCAGTTTTAAATTCTAACCAAAGTAGGGCAAAAACCTGCAAGTCATTTTTCTTGCACAGTTTTAAAACAGAATGTCTTTTCTCCAGGATTCACTTTCCTACTTCAAAAAGGGAAACAAATCTGCATAAAAAAAAATGAATAAGCAAAAACTTAAAGAACACTGCAAAAGTTTCGACACATCCTATATAATAATTCTCACCTCCAACGCTCTGACTTGTCTGGGACCTTGGCTCATTCCGAGTTGGTCTGCTAGGTTCCGTAGATCAGGCTGACATCACCGTAGCCATTGTGATGTCAACTTCAGAACCCGGGGGGAAGAAACATGCCTCACAGCTGATCCATGTCCAGAGGAGGGTCGCTGGTCATGGGTGGCTGGAGGGGGGGCAGGGGAGAGAGGAGGGTCGCTGGACATGGGTGGCTGGAGGGGGGCAGGGGAGAGAGGAGGGTCGCTGGACATGGGTGGCATGGGGGGCAGGAGAGAGAGGAGGTTCGCTGGACATGGGTGGCTGCAGTGGGCGCAGGGAGAGAAGAGGGTCGCTGGACATGGGTGGCTGCAGGGGAGCCGAGGAAAACCTTGCTAGCGCCCGTTTCATTTGTGTCAGAAATGGGCCTTTTTTCTAGTGAAAATAATGAAGTACCAGACAAATAGCCCCACAGTCCTTTCAGAAGATGCAAGAGCTTAAATATTTGGACATAAAGAGGAGTAATTCTATAAAGGGTGCTAAAAGTTAGGTACCACAAGTCTAGGCACTAAGGGGTAGATTCAAGAAAGACCGCCAGAAGTTAGAGCAAAACAATTCAGGACTAAGCAAGCATTCTATAATGGCAAAGTAGAGTGCTGAAGCCATTACAGAATACCAGTTAAATCAATTTTTGAATACCTATCTTTAGGAACAAATACTCTTAATACAATTCCCAACACAATCTCTGGTATATAAACTACTAAAACAAATCACAAACCAGAGTAATATAAATATTCAGAGAGAAAATGAGTAGAGAGACCTATAACACTCTGAAACTAATACATAAGAAAAGAATATTTCTAAAGATTTTTATAATGTAAAGGAGAGATTCTCAGAGTATTAACTCACCCAAAGCAGAGCAGTACAGCGAATGCTACATACCTGTAGAAGGTATTCTCCGAGGACAGCAGGCTGATTGTTCTCACTGATGGGTGACGTCCACGGCAGCCCCTCCAATCGGAAACTTCACTAGCAAAGTCCTTTGCTAGCCCTCGCGCGCCCGCGCGCACCGTGCATGCGCGGCCGTCTTCCCGCCCGAAACCGGCTCGAGCCGGCCAGTCCAGTATGTAGCAAGACAATACACTTCAAGGGAAGACACAACTCCAAAGGGGAGGCGGGCGGGTTTGTGAGAACAATCAGCCTGCTGTCCTCGGAGAATACCTTCTACAGGTATGTAGCATTCGCTTTCTCCGAGGACAAGCAGGCTGCTTGTTCTCACTGATGGGGTATCCCTAGCCCCCAGGCTCACTCAAAACAACAACATTGGTCAATTGGGCCTCGCAACGGCGAGGACATAACTGAGATTGACCTAAAAAATTTACCAACTAACTGAGAGTGTAGCCTGGAACAGAACAAACAGGGCCCTCGGGGGGTGGAGTTGGATCCTAAAGCCCAAACAGGTTCTGAAGAACTGACTGCCCGAACCGACTGTCGCGTCGGGTATCCTGCTGCAGGCAGTAATGAGATGTGAATGTGTGGACAGATGACCACGTCGCAGCTTTGCAAATTTCTTCAATGGAGGCTGACTTCAAGTGGGCTACCGACGCAGCCATGGCTCTAACATTATGAGCCGTGACATGACCCTCAAGAGCCAGCCCCGCCTGGGCGTAAGTGAAGGAAATGCAATCTGCTAGCCAATTGGATATGGTGCGTTTCCCTACAGCCACTCCCCTCCTATTGGGATCAAAAGAAACAAACAATTGGGCGGACTGTCTGTGGGGCTGTGTCCGCTCCAGGTAGAAGGCCAATGCTCTCTTGCAGTCCAAAGTGTGCAGCTGACGTTCAGCAGGGCAGGAATGAGGACGGGGAAAGAATGTTGGCAAGACAATTGACTGGTTCAGATGGAACTCCGACACGACCTTTGGCAGAAACTTAGGGTGAGTGCGGAGGACTACTCTGTTGTGATGAAATTTGGTGTAAGGGGCCTGGGCTACCAGGGCCTGAAGCTCACTGACCCTACGAGCCGAAGTAACTGCCACCAAGAAAATGACCTTCCAGGTCAAGTATTTCGGATGGCAGGAATTCAGTGGCTCGAAAGGAGGTTTCATCAGCTGGGTGAGAACGACATTGAGATCCCATGACACTGTAGGAGGCTTGACAGGGGGCTTTGACAAAAGCAAACCTCTCATGAAGCGAACAACTAAAGGCTGTCCTGAGATCGGCTTACCTTCCACTTGGTAATGGTATGCACTGATTGCACTAAGGTGAACCCTTACGGAGTTAGTCTTAAGACCAGACTCAGACAAGTGCAGAAGGTATTCAAGCAGGGTCTGTGTAGGACAAGAGCGAGGATCTAGGGCCTTGCTGTCACACCAGACGGCAAACCTCCTCCAATGAAAGAAGTAACTTCTCTTGGTGGAGTCTTTTCTGGAAGCAAGCAAGATACGGGAGACACCCTCTGGCAGACCCAAAGAGGCAAAATCTACGCCCTCAACATCCAGGCCGTGAGAGCCAGAGACTGGAGGTTGGGATGCAGAAGGGCCCCTTCGTCCTGCGTGATGAGGGTCGGAAAACACTCCAATCTCCACGGTTCTTCGGAGGATAACTCCAGAAGAAGAGGGAACCAGATCTGACGCGGCCAAAAAGGAGCGATCAGAATCATGGTGCCTCGGTCTTGCTTGAGTTTCAACAAAGTCTTCCCCACCAGAGGGATGGGAGGATAAGCATACAGCAGTCCCTCCCCCCAATCCAGGAGGAAGGCATCCGACGCCGGTCTGCCGTGGGCCTGAAGTCTGGAACAGAACTGAGGGACCTTGTGGTTTACTTGAGATGCGAAGAGATCCACCAGGGGGGTGCCCCACGCCTGGAAGATCTGTCGCACCACACTGGAATTGAGCGACCACTCGTGAGGTTGCATAATCCTGCTCAACCTGTCGGCCAGACTGTTGTTTACGCCTGCCAGATATGTGGCTTGGAGCACCATGCCTTGACGGCGAGCCCAGAGCCACATGCTGACGGCTTCCTGACACAGGGGGAGAGATCCGGTGCCCCCCTGCTTGTTGACATAGTACATGGCAACCTGATTGTCTGTCTGAATTTGGATAATTTGGTGGGACAGCCGATCTCTGAAAGCCTTCAGAGCGTTCCAGATCGCTCGCAACTCCAGAAGATTGATCTGTAGATCGCTTTCTTGGAGGGACCACCTTCCTTGGGTGTGAAGCCCATCGACATGAGCTCCCCATCCCAGGAGAGACGCATCCGTGGTCAGCACTTTTTGTGGCTGAGGAATTTGGAAGGGACGTCCCAGAGTCAAATTGGAGCAAATCGTCCACCAATACAGGGATTCGAGAAAACTCGTGGACAGGTGGATCACGTCCTCTAGTCCCCCAGCGGCCTGATACCACTGGGAGGCTAGGGTCCATTGAGCAGATCTCATGTGAAGGCGGGCCATGGGAGTCACATGAACTGTGGAGGCCATGTGGCCCAACAATCTCAACATCTGCCGAGCTGTGATCTGCTGGGACGCTCGCACCCGCGAGACGAGGGACAACAAGTTGTTGGCCCTCGCCTCTGGGAGATAGGCGCGAGCCGTCCGAGAATCCAGCAGGGCTCCGATGAATTCGAGTTTCTGCACTGGGAGAAGATGGGACTTTGGATAATTTATCACAAACCCCAGTAGCTCCAGGAGGCGAATAGTCATCTGCATGGACTGCAGGGCTCCTGCCTCGGATGTGTTCTTCACCAGCCAATCGTCGAGATATGGGAACACGTGCACCCCCAGCCTGCGAAGCGCCGCTGCTACCACAGCTAGGCACTTTGTGAACACCCTGGGCGCGGAGGCGAGCCCAAAGGGTAGCACACAGTACTGGAAGTGGCGTGTGCCCAGCTGAAATCGCAGATACTGTCTGTGAGCTGGCAGTATCGGGATGTGTGTGTAGGCATCCTTCAAGTCCAGAGAGCATAGCCAATCGTTTTGCTGAATCATGGGGAGAAGGGTGCCCAGGGAAAGCATCCTGAACTTTTCTTTTACGAGATATTTGTTCAGGGCCCTTAGGTCTAGGATGGGACGCATCCCCCCTGTTTTCTTTTCCACAAGGAAGTACCTGGAATAGAATCCCAGCCCTTCTTGCCCGGATGGCACGGGCTCGACCGCATTGGCGCTGAGAGGGGCGGAGAGTTCCTCTGCAAGTACCTGCTTGTGCTGGAAGCTGTAGGACTGAGCTCCCGGAGGACAATTTGGAGGTTTTGAGGCCAAATTGAGGGTGTATCCTTGCCGGACTATTTGGAGAACCCACTGATCGGAGGTTATGAGAGGCCACCTTTGGTGAAAAGCTTTCAACCTCCCTCCGACAGGCAGGTCGCCCGGCACTGACACTTGGATGTCGGCTATGCTCTGCTGGAGCCAGTCAAAAGCTCGCCCCTTGCTTTTGCTGGGGAGCCGCGGGGCCTTGCTGAGTCGCACGCTGCTGACGAGAGCGAGCGCGCTGGGGCTTAGCCTGGGCCGCAGGCTGTCGGGAAGGAGGATTGTACCTACGCTTGCCAGAAGTATAGGGAACAGTCTTCCTTCCCCCGAAAAATCGTCTACCTGTAGAGGTAGAAGCTGAAGGCTGCCGGCGGGCGAACTTGTCGAATGCGGTGTCCCGCTGGTGGAGAGACTCTACCACCTGTTCGACTTTTTCGCCAAAAATGTTATCCGCACGGCAAGGCGAGTCCGCAATCCGCTGCTGGATTCTATTCTCCAGGTCGGCGGCACGCAGCCATGAGAGCCTGCGCATCACCACACCTTGAGCAGCGGCCCTGGACGCAACATCAAAAGTGTCATAAACTCCTCTGGCCAGGAATTTTCTGCACGCCTTCAGCTGCCTGACCACCTCCTGAAAAGGCTTGGCTTGCTCAGGGGGAAGAGCATCAACCAAGCCCGCCAACTGCCGCACATTGTTCCGCATGTGTATGCTCGTGTAGAGCTGGTAGGACTGGATCTTGGACACGAGCATAGAGGAATGGTAGGCCTTCCTCCCAAAGGAGTCTAAGGTTCTAGCGTCCTTGCCCGGGGGCGCCGAAGCATGTTCCCTAGAACTCTTAGCCTTCTTTAGGGCCAAATCCACAACTCCAGAGTCATGAGGCAACTGAGTGCGCATCAGCTCTGGGTCCCCATGGATCCGGTACTGGGACTCGATCTTCTTGGGAATGTGGGGATTAGTTAATGGCTTGGTCCAGTTCGCAAGCAATGTCTTCTTCAGGACATGGTGCAAGGGGACAGTGGACGCTTCCTTAGGTGGAGAAGGATAGTCCAGGAGCTCAAACATTTCAGCCCTGGGCTCGTCCTCCACAACCACCGGGAAGGGGATGGCCGTAGACATCTCCCGGACAAAGGAAGCGAAAGACAGACTCTCGGGAGGAGAAAGCTGTCTCTCAGGAGAGGGAGTGGGATCAGACGGAAGACCCTCAGACTCCTCGTCAGAGAAATATCTGGGATCTTCCTCTTCCTCCCACGAGGCCTCACCCTCGGTGTCAGACACGAGTTCCCGGACCTGTGTCTGCAACCTCGCCCTGCTCGACTCCGTGGAACCCCGTCCACGATGGGGGCGTCGAGAGGTAGACTCCCTTGCCCGCATCGGCGAAGCTCCCTCCGCCGACGTGGTCGGGGAGCCTTCCTGGGAGGTGGCCGCGGTCGGCACCGCACGCGGTACCGACGTCGGGGACCTCAACCTGGGCGATGGGCCAGCCGGCGCCACGCTCGACGGTACCGGAGGCGCAAGCACCGCCGGTACCGGAGGGGTAGGGCGCAACAGCTCTCCCAGAATCTCTGGGAGAACGGCCCGGAGGCTCTCGTTTAGAGTGGCTGCAGAGAAAGGCTGAGAGGTCGATGCAGGCGTCGACGTCAGTACCTGTTCCGGGCGTGGAGGCTGTTCCGGGCTGTCCAGAGCGGAGCGCATCGACACCTCTTGAACAGAGGGTGAGCGGTCCTCTCGGTGCCGATGCCTGCTGGGTGCCGAATCCCTCGGCGACCAGAGCTCTCGGTGCCGACACGGGGAGGAGACCGGTGTCGATGCTTCTTCGATTTCTTCCGAAGCATGTCACCGGAGCTCCCCGGCACCGACGAGGAGGACGTCGAATCCATCCGTCGCTTCCTCGGGGCCGAGACTGAAGAAGGTCGATCTCGGGGGGGCTGTACCGCAGGAGCCCTCAGGGTAGGCGGAGACCCACCCGAGGGCTCACCGCCACCAGCAGGGGAATGGACAGCCCTCACCTGCACTCCACCCGATGCACCACCGTCCGACGACATCAGCAGACGAGGTCCTGGTACCACCGACGTCGATGCAGCTATCCGATGTCTCGGCGCCGATGCAGAGGCCCGATGCCTCGATGCACTCGATGCAGGGGCGGCCGAGGAAGATGGTCTGGACGCTGACGACGTCGATGCACTCGAAGATCCGGTGCCGATGCCGACGAAGAGCCCGAGAACAACACGTTCCACTGGGCTAGTCTCGCTACCTGAGTCCGCCTTTGAAGCAGGGAACACAGACTGCAGTTCTGAGGGCGGTGCTCGGCCCCCAGACACTGAAGACACGACGAGTGTCGATCAGTGAGCGAGATAACCCGGGCGCACTGGGTGCACTTCTTGAAGCCGCTGGAAGGCTTCGATGTCATGGGCGGAAAAATCACGCCGGCGAAATCAAAAGCCGAAATGGCGAAATTTGAAGCACCAAAATTTAGAGGGAGAAAAATCTCGACCGAGGCCAAAAAGAGGCCTACCCCGACGACGAAAGAAAACTTACCGGGGCAAAAAGCTGGAAGTACGGGGAGGATTTACACGAAACCCGGCGGGGGGTTTCCGGAGCACTTCCCGACTAAGAGAAAACTTTCCCGAAGGAAAAAAAAACACGCTCAAAATAAATTGGACTCGCGAGGTCGACTTTCCGGGGCTCGACACGGCGAAAACACGACCGTACCGAGTGCGGACAAAAGAAGACTGGCCGGCTCGAGCCGGTTTCGGGCGGGAAGACGGCCGCGCATGCGCGGTGCGCGCGGGCGCGCGAGGGCTAGCAAAGGACTTTGCTAGTGAAGTTTCCGATTGGAGGGGCTGCCGTGGACGTCACCCATCAGTGAGAACAAGCAGCCTGCTTGTCCTCGGAGAACCAAAGGTAAAACCTGCTCCTGAGGGTGAACGAGTTTCTCAATCATTGAAAGTCTCCCAGTGAAAAGTGAAAAAAACCTGTGCTCCCAATCCAAACCGTGACAAACAATCACAATTAAGGAAAATAAAGAGTAATAACTTAAAAATCTATCTACCCATATTCTCAATGAAAACCACACTCATACCAATACTTACAAAACTATATCAAAATCTTATCACTCATACAATTAGCTCTGTTGTTCTAATTCAAAAGCACGTTACTTTAAAATTATTTTTTGATAACATATACGTATGCTCAACCCTAATTGAACGTGTAAAAAAATACCAAAACGGAAAACTATTCTCGTACTTCAAAATATTATGAACGGAGCTTCATTATAACATAATGCTGTGCCCTCTATTGTGCTCTATCATGTTCATACTCATGTACTAGCTTCCTAAAAAGGATTTCTTATATATATATATAATGTATACTACAAAGCTTATATGTACAATAGAGCTAATACAATAGAGCTACTATATTAAATCATGTCTTATGATAATATTTGATAAACAAATAAAGGCGCACTTATCTCAGTCCCCCTGGGTGTGTGCACCGCACCCGATAGCCAAATCCATCACAAGTTTGAGACTCTGCAGGGTTTCGAACAATCTTCGTCAGGAAATTTAGAATTGTGGCGTATCTTTATATTCGATTCTAGATAATTGCAATCTGAGTTCCAGGAACAGGTTTTACCTTTGGGTACTGCTCCGCTTTGGGTGACTTAATACTCTGAGAATCTCTCCTTTACATTATAAAAATCCTTAGAAATATTCTTTTCTTATCTATTAGTTTCAGAGTGTTATAGGTCTCTCTACTCATTTTCTCTCTGAATATTTATAATACTCTGGTTTGTGATTTGTTTAACTTTAGGAGAAAGCATTTACGCCATGTTGTGCTGGAAAAGGAGAGCTCCACAGAAACAGGGGAGAAGTGAAGGGAGGGAAGAAGTAAATCTGTGGGGCACCAGAGACAGGGATCTGAAGATCTCCAAACTCTGTAGATTCAAGCCACACAAAGCACTCATGTATTTTGTGCCTGCATTCAGAGGCGTAGCTAGGTGGGGCGCAGGAGAGCGACTGCTCCCTCAAATGGACTTCCGATGGTGCCAGCACCTATTTTTCAGCAGTCTGTCATGTCTACATAGTGCACACGCATGCCTATACAGTCCGCTCTCCACTCCCTTTGGCGTCACAACCTGGCTATGTTTTATTTTCTCCTTTCCCATGTAGGTAAAAGTACATGTATTATACAACAATGCATATACGCGTATCTGTTCTGAAGGAGCAATTTTTAGAAAGCACTTTTTATATGGGTAGACATATGGCTTCCTGCATTTAGAAAGCTTTGAAAATACACTTTCTGTTTATAGCTGTTTCAGTATATATTAGACTATTAAATGTCAAAACAACAACAATTTGAATTTACATTACACATGTCCTCCATACTGTTTCACAAGGGAATAAAGAAAGTTTGGAAACATATACGCAGCCACTTCAGTGCACATGAAGATTTGATGCTTTTCTACTATGACCAAAGTGTACTGCAGGGATCACCTCCTCTTAATGAGGCTAAGGCCCTCATTTTACAAGCTCTATTCATGATTGAGACATGCATAAACCAGCACTGAAACATTTATCTTGCATAAACATCTAAGTCTCATTTTACAAAACCTGGATACGCACATCTCAAACCCAACTGCAAGCAAGCGGATAGGGGGCATGGTCCGGGCATGTTTTGGGCGGGACAAGGGCACGGTAGGTAAATATATGCATATTCTCTATTTCAGAAGGGGACTAAACGTGGGAGTTATGCCTACTACTAACACATTTAGGGGCCCTTTTTACTAAGCCACGGTAAAAAGTGGCCTGCAGTAGTGCAGGCACGTGTATTGGGCGTGTGCTGGGCCAGTTTTTACTGCATCTAAAAAAAATGGCTCTCTTAATGGTACGGGAAAAGGGCCTTTGGTAAAAATAAAACCAGTGTGTGCCCAAAATAGGCCTGAGCCCTTAACGTCACCCATTGTCTAGCAGTAAAGGATCACGCGCTACACGAGCGGTGACCAGTTGGCGCACACCAAGTGCTGATTACCACAGGAACCGGCACTGGCCTGGTGGTAGTCTCGTATGGGCACGTGCTGCAAGCAAATAGAGCCTATCAAAGCTTAGTAAGAGTGCTCCTTAGGATTTGGTAAACAGTTGCTATTGAGTAGCACTCCACTGGAGGGATTAAGGGAGGTTGCTCCCTTAATCCCCCAGTGTTTTTTGTCCCCCCAAACTGGCAAGGGAAACTGGTCTCTGTGATAGCCGTCAGGATAATAAATGGTTCCCTTTATAACCTCACAAAGATAAATGGGTATGTGACAGCTCATACCTATTTATGTGCTGGCTTTAAACCCGTTGCTATCTTATATATTTATTCTGCTAAAATGAATAATTTTTTCTGCATACACTCACTGCATAAACATCCATTTCTCTTGTATTTTGGAGCAGGCAGCAGATTCTGTTCTAAAATACTCATGAAACTTGAGACACACTAATCTGCACATCTTCAATTCTGACTTCTACAACCTGTCTAAAATGGGGCTGCCCATGTACATATGTTATAGAGGAACACAAAAACTTTCAGCTACTTCAAAGGAGAAAGATCTTATGATAGTCAATTTATGCAGATAAAACATTTTTTTTTTACTGATGATAATTATTTTGAAAACTAACCTCCAAAATAATTATCCAGCTCATAATCGAAAGTGATCGCCAGCCATTTCCCGACACAAATCGGGAGATGGCCGGCGATCTCGGAAAAGCGGCGAAATCGGTATAATCGAAAGCTGCTTTTTTTGTCAGCATCGCCGCTTTCCCGTCGCCTCGCTAGCGAAAGTTCAAAGGGGCGTGTCGGCGGTGAAGCGAAGGCGGGACATGGGCGGGTATGGGCATGGCTACCAGATAGCCGGCTTTCGCCAATAATGGAAAAAAAATACGGCGTTAAGCAGTATTTCGCCGGGTTTACTTGGTCTTTTTATTTTCACGACCAAGCCTCAAAAAGGTGCCCAAACTGACCACCGGAAGGAAGCGGAGATGATCTCCCCGCATTCCCCCAGTGGTCACTCACCCCCTCCCACCCAAAAAACCCCACTTTAAACACTTTTTTTCCAGCCTGTATGCCAGCCTCAAATGCTGTACACACCTCCATGACAGCAGAATGTGTTCTGTCCTCCGACAGCCTTTTCCTGCTTGTGATGTGGCTCTGGAGTCTGGGGTGAGTGTGACATGTTTTATGTTATTTGCACTGCAGAGTCACATCAGCAATGCATTGTGGTGGGTGTAGGTATTGGTAGTTGGTAGGCTCTACTCCCCTGGTGCTTTCCCCCTGCTTACTGTTTTGTTTCCTGTTGTAGTCCATGCGGTAGTGGCCATTTTTGTAAGCCAGTTTTAGTTCCCTTTCCTGTGTTACCCACGTTAGAGAACATAGTTCTTACCTTGAATGGTGCTGAAAGAGGGCATTGTACACCATTGTGCCAGCTCTGACCTACTGCATAGCTTAGTACCAGGGGACTCTTTGCCAGTGGGGCACAACCTTTGATCTGCAGTTAACTGTGAGTAAACGTGCTTATTCAAATAAAGGACTTTTTCAAAGAGATTAGTCTTCAGGTGTCAACTGGTGTGCCAAATTTATACAGCAGCAATAAGTCCTAGAGGCTGTATGCAGGTCCCTGGAGCAGTTTAGTGGGTGCAGTACATTTGTGGGTAGTGGGTTTTGGGGGGGGCGGGGGGGGTTGGGGGGCTCAGCTCCCAAAGTAAGGGAACTATGCATGAGGAAGCTTTTCTGAAGTCCACCGCAGTGACCCCTAGGGAGATCGGTTGGTGTCCTGGCATGTCAGGGGGGGCCAGTGCACTAAAAATGCTGGCTCCTCCAATGGCCAAATGCCTTGGATTCAGCCGGGGTTTGAGATGGCCGACATAACTTTCCATTATCGCTAAAAAACGACACCGGCCATCTCAAACCCCGGCCAAATCCAAGGCATTTGGCTGGCCGGAACCGTATTATCGAAACAAAAGATGGTCAGCCATCTGTTTCGAAAATACGGATCTGGCCAGCTGTTTGTGACACCGCCAAAATACATCGCCAGCCATGTATTTCGCCGGCGCCGTTCGATTATTCCCCTCTATGTCAGCAGTACTCTTCTGTGAGTAGCTTTATTATCTTGTGAGTTTCAGTAAAGTACTCTATGACAAAAATACTGTAGAGTCCACTCAAGCCATTTTCTATTTACATAAATGCAAAGAATCACAGTTTCTAAAGAAGATTTCAACAGAAATTTTAAGTCAAATTGCAACAATCTGCTTTTGGTACTCATATCTTGGCAGTGACAGCATCATTCTTGGCCTGCAACATTTCTTGTTACGCTGACACTGTATATTATACAATGTCCATGCTCCTCTTTTACAAACTGTCAGAATACACTACTGATATTTCCCAGGGTTCAGAAGTATGCTTTCTGGCATACCCTAGGGTCCAGATGTGAAGGTCACTGTGAAGACCTTTGACAGGATAAGGGCAATTTAGATGCTGATGCTATGGGAAATTATTCCAAAAAAAGTCATTAAAAAAGGACGTCTATATCCTCTTAAAACTTAAAAAAAAAAGCTTTTGTATTTGAAGTAGAAGCAAAAAAACAAAATCTACTGAAGTCAAATTGAATGTATCCTGTTTTTAATTTTCAGGACTATGAGTATACTTGCTAAGCCCAGAAAGTTTTCACAAATTATATCAAGGGAATAATACACATGTACTTTCCCTTTGATAAATGCCCAGGGAAAAACTTCTCCCAGAGATTTCACTTGCTTTTTACTGTGAATATTTTTTCCCTGAAAATATAGTGTGCGTACTAACAGAGTAACATATTAAGTGGTGGCAGACGAGAAACTCCAGTCTGTCCAACAATTTGACCACAGCATAGATTAGATACAAGTCAGAGCTTGCAACTCCAAAATCCATTGGGTCAACAATATCACTACCAGAAAAACTGGAACAGACCAAAGGTCCATCAAGCCCAGTATCCTGTTTCCAACAGTGGCCAACCCAGGTCACAAGTACAAGATCCCAAAACAGCAGAATACATTTTATGCTGCTTATGCTAGAAACAGACTTCAAACAAAACAGCAGAAGACTGATTCGACTCTTAAATACAACAAGTATGTGTCAGGGGAAAGTCTCATACTATCACAAGGGCATAATGAGGGGCATAATCAAAAGGGACGCCCAAGTTTTGCTGAGGACGCCCTCACAAAACGTCCCCATCCAGGGGCGGGGAAACCTGTATTATCGAAACAAGATGGTCATCCATCTTTCATTTCGATAATACAGTCGGGGACGCCCAAATCTTGACATTTGGGTTGTCCCTAGAGACGTCATGCCTAGACTTGGTCGTTTCTGATTTTCGGCAATAATGGAAACCAAGGACGCCCATCTCAGAAACGACCAAATCCAAGCCCTTTGGTCGTGGGAGGAGCCAGCATTCGTAGTGCACTAGTCCCCCTGACATGCCAGGACACCAACCGGGCACCCTCGGGGGTACTGCAGTAGACTTCAGAAATTGCTCCCAGGTACATAGCTCCTTCACCTTGTGTGCTGAGCCCCCAACACCCCCCCCCCCCCAAAACACACTCCCCACACCACTACCATAGCCCTAAGGGGTGAAGGGGGCACCTAGATGTGGGTACATTGGGTTTCTGATTGGTTTTGGAGGGCTCACATTTACCACCACAAGTGTAACAGGTAGGGGGGGATGGGCCTGGGTCCACCTGCCTGAAGTGCACTGCACCCACTAAAACTGCTCCAGGGAGCTGCATACTGCTGCGATGGACCTGAATATGACATTTGAGGCTGGCATAGAGGCTGGCACAAAATATTTTTAAAGATGTTTTTTGAGGGTGGGGAAGGGGTTAGTGACCACTGGGGGAGTAAGGGGAGGTCATCCCCGATTCTCTCTGGTGGTCATCTGGTCAGTTTGGGCACCTTTTTGTGCCGTGGTTGTAAGAAAAACAGGACCAGGTAAAGTTATCCAAATACTTGTCAGGGACACCCTTTTTTTTCCATTATGGGTCAAGGACACCCATGTGTTAGGCACGCCCAAGTCCCGCCTTCGCTACGCCTCCGACACGCCCCCGTGAACTTTGGTCGTCCCCACGACGGAAAGCAGTTGGGGACGCCCAAAATCGGCTTTCAATTATGCCGATTTGGGCAACCCTGTGAGAAGGACGCTCATCTTCCGATTTGTGTCGAAATATGGGCGTCCTTCTCTTTCAAAAATGAGCCTGCATGTGATCTACACCCACAATGCGGGTGAAGCCCTTTTTGTGACTGTTATAATCATAGACAAAACCCCCTCTTTCCAAATGTGTTGCTTATTCAAGCATGTGCTCTCAAAGTGTCAGTGTCCAAATTTTTAAACAATTTTTTATATAACCACACTGAAAATGGCAGGTAAGAAGTGGTCACTTATTTTTAAGATCTGTCAACTCGCCGGACCCTGACAGGTTCCTGTTCCACTGAAGCTTTGTCAACAGATCTTAAATAGTTGAATTCATCAGCTAGATCTCTTCTTAACATATGCCGCCATGGTAAGGCAATATTTACCTTCACTAAATCCATGTTGGCTTTGTCTCATTAATCCATGCTTCTGTATATGCTCTGTAATTTGGTTCTTTATAATAGTCTCTGTCATTTTGACTGGCACCGATATCAGTCTCACCGGTCAGTAATTTCCAGGACCATCTCTAGAACCCTTTTTAAAAATCAGCCTCCCTCCAAACTTCAGGTCCATGCTTGATTTTAAATAATTCTGCGTTCATTTTTCAATTCTATCAATACTCTGGGATGTATATTACCTGGTCCAGGCGATTTGCTAGACCTGCTGGGGGAAAGAAAGGAAGGGCTGAATGAGAGATAAACTGGGGGGGGGGGGGGGGGGGGGGGGGAAGGAGGAGACAGAAAGAATAGGAGAAGAGATGCTGGGCCTGAGGGAGAGAGGAGAGGAAAGGAAAGAAGAAGAGATGCTGGACTTGGAGGGAGGGAGGAGAGGGAAGGAAAAGGAGAAGAGATGCTGGACCTGGGAGGAGGGAGGAAAGGGAAGGAAAAGGAGAATAGATGCTGGGCCTAGAGAGAGGGAAGGAAAAGAGAGGAGATGCTGGACCTGGGAGAGAGGGGAGGGAAGGAAAAGGAGAAGAGATGCTGGACCTGGGAGGAGAGAGGGGAGGGAAGGAAAAGGAGAAGAGATGCTAGACCTGGTCCAGGAGGAAAGGAAGGGAGAAAGAGAGATGCTGGACCTGTAGGGGAGGACAGAAAGGGAGAAGGAGAAATGCTTGACCTAGTGGGAGGGGAATGGAAGAGAGAAGGAGACATGTTGGACCTGGTGGGAGGGAGTACACAAGTACATAATTACATAAGTATTACCATACTGGGATAAACCAAAGGTCCATCAAGCCCAGCATCCTGTTTCCAACTGTGGCTAATCCAGGTCACAAATACCTGGCAAGATCCCAAAAAAGTACAAAACATTTTATACTGCTTATCCCAGAAATAGAGGATTTTCCCCAAGTCCATTTAATAATGGTCTATGGACTTTTCGTTTAAGAAGCCGTCCAAACTTTTTTAAACTCCGCTAAGATAACCGCCTTTACCACATTCTCTGGTAATTAATTCCAGACTTGAATTACACGTTGAGTAAAGAGAGACGGAGAGATGTTGCAATTGGTGAGACAGGAAGTGAAGGGAAAAGAGAAGAGCTGCTAGGCCTTGGTGGGGGAGAGGGAATGGAAAGGAGGAGAAATGCTGGCACTGGTGGGGGGAAGGAGGGTAAAGGAGGCGATATGCTGGCATGGGTGGGAGGAGGAAGGAGAAGGAGGGGATATGATAGCACTGGGGACGAGGAGGGAGGAAGAGATATGCTGGAACTAATATAGGAGGCAGAAGGAGAGGGAGAGACTGGTGATATATGCCTAGTAAGGGGTTCATTCGAGAGAGACACAGATTGATAGGGATTGATGAAATTGACACACATGAGGTGTACTTTCAAAACACTTAGACTTATAAAGTTGCATAGTAACCTGTAGAACTTTGTAAGTAAGTGCTTTGAAAATGAGCCACGTAGAGGGGCATAATCGAATGCGAACACCCATCTCCATGGGCGTCTATGTCCGAAAATGGGTATGTGAAGAGGCAGGACAGACCGTATTATCGAAAAAGATGGCCGTCCATCTTTCGTTTCGAAAATACGGTTTGGATGGACCAAATGCCATGGATTTGGTCCCTTCTGAGATGGGTGTTTTTTTTTTTTTTGCGATAATGGAAACTAAAAACACCCAGCTCAGAAACGTCCCAATCCAAGCCATTTGGTCGTGGGAGGGACAAATGTACAACACTACCATAGCTCTTAAGGGTGAAGGGGGCAACTACATGTGGGTACAGTGGGTTTTAGAGGCCTCCCATTTACCACCACAAGTGTTACGGGTGGGGGGGATGGGCCTGGGTCTGCCTGCCTGACATGCACTGCAGTACCCACTAAGAGTACTCCAGGGACAGGACTTGTTGCTGGTGTATAATCTTGGCACAGCAGTTCACACCTGAAGACTAATCTAGCTGAAAACGTCCTTTATTTGAATAAGCACCTTTACTCACAGTTAACTGCAGATCAGAGGTTGTGCCCCACTGGCAACGAGTCTCGCTGGTACTAAGATTAGCAGTAGGTCCGAGCTGGCAGAATGGTGTACAATGCCCTCTTTCAGCAACATTCAAGTTAATAACTAAGGTCTCTAACGTGGCTAATACATGAAAGGGATCTAAAACTGTCTTACAAAAATGGCCAGTTCCTCATGGACTACCTGAAACAAAACAGGGCACACTCTGACCCAATAAGCAGAGGGAAAAGCACCATGGGAGTAGAGCCTACCAACTACCAACATCGTGAGCATTTAACACAAGCTAGTGGAATCACGGAGCCCAATACCCTACACCCACCACAATGCATTGCTGATGTGACTCTGCAGTGCCCTTAACAGAAAAGGTGTCACACTCACCTGAGAGCCACATCAGAACCAGGGAAAGGCTGTCAGAGGATAGAACACATTCTGCTGTCATGGAGATGGGTACGGCATTTGAGGCTGGCATAGAAGCTGGCAAAAAAAAAAAATTTAAGTTGTTTTTTGAGGGTGGGAGGGTGTTAGTGACCACTGGGGGAGTCAGGGGAGGTCATCCCTGATTCCCTCCGGTGGTCAACTGGTCAGTTGGGGCACTTCTTTGGGACTTGGACCTGAAAAAAAAGGGTCCAAATAAAGCGGACCAAATTCTCGTCAAAAACGCCCTTCTTGTTTTGATTATCAGCTAAAGAAACCCATCTCTCCTCGGCCGATAACCACGCCCCAGTCCCGCCTCCGACACGCCCCCGTGATCTTTGTTCGTCTCCGTGACAAACTGCAGTTGAGGACGCCCAAAATCGGGTTTCGATTATACCGATTTGGGCGCCCACAGGAAACAGACGCCCATCTCCCAATTTGGGTCGAAATATGGGCGTCTTTAACTTTCGATTATGAGGCGGATAGTGCCATGGACCAACATGGGAAGATGTTAGTCAATTCTCTTTCAGCAGTGTGGACACAATTTAAAAACTAGTGAAGACCTCTGCTATAGATCTATAAGGAAATATCTACAGCAAATTAAAAATGAAGTATTAGTAAATTTGTATCTTTTTCATAAAACAACAGTGATACTCAAGTTTAGCATAATAGCAATGTCCTGATTCTACAATGTGCCACAGATCAGAAGCTTTCTTAGTCTTCAAATCAAATCCATTGAAGTTCCCATCAACGTGTCTATTATAGAACAGTAAAATTAGCAGTCTAACTCTAGGCATTATGCTTAGAAAATGAGTCAAGTAGTTTTTAAAGCAAATGCTTGCACTAATTTACCATTAGCAAAATCCTATGTGTGAGCAAAATCCAAATAAATAATAATAATAATAATACAAGGAAAGCTAAACAGTAAGTTCTACATATTCAAAGCCAATTTTCCTTTCCAGTGCTTAGAGGACCTCATGCAAACAGAGAAGCTTTTTCTCCATGGAAACTTATTTTGAAAACTATGCAATGAACATCTCCCATGGGCTGATGCTCAAAGCCTAATGCTGGCGCTAGAGATGATTAGCACCGGACTAGCACAGGTACTACTACTACTACTACTTAGCATTTGTATAGCGCTGCCAGGGTTACGCAGCGCTGTACAAGTTTAACATGGGGAAGGACAATCCCTGCTCAAGAGAGCTTACAATCTAAAGGTTTACAAACTATGTAGTCAGTGTAGGGAACATGAATGGGGAAGGTGGTTAGGCGCCAAAAGCAAAGGAGAAGAGATGGGCTTACAATCTGGACATTTTTCTGCGATAATGAAACAGGTGTTAGTGAGCACAGCCTGTGCAAGCCTCTAGGCACTGGCAGTGAGAGACAAATGTATGTGAGTCAGAGCAAACCCAAAAGTGAAAAAAATATATATTTGAAAAGCTTATATTTAAAGGTGCAGAAGAACAGTGCTGATGTGTTCTTTGCTTCCGGGTTTGCCTGGCCCATGCGTACAAGAGCTGTGCTTATCATAAAACTCTTGTGCACATGCACCAGGCATGTTTCTCCCCCTTGCGTTCAGTCAAATAGTGCGCATATCATTTGCATGTTTTTTACAGTTGATCATTGGGGAGCTATTTTTCAGCGTTGCTCCCGTGATATTGATCAGGCACTGTTCCAGACAGCCCCAAGTTCTGAGCATCAGCCCACCTGTGCAGTGAAAGAAGCAAATTCAGTTTATAACCTTATCTCCTAAAAAAGAAAGAAAAACAAGAGGAACTCCTGTGTTCCTAAGATACTACTGAATCTCAATAACTCTGGTCTAGGCTGTACTGATAAAGAGTTGCTAGGTAACCAGTGGATTTCCCTAATAGAGCCTGTTACCTGTCTTTATCAACTACTGTAGCTCCAGCAGTGTTTTCAAATTTATTATCAAATATTCCATGTTATGTCAGTATATCAATGGGACATAATAAATAGTGATTGCTGTAGCACAAAATGCAGGCATTGTTCGAAGTTTGCAATAAACAAAGCCAGTGTGAACAAAGTAAGGGAAGCAAATGTGGTCTGGGAAGAAGCATTCATTTAATAGTTGGTTTAAACTGATCATATATCAGCAGATAATGGAGGATTTCCCAAATAACATCAAGGTGTTTGAAGATGAAAATGTTCACTATGGAGCTATTTTCAAAAGAGAAAAACGTCTCAAAAGCAGCACAAAAAGCTAGATGGATGTTTTTCTTGGCAAAACATCTAAATCGCAATTATTGAAAAGGTAGAATTGGGATTTTTTTTTTTGCTGAGTTCGTCTAAATAGCAAGGGGGCGTGTTGGAGGCAGGACTTGGGCAGGCTTACAATCTGGACATTTTTCTGCGATAATGAAACAGAAAAAAAGATCCAGGGGAGAAAAGAAGTATGTTTTTATCTAGACTTGTTTTAGTCATGATTAAGTCAAAAAAAGATGTTCTAACTGACCAGCTGACACTGAAAGGATGAAGGAATGACCCTTCCTTAATCTCCCAGTGGTCACTGACCCCTTTCCACCATTCTTGATTTCAAAGATAAATTACATATTACTAACAATACTTCTGCAAGTTCATTTTTCAATTGTATCAATATTCTGGGATGAATACCATCTGGTCCAGGAGATTTGCTACTGTTCAATTTGTCAAGTTAAGCGATTACATCCACCAGATTTCATTTAGATTCTCTGACTCGTCAGCTTTGAATACCATTTCTGGCACTGGTATCTCTCCCTAATCGTCCTTGGTGAAGACTGAAACAAAGAATTCATTTAATCTCTCCGCTATGGCTTTGTCTTCCCTTAGTGCCCATTTTACCCCTCGGTCATCTAGCGGTCCCCAATTGATTCGTTTGCCGGCTTCTTGATTTTAATATATCTAAAAAAATATTACTATGTGTTTTTGCCTCCAACGCAATCTTTTTTTCAAAGTCCCTCTTTGCCTTCCTTATCAGTGCTTCCTTCCTCCTTTTTTAATAGATGGAATATATTTGGCCTGGGCTTCCAGGATGGCATTTTTGAACAGCATCCACGCCTGATGTAATTTTTTGACCTTCGCAGCTGCTCCTCAGGTTTTATTTTCACCATTGTTCTCATTTTATCATAATCTCATTTTTGAAAGTTAAATACTAACATATTGGATTTCTTGTATGTACTTACCCCAAAGCCGATATCAAATCTGATCATATTATGATCACTGTTATCAAGCGGCCCCACCACCATTCCCTCCTGCACCAGATCATACGCTCCACTAAGGACTAGGTCTAGAATTTTTCCTCTTCTTGTTGGCTCCTGTACCAGCTGCTCCATAAAGCAGTCCTTGATTTCATCAAGGAATTTTACCTCCTTAGCATGCCCATTTACCCAGTCAATATTGGGGTAATTGAAATCACCCATTATTATTGTTGCCCAATTTGCTAGCCTCCCTAATTTCTGATTCTACATCTGTCTGTTCATCCTGGCTACGTGTATGTTAGTACACTCCTATCACTATCCTTTTCCCCTTAACACATGGAATTTCAATCCATAGGAATTCCCAAGAAGTGTTTTGTTTCCTGCAGAATTTTCAATCTATTTGATTCAAGGCCCTCTTTAACATACAATGCTACCCCTCCACCAATTTGATCCACCCTACGATATAATTTGTACCCTGGTATGATAGTGTCCCACTGGTTATCCTCCTTTCACCAGGTCTCAGAGATGACTTATATATAATTTTTCATTTAGTGCAATATATTCTAACTCCCCCATCTTATTTCTTAGGCTTCTGGCATTGACATATAGACATTTCAAACTATGTTTGTTGTTCTTATTTAAATCTTGCTCAGCAGTTGACAGTGTTAATTTGCAATCTTTTGTCTGCTTTTTATTTAAAGACATCTGGTCTATTATGGTCTCTATTGCAAACTTGCTGACCTGGTCTATTATGGTCTCTATTGCAACCTCGCTATCAGGATACCCTATCTTCCCTGTTTTGGTGATATCTTTGAAAGATACCTTATTCCGAACCATGAATTTCTGAACCACTGTCTGCCTTCTCCCATGTTCTAGTTTAAAAGCTGTTCTATCTCCTTTTTAAATGCCGATGCCAGCAGCCTGGTCCTATCCTGGTTAAGGTAGCGCCCATCCTTCCGGAATAGGTTCTCCCTTCCCCAGAATGTTGCCTAGTTCCTTACAAATCTAAGACCCTCCTCCCTGCACTATCACCTCATTTACACATTGAGAATCCGGAGCTCTGCCCGTCTCATGAGCCCTGCGTGTGGAACAGGTAGAACTTCAGAAAATGCTACTCTAGAGGTTCTGGATTTGAGCTTTCTACCTAATATCCTAAATTTGGCTTCCAGAACCTCTCTCCCACATTTTCCTATGTCACTGATACCCACATGTACCAAGACAGCCAGCTCCTCCACATCACTATCTAAAATCCTATCTAGGTGACAAGTGAGATCCTCCACCTTTGCACCAGGCAGGCAAGTGACCAGGCAATCCTCATATCCACCAGCCACCCAGCTATCTACATGCCTAATAATCGAATCACCAAATACAACAGCTGTCCTAACCCTTGCCTTATAGGCAGTAGCTTCTAGAGACACATCCTCGGTGCGAGAGGATATTGCATCCCCTGGTGGGTAGGTCCTGGCTACAGGATTACTTCCAGCTTCACCAGGGTGATGCTCTCCTTTTAGAATACCTCCCTCCTCCAAGGCAGCACAGGGGCTGCCAGACTGGAGGTGGGACTTCTCTACAATGTCCCAGTAGGCCTCCTCTATATACCTTTCGGTCTCCCTCAGCTCCTCCGCTAGTCTAGCCTCAAGAGAATAGACTCGTTCTCTGAGAGCTAGGAGCTCTTTGCATCAAGCACACACATATGACCTCTCACCAACTAGGAGATAATCATACTCAATGCAAAAGACTGGATAGCACCCCTCTCACTGCTGGACTGTATTATAGAGGTAGACTCAAACCCTCTGTATGTCGAGCAGGGCTCCTATGAACTCCAATTGCAGGACAGGGTGGAGCCGGGTTGGTATAGTTTAAAACAAACCCTAGTAGCTCAAGTACCCGAATAGTCATCCGCATGGAATCCTGCACACCCTCCTCCGATGTGCTCTTCACCAGCCAATCATCGAGATACAAGAACACATGAATTCCCAATCTGCATAGCGATGCAGCAAAACAGCTAGACACTTGATGAAGACCCTGGGAGCTGATGCAAGGTCAAAAGGTAACACATGGTACTGAAAGTGATGTGTTCCCAGTCGAAATTGAAAATATTTCTGGTGGGCTGGAAGTATCGGAATGTGGGTATATGCATCCTTTAAGTCCAGAAAGCATTGCCACTCATTTTTCTGAATCATTGTGAGAAGGGTGCACAGGGAAATCATCCTGAACTTTTCTTGGACTAGGAATTTGTTCAGGGCCCTTAGGTCTAGGATGGAACGCATCCCCCCTGCACAAGGAAGTACCTGGAATAGAATCCCTGCCCTTCTTCCCCTGGTGGAATGGGTTCGACCTCATGGGCCTTGAGAAGGGCAGAGAGTTCCTCTGTAAGTACCTGCCTGTGCTGAGAGCTGAATGAATGAGTTCTCAGTGGGGCAATCTGGAGGTTTGAGATGCCAATTGAGGGCAAATCCGAGACGGACTATTTGAATAACCTACCAGTCAGAGATTACAGAAGGCCACCTTTGGTGAAAACATTTTAGCCTCCCTCCAACCGGTAAGTCATCTAGGACAAACACTTTTACTGCGGCTATGCTCTGTTGGAGCCAGTCAAAAGCTCGTCCCTTGCTTTGCCGGGGGAGCAGCAGGGCCCTTAGGCTGAGTAGGCAGGTGAGCTGAAGAGTTGTACCTATGCCTAGGATAGTAATAGGAACTCCTCCTTGGCTTGCCAAAAGTCCTCCTAGCTGAGGAGGCTGATGTAGAAGGCGCCCGGTGGGAGACAGAAGAGATAGTATCAGTAAATTTTTTTTATTTGGTCAGCGACCTCTTCAACTTTTTCTCCAAAAAGGTTGTCCCCCAGCACGGGGCATCCACCAACTTCTGCTGAACAGAATGTTCCAAGTCAGAAATATGCAGCCATGACAGTCTGTTCATTGCAATACTTTGAGCAGAGATCCTGGATGCTACATCAAAAGTGTCATAAGTGCTGCAGGCCAAGAACTTTCAACATGCCTTCTGCTGACTGGGGAAAAGGCTCAGCCTGTGCGGAGGGAGTGTATCAACCAAGTCTGACAGCTGGCGCACCGCACCGAGTTTTGCAAGTAAACACTCATGAAGAGCTGGTAGGATTGCATACAGGAAATGAGCATTGAAGCCTGCTACATGTTCCTCCCTAAAGAATCCAGGGTTTTGGCTTCTCTACCTGGGGGCACCAAGGCATAGTCCCTGGAACTCCTGGCTCTTGAAAGCGGATTCACCACCATGGAATTGTGAGGCAACTGAGGCCTATCAAAACCAAGCACACTGTGGAGCCGATACTGGGTGTCAATCTTCTTTGGCATGACAGGGACCGACAGAGGGACTCCCAGGTCCTGACGAAGACTTCTTTGAGTACCTCATGGAGAGATGCAGTCACAGCCTACTTAGGAGGAGATGTGTAGTCCAGGACCTTGAGCATCTTGGCCCTAATGTCATCCTCCACTTCCAAGGGAAATGGAATGGCATCAGCCATTTCCTTTCCAAAGATGGAAATGAAAGGCTCTCCGGAGGACACTTTTTCCTTTCAGGTGGAGGGGAGGGTTCAGAGGGAATCACATAAGACTCATCCAAGGAAAAGTACCTGGGACCCTCCTCTGAATCCAAGGGCTCCTCTTCGGTGTAAGACAGTATCTCCTGATGGGGTTGTCAAGACCAAACCTGCCTCAGTGTCGAGGAACCATGTCCTCGAGAGCGGCATCGAGAAGTCGACTCCCATGTTGACTCCAGCGAAGCTTCCTCCACCAACGTTGAGGGAGTGCCGGCTTGTGTGGCAGTCAACAATGGGACCACAAATAGCGTCAGCATCAGAGGCTCCACCAAAGGCTAATGTCCAAGAGGAGCCGCAACTGAAGGCAGGGTAGGTGCAAGCACCTCCAATGCTCATGCACACCGTTGCATAAGGCCATCCAACAGCTCAGGGAGCAAGACCCGGATGCACTCATCAAGGGCTGACACCAGGAAAAGCTGGGGTGCCGGCTGAGGCACAGGTTGCAGAAATGCTGGGGTCGATGCGGGAGCTGGATCTTGCCTGCTAGGAAACAGGCGTATCGGTACCTCCTGTATGGAAGGGGAGCAGTCCTCTCAGTGCCGATGGTTCTCGGGTGCCGAATCCTTCGACACCCCAGAGTTCACAGAACCATGTGTCGAGGGTAACCAATGACGATGCTTCTTGGCCGTCGCCCAAAGCATTTCACAAAGGCTCCTCAGTGCCAACGAGGATGATGTCGAACCCTTACATTACCTCAGGGTTGGGTTTGATAATAGACGGTCACGGGACCCTGCACAGGGGGAGGCCTCAAGGAGGCAGCTAGAGACCCATTCGATGCTTCACTGCTCCCAGTGTCTACGGGTCTAGTAGCAGCCATGCTAACCGACGCTCCCGATGCTAGTGCGATGCTCGACGTAGATGCCGTCTCCAACCTCAATGCCGATGTCAACGTCAAGGAACCGGACTTGGCTGCAAAAATCTTCTTTCATTGAGCCTCTCTGGAAAGCTGGGCCCTCTTCTTCATACGAAGACAGAGAACACCAGTTTGCAGGGTTATTGTTGGGCCCAAGACACTGCAGACAACAAGAATGGATGTCTTTCCCAGAGATTGTCAGATTGCACCAGGTACAGCGCTTGAAACCACTGTGAAAAATCCCGGCCGAAGTCAGGGCCTAAAAGTGGCCTGATGTTGATAGTAAAAACAAATAAAACTTAAAACCGGGCAAAAAAGTTCTAAGAAATTAAAAGGAAGGAAAATGAAAGTTCCAAAAACAGGAACACAATTTAGAAATGAGAACATAGTCAGAAGGCACAAAAATAGCTCTCTAAGACCGAGCAAATGAGATGGTAAGAAAAAGCACCTTCTCCTCAGGTGGAAAAAGAAGAACTAAGGAGTCCACATTCATATGATGGGCGGGAAGGCACTCGCACATGCACAGCTTGCACTCCTCAAAGCTTATTTAGCTTTGGTAAATGCCAGATTGGGCGATGTGGATCAGCGTCACCCACTTGTGAGAATATAGAAGTCTGCATGTCCCTGGAGAACGATCATAATCATAGTGTGCCAATCTTGCCTGAGTTTCAGCAAAGTCATCTCTATGAGAGGAATGGGAAGATACGCATACAGAAGATCCTGTCCACAATGCAGGAGAAAGGCATCTGACACTAGTCTGCTGTGTGACCCGAGGAAGCAGAACTGAGGGACCTTGCTGTTGAGATGAGTGGCGAAAACATCCACTGAGGGGGCGGTGCCCCACTCTCGGAAGATCTTCCGGGCTACGCCCTTGTTAAGAGACCACTTGTGCGGTTGTAATATCCTGCTCAATCTCTCCACCAGGCAGTTGCTCTTGCCAGGAAGGTAAGTGGCACTAAGGTCCATCCCATGAAGAAGAGCCTACTGCTACATGCCTACTGCTTCCTCACACAAGGGGTAGGATCCCATACATTCCTGCTTGTTGACACAGAACACTGCAACCTGGTTGTAAGTCTGAATGTGGACAATTTGGTTCTGGAGTCAATCTCTGAAAGCTTTTAGAGAGTTCCAAATAGCCCGGAGCTCAAGGAGAATGATGTGGAACTGGACCTCCTGTGTGGACCACTGGCACTGAGTGTGAAGCCCATCCACATGGCCGCTCAATGACAGGTGCACTGGAATCACTTCCACGGAGGGGAGCGGTCCTCCCAATGCTGCACTTCTCGGGTATCGGACAGTCTGATGCCTCAGTGCTCATAGCACCATGTGTCAAAGAAGACAGATGCTTAATCTTCTTTGGCTTCCCCCAATGCAAAGAACTTCAGTCCCCTGGTGCCAATGAGGATGACGCTGAACCTGAGCAGTGTCAGTGCCCAGTGTCGAGACAAGCGGAAACCCACTTGATGGCGGTGCACTCCCAGTGGATGTCGATGTAGGAGAAGCCATGGAGGTCGATGCCACCAATGCTAAATACGATGGTCCAGCCTTCAAACAGCCAAATAAATGCTCCATTTGAGCCAATTACACACTCTGGGTTCCCAACTGCATATGAAACAGAGATCACAAACACAGGGGGTCATGATTTGGCCCAAGGCATCCGATGCAGTTCTGCAGGTCCATACAGAAATCACTTGCCTATACTTGGCACACTGCTGGAAGCCACTGGGGGACTTCTTGAACATCAAAAAAGAATATTGGCTAAATTAAACTCTTCAATCTTGAGCTACAAGAGAAAGAAGTGTTCAAATTCAGGACAGGGCTGCAGCCTAACTGCGCAGCCATTCACGAAAAGAATGGAAACTTAAAATGCAGAAAAAGAACTAAAAAGAGTAACAGGAAAGTAACTGAAGAGGGAAAAAGAGAAAACGCCCACATGGGACGGCACTCACTGAAATCAAGAGCACAGCTTGAGGAAGAGAACACAAAGTGTGTACTTCCAGCGCTGCGAAAAAAAAAAAACAAAGGCTGGAGGACGTGCACTCCCACATCGGGCGAGAAGGCACCAGCGCATGCGCGGTGGGACGCAGCTAGAAAGTCCTACACTGTAAGCTAGTTAGCGTCCGCACCAGGCTCCGTCAGGATAATGTCACCCAAATGTGAGACCTGCTTGTCCTCGGAAAACTCGTTCATTTCAGTACAAATTTGTGAGTCCTCCTGGAATACAGAAATACCTACTGTAATTAAATATATAAATGACCTGCAAGCCTGAGGGCTATTGTAATGGTGGGCCTTTAGGTACAGTAGGTTTTCCATGTTCCTGGAGGGTTCACCATATAATAAGAAGGGAAATACCTACTGTATCTGAGATGTAATGTGCCTTGAGCTAACAATGAAAAGTATACCATGCTGAGTCAGACAAAGATTCATCAAATCCAGCAATTTGTCTTTGGCAGTGGCCAATCTGTATCATTAGAAAGTACCCAGCAGATTCCAATGACTGCATCAATTTAGATCCCAATGACTACATCAGTTTCTTGCATCTCCCTCTCAGTGGAGTGGAGGAATAGCCTAATGGTTAAAGCAGTGCGCTGTGAACCAAGGAAGTTCAGTTCAAATCCCACTGCAGCTCCTTGTCATCTTGGGCAAGTCATTTAGCACCTCTTATCAAGCCGCACAGCAATGCCAGCATTACTGCACCAGCAGCTGCTAGCACGGCTTCATAAAAGAGGCCCTTAACCCTCCATTGACTCAGGTACAAACTTAGGGGTCTTTTTACTAAGCTGTGGTAAAAAAATGGACTTAGCCCATCCTAACACAGAACTTTCCCACATGCTAAATGCATTTTTACCATGGTGGGAAAATAAGGCATTTTACATTTTTTAATTTGCAGGTTGAGCACAGAAACTCAAAATAATTAAAGTGGGAGCACTTACCACTAAGGGAGCACTAAGGGCTTCTGTGTCAACCCCACATTAACCAGTTAGTGTGCACTAATGTGAACACACTAGCTGGTTAGCACTTCCACACCTATTCCCTGTCCATGCCACACCCTCTCCCAAAAAACAATTAAAAAAAATAAACAGCACACAATTAGTAAACACAAACAGGGATATTACCAAAGGATATTTTAGTGCATCCTGTAGTAAGCCTTTTTTTTGGCTCACTAAGCCACATTAGGGCTTAACACAACTTAATAAAAGGTGTAAGCCTTCTGAGGAAAGGTACATTTATTATACCTGAATGTAAATCACCTTTATTTACAACCAATACAGGCTTACGCTCTATAACAGGAAGTACCAGTGGGCTACCGCAGCAGCCCGGCGGTACTTCCCACGAATATTCAGCACTTAACTGAGTAGGGTAACCACATAAATCACAGTCGTATCTTTGGGCCCCTTTTACTAAGGCACACTAGCAGATTTAGCGTGCGCTAATGATTAGCATGCACTAAATGCTAAGATGCCCATAAGAATACAATGGGTGTCTTAGCATTTAGTTCAAACTCACTTTCAGCGTGCGTTAAATCCTCTAGCATGCCTTAATAAAAGGGGCCCTTTACGCTAAACCACAGCCACTTAAGTTCTGACTATCAATATATCCAGTTATGTGTTAGCTGGCTCCACATCAACCAGATATTCAATGCCGAAGCTCAGACATGGCCCAGCACTGATTATCTAGGAATAATGATGGCAGCAGTCAGCAGAACGCTCACCACCACCGGCTGAATATCCAATGAAGTAAATTATTAAATGGGACAGCCACAGTTATCTCCCTCACAAAACTGGTGAAAAAGAGCACCTCTAAAGAAGATTTTCATCTCTCTTAAGGAAGTGAGAGTTCAGAAGGGATTCCTTATGAATCCTCCTCCTAGGAAAAATGTGGATCCTCATCTGAGTCCCAAGAACAGTCCCAATCAGACTCCACCTCATACTGAGGATCAGGGATTCAGTCTGCTCTGGCCTCGACCTAATGGAACAATGTCCACGCTTTAAAGAGCGTCGAGGTGCAGTCCTTCCCTCAGTCTTTGGGAAAGCTTCCTCCCCAATGATTCCAACACCTTGTAATGAGTTGGTGTCAAGGATCTAGGAGCCAGAATCAATGGAGCCTCAGAGAGGGCCCTGTTTACTAAGCCGTGCTACAGGCATGCAAACTTTTAGCGCACGCTAAAAATTAGGAATATAATGGATGTCTCTATCATTAGCGCACGCTAAAATGTTAGCATGCCTACAGCACGGCTTAGTAAACAGGGCTGTTAGTGTGATGGTGAGTGCATAAAGACATAAGAATAATTTAGTCAGATATCAGTATGCAGATTTTCAGTCAAGCTATGCTCTACAGCTTGAAAGTTCAATATGCCAGCATAATTTTATATGGATAAATTATCTGAATAAATTTATTCTTGTTATTTCTGCATTCAGATAACAGAAGAACATTGCTACTTTCCTTATAACTTCTAACCCACCCCTTTCCTACCCCTAATTCCTCCCTACCAAAAGGTTATGTTGATGTCCATGCCAGGAAATTTAAAAAAATAATAATTAATTTAAATTTAAATTTAAAAAAAAACCCTACATAGTCAGTAACCAGAACTGACTGCATAGGTTATTCTGAAAATTTGCCCTTATGTATCAACATCATGAAAGGTCTGGTAAAATAACACAGCATTGCACTATTTTAGCATGTGAAAATTTGTAATACTGAATTATTGTATGTTGGTGCAAACCATAATTTTATTTTTCCCTTGGCTGCAGCTGGGAATTTTATGTGTTTCAGGCTGCAACAACACAAAGATAGTGAGGGGCATTTTCAAAAGGTCGTCCAAGTATGACTTAGGATGCCCTCGTGAAGTCAGCCAAAATCAGGTAGGTATAACCGAAAAATAGTATGGACGTCCTTAGACATTCCATTATCGCAGTTCGAAACGCCCAAATCAGGGACGCCCAAAGTACAGCAAAAAGGAAGCCCATCATCCAGAACCGCCAAAGGACGCCCCCAACACACTCTTGCCATAGTCCTTCGGCGGTTTTACGAGAAAGATGTCCTTATGCTGCAAGAAACATGTCTTTGTTACTATATTTTGCACATTAATATTCTTTATATTTCCCATACCTGGATGTCCGCAACTACATGCACTGTACTTGCGGAACATGTGGTTGGACCACATGAACTTAATCTTATCTTAACATCACTATGTATTTGTTTACACTGGAGTCTGCAAACGCATCTCCAGTACTATGTAAGCCACATTGAGCCTGCAAATAGGTGGGAAAATGTGGGATACAAATGTAACAAATAAATAAATATGTGCACATGCACATTCATTAATAGAATCTATGTACTACAAAGGAAAAGCATTCCCACATCAATACAATACTGCACACAAAAGGTACTCTCTGTCCTCATGTCCACCACAATGACATTTATTTATTTATTTATTGCATTTGTATCCCACATTTTCCCACCTTTTTGCGGGTTCAGTGTGGCTTACAATATGATATAAATGATGGAAATACAATTTGTTACAACTTGGTTATGGATTACATTGTGTAGAGTTAAGCGAGACAGTCGAAGTAACGTTAAGGACTATAACGATGGAACATAGACATTGAAACATTGGAAGGGGACAATGGGAGGCT
The DNA here is from genome assembly GCF_901765095.1 of Microcaecilia unicolor. Lineage (NCBI taxonomy): Eukaryota > Metazoa > Chordata > Amphibia > Gymnophiona > Siphonopidae > Microcaecilia > Microcaecilia unicolor. Next base: position 24,709,860 of record NC_044041.1, read on the forward strand.
TAAAGGACAATATTAAGGCATCAAGATATATGGTATACATATTTCTCTGAGTGGAGGTATGAGTGATGTGAGATTATGGGGATGAGATTGCAGAAGTGGATGTATTTATTTATTTTTGTTACATTTGTACCCCGCGCTTTCCCACTCATGGCAGGCTCAATGCGGCTTACATGGGGCAATGGAGGGTTAAGTGACTTGCCCAGAGTCACAAGGAGCTGCCTGTGCCTGAAGTGGGAATCGAACTCAGTTCCTCAGTTCCCCAGGACCAAAATCCACCACCCTAACCACTAGGCCACTCCTCCACTCATGTATGATGCATTAGTGAACAGTGAGTGTGGATTTTATGTGTTTTGGCTCTTTCCGTAGATTTTTTCAAAAAGATGGGTCTTCAATAATTTGCGGAAGGAAGCTTGTACCAATGTAATGGCCCCCCCCCCCCCCCCCTCCCCAATCAGTGCTGTGTGTCTCTCCTATTTGATTTCCAAATGAATTTGTGTGCTGAAGGCAAGAAGGGGCATCACATGACTCCTGCTGTACAAACTTGATATCTAGCAGAAGATTTGACATTCGGAGGGACCTAGAGTCCCTCCGGCGGAGGTTCTGCTGAATCAAGTGGGAGAGCCCTGACATGATCAGGGCAGTGAGACGGAGCCTTAGGGCTCGACATAAGTATTATAAACAGGACACCTGTACTCATATGTAAATGTATTTATTTAATAATACAAATGTGTACAATATCAGTTCCATGTGGCTAATAGGCAACTAGTAAGTCATAACACCTCTGTCCCAGATCAAGGCCTGAGGTTGCAGCTACCCTCCCATGAGTGTGGCTGCAACTTCCAACTAACCTCCTCTGAGATTAATGAGATGACATGCCTCACTTCTGTATCCCCCTTTCTGGGGTGGATACTGTTTCATGATATTCCTGCCTCAGGTCCTACTCTTAGTGGATGTCATTGCCTCATATTAAAGTTATGTGCATTCCCCCCCCCCCCCCCCCCCCCCCCTCCCAAAAAAAAAACAGGTCAGCCAACCATAGTCACAAATCATAATGCAAACGTGCTGCTGACCAATGAGTGTGGTCTGCCAACATATCCTGTGTACTCTGTGTCAGACCAGCTTCCAGGGTTCCCTGTCATGTCATCTCATGCATCTCACACCCCATGGGTATAGCCAAGGGCTCACCACACCTTTCCCCATCCCCCGCCTCAGGCCAGCCAGCTCCTGCACTATGCAAGCCATGTTGGATGTGCTGATCTCAAAGACAATCCTTTCACATACACAGGACAGCAGCAGCAGGAGGAGGAGGCCACAGCATTAGTGGAACAGGAGGAGAAGGCCGAGGAGTTGGAGGCTGAGGAGGAAGAGGAGGAGGAGGCCAAGGTGGACCAATGGGCAGATATGCCTCCTCTGGAGGGGAAGGAGGACCCACCAGCCCCACCAACACCACCAGCTCCAGAAAACACTGCCGCAGTACTGCAACTCCTGCAGCAACTGGTTGCTGTAGTCAACCAGTTGCTGCAGGAGGTGGCAGCACTGCAGCACTCTGTCAAGGTCTGTCAGCAGACTCATAGCCGTCTGATGATGCTTATAATAGAGCTAAAAAGAAGCCACTTGGAGGGACAGGAGAGGGGAAAATGAAGTTGGGGGGCGGGGGGGAGGGAGTTTGTAAATAGTTTGTAGAAATACAATTTTACACTTTTTGCACCAACCAGGGTCTGTGTGTGTACTTTGTGCACTACATATGTGGTATTATCAAATGCTGGGGTTGATGTGAGAGGAGTCAGCAATCTGGGTTGCAGACAGGTGAACTGTGACAGAGAAACTTTGGTACATATATGATAAGTGTGGCCATACAGAAGGCCACCTGTTCCTTCCAAACTGCATGGCTGTATGGTAAGGGAGGGGAAGGCTGGGTGGGCATTTCTGTTGAGGAACAGAAATGCCCATCCAGCCTCTCCCCCCTTACCATAAAGCCCTACAGCACAGAGTTGTGTAAATAAAGCTAAGATACTTACCTGTAGCAGGTATTCTCTGAGGACAGCAGGCTGATTGTTCTCACATGTGGGTCGACGTCCGTGGCGGCCCAGGAATCGGCAAAAAACTTTGCAAGCAAATTAAAATCAAAGTCTTTCGGGATAGTTCTGTTGCGCGGGTAGCGTGAACGACTTCCCACCCGCCGCGAGCGTGCCTCTTCAGTTTAATCAAAAACCATATAAACAAGAAAACAACAACTCCAAAGGGGAGGAGGGCGGGTTTGTGAGAACAATCAGCACTGCCTGCTCAAAACGACTGTCGCGTCGGGTATCCTGCTGAAGACAGTAGTGAGATATGAATGTGGTTACTGATGACCACGTTACAGCCTTGCAAATCTCGCCAATGGAGGCCGACATTAAGTGGGCCACTGATGCAGCCATGGCTCTAACATTATGAGCCGTGACATGACACACCTCGACACATACCTCAACACACCCACACTCCAATCCTTTCCCCATATCTCTTACTAATGTCCATGCAATTATGTCATCTCTGTTATACTTGTTCCATACTTTGTGTTATACTTTGTTCCATACTTTGTATTATCTCTGTGATACTTTGTATCACACTTTGTAAGCCGCACTGAACTTGCTATCGAGCGGGAAAGAGTGGGATATAAATGCCACAAATAAATAAATAAATGACCCTGTAGAGTCAGCCCAGCTTGGGCATACGTGAAGGAAATACAATCTGCTAGCCAATTGGAGATAGTGCACTTTCCGATGGTGACTCCCCTCCTGTTGGGATTGAAAGACACAAACAACTGGGTGGACTGTCTGAAGGGCTGTGTCCGCTCCACGTAAAAGGCCAATGCTCTCTTGCAGTCCAAGGTATGCAAACTGCTTTCGCCAGAGCGGGTTTGAGGACGGGGAAAAACGTTGGCAAGACAATTGACTGGTTCAGATGGACCTCCGAAACCACCTTAGGCAGGAACTTAGGGTGCGTGCAGAGGACTACTCTATTATGATGGAATTTGATATAAGGTGCATGCACTACCAAGGCCTGAAGCTCACTGATCCTATGAGTGAAGTAACAGCCACTAAGAAAATGACCTTCCAGGTCAAGTACTTCAGATGGCAGGAATTCAGTGGCTCAAAAGGAGCTTTCATCAGCTGCGTGAGTACGACGTTAAGATCCCATGACACTGGTGAAGGTTTAACTGAGGGCTTTGACAAAAGCAAACCTCTCATTAAGCGAACAACTAAAGGCTGTCCAGAGATAGGCTTACCTTCTACACGGCGATGATAAGCACTAATCGCACTAAGGTGAACTCTTAAAGTTGGTCTTGAGACCAGACTCTGACAAGTGTAGAAGGTATTCAAGCAGGGTCTGTGTAGGACAAGAAAGAGGATCTAGGGCCTTGCTGTCACACCAGACGGCAAACCTCCTCCATTTGAAAGAGTAACACTTCTTGGTGGAATCTTTTCTGGAAGCAAGCAAGACTCGAGATACACCCTCTGAAAGACCCAAGGAGGAGAAATTGTAAGCTCTCAACATCCAGGCCGTGAGAGCCAGAGACTGGAGGTTGGGATGTAGAAGTGACCCCTCGTTCTGGGCGATGAGGGTTGGAAAACATTCCAATCTCCACGGTTCCTCGGAGGACAACTCCAGAAGAAGAGGGAACCAAATCTGACGTGGCCAGAAAGGAGCTATCAGAATCATGGTTCCGCAGTCTTATTTGAGTTTCAGCAAAGTCTTCCCTATCAGAGGTATGGGAGGATATGCATGCGGAAGGCCTGCTCTCCAATGAAGGAGAAAGGCATCTGACGCTAGTCTGTCGTGGGCCTGAAGCCTGGAACAGAACTGAGGGACCTTGTGATTGATCTGAGTGGCAAAAAGATCCACTGAGGAGGTGCCCCATGCTCAGAAGATCTTGCGGACTACACCCATGTGCAGTGACCACTCATGAGGTTGCATTACCCTGCTCAGTCTGTCGGCCAGACTGTTGTTTATGCCTGCCAGATAAGTGACTTGGAGAAACGTGCCATGACGGCGTGCCCAAAGCCACATCTAGACAGCTTCCTGACACAGAGGGCGAGATCCGGTGCCCCCCTGCTTGTTGGTGTAATACATGACAACCTGATTGTCTGTCTGAATCAATATGACTTGGTTGGACGGCCGGTCTCTGAAAGCCTTTAGAACGTTCCAGATCGCTCGCAATTTCAGAAGGTTGATCTGAAGACCTTTTTCCTTAAAGGACCAAGCTCCCTGAGTGTGAATTCCATCTACATGAGCTCCCCACTCCAGGAGGGATGCATCCATCGTCAGCACTTTTTATGCCTGAGGAATTTGGAATGGACATCCCAAGGTCAAATAGGATTGAATCGTCCACCACTGCAAGGAATTCCAAAACTCGGTGGACAGTTGGATCACATCATCTAGACTTCCCACAGCTTGATCCACTAGGGTCCACTGAACTGATCTCATGTGTAGGTGTGCCATGGGAGTCACATGAACTGTGGATGCCATATGCCCCAGAAGTCTCAACATCTGCCGAGATGTGATCTGTTGAGACGCTCAAACCATGGACACTAGGGACAGGAGGTTGTCTGGCCTCGCCTCAGGAAGATAAGCTCAAGCTGTCTTTGTGTTCAACAGTGCTCCAATGAATTCCAATTTTTGAACTGGAGTGAGATGGGACTTTTAACAATTGATCACGAACCTCAGTAGTTCTAGCATCTGAATAGTCATTCGCATGGACAGTAGAGCGCCTGCCTCTGAGGTGCTCTTCACCAGCCAATCGTCGAGATAAGGGAACACATGCACTCCCAGTCTGCGTAGCGATGCTGCAACTACAGCCAGGTACTTTGCGAACACCCCGGGCACAGACGCCAGACCAAAGGACAGTACAACGTACTGAAAGTGCTGTGTTCCTAGCCGAAATCGAAGATACCTCCTGTGAGCTGGAAGTATTGAGATGTGTGTGTAAGCATCCTTTAAGTCCAGAGAGCATAGCCAATCGTTCTCTTGAATCACGGGAAGAAGGGTGCCCAGGGAAACCATCCTGAACTTTTCTCGAACCAGATATTTGTTTAGGCCCCATAGGTTTAGGATGGAACGCATCCCCCCTGTTCTTTTTTGCAAAAGGAAATACCTGGAATAGAATCCCAGCCCTTCTTCCCCTGGTGGAACGGGTTCGACCGCACTGACCTTTAGAAGGGCGGAGAGTTCCTCTGCAAGTATCTGCCTGTGCTGGGAGCTGTAAGAATGAGCTCCTGGTGGGCAATTTGGAGGTTTGTATTCTAGATTGAGGGTGTATCCTAACCGGACTATTTGAAGAACCCACCGTTCAGAGGTTATGAGAGGCCACCTTTGGTGAAAAAACATCAACCTGCCCCCTACCGGCAAGTCGTCCAGTACGGACACTTTTAGAGAGGCTATGCTGAACTGGAGTCTGTCAAAAGCCAGTCCCTTGCTTTTACTGGAGAGCAGAGTGGGCCTTAGACGCACGCTGTTGATAAGAACGAGCGTGCTGGGGCTGAGCCTGGGCAGGCTGCTGAGAAGCAGGAGTGTACCTACGCCTAGAGTAGGAATAGGGAACACTTCTCTTCCCTCCAAAATACCTGCTAGAAAAGGAGGCTGTAGCAGAAGGCACCCGGTGGGAGAGAGAATCCATAGCATCATTATGCTTCTTGATCTGATCAACAAGATCCTCTACTTTTTCACCAAAACGATTATCCCCCCCTGGCAAGAAACATCCGCCATTCGCTGCTGGACAGAATGATTCAGGTCAGAGACACGCAGCCATGAGAGTATGCACATCACTTTACCTTGAGCAGCGATCCTGGATGCTACATCAAAAGTGTCAAATGTACCCCTGGCCAGGAATTTTCGACACGTCCTTTGCTGCCTGACCACCTGGCGAAAAGGCTCAGCCAGCTCCGTACAGTTGCTGTATCGAGTCCCGCAAGTGTACGCTCATGAAGAGCTGGGTAAGACTGGATCTTGGTGGCAAGCATAGCGGCCTGATGCGTCTTTCTCCCAAAAGAGTCAAGAGTCCTAGCTTCTCTGCCAGGGGCCACCGAAGCAGAGTCTCTAGTACTCCTAGCTCTCTTGAGAGCGGAATCCACCACCATGGAATTGTAGGGTAATTGGGACCTCACCAATCCAGGTTCACCATGGTATTGAGACTCAGCTTTCTTGGGAACCACAGGGCCAGACAGAGGGGCCGACCAGTTTCACACAAGGACTTCCTTTAGTACCTTATGCAGAGGGACTGTCACAGCCTCTTTAGGTGGAGAAGAATAATCCAGGACCTCGAGCATCTCAGTCCTGGGCTCATCCTCAACCTCCACAGGGAAGGGAATAGCCGAAGAAATTTCCCGGACAAAGGAGGAAAAAGAGAGACTCTCGGGTGGAGATAGTCTTCTTTCCAGCGGAGGGGAAAGGTCAGAGGGAATCCCAAAGGACTCATCAGAAGAGAAGTACCTGGGATCTTCCTCTGATTCCCACGAGCGCTATTGCTCAGTTTCGGATGCAACCTATGTCAAGGTACTCCGACACTGGACCTGCCTCGACGCTGAGGAACGATGTCCTCTGTGGCGATGTTGAGAAGTCGACGCCCGATGCGACTGCGGCGAAGCTCCCTCCACCGATGTCGATGGGGAGTCAACCTGGGTGGCAGACAACGCTGATGATGCAGGCAGCACCACTGTCGAAGACCTCACCACAGGAGAAGAGCCAGACACCGCTGCAGCAGATGGTACAGAAGGCGCAAGCACCCCCAACACCGAAGCTGATTGTCGCAGTAAGCCTTCCAGAAGTTCTGGAAACAAGATGCTCGTTGAGAGCCGCCACTGGAGAAGGCTGCGGGACCGATGGAACAGGCGGTGTCAGAATACGTGGAGGCTTGGGAGCAGGTACCGGGCTGCCAGACGACCGATGCATCGGCACCTCCTGTATCGAGGGGGAGCGGTCCTCTCAGCGCTGACGCTTCTCGGGTGCTGACTCTCTCCACGCCCTGGAGCTCCCGGTACCGTGCATAAAGGTAGAATGATAACGGTGCTTCTTAGCCTTCGCTCGACGCCAGTCATCAAGACTCCTCGGTACCGATAAGGAGGACGTGGAATCCTCACGTCTCCTCGGGGCCAGGTCTGAAGAAGGTCAGTCCCGGGGGGCCTGCATAACAGGAGGCCTCGAGACAGGTGGAGACCCACTCGACGCCTCACTGCTCCCAGCACGAGTTGGCCTCTCAGCAGCCATTACCTCTCTCCTCGACGTCGATGTGCCTGTCGATGTCGAAGCCGCCGACCTCGGTACCGATGTCAATGTCGACGTCGAAGGACCGGACCAGGCCCCAAAAAGCTTCTCTCGTTGGGCCTCTTGAGACCGTTTCTTCATACGAAGACACAGACTACAAGCGGCTGGGCTATTGTCGGGCCCAAGGCACTGGATACACTAAGCGTGGATATCTGTACCTGAGATGGTCCGGTTGCACCGAGTACAACGTTTGAAGCCGCTGGGTGTCTTTGATTACATGGAAGAAAAAACGGCTTTGGCGAAATCGATTGTGCCAAGAAAGAAAAAACACAAAAAAGGGAAAAAAGCCGGCCGCGTCAAAAAAGAAAGGAAACTTTAACAGGGAAAAAAGGAAAAGAAAATACAGGAAACTAAGCTATAAATAGTTTTTTTTTTTTTTAACAAATCAAAAAAGAAAAGAAGCCGAACTTGAAACAGAGAAGTTCTTCCTGGGCCTGAGAGGAGTGATTAGAAAAATAAACCGCACCTCACGGCGGAGAAAAAAGAACTGGAGAGGCACACTCGCGCAGCGGGCAGGAAGTCGTTCGCGCTACCCGCGCAATGGAACTCTCTCAAAAGACTTGAGTTTTATTTTGCTTTCAAAATTTTTTGCCGATTCCTGGCCTGCCGCGGACGTTGACCCACATGTGAGAACAAGCAGCCTGCTTGTCCTCGGAGAAATATCCGGTATACCTGAATGTAACATGTAACTCACCTTGAGCTACTACACAAAAAGGTGCAGCTAAATCCAAATATATAATAGAGAAAGAGAAATATATACATATTTTTATATTAAATATAAAATCACACATACATATATATATATATATATATATATATATATATATGTGTGTGTGTGTGTGTGTATACTGTATATACTTAAAGATAGATAGATAGATAGATAGATAGATATAATATTTAAAAACATTACAATTGAGAAACAAAACATAAATCCAACCAAAATACACAATCAAGTTTTTAAAAAAACAACATAATAAATGAACATTTCATACTAAAAAGCTATACAAGAAAACATTACCTCTTCATAAAACTTAAGTTGTGGTACACCTTCATCTATTTCATTCATACAAAAATCTTTAAATAGCAGAAACCCTAAAAAAGATAAAATGAAAAAAAATAAGAACATTAAGATAGAATATAACCAATTCAATCTCTCTATTTTCTAAAGCCTAATTGTATATATTTATTCATGTGTACAAATGGCAAAATTTAAATACAATTCCTGAGATCTAAACCAATCTATATTCAGGCATTAACTCCTAGATTCTATATATGGTGCTGAGTTTTTGTCGTTGAAATTTACACGCATTATTTAGCTTACAAGTCGATTAACTGTAATTATTTGAGATTAACAATCAATTATTGAAGTTAATTGGCAATAATTGAAATTTGCACGTGCCATCTCCCCACATCCTATTCTATAACCCCACGTGCCTAAACCTCCTAGAGTGCAACGCAAAAGGGGAGTGGCCAGGGGAGTGGAGGGGCGTTCCTAAAAATTGTGGATGGGGTTATAAAATAGTCCCACTTCTGCACTAAAATACACAGAGTTGGGTGCCAGCACTTACACCAGCTTTCAGCTGGAATAAATACTGACGCCCAACTTTTGGCACAGAAATGGACTTTTAACTGCAATTCTATAAACAGTGCTCAACCCACAGCACAATTTATAGAATGCTGCTCCACACCGATTTTTTTTCTGGCACTGAAATTTTGGCACAACAGAAATAGGGTGGAGAGGGCCCAATATCAAGAGATCAGTCACCACACACAAGGGTAAGATGCTCCAAAAAACTTTAATCAGGACCCAACAGCCTTCCTCAGGGGTCAATCAATTGGGATTCAGCAATACATCAACTGAAGGAGCATTTAATAATCAATTAGTAATGATCACAAAAACTCGACCTCAATGTAAGTCATCTTTTGCAATACAGAAAAAGGCATGAACTAAATCCATTTATACAATACCACCCCCCCCCCCCCCAACTGTCTGCAAGGATGTCACTAGTCACCAACAAAGCAAACATTTTTGGAGTGCAACATTTCTAAGGAAACATTTTGGCCAGCTTTGTTGTTTCCTGGAAATATCCACCAAATCACAAAAAAACTACAATATTCAAACAGATGCCTGAATGTTCAGTTCAAATAAATTCACAGATATGATCTGAGGAGGCACATGTGATCTCCTCGTAGAAAGATGCAAAAGGCAATTCTACACATTAGCGCCTAAAAATATGCACCAATTGTAAAGCTTAAGATCTAGAATAATAGCACGTATGTACATGACAGGCACCACTAACTGGAAATTACACGTGTAACCCTGGTCTTACCCGGTATTAGCTCCAGACCCAGGCCACAAACCACAGTCTCCGCTCACGTATAGGCCACTCGTACCCCGCACTTCTTTCCATTATTCATACAATCGAGCTGGGGTAGGTAATGGTCCAAAATAGTGCTCTGGGGATTTGTGAGACACTTTTTCAGTTCAGGGTTCCACTCCACTCTCAAGTCCAGGAACCACACAAAACTTCAGAAGGCTTAATAAGAAACGTCAACCTTTTATTGTAACTTCTGCAACTGGCATACTCTTACTTCAGTGATCCTTATAAGTACATAAGTACATAAGTAGTGCCATACTGGGAAAGACCAAAGGTCCATCTAGCCCAGCATCCTGTCACCGACAGTGGCCAATCCAGGTCAAGGGCACCTGGCACGCTCCCCAAACGTAAAAACATTCCAGACAAGTTATACCTAAAAATGCGGAATTTTTCCAAGTCCATTTAATAGCGGTCTATGGACTTGTCCTTTAGGAATCTATCTAACCCCTTTTTAAACTCCGTCAAGCTAGCCGCCCGTACCACGTTCTCCGGCAACGAATTCCAGAGTCTAATTACACGTTGGGTGAAGAAAAATTTTCTCCGATTCGTTTTAAATTTACCACACTGTAGCTTCAACTCATGCCCTCTAGTCCTAGTATTTTTGGATAGCGTGAACAGTCGCTTCACATCCACCCGATCCATTCCACTCATTATTTTATACACTTCTATCATATCTCCCCTCAGCCGTCTCTTCTCCAAGCTGAAAAGCCCTAGCCTTCTCAGCCTCTCTTCGTAGGAAAGTCGTCCCATCCCCACTATCATTTTCGTCGCCCTTCGCTGTACCTTTTCCAATTCTACTATATCTTTTTTGAGATACGGAGACCAGTACTGAACACAATACTCCAGGTGCGGTCGCACCATGGAGCGATACAACGGCATTATAACATCCGCACACCTGGACTCCATACCCTTCCTAATAACACCCAACATTCTATTCGCTTTCCTAGCCGCAGCAGCACACTGAGCAGAAGGTTTCAGCGTATCATCGACGACGACACCCAGATCCCTTTCTTGATCCGTAACTCCTAACGCGGAACCTTGCAAGACGTAGCTATAATTCGGGTTCCTCTTACCCACATGCATCACTTTGCACTTGTCAACATTGAACTTCATCTGCCACTTGCACGCCCATTCTCCCAGTCTCGCAAGGTCCTCCTGTAATCGTTCACATTCCTCCTGCGACTTGACGACCCTGAATAATTTTGTGTCATCGGCGAATTTAATTACCTCACTAGTTATTCCCATCTCTAGGTCATTTATAAATACATTAAAAAGCAACGGACCCAGCACAGACCCCTGCGGGACCCCACTAACTACCCTCCTCCACTGAGAATACTGGCCACGCAATCCTACTCTCTGCTTCCTATCTTTCAACCAGTTCTTAATCCATAATAATACCCTACCTCCGATTCCATGACTCTGCAATTTCTTCAGGAGTCTTTCGTGCGGCACTTTGTCAAACGCCTTCTGAAAATCCAGATATACAATATCAACCGGCTCCCCATTGTCCACATGTTTGCTTACCCCCTCAAAAAAATGCATTAGATTGGTGAGGCAAGACTTCCCTTCACTAAATCCGTGCTGACTTTGTCTCATCAGTCCATGTTTTTGTATATGCTCTGCAATTTTATTCTTAATAATAGCCTCCACCATCTTGCCCGGCACCGACGTCAGACTCACCGGTCTATAATTTCCCGGATCTCCTCTGGAACCCTTCTTAAAAATCAGAGTAACATTGGCTACCCTCCAGTCTTCCGGTACTACACTCGATTTTAGGGACAGATTGCATATTTCTAACAGTAGCTCCGCAAGTTCATTTTTTAGTTCTATTAATACTCTGGGATGAATACCATCAGGTCCCGGTGATTTACTACTCTTCAGCTTGCTGAACTGACCCATTACATCCTCCAAGGTTACAGAGAATTTGTTTAGTTTCTCCGACTCCCCCGCTTCAAATATTCTTTCCGGCACCGGTGTCCCCCCCAAATCCTCCTCGGTGAAGACCGAAGCAAAGAATTCATTTAATTTCTCCGCTACGGCTTTGTCCTCCTTGATCGCCCCTTTAACACCATTTTCGTCCAGCGGCCCAACCGACTCTTTGGCCGGTTTCCTGCTTTTAATGTATCTAAAAAAATTTTTACTATGTATTTTTGCTTCCAACGCTAATTTCTTCTCAAAGTCCTTTTTTGCCCTCCTTATCTCCGCTTTGCATTTGGCTTGACATTCCTTATGATCTATCCTGTTACTTTCAGTTGGTTCTCTTCTCCACTTTCTGAAGGATTGTTTTTTGGCTCTAATGATTTCCTTTATCTTACTGTTTAGCCATGCCGGCTGACGTTTAGTCTTTTTTCCCTTTTTTCTAATACGTGGAATATATTTGTCCTGAACCTCCAGGATGGTGTTTCCACAGTCAATGATATAAACTCTTCTATAACTCAATTTCAGACTTCTGTCATTCCGTGGGGATCACCTTTACCACTGTACTTCTCAGGAATATATAGAGAAAGCATTTCTTACCAGGCTATTTACAAATATACAGTTTCGCCATTTATGCCTATCCTGCAGCCAGATGCAACCTCAGGGCTATTTTCTCCTCCTCCTGATGAACTCCGTTACCACAGGCACAGATCCATTATGGCTGTCCTCCTTCTGTGGGTGTACCTCGCAGGGCAGCACCTCGGCCTTGGACAGGCTTTTTCCTGCTCCAGACACCGCTTGTGGGTCAGACTCCCCAATCTGCCCAAAGCTCTGGCTCATTCACCAGTTGTTGTAGATAGGTCAACAACTATTCCTTGATTATAGTCCAAAATTAAGGTGGCACTTCAGGATCCCCCTTCTCCTTTAGGTCACTTGGTAGGGGCTTGCAGGCAACCAAACACCTTTTCCCGTTCTAATTCTTCTCTTTTATCTCATCCCAACTCCTCTCAGAGCTGTCGCTCTTCCCCATATGGGCACTTTCTTTCTGCACTTTACTCCAAACACACTCCCCATTGGCTGGGCTTCCTCCCACCCAGGAACTTCCCAGTCACTCCCCCAAGTGACTCGCTACCAGGGCTCACACCTTCAGTAATCCCAACCTAACAAGGGATTACACACGCATAAGAACATAAGAATAGCCATACTGAGTCAAACCAATGATCCATCTAGCCCAATATCCTGTTTCCAACAGTGGCCAATCCAGGTCACAAATACCTGGCAGAAACCCAATTAGTAGCAACATTCCTGAATCCCAAAGATTAACAACATTCCATGCTACCAATCCCGGGGCAAGCAGTGGCTTCCCCCATGTCCATTTCAATAACAGACTATGGACTTTTCCTCCAGGAACTTGTCCAAACCTTTTTTTTTTTTTTAAACCCAGATACACTAACTGCTGTCACCAGCGAGATCCAGAGATTAATTATTCTTTGAATGAAAAAATATTTCTTCCTATTTGTTTTCAAAGTATTTCCATGTACTTTCATTGAGTGTCCCCTGGTCTTTGTACTTTTTGAAAAAGTAAAATATCGATTCACTTCTACCCATTCTACACCACTCAGGATATTGCAGACCCCAATCATATCTCCCCTCAGTCATTTCTTTTCCAAGCTGAAGAACCTTAACCTCTTTAGCCTTTCCTCATATGGGAGGCATTCCATCCACTTTATCATTTTGGTTGCTCTTCTTTGAACCATAAGTGCTAGGCACCATAACATATGCACCAACACAAAAGTGCAAGGAGGTGCAAACTTGAGCAAAGTATGGGCAGGTCACAAGCATGCCTCAGATATATGAATGTAATTTATACAACACTATAAGTTATGGGCCAGATTCAGTAAATGGTGCCCTATTTTTGGGTGCTGAGAAAAATCGGCACTCAGTACTATTCAATAAAAGGAGCTCCAGGATGAGTACCCTTTATCAAATAATGCAATTTCCATGCCCAAATGTGTATGCCAGGAATTATACCTGCTGAAACCAGGTGTAAATCCTGGTGCACAAGTTGGGCATGCTTCCTCAAAATTCTGTAACACTGTGCACAACATTTTGGAATGCCCCAAATCATCCATGTCTCTCCCATGGCTATGCCCCCTTTGGGTTGCACACAAGAGGATTTAGGTGTGGTTTTTATACAATCGCACCTAGATAGTTGAATGCGCAACTCTAAATGAATGCCAAATAAACACCAGTAATTGCTTTTTAGCAGCCAATTATTGGCCATTAATAGGTCTTGAACTAAATGAGTTGCAAGCACAAATTTGGTGCCCATTTTTAGGCGCCCTTTACAGAATCCTGGAGTGTGTCCACTTTAGGACACAATTAGACACCAAGAATTAAAACTGTCACTGATTTAGTGTGATTGTTGGCATCTAACTTTGGTACACCAATGGTCACTTATGCCAGTATTCTATAACAGAATCTTCGCACCAAGATACGGTTATAGAATTGATGCTGAACGCAAGGCATTGGGGCACCTAAATCTTAGCATCAATTTATAGAATTGCCACAAATTGTTTACATTTTCTTATGCACCCATCATTTTCAGTAAAGTCTGAATGAATTTGTCAGCAAAATATTTCCTATTAATACTTTCATAAAATGCAAATATTTTGCATATGCTGAGCTACAAGTAAACAATTAAGGGTGTACTTACTGTTTATTTATTATTAGGATTTACTTACTGTCTTTTTGAAAGAATTCACTCAGTTAATCAGTAGGAGAAAGGCATCCAATGCTAGTCTGCCATGAGATCTGAGAATGGAACAGAACTGGACTTTGTTGTTGAAATGAGTGGTAAAAAGTTCCACTAAGGAGGTGCCCTACTCTCAGAAGATCTTGCAGGCTACACCCATGTTGAGAGACCACTCGAGCGGTTACAAAACCTTACTCAACCGTCCTCCAGGCAGTTGTCCTTTCCTGCTAGGTATGTGGCTCAGAGGACTATTCCGTGAAGGAGCGCCCACTGTCACATCCTCAATGCTTCTTGACACAAGAGGTTGGATCCCATTCACCCCTGCTTGTTCACTTAGAACACTGCAACCTGGTTGTCCATTTGAATGAGAATAATTTGGTTCTGTAGCCAAACTCTGAAAGCCTTTAGAATGTTCCAAATGGCCCTCAGCTCAAGGAGGTTGATATGGAGATCTGTTTCCTGAGCAGACCAAGTCCCTTGGGTGTGAAGCCCATCAACATGAGATCCCTATCCCAGGTTGGATGCATCTGTTAGCACCTTCTGAGGAGGTGGAATTTGGAACGGTAGTTCCTCAGTCAAATTCGTTTCAATTATCCACAAGAGAAGGACATGAGTCAACTCTGGAGGAACCTGAATTACATACATTAGAGTCCCAGCCACCTGAGACCACTGGGAACCTAGGGTCCACTGGGCATCTTTCATATGGAGGTGTGCCAAGGGAGTGACATACACTCTTGAGGATCTCAACATCTGCCATGCTGTGACCTGATTGCTACTTCAGACCTGTGAGGCAAGTGTTGTCAAGGTCT
Source organism: Microcaecilia unicolor (assembly GCF_901765095.1). NCBI lineage: Eukaryota > Metazoa > Chordata > Amphibia > Gymnophiona > Siphonopidae > Microcaecilia > Microcaecilia unicolor. The sequence goes on from NC_044041.1 coordinate 24,725,015, forward strand.
CTATCCTCACTTGTTTAAGAAAAGCCTGAGCCTGTATGTATCGAGCAGGGCTCCTATGTACTCCAGTTGCTGAATCGGGAGAGGGTGGGACTTGGGATTGTTTATGACAAACCCTAGTAACTCCAACACCCAAATAGTTAGACGTACTGACTCTGTTGCTCCCTCCTGCGCTCTTGACCAGCCAATCGTCCAGATAGGGAAACACATATATTTTCAGTCTGCTCAAATATGCTGCAACTACCACGAGGCACCTGATGAATACCCTGGGAGTTGACACAAGGCCAAATGGCAGAATTCAATAGCGGTAGTGGTGTTTCTCTATTCAGAATCTGAGATACTTCCTGTGACTGGGAAGTATCAAAATGTTGGTATAGGCATCCTTTAAGTCCAGAAAGCATAGCCAATCTTTTTCCTGAATCACGAGGAGAAGGGTGCCTAGGAAACATCATCCTGAACTTTTCTTCAGGAATTTGTTCAGGGTGCTTAAGTCTATGATGGGATGGAATCTCACCATTTGCTTGGGCACAAGCAAGTACTTGGAATAGAATTCCTTCCTTCTTCCCCTGGTAGCATGGGTTCGACCACATAAAAGGGCAGAGATTTACTCTAAAAGGACCAGTTTGTGCAGAGAGCTGATGAATGATGCTCTCAGTGGGCAATTTGGTGGTCTTTGATGACAATGCAGGGCATAACTTAGACAGACTATTTGAAGACCCCACCGGTCGGAGGTTACAAGGGGCCACCTGTGTTAGAAAAAATTCAGCTTCCCCCTACTGGTAGGCCATCCAGGACAGTTACTTCGAATGTGGCTAGGCTCTCCTGGCGTTGGCCAAAAGCTTGCCCCTTGCTTCGACAGGGGAGCCTGCTGGAACTTCTCAGGTCGGGACTGGTGAGGCCGATGTATCTGGGCCTGGGGGTTCTGGGCAGAGTGAGAAGGCTGCGGAAACCTACACCTTTGAGAGTAATAGGGTCACTACCTACGTTTGTACCTAAGACAGTGGAGAGTTAAGTGACTTGCTCAAGGTCACAAGGAGCTACAGTGGAATTTGGTTCTCAACCCGCTGCTATCCTTCTTGTACTATTGCTTTTAATTTCTAATTGTTGATACACCACATTAGATTGCTTTCAAACTATTGTGCATCCAGCTGCATTCTTCAAAAATTTCATACAGATTTTCTGAGTCTGTGCATGAGAAACTATTAGCTTACACTGTACTAGGATTTGATCATGTTTAACTGTGAATTGACAGGCAGGTGGTACCTTATAAACTAACCAATTTATTGAGATATGAGCATTTAAGGACCAACATCCACTTCAACAGATGCATGAAGTGAGATTCGGGAAGTGGGTACATGTACACGAAGATGCATGAAAGATGAGATGGGATATAAAATATTGAAAAGGGCAGGGCATAGAGTGGAAAGGGAGTGATAATAGCAGCATGGTTCAGTTAAATGACAATTATGGTGAGAGAGCACAAAGATAGGATGATCTCAGAATAATTGTCCAGTTATACCTGTAGTGAGCTGTGATTCCACTCAGGCCTAGGGTGATGGTGTTAAGTCTTTTAATGAGTTCCAGTTCAACAAGTTTCATGCTGGAGTGTCCCTTTGAAGTTCTTTTGCTGAGTATGGCAAAGTTAAGCTCAGACAGAGTGTCTTGAAAGATGTAAATGTTCTCCTACTGGTCTTTCGAATGTTCCCATTTCTAATTTTAGATTTGTGTCCATTTATTCTTTTTGTTAGAGATTGACCTGTTTGTCCTGTATAGACAGCAGAAGACAATGCTGGAAGATGATGGCATATAATACATTTGAGGAGGAGGAGGAGGAGCAGGCAAATGATTCCCAGATGTTGTAGTTGATAGTATTACCTGGGTGAATGTGGAAACAGAGTTGGATCTGGGTTTCTGGCAAGGTCTAATCCCTGAATGACTGTCATTGCAGAACAGTTTGTGGTTGCTGGTATCTATTTCAGGTTAGGGGGCTGTCGGTACACAAACGTGGGAACGCAATCCAAGACCTGTGAGAGGAAGACATCATTGTACTGTATATGTACCCATTTCCTGACCTCCCTCACTAAGAATACATTATATAGTGGTAGTTAATGCCAAAAGCAAAGATTCAGTATTGTGAAATGGCCGGAAGCCATACTGATAAGACTGTAAGATAGAAAATTTCTCAATATAGGCCATTAACTGTTTTGAAACTACAGATTCTGTAAGTTTTGTAAAAAGAGAAATATTAGCAATTGGCCTATAATTTGATGGTAAAACACTAGATTCTAAAGATGTAGAGTTAATAAGCGGTTTAAGAATTATTTTACGCATGAGGAGAAAAAAAACACACTTTAAGTAATGATTTATAAAGATAGAAAGCCAACGAGACACATCAGGAGGGAGTGTTCTAAAAATCATAGCTGGGAATACATCTAAAGGACAGGAGGATAGACCTAATTTAGAGATCAAGGAGACTACAGAAGCATCAGTAACATATGTAAAAACTAGCCAAGACCTGTCAACATGAATATTTTGATCCTCCTGAGAATAAAAGTCACAAGCTTGTAGTGAAGCAGATTGACCACAGACTTTGAAGTGTGTTAATCTTCTCTGAAAAATAATCTGCCATATTTAGAATCAGGGCAAACAAGTCTTTAAAGAGTAGAGATTAAATTATTCCAAAGCTTGGGGACAGACTTAAAAATCTCAATATGTATACATAAGAACATAAGAGTAGCCATACTGGGCCAGACCAATGGTCTATCCAGCCCGCTATCCTGTTTTCCAAACAGTGGCAAAGCCAGGTCACAAGTACCTGGCAGAAACCCAAATCATGGCAACACTCCATACTACAAATCCCAGGGAAAGCAGTTGCTTCCCATGTCTTTCTCAATAGCAGACTATGGACTTTTCCTCCAGAAATTTGTTCTAACCTGTTTTAAACCCAGATACACTAACCGCTGTTACCACATCCTCTGGCAAAGAGTTCCAGAGCTTAACTATTCGTTGAGTGAAAAAATATTTCCTCCTATTTGTTTTTAAAGTGTTTCCATGTAACTTCCTTGAGTATCCCCTAGTCTTTGTACTTTTGGAATGAGTAAAAAGTCGATTTACTTCTACTCATTCTACACCACTCAGGATTTTGTAGACCTCAATCATATCTCCCCTCATCCGTCTCTTTTCCAAGCTGAAGAGCCCTAACCTCATTAGCCTTTCCTCATACGAGAGGAGTTCTATCCGCTTTATCATTTTGGTCACTCTTCTTTGAACCTTTTCTAATTCCGCTATATCTTTTTTGAGATATGGCAACCAGAACTGAATGCAATACTCAAGGTACGGACACACCAGGAGTGATACAAAGGCATTATAATACTTTTGATCTTATTCACCATCCCTTTCCTAATAATTCCTAGCATCCTGCTTGCTTTTTTGGCTGCCGCAAGATTTCAGCATATTATCTATAACAACACCTAGATCTTTTTCTTGAGCGCTAACTCCCAAGGTGGACCCTAGCATCAGGTAACTAAGATTCGGATTATTCTTTCCAATGTGCATCACCTTGCATTTGTCCACATTAAATTTCATCTGCCATTTGGATGCTCAGCCTTCCAATTTCCTAAAGTCTTCCTACAATATTTCACAGTCCGCACGTGTTTTAACAACCTTGAATAGTTTTGTATCATCTGCAAATTTGATCACCTCACTCGTCGTTCCGATTTCCATATCATTTATAAATATCCACACCAGAACCTTGCCTCCTATCCCATGACTCTTTAATTTTCTCAGGAGTCTCTCATGAGGAACTCTATTTAAAGCTTTCTGAAAATGTAGATACACTACATCAACCTTTATAAAGGTGTGGCTCACCTTTATCCACATGTTTATTCACGCCTTCATGCTATTCGGTGGGAAAATGTGGGATACAAATGAAAGAAAAGAAAAGAAAGAAAGAAATTGGTGAGGCAAGACTTCCCTCGGCTGAACCCAAGTTGACTCTGTCCCATTAAACCATGTTTGTCTACGTGTTCTATAATTGTATTCTTTATAATAGTTTTCACTATTTTGCCCAGCACTGATGTCAGGATTACCAGTCTATAATTTCCCGGATCACCCCTAGAACCCTTTTTAAAAATCGGCATCACATTGGCTATGCTTCAGTGGTGTGCTGGTAAATTTTTAACAACAGGCTCTCTCCCCGGTCCACCTCGGGGATCACCCTTACTAACCCCCTCCTCCCACCCTCAAAAACCATCTTTAAAAATATTTTATGCCAGCCTCCATGCCAGCCTCAAATGTCACATTCAGGTCCATGACAGCAGTATGCAGGTCCCTGAAGCAGTTTTAGTGGGTGCAGTGCACTTCAGGCAGGCGGACCCAAGCCCATCCCCCCCTACCTGTTACTCTTGTGGTGGTAAATGTGAGCCCTCCAAAACCCACCACAAACCCACTGTGCCCACATCTAGGTGCCCCCCTTCACCCATAAGGGCTATGGTAGTGGTGTACAGTTGTGGGTAGGGGGGGTTGGGGGGACTCAGCACACAAGATACGGGAGCTATGTACCTGGGAGCAATTTATGAAGTCCACTGAGGTGACCGGTTGGTGTCCTGGCATGTCAGGGGTCCAGTGCACTATGAATGCTGGCTCCTCCCACAACCAAAGGGCTTGCATTTGGTCGTTTCTGAGATGGGTGTCCTTGGTTTCCATTATCGCCAAAAATAAGAAACGAACAAGTCTAAGGACGACCTAAATTTCAAGATTTGGGCGTCTCCGACCATATTATCGAAACGAAAGATGGATGTCCATCTTGTTTCGATAATACGGGTTTCCCTGCCCCTCCATCGGGACATTTTGCAAGGACGTCCTCAGCAAAACTTGGGCATCCCTTTCGATTATGCCCCGCTAAGTGTACTGTTAAATGTTGAAAACAACCTAACAATTAACAAACAGTTTTTGCAGTTATCGCATGCGTTAATTTTAACAAATAACATGCAGTAACTTCAAAATCTTATCACCCTAGTAAATACATCCCTAAATAATGTATGTATTCAGAGCAATAGTAAAAATTATTACAGAAAGCCTGATTTCTTAGCAAATTTGTGTAATACAATACACATTTATCAGAGCTAAGGAATAAGCACAGACATTCTCCCTAATCTTTGAGGGGTCCTTTTACTAAGGTTTGCTACATGATACAAAGCCCATTATATTCCTATGGGCATCTTATCATTTAGTGAGAGCTAATCATTAGTGCATGCTAAATCTGTTAGCACACAATAGTGAAAGGACCTCTAAATCAGAATTGTAACTGGGTCTGTATCAAGCAAAAAAAAAAAAAGGCATTTGCATTTGAGAGGAACAGATTCTTTATTTTATAATGAACCTAGAAAACAGTGGGAGTTTTCAGGATCACATGCCACAATATAAAATGCTCTGTAAATGACCATAGACACAACTATAGCAAATATGACTTCTTAGTTATACCAGTAACTACCCTGGCTGAGTACAAACCCTTTCTCTCCTAGACTTCAGCATGGAGCCAGTACTGTCTCTGAGACAGCAACAAGCTCTTAAAATACAAAATGTCCCTTAGATAGGGATACTGCTTGTAACTTTAAAGTCACTTGAAAGGAAATCATACAGATTCCCACAGTTTGACAGCTAAAACTGATTCTTGCCTGTTGTGTGATTAAAGGCAAATATTTATCTCTCCTTGTATTATTCAAAACTTTTTAAATCTTTCAGCAGTAGGAAAACCCAAATATCTGGGCATGCAATAATCAAAATGCAAACAAAAACATGCTACTATAATGCTCTCTACTGCAGGCAGAAGAGTATCTTGTGAAAGAACGACAAATGACAAATTGACTCCATAATGCAATGTATATTCTGACAAATTAGCACTGGGAAAAAAAACCCTTTTTGTTCCCATAGTAACAACTGATTTCCAAAAGGTTATTGATATTTTTCTTTTCAGCAAGAATTTACATAAATGTAACCCTAATTCTAAAACAAATACCTCTCTACTCTAAAGCGAATGCTACATACCTGTAGAAGGTATTCTCCGAGGACAGCAGGCTGATTGTTCTCACTGATGGGTTGACGTCCTCGGCAGCCCCCTCCATCGGAAAGTTTACTAGCAAAGGCCTTTGCTAGTCCTCGCGCGCCCATGCGCACCGCGCATGCGCGGCCGTCTTCCCGCCCGAAACCGGCTCGAGCCGGCCAGTCCAGTATGTAGCAAGACAATACACTTCAAGGGAAGACTCAACTCCAAAGGGGAGGCGGGCGGGTTTGTGAGAACAATCAGCCTGCTGTCCTCGGAGAATACCTTCTACAGGTATGTAGCATTCGCTTTCTCCGAGGACAAGCAGGCTGCTTGTTCTCACTGATGGGGTATCCCTAGCCCCCAGGCTCACTCAAAACAACAACCATGGTCAATTGGGCCTCGCAACGGCGAGGACATAACTGAGATTGACCTAAAAAATTTACCAACTAACTGAGAGTGTAGCCTGGAACAGAACAAACAGGGCCCTCGGGGGGTGGAGTTGGATCCTAAAGCCCAAACAGGTTCTGAAGAACTGACTGCCCGAACCGACTGTCGCGTCGGGTATCCTGCTGCAGGCAGTAATGAGATGTGAATGTGTGGACAGATGACCACGTCGCAGCTTTGCAAATTTCTTCAATGGAGGCTGACTTCAAGTGGGCTACCGACGCAGCCATGGCTCTAACATTATGAGCCGTGACATGACCCTCAAGAGCCAGCCCCGCCTGGGCGTAAGTGAAGGAAATGCAATCTGCTAGCCAATTGGATATGGTGCGTTTCCCTACAGCCACTCCCCTCCTATTGGGATCAAAAGAAACAAACAATTGGGCGGACTGTCTGTGGGGCTGTGTCCGCTCCAGGTAGAAGGCCAATGCTCTCTTGCAGTCCAATGTGTGCAGCTGACGTTCAGCAGGGCAGGAATGAGGACGGGGAAAGAACGTTGGCAAGACAATTGACTGGTTCAGATGGAACTCCGACACAACCTTTGGCAAGAACTTAGGGTGAGTACGGAGGACTACTCTGTTATGATGAAATTTGGTGTAAGGGGCCTGGGCTACCAGGGCCTGAAGCTCACTGACTCTACGAGCTGAAGTAACTGCCACCAAGAAAATGACCTTCCAGGTCAAGTACTTCAGATGGCAGGAGTTCAGTGGCTCAAAAGGAGGTTTCATCAGCTGGGTGAGAACGACATTGAGATCCCATGACACTGTAGGAGGCTTGACAGGGGGCTTTGACAAAAGCAAGCCTCTCATGAAGCGAACAACTAAAGGCTGTCCTGAGATCGGCTTACCTTCCACATGGTAATGGTAAGCACTGATTGCACTAAGGTGAACCCTTACAGAGTTGGTCTTGAGACCAGACTCAGACAAGTGCAGAAGGTATTCAAGCAGGGTCTGTGTAGGACAAGAGCGAGGATCTAGGGCCTTGCTGTCACACCAGACGGCAAACCTCCTCCAATGGAAGAAGTAACTTCTCTTAGTGGAATCTTTCCTGGAAGCAAGCAAGATGCGGGAGACACCCTCGGACAGACCCAAAGAGGCAAAGTCTACGCCCTCAACATCCAGGCCGTAAGAGCCAGCGACTGGAGGCTGGGATGCAGAAGTGCCCCTTCGTCCTGTGTGATGAGGGTCGGAAAACACTCCAATCTCCACGGTTCTTCGGAGGACAACTCCAGAAGAAGAGGGAACCAGATCTGACGCGGCCAAAAAGGAGCAATCAGAATCATGGTGCCTCGGTCTTGCTTGAGTTTCAACAAAGTCTTCCCCACCAGAGGTATGGGAGGATAAGCATACAGCAGGCCCTCCCCCCAGTCCAGGAGGAAAGCATCCGATGCCAGTCTGCCGTGGGCCTGAAGCCTGGAACAGAACTGAGGGACTTTGTGGTTCACTCGAGATGCGAAGAGATCTACCAAGGGGGTGCCCCACACCTGGAAGATCTGTCGTACCACACGGGAATTGAGCGACCACTCGTGAGGTTGCATAATCCTGCTCAACCTGTCGGCAAGACTGTTGTTTACGCCTGCCAGATATGTGGCTTGGAGCCCCATGCCGTGACGGCGAGCCCAGAGCCACATGCTGACGGCTTCCTGACACAGGGGGCGAGATCCGGTGCCCCCCTGCTTGTTGACATAGTACATGGCAACCTGGTTGTCTGTCTGAATTTGGATAATTTGGTGGGACAGCCGATCTCTGAAAGCCTTCAGAGCGTTCCAGATCGCTCGTAACTCCAGGAGATTGATCTGCAGATCGCGTTCCTGGAGGGACCAGCTTCCTTGGGTGTGAAGCCCATCGACATGAGCTCCCCATCCCAGGAGGGACGCATCCGTGGTCAGCACCTTTTGTGGCTGAGGAATTTGGAAGGGACGTCCCAGAGTCAAATTGGAGCAAATCGTCCACCAATATAGGGATTTGAGAAAACTCGTGGACAAGTGGATCACGTCCTCTAGACCCCCAGCGGCCTGATACCACTGGGAGGCTAGGGTCCATTGAGCAGATCTCATGTGAAGACGGGCCATGGGCGTCACATGAACTGTGGAGGCCATGTGGCCCAGCAATCTCAACATCTGCCGAGCTGTGATCTGCTGGGACGCTCGCACCCGCGAGACGAGGGACAACAAGTTGGTGGCTCTCGTCTCTGGGAGATAGGCGCGAGCCGTCCGAGAATCCAGCAGAGCTCCTATGAATTCGAGTCTCTGCACTGGGAGAAGATGGGACTTTGGATAATTTATCCCAAACCCCAGTAGCTCCAGGAGGCGAATAGTCATCTGCATGGACTGCAGGGCTCCTGCCTCGGATGTGTTCTTCACCAGCCAATCGTCGAGATATGGGAACACGTGCACCCCCAGCTTGCGAAGTGCCGCTGCTACTACAGCCAAGCACTTTGTGAACACCCTGGGCGCAGAGGCGAGCCCAAAGGGTAGCACACAGTACTGGAAGTGGCGTGTGCCCAGCTGAAATCGCAGATACTGTCTGTGAGCTGGCAGTATCGGGATGTGAGTGTAGGCATCCTTCAAGTCCAGAGAGCATAGCCAATCGTTTTGCTGAATCATGGGGAGGAGGGTGCCCAGGGAAAGCATCCTGAACTTTTCTTTTACGAGATATTTGTTCAGGGCCCTTAGGTCTAGGATGGGACGCATCCCCCCTGTTTTCTTTTCCACAAGGAAGTACCTGGAATAGAATCCCAGCCCTTCCTGCCCGGATGGCACGGGCTCGACCGCATTGGCGCTGAGAAGGGCGGAGAGTTCCTCTGCAAGTACCTGCTTGTGCTGGAAGCTGTAAGACTGAGCTCCCGGTGGACAATTTGGAGGTTTTGAGGCCAAATTGAGGGTGTATCCTTGCCGGACTATTTGCAGAACCCACTGATCGGAGGTTATGAGAGGCCACCTTTGGTGAAAAGCTATCAACCTCCCCCCGACCGGCAGGTCGCCCGGCACTGACACTTGGATGTCGGCTATGCCCTGCTGGAGCCAGTCAAAAGCTCGCCCCTTGCTTTTGCTGGGGAGCCGCGGGGCCTTGCTGAGGCGCACGCTGCTGACGAGAGCGAGCGCGCTGGGGCTTAGCCTGGGCCGCAGGCTGTCGGGAAGGAGGATTGTACCTACGCTTACCAGAAGCATAGGGACCAGTCTTCCTTCCCCCGAAAAATCTTCTACCTGTAGAGGTAGATGCTGAAGGCTGCCGGCGGGAGAACTTGTCGAATGCGGTGTCCCGCTGGTGGAGAGACTCTACCACCTGCTCGACTTTTTCCCCAAAAATGTTGTCCGCACGGCAAGGCGAGTCCGCAATCCGCTGCTGGATTCTATTCTCCAGGTCGGCGGCACGCAGCCATGAGAGCCTGCGCATCACCACACCTTGAGCAGCGGCCCTGGACGCAACATCAAAAGTGTCATAAACTCCTCTGGCCAGGAATTTTCTGCACGCCTTCAGCTGCCTGACCACCTCCTGAAAAGGCTTGGCTTGCTCAGGGGGAAGAGCATCAACCAAGCCCGCCAACTGCCGCACATTGTTCCGCATGTGTATGCTCGTGTAGAGCTGGTAAGACTGGATCTTGGCCACGAGCATAGAAGAATGGTAGGCCTTCCTCCCAAAGGAGTCTAAGGTTCTAGGGTCTTTGCCCGGGGGCGCCGAAGCATGCTCCCTAGAACTCTTAGCCTTCTTTAGGGCCAAATCCACAACTCCAGAGTCATGAGGCAACTGAGTGCGCATCAGCTCTGGGTCCCCATGGATCCGGTACTGGGACTCGATCTTCTTGGGAATGTGGGGATTACTTAATGGCTTGGTCCAGTTCGCAAGCAATGTCTTTTTCAGGACATGGTGCAAGGGAACAGTGGACGCTTCCTTAGGTGGAGAAGGATAGTCCAGGAGCTCAAACATTTCAGCCCTGGGCTCGTCCTCCACAACCACCGGGAAGGGGATGGCCGTAGACATCTCCCGGACAAAGGAAGCGAAAGACAGACTCTCAGGAGGAGAAAGCTGCCTTTCAGGAGAGGGAGTGGGATCAGAAGGAAGACCCCCAGACTCCTCGTCAGAGAAATATCTGGGGTCTTCTTCGTCCTCCCACGAGGCCTCACCCTCGGTGTCAGACACAAGTTCACGGACCTGTGTCTGCAACCTCGCCCGGCTCGACTCAATGGAGCCACGTCCACGATGGGGGCGTCGAGAGGTAGACTCCCTCGCCCGCATCGGCGAAGCTCCCTCCGCCGACGTAGTCGGGGAGCCTTCCTGGGAGGTGGCCGCGGTCGGCACCGCACGCGGTACCGACGTCGGGGACCTCAACCTGGGCGATGGACCAGCCGGCGCCACGCTCGACGGTACCGGAGGCGCAAGCACCGCCGGTACCGGAGGGGTAGGGCGCAACAGCTCTCCCAGAATCTCTGGGAGAACGGCCCGGAGGCTCTCGTTCAGAGTGGCTGCAGAAAAAGGCTGAGAGGTCGATGCAGGCATCGACGTCAGAACCTGTTCCGGGCGAGGAGGCTGTTCCGGGCTGTCCAGAGTGGAGCGCATCGACACATCCTGAACAGAGGGTGAGCGGTCCTCTCGGTGCCGATGCCTGCTGGGTGCCGACTCCCTCGGCGACCCAGAGCTCTCGGTGCCAACACGAGGAGGAGACCGGTGTCGATGCTTCTTCGACTTCTTCCGAAGCATGTCACCGGAGCTCCCCGGCACCGACGAGGAGGACGTAGAATCCATCCGTCGCTTCCTCGGGGCCGAGACCGAAGAAGGTCGATCCCGGGGGGGCTGTACCGCAGGAGCCCTCAGGGTAGGAGGAGACCCACCCGAAGGCTCACCGCCACCAGCAGGGGAATGGACAGCCCTCACCTGCACTCCTGACGATGCACCTCCGTCCGATGACATCAGCAGACGAAGTCTCGGTACCACCGACGTCGATGCAGTCGCCCGATGCCTCGGCGCCGATGCAGAGGTCCTATGCCTCGATGCAGTCGATGGAGCGGCAGCCAAGGAAGATGGTCCGGACGCTGACGACGTCGATGCACTCGATGCCTCCGGTGCCGATGCCGACGAAGAGCCCGAGAACAAAACGTTCCACTGGGCTAATCTCGCTACCTGAGTCCGCCTTTGTAACAGGGAACACAGACTGCAGTTCTGAGGGCGGTGCTGGGCCCCTAGACACTGAAGGCACGCAGAGTGCCTATCAGTGAGCGAGATTACCCGGGCGCACTGGGTGCACTTCTTGAAGCCGCTGGAAGGCTTCGATGTCATGGGCGGAAAAATCACGCCGGCGAAATCAAAGGCCGAAATGGCGAAAATTGAAGCACCAAAATTTAAAGGGAGAAAAATCTCGACCGAGGCCAAACTAGGCCTACCCCGACAACGAAAGAAAACTTACGGGGCAAAAGCTGTGAAAATTACGGGAAGGGCAGAAAACCCGAAAGGGTCTTCCGGAACACTTCCGGAGCGCTTCCCGAACTTTTTCAACGAAAAACAAGGAAAAAACACGTCGAAGAGGACGCGCGAGGTCGACTCTCTGGGGCACGAACGGCGTAACACGACCGTACCGAGCGCGGACGAAAGAAGACTGGCCGGCTCGAGCCGGTTTCGGGCGGGAAGACGGCCGCGCATGCGCGGTGCGCATGGGCGCGCGAGGACTAGCAAAGGCCTTTGCTAGTAAACTTTCCGATGGAGGGGGCTGCCGAGGACGTCAACCCATCAGTGAGAACAAGCAGCCTGCTTGTCCTCGGAGAAAACAAAGGAAGAAAGGAGGTTTTAACAAACTAAATTCCAAAAGCATGCAAAAACTGGTAATTTCCTACCTGTTACCAGCTGACTTTTTCCCACATCTTACCACAGATTATAATTAACAGTAAACCACAACAGGTAATTAATTTATCCCACAGGATTATAATTATCAGTAGACCATAGCAGGCAACCAGATTGTCCCTATAGCTTATAATTATCTGTGCAACATATCAGATAAGCGTCTCCTATATAAAATCAAGTACCTTATATTGATTTCCTACTACCAAGCCAATGGCTAAAATGCTATGGAGATAATTCTGTAACTGTGCACCTGGTAGGAGCCTATTCTATAAAGGAAAATAGATGCCTACTTTCCTTTATAGATATTCGCATCCATATATTATATTTCATTTCCTTTGCTTTTGTATTTGTTTGTAAACCACTGTGGTATGTTCTGTATTAAGTTTTGAATAAATAGCAGCAAAACTACATGTTTATAATTTTGGCACATGCACTTACACTAGTAATGGAGCTAGCATGTGTTCACACTTAAATGACAGAGCTGCGTGTATAAATTTAAGTCCTGCCTATCCTCCACTCAGACGTAATCCATGTGTACACATACCTGTAAAATACACGCTGTGTAAGATATACATGAACAGCGCTTAAGTGGAATTTTGGCATTTATGCTTGTTTGTGCACATATATATGACATTATCATAACAATTTATGTGCGTAATTGACATGCAAACGTTAGCACATACTTTACAGAACTACCCCCTATGGGGGTAGCTCTATAAACAGGGCACCTATAATTAGCACCTTATATGCACAAGTGATAGAATACTGGTGTTTATTGATATATGTCCACACATAAATGTGTAAATGCAGTGAAAGTGACTTGAGTATTCTACAATTACAGACATATCCCGTGCAAGTGAAAGGTGGACATTCACATAGGTAGAGTCTGAGCAGGGCAAATGCTTGCGCATGAGTGTTGATGTGATCCTGGGGGGCACTGCTTCACACTCACCTTTCCAGCTGCTCTTTATGGAACTCCATCTCATGGAGACATTGTGGGGTGGCAGGTGCCTCAGGAGCTCTGACTCTAGCACAGAGAAGTTTGGCTCCCTGCGCAAATGCTAGGCCATCCTTCAGGGGTGAGGTGATCACTGAGGGACCTACCCCACAATAGCCAGAACCCTAAAACCAGTCACAGAATCATTACAAGGCAGAATTGGTGTGTAGAGCCTGAGCTCTTTCATTAAAACCTGGGGTCCATGCGTTAATTTTGCCAGACAATGGAAAAAGTGCCAGTACTCAGTACCCCCAATTACCCCCTCCAAAAAAGCCCTGATTTAATGTCACCTTTTGAGATGGAGTTAATTGAAGCTATGCTATCAGCAGTCATGACAGCTAGTGAATGGCACTAACACACATTGAGGGGCATAATCGAAAGGGGCACCCAAGTTTTCCTGAGGACGTCCTCGCAGGACGTCCCGCCGAAGGAGCGGGGAAACCCATACTATCAAAACAAGATGCGCATCCATCTTTCGTTTCGATAATACGGTTGGGGATGCCCAAATCGAGAAATTTAGGTCAACCTTAGAGATGGTCATCCCCCATTTTTGGCGATAATGAAAACCGAGGACACCCATCTCAGAAATGACCAAATCTAAACCATTTGGTCGTGGGAGAAGCCAGCATTCGTAGTGCACTGGTCCCCCTCACATGCCAGGACACCAACCGGGCACCCTAGGGGGCACAGCACTGGACTTCAGCAATTGCTCCCAGGTGCATAGCTCCCTTACCTTGGGTGCTGAGTCCCCAATCCCTCCCCCAAAACCCACTAACCACAACTGTTCATCACTACCATAGCCATAAAGGGTGAAGGGAGGCACCTAGATGTGGGTACAGTGGGTTTGTGGTGGGTTTTGAAGGGCTCACATTTACCACCACAAGTGTAACAGGTAGGGGGGATGGGCCTGGGTCCACCTGCCTGAAGTGCAGTGCACCCACTAAAACTGCTCCAGGGACCTGCATACTGCTGCCAGGGAGCTGGGTATGACATTTGAGGCTGGCAAAAAATATTTTTAAAGTTTTTTTTTTAGGGTGGGAGGGGGTTAGTGACCACTGGGGGAGTAGGGGGAGGTCATTCCCGATTCCCTCCGGTGGTCATCTGGTCACCTTTTTGAGGCTTGGTTGTAACAAAAAATGGACCAAGTAAAGTTACCCAAGTGATCGTCAGAGACACCTTTCTTTTTTCCATTATCGGTCGAGGACGCCCATGTGTTAAGAATGCCCCAGTCCCGCCTTCGGTACACTTCCGACACACCCTCATGAACTTTGGTCGTCCCCGAAACGGAAAACAGTTGATGACACCCAAAATCGGCCTTCGATTATGCTGATTTGGGCGACCCTGGGAGAAGGAAGCCCATCTCCAGATTTGTGTCGAAAAATGGGCGCCCTTCTCTTTCGAAAATAAGCCTGATTGTCACTGGTAGCTAAGCCTTGTTGCCACAGCCCACCCCTACCCAAGTTAAGCAGCTAGCATGGGCTTTCTGCTGTGCTGGCTAGTTGTTAGCGCTGGTCACATTTACAGCTATTGTTTGGTAAAACCCACACTAGATGCTTAACAAATTTAGTAAAAAGTCTTCTTATTTTTTACCTATGGATTGCTTTCAGAGTACCTTAAGAGTTAGGTTGAGCTGGATATATTAGCAGTTCAGTTTATGAACCCAAAAAACATTTTTCTCCATAGGATTTAATTGAGATTGTACATTATTGACTCTTTCAATCATGCACAAACAATATAATCCTGAATTAATGAGAGATTTATTTGGCCACTGAACTCTAACAAAGGGCAGTCAAATAGTTACCAACATATTAGAGACCAAGTAGAAACACAGACTGTGATGAATACAGGCAAAGAAAAATTTCTGGTATCTTCCCAGGAACTGCCTCTTGACTCAGAAGAGAACAAAGGCTACTGCTAGTGTGAGGAGAGTGTGAAAATACAGTGCCAAAAATTTCTCTCAGTGCCCTGCCAAATATTTTCAGACCCTTTTAATCTTTTCCAAACATTTTATTGACTTATTACTGACAACAATAGGTTCTGGTCACAGCCAGTCTTTCCTCACACAGTTTTCATTTTTTTACTTTACTACATTTGGCAAAGTTGTTCAGCATTGCCGGTGGTTGAACAGAAGAGTTTAGAAACATACATAGTAGATGATGATGACGGCAGAAAAAGACCTGCACGGTCCATCCAGTCTGCCCAACAAGATAAACTCATATGTGCCACTTTTTGTGTATACCTTACCTTGATTCGTACCTGTCTTTTTCAGGGCACAGACCGTATAAGTCTGCCCAGCACTATCCCAGCTGCCCAACCAGCAGCCCCTCCTCCCACCACCAGCTCTGGCACAGACCATATAAGTCTGCCTAGCACTATCCCCGCCTCCCACTACCGGCTCTGCCACCCAATCAAGGCTAAGCTCCTGAGGATCCCTTCCTTCTGAACAGGATTCCTTTATGTTTATCCCATGCATGTTTAACAATGAAAGTTCAACTTAATAGATTTTAGAGGTAATTTTATAAAACTTGCACAGCATTTACACATGTAATTTCCCTACACATAGAAAGCTGCTATTTACAAGTTTATATCTGCAATGGGCAGTTTGGAAGGGGGCATGTTGTGGGCATGGTTTGGATGGGTCAGCAAAATACGTATGACTATCTTAGAGCAAGTAAAGTTATGCACACTGTCCCCTTTCCCCCTTCATGGCCATGGAAAGCAGAACACTGCCACAGCTTTAAAGGGGTAATTTGTGGGTCCCTTCCCACCAACCAATGAATGGCCTAGTGGTTAGACCAATGGGTTAAGAATAAAGGATATCTGTTCTCCACTGACAATTCTTATGACCTTGTGCAAGTCATGTTATTTCCCATTGCCTCAGGTACTAGCTTGTAAGGAGGAGGAACTTATTGTAAGGAGAAGCTTGGGGAGGAACTTATTGTACCTACATTTTAAAAAATGCTTTACATTTACATTATTTGGAAGGATGGATTAAAAAACCAAATTTGTCATTAGCAATGCACCTGGCTATTGGGGAAACAGAACAAGCTAAACTATTTCAAAAACTGGCATATTCCAATCAATAAATCAAAAATAAAATTATTTTTTCAACTTTTGTTGTGTGGTCACTTTATATTTCTTATTGTGTTAGTCCTAGTCTCTGGATTCTACTTTCCTCTTTCTTCTCTTAACTGCCTTGCCAGAGTCTCCATGTCCATTTGGAACTTCTTTTCTCTCCTTGTCCGCGATCCATCTTTTCCCTGCTTCTCTATTTATTTGATCCAGCATCACCCTCGTCTTCCCGCGATTCTGCCATGTTCAGCATCTCCCATCTCTGTGTCTCTATTCCTGCCCTGTCCAACATAACTGTTCTGTCCCTATTCCACCCCTCCCCCCACACACAGACACATATGCACGTGCCAGCATCTCTCTCTCTCTCTTCCTTCCCTCCTATCTCCCAGCCAATATCTCTCCCTCTCTCTTCCCTCCCTCTGCCCCCTCCCCCCAGGGGTTCAGCAAGTGTTCCTCTTTCTTCCCTCGCTCCTGTTCTGTCTCCCCTTTGAAGAACCAACACCTCTCCCTTCCTTCCCTGCTGTTCCTGGCGCCTCTCTCTTTCCTTGTCCCTCCCCCTCCCCAATGTCTAGCACCTCTTGCCTTCTTCATATCCTCTTTCTTCCTCATCCCCCTCACTGAATCTCTTTCTTCCCTACCTGACCTCTGTCCAGCACCTCTCTCTTCCTTGCCCCCTCTCCCAATGCATAATCTCTCTCCTTCCTTGCCCCCTCAATACTGCACCTCTCTCCCTCATTACCCACTCTGATGCAGCACATCTCTTCCTCCTTGCACCCTCCGATTCAGCACTTCTCCCTTCTTGCAAACCCTGCCAGATGCAGTACCTCTCCTAACATAAGAATAGCCATTCTGGGTCAGATCAATGGTCCATCTAGTACAGTATCCTGCTTCCAACCGTAGCCAATCCAGATCCCAAGTATCTGGCCGAAACCCAATTAGTAGCAGCATTTCATGCTACCAATTCTGGGGCAAGCAGTGGCTTCCTCTATGTCCATCTCAATAACAGACTATGGATTTTTCCTCCAGGAACTTTTCCAAACCTTCCTCCTTGCCTCTCCCCCCATGCAGCACCTCTCTTTCTCTTTGCCGCCCCCCCCCCCCCCCCCCCACAGATCAGCACCTCTTGCAATGGCATCTTATTCCCATTCCACTGAAGGGCTCTCAGGACTCTGCCCCTCCCCAGACCTACCCGAAGGATGCCCTGGTGGTCTAGGGTACTAGATTGGGCAGTAGCAATCCCCAATCACGGTTGCTCGTGCTGGTTCTCAGGTTCAAAATAGCAGCTGTGACCTCTCATGGTAGTCTCGTAAGAGTTTGCAGCCACCATTTAGAAGCATGGAGCCGGCACAGGAAGCAGCGACTGGGGATCGCTGCTACCCGACCCACCAAGACCATCAGGGCATCGCTTGGGTAGGTCTGGGAGGGGATAGGTAGTGGGAACCTTTCAGGAGATTTGCTCGGGGAGACCAGCTGACTTTTGCAGGAGAATGGAGTGCTAGTACAGTAGGAAAAAAAATCTGTTCTCTCTGAATGCATGAGAGGAGGGAGCTTTGGAGTGTGAGCCGGAAAACAGGGCCAAATGTGTGTGACTTGGTAAGTCTGTGAAAATCACACCTGTGAGAATGTTATTGGCGGTGTGGGGCAGGCAGATCTGACAGAGAGAGTCATGGGAGTGTGTATGCTGGTGTGTGTGGGGGAGGTTTCAGAAAAAAAGGATAAGGGACTTATACGGGCTGTGCCAGAGCCAGTGGTGGGAGGCGGGGCTGGTGGTTGGGAGGCGGGGATAGTGCTGGGCAGACTTATATGGTCTGTGCCCTGAAGAGGACAGGTACAAATCAAAGTAGGGTATACACAAAAAGTAGCACATATGAGTTTATCTTGTTGGGCAGGCTGGATGGACCGTGCAGGTCTTTTTCTGCCGTCATCTACTATGTTACTATGTAAGAGTCAAGGGCTATAAGGGCTGTGCTGGAAAGGTTTGAGGTAAGGAAGAGATAAGGGGTCCATACCAGGGGAGGTGAGAAAGAATCTCTGAATGAGTATTGGAGGGGGGGTTCATAAGTCTGTGGGAGATGTGTGTGCTGAGGGGGGTCTGAGAATGAGAGGGACAGAGAGAGAACTGGGAGTCTTGCTGGAGGATAAGGAGAGGGAGAAAGAAAGTTTAGGTTTCTGCCTTGAAAATGAGGGCTTGCATTGGCAAGCACAGATGGAGAGACTAGGCCCAAGGCAGGATCAAGCAGGACAGAAACCAAACAGGAGCAGGAACTGGGTATGCAGCAGGAAGCAGGCAAAAGGTGTGGACCAGAAATAAACGATAAAGGAAGAACCAAATGTGGACAGGTGGAAGTGAACTTACACTTAAGCAGTGCAAGGAGCTGGAATGGCAGGAGATGCAGGCAAGTCCACCGAAAAATGCTTAACCAGCAAAAGTGTGTTTGGCTGGGCTTGCTGGTTACTGGTAAGACACACCTCTTGCTGTTCCAAAAGGGTCCTTGGGGGTGAGCTGTTCTTCTACCATTTGTGGCTATGTTTCTCAGAATGCAGCTCATCAGCTTTCCTGGCTCAGCAGCAGATCTCCAAGCTGCAGATTCAACTTCTAGCACACCCTTATATGACTGGCGACAGAGACACTGGAGACTGAACCAGCTGAAGGCCAGCGGGGAGAGTTATAAAGCCTAGGTGTGACGAACAGTGGGTTTCTGAGCCTATAAACTATATTTCATGAAGAGTATTTCTCCTAATTGGCCAGCAGGTGGCGCTTGTTTTGAGTTTTAAAGCTGTTGCAGAATAAGGGAAATGGGACTTGATATACTGCCTTTCTGTGGTATTTTGCAACTACATTCAAAGTGGTTTACATATATACAGGTACTTATTTTGTACCTGGGGCAATGGTAACATAGTAACATAGTAACATAGTAGATGACGGCAGAAAAAGACCTGCACGGTCCATCCAGTCTGCCCAACAAGATAACTCATATGTGCTACTTTTTGTGTATACCCTACTTTGATTTGTACCTGTGCTCTTCAGGGCACAGACCGTATAAGTCTGCCCAGCACTATCCCCACCTCCCAACCACTGGCTCTGGCACAGACCGTATAAGTCTGCCCAGCTCTATCCTCGCCTCCCAACCACCAGCCCCACCTCCCAACCACTGGCTCTGGCACAGACTGTACAAGTCTGCACAGCACTATCCCCGCCTCCCTACCACCAGCCCCGGGTTAAATGGTGGGTTAAGTGACTTGCCCACAGTCACAAGGAGCTGCAGTGGGAATCGAACCCAGTTCCCCAGGATCAAAGTCCGCTGCACTAACCACTAGGCTACTTTCTCTCTTCCAGTTTCAGTTTATGGAAAGGCAATCTGCAGTACCATTGAGCAGCTACTTTCAAAATTGATGCCCTGGGTTCTGATTGGCCCTGGATTTCAAATCTAGCCTGAAGGTACTGGATTTTCCGCAGTCTCAGCCAGAGGGCAGAGAGAGAAATATCTCTTTACTGAAACCCTGTGAGCAGTTATATGATATAACCTGTGAGCAGCTATATTTCCCTGACCTTCCCAGGTACTACCCAGTAGTAAACAAATGTTTAGATCATATTGATCCATATTCAGTTGCCTGTTATTGCTTGCTGATTTCACCTTTCTGTTTACTGTTCAAGTTCTATGACAATAAATTTTATTTATTTTATTGACTCTGCTGTCCTGGACTGACTAAGAATCCTGGTTCGTGTTTTAGGGTCTGTAGGTGCTTTCTGGGAACTGTGGGACCCCTGCAGTGTGGCCCCAGTTTCCTAGAAATCATTTGGAAATAACCTGAGAGTGGGAGACTAGCCCAGAGGCAAGCGGGAACCAGTGAGTGGGTGGAGGGTACTAGTACACAGCACAAGCCCAAGTGCAGGCGAGGCTGGGCAATGCTGGGCAGACCCTTCAGGTGGCTGCAGGGAAACCCCAGGTGGGTGCTAGGCGTTTCATGACTACTACTACTACTACTCATCATTTCTATAGCGCTACTAGACGTACGTAGCGCTGTACACCTAAACATGAAGAGACAGTCCCTGCTTGACACTAGGAAAGGGTTAAAGCTAAGTTGGGGAGTCTCCTGTTATGGGGGGGGGGGGTCTAGCCTAAGGAAGGAGAAAGCGGGGGGAGGGGTATGGCCAAGGGCAGGGAAGGGAGAAGCCAGGTCTTTATGATGTGAAATTCTATACACCCATACACAGAAAAAAAATCTATACATAAATGCAGGGTTTTTTCCCACAAAATTCCTGAGGAGAAATGATACCTTCACCAAATTCAAAGTGGAGTGGAGGAGTGGCCTAGTGGTTAGGGTGGTGAACTTTGGTCCTGAGGAACTGAGTTCAATTCCCACTTCAGGCACAGGCAGCTCCTTGTGACTCTGGGCAAGTCACTTAACCCTCCATTGCCCCAGGTACAAATAAGTACCTGTATACAATATGTAAGCTGCACTGAGCCTGCCATGAGTGGAAAAGCGCAGGGTACAAATGTAACAAAAAAAAAAGTAAGTGATCACAAGCTGTAAATAAAAATATGCACACTAAAACTGAACTTTTGTCCATGACAGCCTCATCTTCATCCCCTCCTGATCACTGAAAGAGGAAAGTGGAGATGGGCAATCGGAGTTCCTCTTCTTTGCCTTCCTCTGTCAGTGCTAGCCTTACCCCCTCCTACCCTCTTCCCTCTACAAGAAAGGAGGGAGAAACAATAAAAGAGGAGATGCTGTATAACAGAGTAGAGTGGCTATTCCTTGCTATACTCTGCACTGCATCTGTTCACCCTCACCTCCGGTTTTCTTCATACTCCTTGAGGGCCATGCCTTGCTGCCTTTTGGGCCACTGGTCAACAGATTCCTTGTGCAGAGCTCATATACAGCTCCTGAAGCTGCTCCCAAAATCACTGTGTTCTGGATTGGCTTGTATAACAAATGGAAGAGCAGACCCTGTTCTTCCCTCTTTGACAGTACTGAAAGCAGGATCAAAGCAGCTGGCTGAAATATCTGCAGGGATTTCATTTTGAAATCCTGGCCCCTTCTCCACTTTGCATCTGCACAAAATCATCCTCATAAGAATCATCATAAATTGGCTATACTTGCAATAGGTGAGCATTAGTATTATTTAAGAATTACAGCAGATAGTTTATTAGATCCCAGTTGTACTGAAACGTGCTGCACCTTCCTTCCTCATGTTTCTTTACAAAAAATTATGTAATCATTTTTCCATAGCAATAAATGGAGGCTTGAGTCATTCAAAATACATTTAGAAAGGATATGACTGTGAAACAAATGTTGACTAATACCACTCACTTAATCTTTTATAAGCATTGGGCACTGATGGCTATTTTTTAAAACCTTTTATTGCATTTATTACAGAACAGAGCAAGTGGGAAAAGCATGCAGAGGATGGCTCATGGAATTCTACTGTGTGTGAACCCGAGTATGAAAAATATATAAAACAATTAAGTTTCACTGTAAAACAGATTTCAAAGAATATATGGCAGAGACCTATTTATTATTCTGAAGTAAAATAACACATTTGTGTGCTACTTTCTCAAAGAAATTTCACTAAAATGCAGTTATTGTGTATTAGCATTGCTATGGCTGTGAAAATTGTGAGTTGCCAGTCACATTGGTGTGTGATAAAAGACCCCAATTTGGACCCATTATTTTATAAAGGGGCAAGCCTGTGGCTTCAATATGCCCCCTTCCTCCTTCTACTCCAGATAAAATTGGTGGTAGGGTACTGATGAGGGGTATGCCCCCCCCCCACATCTCTCACCCAGTCTACAAATTCATAAATTTAAATCTAAAACCAAATGCTGTCTCCCATGCTCCCAGATTACTTTTTTTTTTCTTTTAATTCAGCTACAGTCCTTCTAGCATCTACTAGGGTCTACTCAGAGAAGGAGCTGTTCTGGTGTTTCCATGTTCAAAATGGTGCTGCCAAGGTCCCTAGCTGTAGTCTCGCAGTAGTACCATGAGACTACTGCTAAGGTGGAGACATTTTGAACATGCTACTGCCTAGATAAGGACAACCAAGAATTGTTCTTGTCACCAGTAGGTTCTGGGGAGGGTAGGAGTTAGGGGTTGGTGCTGTTACAGAGGACATACTAAATTTAAAAATACATCCTATATAATAATTCTCACCTCCAACGTTCTGACGCTGCCTGGAATTGTGGGTCCCTCGGAGGTGGTCTGCTAAGTGCAGTAGATAACACTGACGTCATGAATCCCACACAGCTCATCGAAACCAATGAAGTGTCACTGATTGGCTACGCCTCAGGTGACGTCACCAGCCCGACGCCCAGCAACAAACCGTGACCCAGTCAGCAGCAAACAGCGACCCAGGCAGGGGGAGGAGTAGGGAAACTCTACTCCTCCCCCTGCCTAGGAATCGCTCGAGACTGGCTGCAAACCTCCCGAACCACCCACGCACAATAACCGCCCTCAAAAAACCGCCGCCACCCTCCCTCTCCTCTCCAAGTCTGGATTCGGACTGTCGGAGAGGACGAAGAGAGAGGGCGGCGAGGCGGCAAGTGTCCAATGTGGAGGAGGAGGGTAAGGGCTCAGGGCGGGAGTCGGGGTCCAGTGGCGACTCTGAATAGGGGGGAGGGAAAGAGCAGCGGGTCTGACTCCAGCGCAGCCGTCATTCCCGTTCACTCAAAACAAATTAAGCAAACCTATGAGATGCTGCAGGACATTTAATAGACAGGAGTGGAAGTGAGCAAAGCAAGTCTACGGCAGGGGCGTATCTGCGTGGGGCCACAGGGGCCTGGGCCCCCGCAGATTTCGCCCTGGCCCCCCTCCCCGCCGTCAACCCTCCCCCGCTGCTTACTTTTGCTGGCGGGGTCCGACCCGCAATCTCCATATTTCGGCTTCCTCCGTCGCCATGTGCTTCCAGAAAGTAACGCTGCAGCGCTGATTCGTTGAATCTAGTTCGGCGTCTGACGTGGACGTCAGACGCCGAACTAGATTCAACGAATCAGCGCTGCAGCGTTTCTTCCTGGAAGCACATGGCCACGGAGGAAGCCGAAATATGGAGATTGCGGGTCGGACCCCGCCAGCAAAAGTAAGCAGCGGGGGAGGGTTGACGGCGGGGAGGGGGTGGAGAGAGGCGGCGGCGGGGGGGGGGGAGGCAAAAATGTGCCCCCCCTCTCTGGCTCTGGCCCCCCCTACCGCCGGATTCCAGATACGCCCCTGGTCTACGGTAAGCAAGGAAGCCCATTGGTTAATCTCTGTTTCCACTCCCCTAAGCAGCCGTCATTGGTATACACTCAAAAACAAGCAAACCAAGGAGCTGCTGCTTCACATTGTCGTTTTTAAATTGTTGTTCCATCTGAAACAAGTCTAAAGCTGTTTCAACTGGAGAGACAGTGCATTAAAACGTGGAGGACAAAAGGAGGGAGGAGACAGACAAACCCTGCAACTGGGAGGGAGGGAGGGGGGACCCTGCAACTGGGTAAAAGGGAGGACCCTGCAACTTGGAAAAAGGAAGGGGGGACCCTGCAACTGGGAAAAAGGGAGGAAGGAAGGGAGGGGGGACCCCCCTGCAACTGGGAGGGAGAGAGGGGGGGACCTTGCAACTGGAAGAAAGACCGGGGGGGACGACCCTGGAACTGGGAGGGAGGGGGGACCCTGGCACATACTCTCATTCTCACACACACACTCGCACCCAGTCTCACTCTCTCTCTGTCTCACACACACACACACACACTCGCACATTCACTCTCTCTCACACAGTCACTCTCACACACACTCTTTCAAACATACACACTCCAAGGAAAACCTTGCTAGCGCCCGTTTCCTTTACAACAGAAACGGGCCTTTTTTACTACTAAATAAATAAATATAGATTGAGGCTTGAGAGAATACACTTGGATTTAGATTTAGCAATTTATAAGCAAAAGGGAAAGGGAGAGGTGGGTAGATTTAGCCACAGCAAAAATGGCCTGTCCTAAAAGTGGAACTATAAATTCATTTACATGGATATGGGTCGTGTATGATGTACTATCTTTCTGTGGTAAAACCAAAGTGGTTTGCATATTAAATACAAGTACTTTCTCCATCCCTTGTGAACTCACAATCTAAGTTTTTTTGAACATGAGGCAATAAGAGGGTTACGTGATTTGCCTAGGATCACAAGGAGTTCCCTGGGTTCTCAGTTCACTGCTTTAACCATTAAGCTATTTCTCCCTCTGCACGCATATTTTATAATATCTATTTTCCACATGAAAAACATGCTTTACACAGAGAAAAGGGCCCTTCTATTAAAGTACAGTAAGTTTCACTGACCATGTGTTAGGGGCAAAAACTAGTGTGCGGTAATTGCAACAACTGTGCAGTAACTGTGCCCAGCATCCCCCCTGCAGTTACCACATAGACAAGTTCCCTACTATACTTCAATGTCAAGCGTGATTAGCAATGCTGCACCTACTCCCACCTCCTCAAGTGGTGTTAAATACACCTGCATTAACTTCACACATGCACTTTTTTTTGTTACATTTGTACCCCGCGCTTTCCCACTCATGGCAGGCTCAATGCGGCTTACATGGAGCAATGGAGGGTTAAGTGACTTGCCCAGAGTCTCAAGGAGCTGCCTGTGCCTGAAGTTTCTCAGGACCAAAGTCCACCACCCTAACCACTAGGCCACTCCTCCTTCCCTTGACACTTGGCCTGCATCTGACAGCACAAGCTAATTACTATGCGCTAATTGCAATATGCAGTCTACACCCAATCTCTACCCATGCCCTGCCTTAGTCACTGCTCCATCCTGCGCTAAACAGTTAGTGCAGGATTTTTACTGTACTGACTGCTATTAGTGTGGGGTAGCCGTTAAAGTGGCTGTGCACTAATGGTTAAAACCTACACTAACTGCTTAGTGCACTTTAGTAAAAGGATCCCAAAGTGCTTTATAACAGGGCCACCGAGAGGGGAGGCGGGGGCCAAAATTCCCCGGACCCAGCCTCCAAGGGGGGGCCTGGCGCCAACAAGCTTCTTCCTGCCTGCCTGCTTCTGAGCCTGTCGTCTCTGCTCCTGCGTGCTGGGACCTGGATGACTGCATTAACGCGATAACATGGGTGACCCGGGTTATTGTGTTAATGCAATCATCTGGATCCTGGCACACAAGAGCAGGAGACCGAGGGAGGAGGACCAGTCAGACATAGGAAGGTAAGTGAGCAGGCGTGCGGGGGTGGCGGCCTGAATGTGCGGAGCAGCCAGAGTGCAGTGGAGGGTGCGGCGCAGCCCATGTGGTGGGGGTGATCCTGCCCCAGGCCCAGCTGTCTCTCTCAGCAGCCCTACTTTATAAAATTACCTTCAAAGACAGTAATTTTGTAATGGTATGCTTAGGCAGAAAAGGGACACAGATGCATATGGTGGACCTGTTTTATACAGGGAACAAACAAACCTATGTGCCTTTAAAAAGTAACCTACCTGAAAGCTCCCACACAAACCTCCACCTCCACCAAGGCAAGAGTAACTTTGTGCACATATGTGCCTGTAAAAATTGGCACTTATGCTTGAATTTTAACTAAATAATTCATCGCTGAATGGCTGTTCAATTTGAAAACACTTCTTGAGGTACCGGCATTCTGAGATAATTCTGTCTGGTCAGTTATTCAGGCTTTTAAAAGATTTTTGTCTCTATTTGTCTATAAAAGTTTAGACTGATTCACTGTACTCTACTAGCTATACCTCATATCTGCAAGATAAGTTTTCATTCAGTAGACCTTAGGCATTGACCTTGTTTCTGTTTTTAGTTACTTTACTTTGTAACATGATAGTATTTTTTTTATTCTAATGGCCCTCAAATAAATGTTTCAGTGTCATGTCTCAGATTAAGTAGCTGTATATATGATTGCCTCTTATTTTTGCAAGCCTGTCAATATATTTACTCCATTTTGAGACATACCAGCCAAATGATTTAAGTGAGAAGGAGTTCTAATTTTGGCCACTTAGCTATGCAGGACCCAGCAATGAATATCATCTGGGACCCACAGAACTCGGGGTGGAGGAGAATCTGCCTTGAACCCAGGGAGCCCCCTCCAAGCCCCCCTGTTTTCCTTCCCCCTGGCCACCAAGTCAGATCCTCCTCAACCTGGAGAATAACTCCCAACCTCTAGCATAGTGGTAGTCCAGTGGGGGCAGGAGAAAAGTCCACTCGCTCTTGTCCCCTGTGGATGCTAGTAGAAAATGGCTGCTATGACTCGCAATACTACACAAGTATCATCAACTGTCACAAGAGGTCACTACAGCAGCTGCAAGGGACAGGAGCTGGGAATAGCTGAAAACAACATAAGCTCCAGCAGTTTTCCTCACTTAAATTAGCCCCCAGATATTCAGTGCCAGTATCTGGATATGGCCCAGCACTGAATACCTGGGACTATTTCTGCCAACAGCCGTGAACATTAAAAAAAAAACAGACTGACGCGGGCTATTACTCCCATAGTGCCCCATATAAACCTATTTATCTTTTGCGTTCCTCTACCCAAAATTTGTTAGCTACTCCTTTTGTAGCTCAAACCAGACTTCAAACTGCTCGCCACTCTGCTTTTGTTTTTCTCTTTGCACAGATTTATAGAAATTGTTGTCCTTTTCCCTTTGTATGGAACAGACCTACCAACATTTCACAGCTGCACTGAAAATTCATTTATTCACTATCGCTTTTTTGTCTTGAGCAATGGTGTTGACGGCTGGTGAGCAGTTATATGCTCCTTATCTAATCTTATCTGTTCTTAACGACTCCTTCTCTTTCCCAACTTTTATAATTTCACTTTTGACTATTGGCCTTCCTTTTCCTTGTCTTCAACTATCATGTTTTTATATTTTAATTGTAAACTGCTTTGATTTTATGCAAGGCGGTATATATTAAGCCTTAATAAACTAAACACACTAATTCACAAGGTCTTTTCCCATAGAGTGGAAGAGTGGCCCACTGGTTAGGGTGGTGGACTCTGGTCCTGGGGAACTGAGTTCAATTCCCACTTCAGGCACAGGCAGCTCCTTGTGACTCTGGGCAAGTCACTTAACCCTCCATTGCCCCATGTAAGCCGCACTGAGCCTGCCATGAGTGGGAAAGCGCAGGGTACAAATGTAACAAAAATAAAATAGATACTATTGGAGATTCTACATGGAATGTTGCTACTATTGGAGATTCTACATGGAATGTTGCTACTGTTGGAAATTCTATTCCACTAGCAACATTCCATGTAGAAGGCTGCGCAGACTTCTGTTTCTGTGAGTCTGACGTCCTGCACATACGTGCAGGACGTCAGACTCACAGAAGCAGAAGCCTGCGCGGCCACATTGGTGGAATAGCAACATTCCATGTAGAATCTCAAATAGTAACAACAGTGGAGGAGTGGCCTAGTGGTTAGGGTGGTGGACTTTGGTTCTGGGGAACTGAGTTCAATTCCCACTTCAGGCACAGGCAGCTCCTTGTGACTCTGGGCAAGTCACTTAACCCTCCATTGCCCCATGTAAGCCGCATTGAGCCTGCCATGAGTGGGAAAGTGCGGGGTACAAATGTAACAAAAAAAAAAATAGACAAGAGAAAAGGTGAGCCAAACTGTAATGAAATCAGGCTCATAACAATAAAGTGACTCTATGATCCATCACTGATAAATTAAATAAGTAAAATTTCCCTACTTGTTTGTTTCAATCTCTTCTATACTGCTCAAGCCGGCAGTTTACACTTTCACTTACACAATGATATCTGCTGAAGGCATTTATGAAATAATTACAACAGAGGAGCTAGCAAAACTAAAAGTGGACAAAGCAATGGGGCCTGATGGGATACATCCAAGTGTACTCAAGGAACTCAGAGATGTTTTGGTGGCTCTGCTGACCTCTTCAATGCTTCCTCAGAGTCTGGAGTGACCCAGAGGACTGGAGAAGGGCAGATGTGGTCCTTCTACACAAGAGCGGAAGCAAGGAGGAGATTGGGAATTACACACCTGTCAGTCTGACCTTGGTGGTGAGTAAACTAATGGAAATGCTTCTAAAGCAGAGGATCATGAGGTTTCTCAAATCAAATGACCTGCGGACCCGAGGCAGCATGGCTTCACAAGAGGCAGGTTGTGTCAGATGAATCTGATTGATTTCTTTGACTGGGTTACCAAACAGTTGGATGTTGGGGGGGGGGGGGGGGGGCACTAGATGTGGTGTACTTGGATTTTAGCAAAGTCTTTGACAAGGTTCCGCACAGGCGACTCATAAATGAGTGCCCTTGGTATGGGACCTAAAGTGATTAACTGGGTTAGAAACTAGTTAAATGGGAGGAAACAGAGAGTATTGGTAAATGGAGCTTGCTCTGAGGAAAAAGATGTTGTTATCAGTGGTGTACCACAAGGATTGGTCCTTGGGCCGGCTCATTTTAACAACTTTGTGAGTGATATTGCAGAAGGACTGTCTGGTAAGGTTTGTCCCTTTGTGAATAATACCAAGCTCTGAAACAGGGTGGACACCCCTGAGGGTGTCCATGGTATGAGGAAGGACCTAGCGAAGCTTGAAGAATGGTCAGAAAATTGGCAACTAAGATTTAATGCTAAGAAGTACAGGGTCATGCACTTGGGTTACAAGAATCCAAGGGAACGGTACAGTATAGGGGGTGAAGTGCTTCTGTGTACGAAAGAAGAGCGGGACTTGCGGGTGATTGTGTCTGATGACCTTAAGGTGGCCAAACAAGTAGAAAAGGTAATGGTCAAAGTCAGAAGGATGCCTGGGTTCATAAGGAGAGGGATGACCAGCAGGAAAAAAGAGGAGATAGTTCCCTTGTATAAGTCTCTGGTGAGCCCTCATTTAGAGTACTGCAGGCAATTCTGGAGACCGCATCTACAGAAAGATATAAACAGGATGGAGTTGGTCCAGAGGGCAGCTACAAAATTGGTAAGAGGTCTCTGCCATAAGACATACAGGAGCAGGCTTATAAATCTCAACATGTATATGCTGGAAGAGAGGCGGGAGAGAGGGGATATGATAGAGATGTTTAAAAACCTCAGTGGCATTAATGTACAGGAGGTGAGCCTTTTACAAATGAAAGAAAACTCTGGAATAAGAGGGCATAGGATGAAGTTAAGAGGAAATAGGAGGAATCCAAGGAAATACTCTTTCACGGAATGGGTGGTGGAAGCATGGAATGGCCTCCCGATGGAGGTCGTTGAGACGAGGACCATGTCAGAATTTAGGAAAGTGTGGAACACGCACATGGGATCCCTTAGGAAAAGGAAGAGTTAGTGGTTGCTGAGGAAGGGCAGACTGGATGGGCCTTTTGGCCCTTATCTGTCATCATGTTTTTATGTTTCTATGATAACACTACAAAATATGGAACTACTTAGCTTTATATCCTTATTCTTATCTGTATACCTATTAAACATATTTACTGTTTTCCTTGATCTTAATTCATTTAAAAAAACTCTGACACCCTCTCCCGCCCCCCTCCCCAATATTCAGCACTATTTAACTGGCTAACAGCTTATATAAAGCAGAAGATAACAGTTATCTCTGCTGAATATTCGCGGTTAGCATATAGCGACTGACCAGCAATATCACATCATTTAGCTGGTTAGTGCCGATATCCAGTGCTGGATTACACGATTAAATGGGACCACATAAATAGCAGTCCTATCTTTACCGCTAGGAACGTAACACTGAATATAGGCTTAACCAGTTAAGTTCCGGTGGCCAAAAATGAACTAAATATTCAGTGCCAGACACCGGAAACAGCCCGTTATTGAATGTCCGTGATCAGCACCTACCACGGTGCTGCCTTATGTGGGCTGCCTCCTGCCGGCTGAATTTCGGCCCCTGTTGTATAGGCCTTAAACTCTAAATGCAACTAGGTACAATACTGGCATGGCTTCAGTTTCTGTCTTCTCTGCAGACCTACCAACACTTTTGCTAGAAGACTGCAGAATAACAATTTAAAAAAGCCTGAAGATAAGAACATAACAATAGCCATACTGGGTCAGACCAATGGTCCATCTAGCCCAGTATTCTGCTTCCAATAGTGGGCCAATCCAAGTCACAAGTACTTGGCAGAAGCCCAATTAGTAGGAACATTCCATGCGACCAATCCCCCATGTCCATCTCCATAACAGACTACGGACTTTTTCTTCAGGAACTTGTCCAAACTTTTTTTAAACCCAGATACGCTAACCACCATTATCCCATCCTCCGGCAACAAGTTCCAGAGCTTAACTAATCTTTAAGTGAAAAAATATTTCCTCCTATTTGTTTTCAAAGTATTTCCATGTAAATTGATTCAGTGTACCCTGGTCTCTGAATGAGTGAAAAATTGATTCATTTTTACCCATTCTACACCACTCAGGATGTTGTACATCTCAATCATATCCCCCCTCTTTTTCAAGCTGAAAAGCCCTAATCTCTTTAGCCCTTCCTCTTATGGGAGCAGTTCCATTCTCTTCATCATTTTGGTTGCTCTTCTTTGAACCTTTTCTAATTCCGCTTCATATTTTTTGAGATACGGTGACCAGAATTGAAAGCAATACTCAAGGCGAGGTTGCACCGTGGACCAATACAGAGGCATTATAATATTCTTGGTCTTATTCTGCACCCCTTTCTTAATAATTCCTAGCATCCTGTTTGTTGTTTTGGCCGCTGCCACACATTGGGTAGAAGATATCAGCGTATTGTCTACAATGACATCTAGATCTTTTTTCTTGGGTGCTGACCCCCAAGATGGACCCTAGCGTCAGGTAACTATGTTTCGGATTATTCTTCCCAATATGCATCACTTTGCATTTGTCCACATTAATATTCATCTGCCATTTGGATGCCCAGTCTTCCAGCTTCCTAAGGTCTTCCAGCAATTTTTCACAATCCATATGCACTTTTGCAAGTTTGCATAGTTTTGTGTCACCTGCAAATTTAATCACCTCACTCATCATTCCAATTTCCAGATCATTTAGAAATATGTTAAATGGCACTTGTCCCAGTACAGATCCCTGCGGCACTCCATTATTCACTCTCCTCCACTGAGAAAAATGGCTATTTAACCCTACCCTATGCCTCTTATCCATGACTTTTTAAGTTTTTCAAGAGTCTCTCATGAGGAACTTTATCAAAAGCTTTCTGAAAATCTAGATACACTACATCAACCGGCTCACCTTTAACCAAATGTTTATTCATGCCTTCATAGAAATGAAGCAAATTGGTGAGGCAAGACTTCCCTTGGCTGAATCCATGCTGACTCTGTCCCATTAAACTATGTTTGTCTCCGTGTTCCAAAATTTTATTCTTTATAATAATTTTCACTATTTTGCCCGGCACTACAGTCAAGCTTACCAGTCTGTAACTTCTCGGATCACCCCTGGAACCCTTTTTAAAAATCTGCATTACATTGGCCACCCTCCAGGTACTACAGAAAATTTTAACAACAGTTTATAGATCACCAATTTCATGTTTGAGTTCCTTCAGTACCCTGGGGTGTATACCATCTGGTCCAGGTGATTTATCATCCTTTAACTTGTTGAATTGGATCAGTACATCTTCCAGGATCACCGCGATTTCTTTCAGTTCCTCCACATCATCACCCGTGGAAACCATTTCCCGTACAGGTAGATCTCTTATATCTTCCTCCATAAAGACTGAAACAAAGAATTCATTCAATCTCTCCCTTTTGAAAATTAAATGCTGCTACAGTAGACTTCCCTTGTGACTTCACTCCAAATATCACCTCAAATTTGATCATGTTATGATCACTGTTTCCCAGCAAATCCAACACCTTTACCTCTCATACTATGCCCTGCATTCCACTAAGTTCTAGATCTAAAATAGCTCTCCCTCTTGTTGGTTCCTGGACCAGTTGCTCCAAGAAGCCATCATTTATTAAATCTAGGAATTTTACCTCCCTAGCACTCCCTGTTCTAACATTTATCCAGTCAATACAGCGGTAATTGAAATCACCCATTATTATACTGTTGCCCATTTTACCAACTTTCCTAATTTCTGTGAACATTTCTTCATCTGTCTCTTTGTTCTCTCCTGGTGGACAGTAGTACAGCCCTAGCAGGATGCTCCTTCCCTTCACAAATGGAATTTCTATCCACAAGGATTCCATGCTGCCATCTGTTTCATGTAGAATGTTTATTTTGTTTGACTTAATTCCCTCTGTTGAATTAAATGACCTTTTAATTAGGTCTACATTTTAAGTTCCTCAAACCCTGATGCAATGGACATTTCAGACTGGTGGAGCTGAGGGATATCCCAGAGACCAGTAAAATGCACTCCAGTTCTCCCCCAAAACTTCTCCCACAGCACACAGGAAAATAATAATCCCCTGACAGCAAGTTTAAAATGTTAATCGCTATTAATAGTGAGACATTCAGTATTCAAAAGGCAAAGAGAGACTTGAAACTGTTCTTAATTACAATAAAATTACATTTTAATTGGCTCCCCAGTAATGTACAAGCATATATTTAAAAAGGGATAAGAAAGCTATGTGCAAATATTCCATAAAACAATGTGGCAGCAGCTTCATTCCATTACTCTCTCTCTCTCTCTCTCTCTTTTAGAAGATCAGGATTAGGTCTCCCCAATGACCAATCCCTCCTCCTTTAGAGCAGAGCTGAGGATCAGGCTGGCAACACCTGACTAGTTCAATCTTTTTGGGAACAGTCTGCTCAACATGAATCAAGGCACATCTGTGGGACCAGACAAGCAACTCCTGAAATTGTTTCTCTTTCTCATTCTCCTTAGCCCTTACAGCAAGGACTAAGGCTCCTATAGGCCCCAGAGTAGGGCATCCCACCTCCTATATTTCTACTTGCTCTTCATTGGATCACCTCTAGGAGGGAAAAGGATCCCCTAGCTGGACCCCCACTGTGGGAGAAAGATAAGGCTTTCCCTGAACTTATTTCCCTCCAAAAACTTAAACTTCAATGCTATCAAGCCACATTCCTTGAATAGACTAGCTCCTATTCAGATTTAACTGACATCTTTCTGGGACAGAGATTCAGAATGGTCTTCCTGCAACCAGATAATAAAGTACATATTGGCAGCTTGCTATAGTAAATTCAATAAATCAGTGTTTTCTTTACTGGTTTCCAACTCGGTACTATCTTGCCTATTTTCATCAGATAAACTGTATTCTAAATTGGAACAGAGAAGTAGCCTACTGGTGACAGCAGAGTTTGAAAACCAGGGAAGCCAAGGTTCAAATCCCACGTATGTTCCTTGTGGTCTTGGGCAAGTCACTTAACCCTCCATTTCCTCAGATACTAACTTAGATTGTGAGCCCTTAAAGGACAGAAAAATATCCACTGTACCTGAATGTACTTCATAAGTACATAAGTATTGCCATACTGGGAAAGACCAAAGGTCCATCAAGCCCAGCATCCTCTTTCCAACAGTGGTCAATCCAGATCACAAATACCTGGCAAAATCCCAAAAAAGTACAAAACATTTTATACTGCTTATCCCAGAAATAGTGGATTTTCCCCAAGTCCATTTAATAATGGTCTATGGACTTTTCCTTTAGGAAGCCGTCCAAACCTTTTTTAAACTCCGTTAAGCTAACCGCCTTTACCACATTCTCTGGCAACGAATTCCAGAGTTTAACTACACGTTGAGTGAAGAAAAAGTTTCTCCGATTCGTTTTAAATTTACTACATTGTAGCTTCATCGCATGCCCCCTAGTCCTAGTATTTTTGGAAAGCGTGAACAAACGCTTCACATCTACCCATTCAACTCCACTCATTATTTTATAGACCTCTATCATATCTCCCCTCAGCCGCCTTTTCTCCAAGCTGAAGAGCCCTAGCCGCTATAGCCTTTCCTCATAGGGAAGTTTTCCCATCCCCTTTATCATTTTCGTCACCCTTCTCTGCACCTTTTCTAATTCCACTATATCTTTTTTGAGATACGGCAACCAGAATTGAACACAATATTCGAGGTGTGGTCGCCCCATGGAGCGATACAAAGGCATTCTAACATCCTCATTTTTGTTTTCCATTCCTTTCCTAATAATACCTAACATTCTATTTGCTTTCTTAGCCGCAGCACACTGAGCAGAAGGTTTCAACGTATCATCAACGATGACACCTAGATCCCTTTCTTGGTCCGTGACTCCTAACATGGAACCTTGCATGACGTAGCTATAATTCGTGTTGCTCTTTCCCACATGCATCACTTTGCACTTGCTCACATTAAACGTCATCTGCCATTTAGACGCCCAGTCTTCCAGTCTCGTAAGGTCCTCTTGTAATTTTTCACAATCCTCCCGCAATTTAACGACTTTGAATAACTGTGTCATCAGCAAATTTAATTACCTCACTAGTTACTCCCATCTCTAGGTCATTTATAAATATGTTAAAAAGCAGCGGTCCCAGCACAGACCCCTGGGGAACCCCACTAACTACCCTTCTCCATTGAGAATACTGACCATTTAACCCTACTTTCTGTTTTCTATCTTTTAACCAGTTTTTAATCCACAATAGAACACTACATCCTATCCCATGACTCTCCAATTTCCTCTGGAGTCTTTCATGAGGTACTTTGTCAAACGCCTTCTGAAAATCCAGATACACAATACCAACTGGCTCACCTTTATCCACATGTTTGTTCACCCCTTCAAAGAAATGTAGTAGATTGGTGAGGCAAGATTTCCCTTCACTAAATCCATGTTGACTTTGTCTCATTAATCCATGCTTTTGAATATGCTCTGTAATTTTCTTCTTAATAATAGTCTCTACCATTTTGCCCGGCATCGACGTCAGACTCACCAGTCTATAATTTCCCGGATCTCCTCTGAAACCATTTTTAAAAAATCGGCATTACATTGGCCACCCTCCAGTCTTCCGGTACCACTCTCGATTTTAAGGATAAATTATATATTTCTAACAATAGCTCTGCAAGCTCATTTTCCAGTTATATCAGTACTCTGGGATGAATACCATCCGGTCCAGGAGATTTGCTATTCTTCAGTTTGTAGAACCTCAGTTGAACTACTACTAAAAAGGAATGAATTAAATTGAAATTTACTTCCTTCCCTTTCCATACCACATGATCTGATCAATGCGGTTCTAGATAGTTAATTATATATCTTCAATTTCATTTTTGGGCCATATAAAGCGAAGATACTTACCTGTAGCAGGTTTTCTCCGAAGACAGCAGGCTGACTGTTCTCACATGTGGGTCGACGTCTGTGTCGTCCCAGGAACCGGCATTTTACCACAGCAAAACCAAAAAAGTTTTGCTACAGTCTACTGGCGGGCATGCACCTCGCATGCATGGACTGACTTCCCGCCCGTCTTGCGAGCGCGTACCTCAGTTAAATCAAAAATTATAACAAATAACAACTCCAAAGGGGAGGTGGGAGGGATTGTGAGAATAATCAGCCTGCTGTTCTCGGAGAATACCTGCTACAGATAAGTATCTTCACTTTCTCTGAGGACAAGCAGGCTGCTTATTCTCACACATGGGGTATCCCTAGCATCCAGGCTCACTCAAAACAATGAACAGTGGTCAATTGGGCCTCGCAACGGCAAGGACATAACATAGGTTAACCTGAAACTATATACAGCTAGCTAAGAGTGCAGTCTGGAACAGAATAAAAATGGGTCTAGGGGGGTGGAGTTGGATTCTAAACCCCAAACAGATTCTGCAGCACTGACTGCCCAAACCAACTGTTGCGTTGGGTATCCTGCTGAAGGTAGTAGTGAAATGTGAATGTGTGGACTGATGACCACGTTGCAGCCTTGCAAATCTCTTTTATGGAGGCTGACTTTAAGTGAGCCACAGACGCAGCCATGGCTGTAACCTTATGAGTTGTGACATGGCCCTCCAGAGTCAGCCCAGCTTGGGCATAAGTAAAGGATATGCAATCTGCTAGTCAATTGGAGATTGTACGTTTTCTGATGGTGATTCCCCTCCTGTTGGTATCGAAAGAAACCAATAACTGGGCGGACTGTCGGAAGGGCTTTGTCCGCTCTACGTAAAAGGCCAATGCTCTCTTGTAGTTCAAGGTGTGCAAGCTGCTTTCGCCAGGGTGGGCATCAGGATGGGGAAAAAATGTTGGCAAGACAACTGACTGGTTCAGATGGAACTCCGACACAACCTTTGGCAGGATCTTAGGGTGTGTGCGGAGGACTACTCTGTTGTGATGAAACTTAGTATAAGGTGCATCCACTACTAAGGCCTGAAGCTCACTGACTCTACAAGCTGAAGTAACAGCTACCAAGAAAATGACCTTGCAGGTCAAGTACTTCAGATGGCAGGAATTCAGTGGCTCAAAAGGAGCTTTCATCAGCTGGGTGAGAATGATGTAGAGATCCCATGACACTGGTGGAGGTTTGACAAGGGGCTTTGACATGAAGCGAACAACTAAAGGCTGTCCAGAGATAGGCTTACCCTCTACACGCCAATGATAAGCACTAATTGCACTAAGGTGAACCCTTACGAAGTTGGTCTTGAAACCAGACTCTGATAAGTGTAGAAGGTATTCAAGCAGGGTCTGTGTAGGACAAGCGAGAGGATCTAGGGCCTTGCAGTCATACCAGATGGCAAACCTCCTCCATTTGAAAGAATAACACCTCTTCGTGGAATCTTTCCTGGAAGCAATCAAGACTCGGAGACACCCTCTGAAAGACCCAAGGAGATGAATTCTAAGGTCTCAACATCCAGGCTGTAACCTCCAGAGATTGAAGGTTGGGATGTAGAAGCAAGCCCTTGTTCTGAGTGATGAGGGTTGGTAAAAACTCCAATCTCCATGGTTCATTGGAGGCCAACTCCAGAAGAAGAGGGAACCAAATCTGACGTGGCCAGAAGGGTGCAATAAGGATCATGGTTCCTCAATCTTCCTTGAGTTTCAGTAAAGTCTTCCCTACTAGAGGCATGGGAGGATATGTATACAGAAGGCCTGTTCCACAATGAAGGAGAAAGGTGTCTGTCATGGGCCTGAAGCCTGGAACAGAACTGAGGGACCTTGTGATTGATTTGAGTGGCAAAAAGATCCAACAAGGGGGTGCCCCCATGCTTGAAAGATCTTGCAATGCCCATATTCAGAGACCACTCGTGAGGTTGCATTACCCTGCTCAGCCTGTTGGCCAGACTGTTGTTTACACCTGCAAGGTAAGTGGCTTGGAGAAACATGCCCTGACGGCTTGCCCAAAGCCACATCTGAGCAGCTTCTTGACACAGGGGGCGAGATCCAGTGCCCCCTGCTTGCTGCTGTTTGAATCAAGATGATTTGATTGGACAGCCGATCTATGAAAGCCTTCAGACCATTCCAGATCGCTCGTAGTTCCAAAAGGTTGATCTGAAGACCTGTTTCCCGGAAGGACCAGGATCCTTGAGTGTGAAGCCCATCTACATGAGCTCCCCAACCTTGGAGGGATGCATCTGTTGTCAGCACCTTTTGTGACTGCGGAATTTTGAATGGTCGCCCCCATGGTCAAATTGGACCGGATTGTCCACTACTGAAGAGAATTTTGAAAATCGGTGGACAGTTGGATCACATCCTCCAGATTCCCTGTAGCTTGATACCACTGGGATCCTAGGGTCCATTGAGCTGATCTCATATGAAGACATGTCATGTGTGTTACATGTACTGTAGAGGCCATGTGCCCCAAGAGTCTCAACATCTGCCGAGCTGTGATCTGCTGAGATGCTCGAACTGTAGACACCAGGGACAGGAGGGTGTCTGCCCTTGTCTCGGGAAGATAAGCCTGAGCTGTCTTTGTGTCCAGCAGTGCTCCAATGAACTCCAATTTTTGGACAGGAGTGAGATGGGACTTAGAGTAATTTATTACAAACCCCAGTAGCTCTAGCACCTGAATAGTCATTTGCATGGACTCCCGAGCACCGTCCTCTGAGGTGCTCTTCACCAGCCACTTGTCAAGATAAGGAAACACATGCACTCCCAGTCTGCGTAGCGACACTGCGACTACCGCTAGACACTTTGTAAACACTCTGGGCGCAGATACCAAGCCAAAGGGCAGTACACAATACTGAAAGTGCTACATTCCCAGCCGAAATCGAAGATACTTCCTATGAGCTGGGAGTATCAAGATGTGTGTGTAAGCATCCTTCAAGTCCAGAGAGCATAGCCAATTGCTTTCCTGAATAATGCGGTGCCCAGGGAAAACATCCTGAACTTTTCTCGGACTAGGAATTTGTTCAGGGTCCTTAGGTCTAGGATGGGATGCATCCCCCGTTTTCTTTTGCACAAGAAAGTACCTGGAATAAAATCCCAGCCCTTCTTCCCCTAGTTACCTATTACTATGTAAGTCACATTGAGCCTGCTTTTAGTGGGAAAGTGCGGGATACAAATATAATAAATAATAATAATAGTCGCTGCTGGACCGAATGATCCAGGTCAGATATACGCAGCCATGAAAGTCTGTGCATCAAAAGAGTCATAAGTGCCCCTGGCCAGGAATTTACAACATGCCTTCTGCTGCCTGACCACCTGGTGAAAAGGCTCGGCCTGCTCCAGAGGGAGGGCATCAACCAAACCAGACAGCTGCCTCACCGAATTCCACAAGTGTACGCTCGTGAAGAGTTGGTAGGACTGGATTCGGGCGGTAAGCATAGCAGCCTGATACGTCTTCCTCCCAAAAAAGAGTCCAAGGTCCTAGCTTCTCTGCCTAGGGGCGCCGAGGCATAGTCCCTAGTACTCTTGGCTCTCTTGAGGATGGAGTCCACCACCATGGAATTGTGGGGTAATTGAGACCTCATCAACCCAGGTTCACTGTGGATCTGAAACTGGGAATCAGCTTTCTTTGGGATCACAGGGCCAGACAGAGGGAACGACCAGTTCCGCATAAGGACTTCCTTGAGTACCTTATGCAGAGGAGCCATCACAGCCTCCTTAGGTAGAGAGGGATAGTCCAGGACCTCGAGCATCTCAGCCCTGGGCTCATCATCCACCTCCACAGGGAAATGAATAGCCGTAGCCATTTCCCAGACAAAAGATGTAAAGGAAATACTCTCAGGAGGAGACAGTCTCCTTTCAGGTGAAGGGGAAGGTTCAGAGGGAATCCTATACAACTCATCGGAAGAAAGGTGTCTGGGATCCCCTTCTGATTCCCATGACCGCTCCTCTTCAGTATCGGATAGTACGCAGAGACTGAGCCTGCCTCTATGCCAAGGATCGGCATCCTTGATGGCAATGTCAAGAGGCCGACACCCACATGGACTGCAGCGAAGCTCCCTCCAGCGACATCGAAGGGGAGTCGACCTGGGTGGCAGCCAACACCAGCACCGCAAGCAACACCGAAGCCGGGGACCTCACCGCAGGTGCAGGGCCAGACGTCGCTGCAGCAGACAGCAAAGAGGGCACAAGCACCCCCGACACCAGAGCACGACTGACGCAGCAGTCCTTCCAGAAGTTCTAGAAGCAGGGCCCAGATACATTCGTCAAGAACTGCCATCTTGGTGGATCAGCCGGTGGCAAAATCTGCTGAGGCTCAGGTGCACGTAACGGGCTGCTGAGAGGTTAATGCATCGGCATCTCCTGTATGGAGGGGGAGCGATCCTCTCGGCACCGACGGTTCTCAGGTGCCGAGTTCCTTGACATCCCGGAGCGCCTGGCACCGTGTGTCGAAGGAGATCGGTGACAGTGCTTCTTCGCCTTCGCTCGATGCCCACCACCGAGACTCCTCGGTGCCGATGAGGATGATGTGGAATCCTCCCATCTCTTCATGGTCTGGTCCCAGGGAGCCTGCATAGCAGGAGCCCTCGAGACAAGTGGAGACCCACTCGATGCATCACTGCTCCCAGCATGTCTTGGCCTCTCAGCAGCCATTACCTCTGCGTCCCTCAATGTTGACGCCGATGCTGCCGACCTCGGTACCGATGTTGATGCCGACGTTGAAGGACTGGGCCGAGCCCCAAAATGTTTTTGACGTTGGGCTTCTCGAGCTATTTGGGCCCGTTTCTTCATGCGAAGACACAGAAGTCGTTGGTGAGGCCCCACCTGGAGTATTGTGTTCAGTTTTGGAGGCCGTACCTTGCGAAGGATGTTAAAAAAATGGAAGCGGTGCAAAGAAAAGCTACGAGAATGGTATGGGTTTTGCGTTCCAAGACGTATGAACAAAGACTTGCTGACCTGAACATGTATACCCTGGAGGAACAGGGGTGATATGATACAGACGTTCAAATACTTGAAAGGTATTAATCCGCAAAAAAATCTTTTCCGGAGATGGGAAGGCGGTAGAACGAGAGGACATGAAATGAGATTGAAGGGGGGCAGACTCAAAAAAGATGTCAGGAAATATTTTTTCACGGAGAGGGTGGTGGATGCTTGGAATGCCCTCCCGCGGGAGGTGGTGGAGATGAAAACGGTAACGGAATTCAAACATGCGTGGGATATGCATAAAGGAATCCTGTGCAGTAGGAATGGATCCTCAGAAGCTTACCGAAATTGGGTTGCGGAGCAGGTGGGGGAAGAGTGGTTGGGAGGCGAGGATAGTGGAGGGCAGACTTATACGGTCCGTGCCAGAGCCGGTGATGGGAGGCGGGACTGGTGGTT
Organism: Microcaecilia unicolor; assembly: GCF_901765095.1. NCBI lineage: Eukaryota > Metazoa > Chordata > Amphibia > Gymnophiona > Siphonopidae > Microcaecilia > Microcaecilia unicolor. The sequence continues at coordinate 24,765,895 of NC_044041.1, forward strand.
GGGAGGCGGGAAATACTGTTGGGCAGACTTGTACGGTCTGTGCCCTGAAAAAGGCAGGTACAAATCAAGGTAAGGTATACACATATGAGTTTATCTTGTTGGGCAGACTGGATGGACCATGCAGGTCTTTTTCTGCTGTCATCTACTATGTTACTATGTTATTATAAGCAGCTGGGCTGTGGTCGGGTCCAAGGCACTGGATACACCAGGAATGGGTATCGATATCGGAGACTGTCCGGTTGAACCGAGTACAATGTTTGAAGCCGCTGGGTGTCCTCGATGACATGGAAGGAAAAACGGTTTTAGCGAAATCAAAAGACTCGATTGTGCCAAGTAAAAAGGGCACAAAAAGAAGGAGAAAACCGACAGCGCAGCCTGAAAACTGGCCATGTCGAAAAACAAAGAAAACTTAAAAGTTGGGAAAAAGAACTAAGAAGAAACTAAAAGGAATCCTATCTCTTTTGTTTTGTTTTTTTTAACAAACCTGAAAACAGACGCGAAAAAACTCGCTAAAAATAAACAAAAAGAAGACTCTTTTCCCGGGCCTAAACGAGGAGCACAGGAGGAACCTGCCGCACCTCGTCACGGAAAAAAGAAAACTGAGGTATGCCCTCGTGCGACAGGCCGAAACTCAGCCCGCTCATGCGTGTTGCGCACTGCATGCGCACCAGAAGACTCTAGAAAAACGTTTTTGTTTTTGCTATGGCAAAATGCCGATTCCCGGGCCGACGCAGACATCGACCCATGTGTGAGAATAAGCAGCCCGCTTGTCTTCGGAGAAAGTGTAGTACCATGGACAGCTGCTCCATTTACAAGGATCCTAATAACAACTGTATTCTGATAAAAGGGGGAATCTCAGAAAACAACCATCACATACATTTGTGAATGAAATTTGTACATTTGTATTACATTAAAAACATAATTCCTTCAATCTATCATTAAGCTGTTTGCAGTTAAGTAATGAAGGTATTAAAACATTATGAATCCCAATATCTTTTCAGGAATGAAGTGAAAAACAAAATAAAAATATTATAGTGACATTTCTTGTTTTAATTTTTCTGTAATAGTGCTGCACTATGAAAATGAAATGGCGATTGGTGGTATATCAAATGTAATAATAAAAATAATTTTCTTTCCTTTTGTCACAGCAGACAAATTCAGACTTGTGGGTCATGACCATCTACCAGCAGATGGAGATAGAGCACACTGAACTGAACTCTAATACAGGACGGTATGCTCCTTGGCCAGTAAGTATTTCTCATAGTAAAGCAGAAGGAACAATTAAAGAAACATGACTCCCTCCTCACAGAAACAATTCTTCACATATGAATCAGAATATGAAACAATGAATAACAGCAACCAGCTAAACAGAGAAACAAAAGGAAAAAAAACAGACCATCCTCACTACCAGGGGGAGGGCAGAGAGGGGACTCTGGATTTGTCTGCTATAACTAAAGGAAAGAAAATTATCAGGTAAGATATAATTTTTCCTTCCTTCTCATCAGCAGCAGACAAATCCTGACTTGTGGAATGTAGCAAAATAGTCCTCAATAGGGATTCCAACATCGCAACAGAAAGAACCAATGCTCCAAAGGAAGCCTCCCCTCATGCCAAAACATCCATGTGATAATGTTTAGAAAACGTATGCAACAAATACCAGGTAGCTGATCTATAGATTTCTTCCAGAGAAAAAACGTGAAACTTCACCCAAGAAGTAGAATGAGCCCTTGTACAGCGTGCCCAAAGACTATGGGAAGGAGATTCCCTGCTAACACATACACCAAAGAAATAGCCTCCCTGATCCACTGAGCAATGGTAGCCTTAGAAGCTGTTGCACCTTGATTAGGATCCCCAAAGAAGTGATCTGAAAAATGAAACTCATTTGTGGTCTGAAGGTACTAAAGAAGCATGCGGCAAATATCAAGATAATAAAAGAGGTGAAATTTCTTGGGGTAAGCCTCCTCCTGAAACTATGGGAGAATGGAATGAAGACATTACCTTTGGCAGAAAGAAAGCCCCATGCACCAAAAACAGAGACAGAGATCTTCTAAAGGACAAGGACTGGATCTCAGAAATGTGCCATGCTGACGAAATTGCTACCAGAAACACCAACTTCAAAGTGAGATCCTTCAATGTAGACTTATGAAGAGGCTCAAAGGGAGCTTGCTGGAGGGCTCAAAGCACCTTATTGAGGTTCCATTCTGGACAGGGATACCACAGCAAAGGTTTTAAGCGACTGACCCCTTTCAAAAAATGCACCACATCCAGATGTGCTGCTAAGGAAGAATTTTACAACCGACCATGGAAACAAGCTAAAGCCACTACATGAACCCTCAAGGAGTTGTAAGCCAGACCTTTTGAAAGGCCCTCCTGCAGGAAAGTCAAGATCTGTGGCAAGAAAGACTGAAGGGGCGAAATTGCCCATTACAAGAACCAAGACTCAAAAACTCTCCAAACCATGGGTTTCTGACAGGTATTTGTGACCTGGATTAACCACTGTTGGGTGCAGGATACTGGGCTAGATGGACCAAATATGGCTATTCTTATATTCTTTAAGCAGATGAAAAGCATGCTTCCACACCTGCAACAAGGTAGAAATAACCGAATCGAAATAACCCTTCTTTCTCAATTTCAACTTCTGAAGAGCCAGGCCATAAGACCAAAACAGGATGGATCATCATTTGAATTGGACCCTGACAAAGAAGGTCCAGAGAAAGCGGCAGATGCAGAGATTTGTCCACCATCAAGTGAATGAGATTGGTGTACCACGGCCTTCTTGGCCAATCCAGGGCGATCAGGACCACCAGACCCAGGTGAAGTATGACTCTGTGGAGCACCCTGCTTATTAGTGGCCATAGTAAAAATATTAGAGGAGACCTGTAAATGGCCATGGCTGAAGTACAGCATCCAGGTCTTCGGAATTGTGCTCCTTTCCTCTGCTGAAGAATTTGGGTTCTTTGGCATTGAAGCATGATGCAACGCCATGAGATCCAGAATCGGAGTGCCCCATTTCTGAGCTAACAACCAAAAGGACTTCTCTGATAGCCCCCACTCTGCCGGATCCTGAAAGTTCAGGCTGAGAAAATCTGCCCACACATTTAGCATCCCCACAATGTGTGCCACCAAAATAAGCATCAAATTCCGCTCCGCCCACAGAAGCAGGAGGTGCGCCTCCTCCGCCATCTGGGCACTGCAAGTACCACCCTGTCTGTTTATATAGGTCATCGTAGTGACATTGCTTACAATATTTGGACCAGCTTGCCCTTGAGGTGGGACAGAAAAGCCAAGAGAGCCTTGCGAACAACTCAGAGCTCTAGGCGACTGATCGGCCACAACTCTGACCATAACCCCTGAGCATTGAGTTGAAGAAAATTAGCCCCCCAGTCCAGCAGATTGGTGTCTGTGACCACCACTATCCAAGGTGACAAAGCCAGCAGCATCCCCTGAAGACGGTTGGTCGAATGGAACCACAAGGATATGCTGTTCCTAGCCAAAGGTGTCCAAAGAAAAATGCAGGTTGTAGTCCTGGGATATCAGGGACCAACGGAACAACACAGACTGCTGAAGAGACTGCATATGTGCCCTGAATTACAGCACCACCTCAAGAGTCACTGTCATGGATCCTAGTACCTGGACATAGTCTCAGGTGTGTAGATTCAGATCCCGCAACATGCCACAGGTCTGTGCTTGAAGCTTGTCTCTCCAGAAGTCCAGAAGGAAGAGTTTCCCCTGAGCTGTATCAAAACAAGCCCCCAGATACTCCAGAACCTGAGTGGTAACCAAGTGACTCTTGGGTAGATTGACCACCCAATTCAGAGACTGTAGAAGAGATATCACTCTGGAGGTGGTGCAATGGCTCTCCTGCACAGAGGATGCTCTGATCAACCAGTCTTCCAGATAAGGATATACCCTGATCCATTCCTTTCACAGGAACGCCACCACCACCAGCATGACCTTGGAAAAGGTCCTGGGGGCTGCTGACAACCCGAAGGGCAATGCCTTGAACTGAAAGTGATGTCCAAAAATGGCAAAGCACAGAAAAAGCTGGTGAGAAGACCAAATTGTAATATGCAAATAAGCCGCCTTTAGATCCAGAGAGATGAGAAACTCTATGGGCTGCACTGCTGCAATCGCCGAGTGCAAGGTTTCCATACAAAAATGTTTGACCTTCAAAAAAATGTTTGACCTGCTTGAGGTCAAGAATTGAACAGAAGGTGCCTCTCTTTTTTTGGAACCACGATGTTGATGGAGAATCTGCCCAGGTCAGTACCGGAACCACTGCCCCTAGGTCCTGTGAGGAGTGAAGTGTGGTTAGCACAGCTTTCTTTTGCGGAGCGCATTGCATGGGGACTCCAAGAAGGTCTTTAGTAATCTTGGCCCACTCCTGTAAAATAGGGACAACCATCCCCCTATTAGACAAGTCAGAAAGTGGACCAGCAACATATCAATGGGAAGGACAGGAGGCTGAGGAAGATCAGGTAGACTGATTCGAGAAGCGTTTACCAGAGCAAAAGGACTGCCTCTGTTGATATTGAGTCTCTGAAAGGCCTAAGACCGACCAGGGAGGCATCTCTTGGAATCTTTTAGGCAAGAGAAAGTCTGAGCCATTCTGGAGAAGCCCTTAGGTTTATCTTCCGGTAAGCTCTGGAGTTCCCCAAGTCTTTAATCAGCTTCTCCAAATCTTCCCCAAAGAAAAGCTTACCCCGAAAAGGGAGCTTTGTCAGACACTGCTTGGAGGCAGCACCAGCTGCCCAATAGCACAGCCACAACAAACACCTGGCCATTTGTTAGCCAAGGCCCTGATGAGATCATAAAAGGAATCTGCCAAATATGCCAACTCAGTCTCCATGCTAGTGGGAGTCAGTGTTCGACAGAGCATCAGCTGCCTGCTGAACCCAGTGAAGACAGGCTCGGGCAGAATGCGAACTACAGACCACTGCCTATAGAGACAGGCCAGCCACCTCAAAGGAGAGATTCAGAGAGGATTCTAGCTTACAATCCTGGTGCAATGCCCCCCTCAACAGGATGAGTAGTTTTCTTAGTCACCACGGTCACCAGGGAATCCACCTTGGGCAGCTTTAGCTTCTCCATTTCATCAGGAGAGATGGAGTAAAGGCAAAGGCAGATATTGCCCATGCCACTTTCAAACTGGCATCCGGAGAGGACCATTGAGCTGTAATTCATTCCTGAATGGCCTCATGAACCAGAAAGGACCTAGGCAGCCACTCAGTGCTAACCATCTTAGGGTTAGCCGCCACCGAAGCCAGACCCTCCAAGGATTCAATATTAAGTACCTCCAGAGCTTCAGTGATAAATGAAGGTGACTCCTCCTTACAAAAAACACAGTCTGCTGTGGGGTCATCAGCGTCATCCACCACGAGCTCCCCCTCTTCCAAAGGATCAGGGAAAGACATGGTGACAGCCAAACCAGCACCCTCTGATGGCCCCGGAGGAGGGGAGACCTTATCTCACTCAGACAAAATATCCATTCTCCTTCACTTGAAGGAAGAGTCCCCTGCCCCATCAGAGAAGCAGCCTGGGAACCAAGCGGCTCTTGGGACCATTTAAGGAGATATGCCTGATGGAGCAGTAAAACAAATTCAGGAGAAAACGGCTCCTGCACAGCAGAGCCCATCCAAAACGCAGCCAAATCAGCAAAGCCCACCCTGAGGGAGACAACTGTAATATCACTGCTGACTGAGCTGCGCCCTGCCCGTTTACTTCAGCGGGGAGAGAATCATAGCTGTCCAAAATGGCCGTGGGAGTCACTGCACCTGCAAGGGAGAGAGAAGAAGAATGCAGCAGCACATCCCCTAGAAGGGAAAATGAAGGCCCTGCCATCTCTGCCTCATTCCCGGCCAATTTGGAACCCACTGAGCAGTTGGAACACTGCCCCAACATCCCACAGCAACAGCAGGACTTTACTAATTCTGCAACCATCGGAAATTGCAACTGCAAGTGCAGCCCGATAAGAAAATAACAAATTTAAAGCGGTACTCACCACAAGTCGGTGAGCAGTAAAGCTTGCCATTTCCCTGCAGAAGCCAAGCTAGGAGCAGAACAGGGAACCTTCCTCTTCCAATTTCAGCTACAGCAGCAATCAAACTGCTACTTTTGTGTGTGTGTGTTTGTGTGTGTGTGTGTGTTTTCCTTTGCCCCTGAAATTCTCTTGTTTTTTGTTTTGTTTTGTTTTCTGTGAGGACCTACATATTTGAGACTCCTTGAGGGGCATAATCAAACGGGGCGCCCAAGTTTTCCAGAGGGCATCCTCGCAGGACGTCCCTGCGAAGGGGCGGGGAAACCCGTAGTATCGAAATAAGATGGGCATCCATCTTTCGTTTCGATAATACAGTCAGGAACGCCCGAATCTCAACATTTAGGTCGAACTTAGAGAAAATTTTTCTTCACCCAACGTGTAATTAGACTCTGGAATTCGTTGCCGGAGAACGTGGTAGTTAGCTTGACGGAGTTTAAAAAGGGGTTAGATAGATTCCTAAAGGACAAGTCCATAGACCGCTATTAAATGGACTTGGAAAAATTCCGCATTTTTAGGTATAACTTGTCTGGAATGTTTTTACGTTTGGGGAGCGTGCCAGGTGCCCTTGACCTGGATTGGCCACTGTCGGTGACAGGATGCTGGGCTAGATGGACCTTTGGTCTTTCCCAGTATGGCACTACTTATGTACTTATGTACTTATAATGTTGAGATGGTCATCCCCGGTTTTCGGCCATAATGGAAACCGAGGACGCCCATCTCAAAAACGACCAAATCCAACTCATTTGGTCGTGGGAGGAGCCAGCATTCGTAGTGCACTGGTCCCCCTGACATTCCAAAATACCAACTGGGCACCCTAGGGGGCACTGCAGTGGACTAACTCATGCACTAACTGAATGGAAAAAGCCCTTCCCTTACCGATCCCTTAGCGATTCGGAAAGGAACGGGCATGCATGAAGGAAATTGCATGCAAATGAGCTGCTCGCTGTTAGCTCATTTGCACACGATTTCCTTCCTAAGGAGGGGAAGCCAGTGCAGAGCAGCCAAGCGTTATGCGTGGCTGCTCTGTGCATGCCAAAGACGGCTTCATACATGCAGACAAGCTGCGTGTATAATAGCCGTCTACAACCTTAAATAAATTGCCATAAATTGCCGTCTACAAACTTTAAAACACAAGTCCAGGTGAAAACGTCCAAGTGCTCGTCAGGGACGTCTTTTCTTTTTTTCTAGTATGGGTGAAGGACGTCCAAGTGTTAGGCGCCTTCACTATGCCTCCGTTCCTGCGAGGGGCAGTTGAGGACGTCCAAAATGTGGATGTTTCTGTGAGAAGGACATCCGTGCCTTTGCTATGCCTCCGACACCCCCTTTATTTATTTGGATTTTGGATCACAAGTAGCAGCAGTGGGATTTTAACCGGCCACCTTTGGATTACAAGACCAGTGCTCTAACCACTAGGCCACTCCTCCACCACTCCACTCCCTTGAAATTTGGCCATCCCTGTGGAGGGCAGTTCAGGACGTCCAAAATGTTTGAAAGGATGTCCACGCCTTTCGCTATGCCTCCGCTGACACACACACACACACACCTCCCCCCCCCCCCCCCCCCAGGGACCTGCACATTGCTGCGATGGACCTGAGTATGATATTTGAGGGTGGCAAAAAAAGTTTTTAAAGTTTTTCTCAGGGTGGGAGGGGGTTAGTGACCACTGGGGGAGTAAGGGGAGGTCATTCCCGATTCTCTCCGGTGGTCATCTGGTCAGTTCGGGCACCTTTCGAGGCTTGGTCATAACAAAAAATGGACCAAGTAAAGTTGGCCAAGTGCTCGTCAGGGACGCCCTACTTTTTCCATTATCACTCAAGGACGCCCATCTGTTAGGCACGCCCCAGTCCCGCCTTTGCTATGCCTCTGACATGCCCCCGGGAACTTTGGTCATCCCCGTGACGGGAAGCAGTTGGGGACGCCCAAAGTCGGCTTTCAATTATGACGATTTGGGCGACCCTGAGAGAAGGACGCCCATCTCCCGATTTGTATCGGAAGATGAACGCCCTTCTCTTTCAAAAATAAGCCTGCTTGTATGCTATCTTCAACTATGATTTAAAAGGTGAGGTAAAACAGGCTATTTGAGCCAAAAGATCACCTTTGAAAAAATTGGAAAAGATCCAAATGAAGAAAACCGGAAGCAGTATAAGCACCAATAAGAAAGGCTGAAAGAGAATTTGAAAAGAAGCTGACTGTAGAGGCAAAAACAAATAGTAAAAACTTTCTCAGGTACATTAAAAGCAGAAAGCCTGTGAGGCAGTGGTGTAACTAGAGGTAGGCCCACCCACTTCCCCCCTTATTCTATACAGTGTGCTAAAAGTTAGGCACCACTTTGGTATGTAACTTCCGCACTACAACGGCAGTTAGACATCAAAATGGGGGTGATACAGCAGGTATGTGCATAAGTGCACTTAGGCGTAATTCTATAACTTAGCATCTAGTATGTAATTGCAAGGGAGCATTCACATAGAAGGGGCATGGTGGGTCATGGGTGTGTCACTTAACAACACACATAACTTATCAAATACTGTGTGCGCACAGCATGTCACATTTAGGCATACATTTGCACCTGTAATTGACATGGCATAAATGAGTGCACCTAAATGTTGGCATATAACTGCCAACTTATGCTAGTATTCTATAATGGATTTCATGTGCAAATTTGCCAATACAGAACGAAAAATTATGTCTTACCTGATAACTTTCTTTCCTTTAGTTGCAGCAGATGAATCCAGAGACTTGTGGGTTGTGACCATCTACCAGCAGGTGGAGATAGAAAGCGCTGAACTGAACTGTCTTACAGGATGGAATGTTCCTTCATCAATCAGTATTTCTCATAACAAACCAGAAGGAAACAGAATTATAACATTTCTCCTTCCCCACAGGGAAACGTGATAAACCAAGAACTGCAAACCCGTAAACCGATTACAACAGTCCATCTAAAATGTAAAAATGCAGCAAAAAGTTCCAACAGAGAAAACCCAATAGGAACCGCCAAAAAACAAGGTGGGCCTCTGGATGCTGTGACTAAAAGAAATTTTTTGTTCCTTTGCATCAGCAGCAGATGGATCAAGAGACTTGTGGGATGTAGCAAAGCAGTCCTTAAGTAGGGTGGGAACCTGATGCTCCCACAGATAGCATCGATACTCCAAAAATGCATCCAACCAAGCGGAGACATCCAAACCGTAGTGTCTGGAGAAGGTTTGCAAGGAAGACCATGTCACCACCCTACATATTTCCTCCAGGGAGAACAGAAAGGCATCTGCCCAGGAAGTCACAATAGCTCGGGTAGAATGTGCCTGGAATCTGTCAACAAGTGGTTTACCTGCTAGTAAATATGCAGATGCGATAGCCTCCTTGACCCAGCGAGCAATCTCCCTGCGACTGAAGAACCATGGCACTTTGGAATTAAGCTTTGTAGCCATAAGATCCAAAACTGGCGACCCCAGCGATCGAGAACAGCTTCAAACGCTGCCGCACTGAGTTCCCATTCTCAGTGTGGCGACTGAGAAAGTCCACCTGAACATTAGTTGTCCCTGTTTCAGAGAAAAACGTCCAAATTCCACTTTATGCCATTTTTTAGACTTTTTCTCTTTTGAAAATGAGCCCCTAAATACACTAATAAACAGAAGTCCAAGAAGAAATGTAGGGATTCCCACAGGTGATGCGATTTGTAGTTAAACACAGGAAAAACAGAAGTCCAAGAAGAAATGTAGGGATTCCCACAGGTGATGCGATTTGTAGTTAAACACAGGAAGTCAAGTGTGCTAAGTATAAAGCAAGTGGGGCAATTATGTACACTCACCTTCCAGAGTTATCAGAATACAAATGAAGATGACAACAAAATCTGTCTGAGATAAGGTAGTGATGCCTTACAGGTGGTCCACAGTATACAACTGCAGACAGAAAAGCAATGTGGACAGGAATTGGGCACTCTGGTATTTTTCTGCTATCATTTTCTATGTTATGATGAGCAAAATATTCAAAGCCATTTGTTATTTGAATATTACCCACTTTTAATACAGGTACAATTATGTACATTGCTTAAAAATGCACATGGTTTGCATTTAGAGGCATTTATTTAAATGGTATTCTTATCAAGTAAATCATCAAACTACATGCAAATACTTATTATAACTTTCTATTAGAAAAGTAAGTCCATAAAGGAGTTCACTGCACACCATAAACCCTGATCAGGAAGAGGAAAGAGTTCACATTTTTCTTGCCCAGTGAGCAGAAATAAGCCCTGAAACCAAAAACAATTTTTTTTCTTTGCACATGAATGTACTCTTGATCCCAGGTCCCTTTCCCACAAACAAGGAAAACTGGTAATTAATTCGATAGGTTTCCTTATAGTGGAATCTTTATTCTAGATCCTGTCAGTAAAATCTTTACCAAAATAATAGAAAATGAACAGTAAAAATGCAGTTATTTTATATGATAACTCACAAGAAATTAGTACCAATAAAGCTCTTCCTATTTAACTAAGTCTGGCCCAGTGCTACTGTAAAATACATATTATATTATGGATGAGCAGAACTCATTTCTGTAGGAGAAGACAGGAATTCTACAAGAAAACATGATGTAAAAAAAAAGGCAAATTTAAATTCTGAAAATAGCCTTAAATGTAAAGCATCACATTCTGGAACGTAGGTGATAAATTTCACACAAGCACACATCTTTGCTTTGCTTTGAAAAGAAGATTTCTCAGAAGCTATATTTAAAAAGGATTATTTAACTATTCAAGTCACAGGTTTTCATGAGGAAAATACTCTTTTTTCCTGGAATTGCACTACAGTAAATTCCTTTACCATAGAGCAAGAAATATCTATAGAATAACAGCCTATTATGAATGCCATACCAAATATCCACAATATATGTTCACACATTGACAAGCAGCTAAATTTTTCAAATGGGTTTAATGTCACAGTTCATTTTTTTATTGTTCAAGCTAACAAAATGTAAAATATTTTTAAAAATTACAGCAACATGATGTTCAGCAATATTTTTGAATAAAAAAGTCACATCCTAAGTTGAAAAAGAGGCCTGGGACACTGCTCATAGCAAGAGAAATGAATAAACTCCTTTCATACAGGTTTATATCCTGACCCTCTCCCTCCCTCCATCTCATAATCACAGAAGATATTATCCGTCTCATTTCAAATTAAGCTCTGGAACTCATTGCCAGAGGACGTGGTAACAGCAGTTATCATATCTAGATTTAAAAAAGGTTTGGACAAGATCCTGATCCTGGAAGAAAAGTCCATAGTCTGTTATTGAGATGGACATGGGAGAAGCCACCGCTTGCCCAGGGATTGGTTAACATAGAATGTTGCTACTACTTTGGATTCTGCCAGGTACTTATGACCTGGATTGGCCACTGTTGGAAATAGGACATTGGACTAGATGGACCATTGGTCTAACCCAGTATGGCTATTCTTATGTTCTTACTAGTAAAAAAAGGCCCGTTTCTGGAGCCAATGAAACGGGCGCTAGCAAGGCTTTCCTGTGGCCCCCCCACCCAACGCACCTTCGTCGTCAGTGACGCCATTGCGCCGCCCTGGCCGCCGTCGATGTGAGTGAAATGCTCCGCCCTCAACGTCATAACATTTGACGCGAGGGCGGGGCCCCGAGACTGTGTTTTTCGTGGTTTCAGAGCTTCAAACTTACGAACCTTAGCTTCAGTGACGTCAGACAATAGAACGTTGAGGGTGAGTTTTATATATATAGAAATATAGATAAGGCATAATTAGCTCATTTTGAACATGTGAACACACTCTGACATCATCAATGTATGGAATTGAGTGGAAGAAGCCTACAGAACATGACCCCCTCATAATGACAGCTTGAAGTAAGGGTAAAAAGCCAAAACTGCTTGCTCCACATTTCATTCACTTATTTAAAAGATACTACCAAAGCTAGCATATAAAATTAAAAGAATATTGAGGAAAAACTTCAAAAACCATTAACAGGATAGACTTCAGTGCTCTTGGACATGCTCTATGTAACCTTCTTTATTCACCAGAATTAGAATGAAGAAAGTGAAATATTTAGCTAGAACATTTATTACAGCATCGAGAAAGGGGGTAACTCTTACTAAAGTATGCTGAAATCTCGGCTTAATGTTTTCTAACGTGGGACTTTCCCAAGTGCTAAGCCACGCAGTATTTTTATAGAGCATTTTTCATTTTTAGAATTTCAGATTATGCAATAATGTTTGCATTAGCGTGTGGTACCTGTAAAAAGCTATCATGTTTAGTTCCCACATTAACTCTGAATTAGCCAGTTAGCATATGCTAATCATAACGCACTAGCTGGTTCACACTTCCATGCCCATTCTCCGCTCATGGAACACCCCTCCAAAAAGGCAAAACTGTGCAAAATACTTTAATGTATTGTATGGTAGCCTGTTTTTCCCATGCTAAGCATGTGTTAAAGCTTAACAGCCTTTAGAAAAAGGGCCCATTAACTGGCTAAAACCAAATGCATTGAACTAAATGACTCCAGAAAGTATTATAGGTAAATCCTTACAGAATATATTTTGAAAAAAAATATGCAATGAAAAAATACCTTATTCCAGCTATTGGATAGAAAGACAAACGGGTCAATATCCAAAGAGACTTAAATGGTTAGCAGTTGCCACTAAATGTATATGTTACCTATCCATAGATTTTCAGAAGCATGATCCAGACAGTGCCACTGAAAATCTCTCTATCCACTGTGATACTGTCCCCCAAATTTTATAAATGGTGCACAGTTATAGAATAGGGCCAGTTATATGCATAACCTAATTAACTAACTGGCAAGTAATTGGTCATAAATAGCAATAATTGGCATTAACTAGAATTAATTTGTGCTAATTTGCAGTTGATTACATAACAGACTTGTGCCCATATTCTATAAACTGTTCTTGCATGCAAATTCAAAGGGGGCATTAACCTGGGAGGGGCATGGGTGTGTCACAGGCATTCCAACTATTCTTGCACACACTTTATAGAATAGTTGCACTTACGTACACCATTTACGCCAGCCATAGACAGTATAAGTGGTCACGTTTGGCATATAACTGCAGACTTATGCAAATATTCTACAACAGATTTACCCCCAGATTCCATATAGCGTGACTTAAGTTGTGTGTACAAATGCAGTCATATTCTGGATTTGCACTCACAGCCAAATTAACAATCGACGCCAATAAGTGCCACTTAAGCAATTATTTACACTAGTTGGCATTAAGTAGAATTTATGCACACAGCTGTCTAAGTGTATTCTATAATGTGATGTACGTAAATTCTAAGTCGCATAGTTGGAAAAGGGGACGTGGCCGTGGGCATGGAATGGGCTGGTCATGTGCATTTGTAAAATTTACGCACACTGTTATAGAATACACACAGTCTGCGCATAATTTAGGCATCGGCATTTACACCAAGTTTTACTTGGCACAACTGCCAGTGACTAAATTTAGTCATGCGGACGGGTGCTCGACGTATTCTATAAACTGTGTGGAAATTTAGGCTTATTCTATAAAGTACGCCTATATTAAGGTATACTTTATAGAATACACCTAGGCGTATTTCATTTTGGTACCAATTTTTTTTAGGCGTGAATGGAGGAGTAACCTAGTGGTTAGTGCAGTGGACTTTGATCCTGGGGAACTGAGTTTGATTCCCACTGCAGCTCCTTGGGACTCTGGGCAAGTCACTTAACCCTCCATTGCCCCTGGTACAAAATAAGTACCTGAATATATGTAAACCGCTTTGAATGTAGTTGCAAAAAACCTCAGAAAGGCAGTACATCAAGTCCCATTTCCCTTCCCCTTCCTTAGCACACAACTCTGCAGTTACAGAATACTAGCATAGTGCCCAGTTTTTCTGGCACCTAACTTTTAGCGACCTTTCTTGAATTTATCCTTTTAAGACTGTGCTGGAGCAGAGTTAGTGTACAGCAACCAGATAAACATATAAGGGCAACATTCAACCGTTATTCATACAGGTATGTGGTTTAATTTAGATCAGAAAAAAGACTGTCATAAACTGAACTGCTTAGTTACATGTATAACAGCTGAATTCATTGCCACTATCTCCTGGATTCTATATATGGTGCTCAGATTTGGACACACAACTTAACTGCCTAACGAGCTGTTAGTCATCAATAACTGAATGCTAACAACCAATTTTTGGCCTTAATTGGCATTGACTAGGATTTGCGCCCACATCTGGCTATGCTCTATTCTATAATACTGGGTGTCTAACCAGCTTATTTTCAAAAGAGAAAGACGCCCATATTTCGACCCAAATCGGGAGATGGGCATCTTTCTCCCATGGGCGAACAAATCGGTATAACCAAAAGCCGATTTTGGTAGTCTTCAACTGCACTCCGTCGCAGGAACGACCAAAGTAGATGGGGGTGTGTCGGAGGCGTGGTGAAGGCAGGACTGGGGCGTGGTTATCGGCTGAGGAGAGATGGGCATCTTTAGGTGATAATCGAAACAAGAAGGGCGTTTTGGACGAGAATTTGGTCCACTTTATTTGGACCCTTTTTTTTTTCAGGTCCAAGTCCCAAAAAAGTGCCCCAACTGACCAGATGACCACCAGAGAGAATCGGGGATCACCTCCCCTGACTCCCCCAGTGGTCACTAACCCCTTCCCACAAAAAAAAACACACTTTACAAACTTTTTTCCCCAGCCTGTATGCCAGCCTCAAATGCCGTACCCACCACCATGACAGCAGAATGTGTTCTATCCTCTGACAGCCTTTCCCTGGTTCTGATGTGGCTCTCAGGTGAGTGTGACACCTTTTCTGTTATGCGGACTGCAGAGTCACATCAGCAATGCATTGTGGTGGGTGTAGGGTATTGGGCTCCATGATTCCACAAGCTTGTGTTACATGCTCACGATGTTGGTAGTTGGTAGGCTCTACTCCCATGGTGCTTTTCCTTCTGCTTACTGGGTCAAAGTGTGCCCTATTTTGTTTCCGGTAGTCCATGAGGTAGTGGCCATTTTTGTAAGCCAGTTTTAGCTCCCTTTCATGTGTTACCCACGTTACTGAAAGTGGGCATTGTACAGCATTCTGCCAGCTCTGACCTACTGCTAATCTCAGTACCAGGAAGACTCTTTGCCAGTGGGGCACAACCTCTGATCTGCAGTTAACTGTGAGTAAACGTGCTTATTCAAATAAAGGACGTTTTCGGATACATTAGTGTTCAGGTGTCAACTGGTGTGCCAAGGTTCTACAGCAGCAACAAGTCCTAGGGGCCTGCGTGTATGCAGGTCCCTGGAGCACTTTTAGTGGGTACCGCCGTGCACTTCAGGCAGGCGGACCCAGGCCCATCCCCCCTACCTGTAACACTTGTGCTGGTAAATGGGAGGCCTCCAAAACCCACTGTACCCACATGTAGGTGCCCCCTTCACCCCTAAGAGCTATGGTAGTGTTGTACATTTGTGGGTAGTGGGTTTTGGGGGAGGGGGTTGGGGGCTCAGCACCCGTGGTAAGGGAGCTATGCATATGGGAGCTGTTTCTGAAATCCACCGCACTGACCTCTAGGGTGCCCAGTTGGTGTCCTGGCATGTCAGGGGGGCCAGTGTACTACGAATCCTGGCCCCTCCCACGACCAAATGGCTCGGATTAGGACGTTTTTGAGCTGGCCGGTTTTAGTTTCCTAAGGATAGGGCACTTAGATAATTTGCTGAGGGTAAAAGACCCTCAGCAAGCTGTAAATGCCCAGTCAAGAAATTATTATGTTTCCATAATAATTTATTTCAATTTTTTTTCCAGGGATATAAAATAAGATTATTCAACTTCTGATTCATTTTAATAGATAGATATAACTTAAAACCTAACATGCTCCCATTTTTCCCTTAAGACAATTTAGGGCAATTAATAGATAGTTCAGACAAAGAAAGGTACTTCTTCAACTTCGATCATTACAATGTAACAAACCTCATGCTGATGATTTCAAAGTATCTTTCTTTGAATTTCCCTAAGAAGGTCTTTCAGAACATTGAAGGACATGTTTCCAGCTGCTGTTAAGTGGTACAGTTTTCTGCTTCACATATTTCTTTTCATTGTAAGTCAGTAACAAGGAGTTTGTAAAAGAAAAACACTATCAATTTTAAGCAATCAAGAAAAAATTACTGTAAAGTAATAAGCAACTTGCAGGGGATCACTTTGAGGGGCATAATCGAAAGAGGCACCCAAGTTTTCCTGAGGACGTCCTCGCAGGACAACCCTGCGAAGGAGTGGGGAAACCCTTATTATCGAAACAAGATGGGCGGCCATCTTTCGTTTCGATAATATGGTCGGGGACACCCAAATCTCAACATTTAGGTCAACCTTAGAGATGGTTGTCCCTAGAGATGGTCGTCCCTGATTTTCGGCGATAATGGAAATCGAGGACGCCCATCTCAGAAACAACCAAATCCAAGGCATTTGGTCATAGGAGAAGCCAGCATTCGTAGTGCACTGGTCCCCCTCACATGCCAGGACACCAACCGGGCACCCTACTGGGCACTGCAGTGGACTTCAGAAAAAGTTCCCAGGTGCATAGCTCCCTTACCTTGTATGCTGAGCCCCCCAAAACCCACTCCCCACAACTGTACACTACTACCATAGCCCTTAGGGATGAAGGGGGGCACCTAGATGTGGGTACAGTGGGTTTGTGGTGGGTTTGGAGAGCTCACATTTACCACCACAAGTATAACAGATAGGGGGGGATGGGCCTGGGTCCGCCTGCCTGAAGTGCACTGCAGTACATAAGTACATAAGTAATGCCATACTGGGAAAAGACCAAGGGTCCATCGAGTCCAGCATCCTGTCCACGACAGCGGCCAATCCAGGCCAAGGGCACCTGGCAAGCTTCCCAAAAGTACCCAATAAAGCTGCTCCAGGGACCTGCATACTGCTGTCATGGAGCTGGGTATTTGAGGCTGGCATAGAGGCTGGCAAAAAATATAAAAACATTTTTTTAGGGTGGGGGGGTTAGTGACCACTGGGGGAGGAGTAAGGGGAGGTCATCCCCGATTCCCTCTGGTGGTCATCTGGTCATTTAGGGCACATTTTTGTGGCTTGGTCGTAAAAAAAAGGACCAAGTAAAGTCAGCCAAGTGTTTGTCAGGGACGCCCTTCGCTATGCATCCGACACGCCCCTGTGAACTTTGGTCGTCCCCGCAAAGGAAAGCAGTTGAGGACGCCCAAAATCGGCTTTCGATTATGCTGATTTGGGCAACCCTGGGAGGACGCCCATCTCCCAATTTCTGTGGAAAGATGGGCGCCCTTCTCTTTCGAAAATAAGCTTGTTTGTGTGCATTACAGGTAAATTAGTAGTTATGTCTTACAGAACAGCATAAAAATATTTAATTGCTTGAAAAATAAACAAGTATGTATAAATGAATATCCATATTTACCATCTTGGGGGCATTTTTTGAAAAGACTGTGAAGTTGCAAACTATGTGGGGTGATAGATTAACACACGTACTTCAGGAAATTTTTCAAAGAAAGATGAACCCTAGTTGTTTCTTTTTCAAATTAGAAAGTACAAAAGCACACAAGTTCTAAGCATCGTATAGTTTGCATCTGATAACTGTGTGGGAAGCAAAGGTACAAAATAACATGCATGCATTTGAAAATCAAATGTACATGCACTGTTGTCCTTCCCCAACCTAACATGACCAGAGGAACGTCTCTTTTTAATATGGCTAAAGACGCACACACTATGGGGGGGGGGCGGCATTCTAAAAATGGCATAGAAAAATCATTGTTGGAAAAATTCAACATGGAGTGCTATTCTATAAAGTCACTCTGGATTGCCTGACATTTATAGAACAGCACTCATGTTGATACCTCATCTAACTCCTCATCAATGTTCCTTCTTTCCTTCTTGCAGGATTTAAATCTTCATCAAACATACTACTTTTATTACCCATGTTGCAGGATACACCTTGGAACTACTTCATTTATTATCTATTTAGCTAGTGTTGCTATGAAAAGAATGTTTTTACACATTGTAATGACTTTTTTTAACAAACATCTGGTGTTGCCATGGGCGCTACTTTAGCTTCCTTGGTAGCTAATTTGTTTATGCAAGATTTTGAGAATAAATGGATTCCCAAATTTACTAATCAGGGGATAACTCTTTTAATTCCAGAGTCACTTTTAATATCAACTACACAAAGACTCCAGTATTTTTTCTTTATCACAAAAACATTTTATTATATTGCAATGCCCGCTAACCTCACTAGCAGTGCTAGTGAGGTTAGCGGGCATTGCAATATAATAAAATGTTTTTGTGATAAAGAAATAATACTGGAATAAATGGATTCAACATAACAGTTGTGAGGAATTTATAAAGATTTGGGTTCGCTACATAGATGACATTTTTATGTTGTGGACAGGTTCAGAAGATGATTTATTAGCGTTCCATGCTTGTTGAATACCTGTCATCCCAAGATACAATTCACTTTTAATTGTCATTCAACACAGATTTCCTTTCTGTACATTTTGATCTGTAAACAGGAAGAGAGTTTTGTCACTACTGTCTATAAAAAAAAGACACTGACGGAATACGTTCCTGCATTTCTTGAGTGAACACCCACCGCCTTTAAAAAGATGCCTCCATTTTTCTGAAATTTTGAGATTCTGGAGGATCTGTACAGGAACAACAGAGTTTAAGAAACAATCAAAAATTTTTTAAATTTGCTTGGAACAAAGAGGTTATCCCAAGCAGGTGATACATCACGATGGCTCCCTCATTCTCCCTGTCTTCTCAGCTCGAAACCTTGGGGTCATCTTTGACTCTTCTCTCTCCTTCTCTGCTCATATCCAGCAGATTGCCAAGTCCTGTTGTTTCTTTCTTTACAACATCCGTAAATTCCGCCCCTTTCTTTCCGAGCACTCTACCAAAACCCTCATCCACACCCTTGTCACCTCTCGTTTAGACTACTGCAATCTGCTTCTTGCTGGCCTCCCACTTAGTCACCTCTCCCCTCTCCCCTCTCCAGTCGGTTCAAAACTCTGCTGCCCGTCTCATCTTCCGCCAGGGTCGCTTTACTCATACTACCCCTCTCCTCAAGACCCTTCACTGGCTCCCTATCCGTTTTCGCATCCTGTTCAAACTTCTTCTACTAACCTATAAATATACTCACTCTGCTGCTCCCCAGTATCTCTCCACACTCATCCTTCCCTACACCCCTTCCCGTGCACTCCGCTCCATGGATAAATCCTTCTTATCTGTTCCCTTCTCCACTACTGCCAACTCCAGACTTCGCGCCTTCTGTCTCGCTGCACCCAACGCCTGGAATAAACTTCCTGAGCCCCTACGTCTTGCCCCATCCTTGGCCACCTTTAAATCTAGACTGAAAGCCCACCTCTTTAACATTGCTTTTGACTCGTAACCACTCGCCTCCACCTACCCTCCTCTCTTCCTTCCCGTTCACATTAATTGATTTGTTTGCTTACTTTATTTTTTTTTTTTGTCTATTAGATTGTAAGCTCTTTGAGCAGGAACTGTCTTTCTTCTATGTTTGTGCCGCGCTGCGTACGCCTTGTAGCGCTATAGAAATGCTAAATAGTAGTAGTAGTAGTAGTAGTACATCAGGCATACACTCATGTGAGATTTTTTAAATCGAGATCTGCTTTTTCAGAAAAAATGAACACAAGATTCTGATAATTGCATGACCTGTGTTTTGAAATATACACCCGGTATTGGCAAAATTTTAAGAATTCTCAAGAAACATTGTAGTAACCTTATGAATCTTCCAGATTTTGCTGATATGTGACTTAGGTTTGTTTTCAGCAGAAATTCCAGTTTGAAAGAATTGCAGGCTTATTTTCGAAAGAGAAGGGCGCCCATCTTTCGACACAAATCGGGAGATGGGCGTCCTTCTCCGAGGGTCGCCCAAATCGGCATAATCGAAAGCCAATTTTGGGCGTCCTCAACTGCTTTCTGTCGCGGAGATGACCAAAGTTCACGGGGCGTGTTGGAAACGTAGCGAAGGCGGGACTGAGGTATGCCTAACACATGGGCATCCTTGACCGATAATGGAAAAAAGAAGGGAGTCCCTGACGAGCACTTGGGCGACTTCACTTGGTCCATTTTTTGTTACGACCAAGCCTCAAAAATGTGCCCCAGCTGACCAGATGACCACCGGAGGGAATCGGGGATGACCTCCCCTTGCTCCTCCCCCAGTGGTCACCAACCCCCTCCCACCCTAAAAAAAAAAATGTTTTAAATATTTTTTGCCAGCCTCTATGCCAGCCTCAAATGTCATACCCAGCTCCATAACAGCACTATGCAGGTCCCTGGAGCAGTTTTAGTGGGTACTGCAGTGCATTTCAGACAGGCGGACCTAGGCCCATCCCCCCCCTACCTGTTACACTTGTGGTGGTAAATGTGAGCCCTTCAAAACCCACCACAAACCCACTGTGCCCACATGTAGGTGCCCCCCTTCACCCCTTAAGGCTATAGTAGTGGTGTACAGTTGTGGGTAGTGGGTTTTGGGGGGGATTTGGGGGGGCTCAGCACACAAGGTAAGGGAGCTATGTACCTGGGATCATTTTGTGAAGTCCACTGCAGTGCCTCCTAGGGTGTCTGGTTGGTGTCCTGGCATATGAGGGGGACCAGTGCACTACAAATGCTGGTTCCTCCCACGACCAAATGCCTTGGATTTGGCCGGGTTTGAGATGGCCGCCATTAGTTTCCATTATCGGCAAAACCCAATGGTGGCCATCTCTAACAGATTTGGCCGGCCCCAACCGTATTAACAAAATGAAAGATGGCCGGCCATCTTGCTTCGATAATACGGTCGGGTACACCGCTTGACGGGGCCGGCGTTAGAGATGGCCGCCCTTACAGATGGCCGGCCCCGTTCGATTATGGCCCTCCACCACCTACTACTACACTTTGATTGACAAATTTCTGGAGCAGGGGCCAGAATGTTCTGCCTGCAACTGCAATGATATAATATTTTGATAGCCTGCTACATCTGGACTATACATATTTTCCAGATTTACTTAGCAATTACTTTTTTTTTTTTACTGTACAGAACAGAAAAATCCCATATCATCATTATTATAGCAAAGCTAACTAAAAATGTGAGTCAACTGATTTGGTTTAATTATTTTTGATAGTCTGAAAGAAATTCTGTAAGTTATGAAGAACATATTAAGAACTAAAATCAGTTAGCAGTAACAGACGTATTTTTCAAGATTTCAATTTAGTTTTCCAGGAAATTTTGAGCCATAGGGATTTGAGTACATTTTTAAACTTTCCATTATTTGCAACACAGGAAGTTCAATTGCATTCCTTAAGTGAGAAGCAAACAGCATCTTTTTTTGCTTGTCAGTCCTTCTTCTCTTAGATCTTGCACAGATAAACTATTTAAAACCAGCTGGTGAAGATTATACAGTAACACTCTGATAATCACTATAGCTTTGCTACTCATATCTGGTTTTAGTACATTAAAATATATATGATTATTTTTTCACATGCTTTTCTTCCTAAATCTTAAATTCTTGTCTTTGAACCTTCTAAGAATAACAAAATAATTACATATAAGTGAGTCTCTATTGTAAAGAAACTGAGCAAGAGTCATAGTCAGATACAAACCAGCCAGATGACTTTCAAAGTGATTTAAGCGGGCAGGAGCCACCTAAGTGGGGATATTCAGCAGCACTTAACCGAGAGTGCTGCTGAATATCCCCAGAGACCGCCCAACTAAAAGGCAGGTAGGTCATGGGTGACACTGGGGAGGAGACCGGGGTTATGTGGGTGCCGGCAATATTCAGTGCTGGCACCTGCATAGCTAAGCGGCCTAATTTAGTGCCGTAAGAGGTCGCAGCAGCCCAGAGGGGCCTACCTAGACATTGGGGTGTGGGGGGAGGGGAGAAACAGGACATCACAGCCGGGTGAGATAGGAGAGAGGGGTATATTAAAAAGGGTTTTAGCAACATAAAGTTATGTGGGTACTCCCCAATATTCAGTGCTGGCATCTGCATAACTCTTTTATGCAGCCCCAGCTGAATAGTGACCAGGCCCACATAAGCTCCGGTACCCAGCACGCCCATGTTTAGCCCCCAATATTCAGTGCCTGTGCCCAGACATGGCAGGGCACTGAATATTGGGGAGTAAATTTAGCCAGCGACGGTAGGTGTTTAAAATACCACTGAATATAGGGGGGGTAGATGTTTTAAATTCTCTTGGACAGCCCATGGATCCGCTGTGAAAAAAGGATTCCTTGTCAGGATGTGTTGGACATCTTAAAGGTAAATGTATTCATTTGGACTACATTTACGGGATTACATTTATGGGACTACATTTGTATGCATTGAAAATATGGTCCCAAAACTGCTCCCAGTAATGTGGGGTGTTTGAACTTGATACTCCAATTTGGGACAAACTTCATACATTCAGCTGTAGTTGAGCCATACATTTTTGTGATGTATTTTGAGATACTGTTTGATTAATAAATCCTAAATTCCAGATACTCTGAACTCTGCAGGGAGTGTTAAGTAATTTTGAAATCTTTGTTTTAATGTATTTTTAGGCCTGGATGTTGGGCTGTTTGGGATGAATTTGTCTTTTCTATAATATTGACATTTTTTTCATTTCTCAAATGATTGATCTACAATTCACAAAAATTGTATGTCATCAGCATAAATTTTAAACTGTAATTCCAAAAAGTGTAAAAGTTTGCACAAGGGCAACATAAATATGTTACTTCTATAGCTTATAATGTAGGCTGAAGCGGATGTAGCTGTGTCAATCAATCAAACATATAGTCCTGGTGGCAGTTATTGAATCCTGAAGACTATGAGGAATTATTAGAAGATCCAACAAAGAGACTGCAAGAACAGATTTTTTCCTTGACAGGAAGGGGATTCGCTCAAGGATTCCTGACGCAGAAAGAATTCTCATATCTGAATACTAGATTTCCGATGATCCCGGTATTTTATACCTTACCTAAGATCCATAAAACACTGGTTCACCCGCCAGGACGACCGATAGTGGCAAGTAGAGGGTCTTTATTAGCACCACTATCGATATATATTGATACATTTTTGTGTCCCTGGGTGGAGCGCACTTGATCATATATAGAGGTCACTTTGGACTTTTTGAATCGGTTGGTTCAAGTGAGCAATCCAACTGAAACCGAGTGGTTGGTGACACTGGACGTGGTAAGTCTATACACTGTTATCCTACAGGATGAGGCATTGAATATTATAGAAAAAATATTGGACATGAGAAATGACCAGACAGTTCCTACATCTTTTATTATTTCCCTAATCGCTATAGCAATGAAGAAAAATTTCTTCCAATATAGTGGGAGGCTATTCTGCCAAATGAGAGGTGTCACGATGGGCATTACGATGGCCCCGTCCATAGCGAACTTGTTTATGTCTCAATTTGAGGAGGAAGTGGTATACCCCTCAAGCGAATGCTACATACCTGTAGAAGGTATTCTCCGAGGACAGCAGGCTGATTGTTCTCACTGATGGGTGACGTCCACGGCAGCCCCTCCAATCGGAATCTTCACTAGCAAAGTCCTTTGCTAGCCCTCGCGCGCCCGCGCGCACCGCGCATGCGCGGCCGTCTTCCCGCCCGAAACCGGCTCGAGCCGGCCAGTCCAGTATGTAGCAAGACAAACTCTCAAGGGAAGACACAACTCCAAAGGGGAGGCGGGCGGGTTTGTGAGAACAATCAGCCTGCTGTCCTCGGAGAATACCTTCTACAGGTATGTAGCATTCGCTTTCTCCGAGGACAAGCCGGCTGCTTGTTCTCACTGATGGGGTATCCCTAGCCCCCAGGCTCACTCAAAACAACAACCATGGTCAATTGGGCCTCGCAACGGCGAGGACATAACAGAAATTGACCTAAAAAAATTTACCAACTAACTGAGAGTGTAGCCTGGAACAGAACAAACAGGGCCCTCGGGGGGTGGAGTTGGATCCTAAAGCCCAAACAGGTTCTGAAGAACTGACTGCCCGAACCGACTGTCGCGTCGGGTATCCTGCTGCAGGCAGTAATGGGATGTGAATGTGTGGACAGAAGCCCACGTCGCAGCTTTGCAAATTTCTTCAATGGAGGCTGACTTCAAGTGGGCTACCGACGCAGCCATGGCTCTAACATTATGAGCCGTGACATGACCCTCAAGAGTCAGCCCAGCCTGGGCGTAAGTGAAGGAAATGCAATCTGCTAGCCAATTGGATATGGTGCGTTTCCCCACATCCACTCCCCTCCTATTGGGATCAAAAGAAACAAACAATTGGGCGGACTGTCTGTGGGGCTGTGTCCGCTCCAGGTAGAAGGCCAATGCTCTCTTGCAGTCCAATGTGTGCAGCTGACGTTCAGCAGGGCAGGAATGAGGACGGGGAAAGAATGTTGGCAAGACAATTGACTGGTTCAGATGGAACTCCGACACGACCTTTGGCAGGAACTTAGGGTGAGTGCGGAGGACTACTCTGTTATGATGAAATTTGGTGTAAGGGGCCTGGGCTACCAGGGCCTGAAGCTCACTGACTCTACGAGCTGAAGTAACTGCCACCAAGAAAATGACCTTCCAGGTCAAGTACTTCAGATGGCAGGAATTCAGTGGCTCAAAAGGAGGTTTCATCAGCTGGGTGAGAACGACATTGAGATCCCATGACACTGTAGGAGGCTTGACAGGGGGCTTTGACAAAAGCAAACCTCTCATGAAGCGAACAACTAAAGGCTGTCCTGAGATCGGCTTACCTTCCACTTGGTAATGGTATGCACTGATTGCACTAAGATGAACCCTTACGGAGTTGGTCTTAAGACCAGACTCAGACAAGTGCAGAAGGTATTCAAGCAGGGTCTGTGTAGGACAAGAGCGAGGATCTAGGGCCTTGCTGTCACACCAAACGGCAAACCTCCTCCAATGAAAGAAGTAACTTCTCTTAGTGGAGTCTTTCCTGGAAGCAAGCAAGATACGGGAGACACCCTCTGGCAGACCCAAAGAGGCAAAATCTACGCCCTCAACATCCAGGCCGTGAGAGCCAGGGACCGGAGGTTGGGATGCAGAAGAGCCCCTTCGTCCTGCGTGATGAGGGTCGGAAAACACTCCAATCTCCACGGTTCTTCGGAGGATAACTCCAGAAGAAGAGGGAACCAGATCTGACGCGGCCAAAAAGGAGCAATCAGGATCATGGTGCCTCGGTCTTGCTTGAGTTTCAACAAAGTCTTCCCCACCAGAGGAATGGGAGGATAAGCATACAGCAGGCCCTCCCCCCAATCGAGGAGGAAGGCATCCGACGCCAGTCTGCCGGTGGCCTGAAGCCTGGAACAGAACTGAGGGACTTTGTGGTTTGCTCGAGATGCGAAGAGATCCACCAAGGGGGTGCCCCACGCTTGGAAGATCTGGCGCACCACTCGGGAGCTGAGCGACCACTCGTGAGGTTGCATAATCCTGCTCAACCTGTCGGCCAGACTGTTGTTTACCGCCTGCCAGATATGTGGCTTGGAGCACCATGCCGTACCGGCGAGCCCAGGTCCACATGCTGACGGCTTCCTGACACAGGGGGCGAGATCCGGTGCCCCCCTGCTTGTTTACATAGTACATGGCAACCTGGTTGTCTGTCTGAATTTGAATAATTTGGTGGGACAGCCGATCTCTGAAAGCCTTCAGAGCGTTCCAGATCGCTCGTAACTCCAGGAGATTGATCTGTAGATCGCGTTCTTGGAGGGACCAGCTTCCTTGGGTGTGAAGCCCATCGACATGAGCTCCCCATCCCAGGAGAGACGCATCCGTGGTCAGCACTTTTTGTGGCTGAGGAATTTGGAAGGGACGTCCCAGAGTCAAATTGGTCCAAATCGTCCACCAATACAGGGATTCGAGAAAACTCGTGGACAGGTGGATCACGTCCTCTAGACCTCCAGCGGCCTGATACCACTGGGAGGCTAGGGTCCATTGAGCAGATCTCATGTGAAGGCGGGCCATGGGAGTCACATGAACTGTGGAGGCCATATGGCCCAGCAATCTCAACATCTGCCGAGCTGTGATCTGCTGGGACGCCCGCACCCGGGAGACGAGGGACAACAAGTTGTTGGCTCTCGTCTCTGGGAGATAGGCGCGAGTCGTCCGAGAATCCAGCAGGGCTCCTATGAATTCGAGGTTCTGCACTGGAAGAAGATGGGACTTTGGGTAATTTATCACAAACCCCAGTAGCTCCAGAAGGCGAATAGTCATCTGCATGGACTGCAGGGCTCCTGCCTCGGACGTGTTCTTTACCAGCCAATCGTCGAGATATGGGAACACGTGTACTCCCAGCCTGCGAAGTGCCGCTGCTACCACAGCTAGGCACTTTGTGAACACCCTGGGTGCAGAGGCGAGCCCAAAGGGTAGCACACAGTACTGGAAGTGGCGTGTGCCCAACTGAAATCGCAGATACTGTCTGTGAGCTGGCAGTATTGGGATATGTGTGTAGGCATCCTTCAAGTCCAGAGAGCATAGCCAATCGTTTTGCTGAATCATGGGGAGAAGGGTGCCCAGGGAAAGCATCCTGAACTTTTCTTTTACGAGATATTTGTTCAGGGCCCTTAGGTCTAGGATGGGACGCATCCCCCCTGTTTTCTTTTCCACAAGGAAGTACCTGGAATAGAATCCCAGCCCTTCTTGCCCGGATGGCACGGGCTCGACCGCATTGGCGCTGAGAAGGGCGGAGAGTTCCTCTGCAAGTACCCTCTTGTGCTGGAAGCTGTAAGACTGAGCTCCCGGTGGACAATTTGGAGGTTTTGAGGTCAAATTGAGGGTGTACCCCTGCCGGACTATTTGCAGAACCCACTGATCGGAGGTTATGAGAGGCCACCTTCGGTGAAAAGCTTTCAACCTCCCTCCGACTGGCAGGTCGCCCGGCACGGACACTTGGATGTCGGCTATGCTCTGCTGGAGCCAGTCAAAAGCTCGCCCCTTGCTTTTGCTGGGGAGCCGCGGGGCCTTGCTGAGTCGCACGCTGCTGACGAGAGCGAGCGCGCTGGGGCTTAGCCTGGGCCGCAGGCTGTCGGGAAGGAGGATTGTACCTACGCTTGCCAGAAGAGTAGGGAACAGTCTTCCTTCCCCCGAAAAAATCGTCTACCTGTAGAGGTAGAAGCTGAAGGCTGCCGGCGGGCGAATTTGTCGAATGCGGTGTCCCGCTGGTGGAGAGACTCTACCACCTGTTCGACTTTTTCGCCAAAAATGTTGTCCGCACGGCAAGGCGAGTCCGCAATCCGCTGCTGGATTCTATTCTCCAGGTCGGCGGCACGCAGCCATGAGAGCCTGCGCATCACCACACCTTGAGCAGCGGCCCTGGACGCAACATCAAAAGTGTCATAAACTCCTCTGGCCAGGAATTTTCTGCACGCCTTCAGCTGCCTGACCACCTCCTGAAAAGGCTTGGCTTGCTCAGGGGGAAGAGCATCAACCAAGCCCGCCAACTGCCGCACATTGTTCCGCATGTGTATGCTCGTGTAGAGCTGGTAAGACTGGATCTTGGACACGAGCATAGAGGAATGGTAGGCCTTCCTCCCAAAGGAGTCTAAGGTTCTAGCGTCCTTGCCCGGGGGCGCCGAAGCATGTTCCCTAGAACTCTTAGCCTTCTTTAGGGCCAAATCCACAACTCCAGAGTCGTGAGGCAACTGAGTGCGCATCAGCTCTGGGTCCCCATGGATCCGGTACTGGGACTCGATCTTCTTGGGAATGTGGGGATTAGTTAAGGGTTTCGTCCAGTTCGCAAGCAATGTCTTTTTTAGGACATGGTGCAAGGGAACGGTGGACGCTTCCTTAGGTGGAGAAGGATAGTCCAGGAGCTCAAACATTTCAGCCCTGGGCTCGTCCTCCACAACCACCGGGAAGGGGATGGCCGTAGACATCTCCCGGACAAAGGAAGCAAAAGACAGACTCTCGGGAGGAGAAAGCTGTCTTTCAGGAGAGGGAGTGGGATCAGAAGGAAGACCCTCAGACTCCTCGTCAGAGAAATATCTAGGATCTTCCTCTTCCTCCCACGAGGCCTCACCCTCGGTGTCAGACACAAGTTCACGAACCTGTGTCTGCAACCTCGCCCTGCTCGACTCAGTGGAGCCACGTCCACGATGGGGGCGTCGAGAGGTAGACTCCCTCGCCCGCATCGGCGAAGCTCCCTCCGCCGACGTAGTCGGGGAGCCTTCCTGGGAGGTGGCCGCTGCCGGCACCGCACGCGGTACCGACGTCGGGGACCTCAACCTGGGCGATGGGCCAGCCGGCGCCACGCTCGACGGTACCGGAGGCGCAAGCACCGCCGGTACCGGAGGGGTAGGGCGCAACAGCTCTCCCAGAATCTCTGGGAGAACGGCCCGGAGGCTCTCGTTTAGAGCGGCCTGCAGAGAAAGGCTGTGAGGGCCGATGCAGGCGTCGACGTCAGGACCTGTTCCGGGCGAGGAGGCTGTTCCGGGCTGTCCAGAGTGGAGCGCATCGAGACCTCTTGGACAGAGGGTGAGCGGTCCTCTCGGTGCCGATGCCTGCTGGGTGCCGAATCCCTCGGCGACCCAGAGCTCTCGGTGCCGACGCGGGGAGGAGACCGGTGTCGATGCTTCTTCGACTTCTTCCGAAGCATGTCACCGGAGCTCCCCGGCACCGACGAGGAGGACGTAGAATCCATCCGTCGCTTCCTCGGGGCCGAGGCCGAAGAAGGTCGGTCTCGGGGGGGCTGTACCGCAGGAGCCCTCAGGGTGGGAGGAGACCCACCCGAAGGCTCACCGCCACCAGCAGGGGAATGGACAGCCCTCACCTGCACTCCTGACGATGCACCACCGTCCGACGACATCAGCAGACGAGGTCCCGGTACCACCGACGTCGATGCAGCTATCCGATGTCTCGGCGCCGATGCAGAGGCCCGATGCCTCGATGCACTCGATGCAAGGGCGGCCGAGGAAGATGGTCTGGACGCTGACGACGTCGATGCACTCGAAGATCCCGGTGCCGATGCCGACGAAGAGCCCGAGAACAAAACGTTCCACTGGGCTAGTCTCGCTACCTGAGTCCGCCTTTGAAGCAGGGAACACAGACTGCAGTTCTGAGGGCGGTGCTCGGCCCCCAGACACTGAAGACACGACGAGTGTCGATCAGTGAGCGAGATAACCCGGGCGCACTGGGTGCACTTCTTGAAGCCGCTGGAAGGCTTCGATGTCATGGGCGGAAAAATCACGCCGGCGAAATCAAAGTCCGAAATGACGGAAAAAGAGCACCAAAACTTTAGAGGGAGAAAATCTCGACCGAGGCCGAAAAGAGGCCTACCCCGACGACGAAAGAAAACTTATCGGGGCCAAAAGCTGGAAATACGGGGAGGATTGAAACGAAACCCGGTGGAGGGGTTCCGGAGCACTTCCCGAGTACAAGAAAAGCTTTTCCGAAGAAAAAACACGTTCAACAATATGGACGCGCGAGGTCGACTCTCCGGGGCTCGACACGGCGAAAAATACGACCGTACCGAGTGCGGACAAAAGAAGACTGGCCGGCTCGAGCCGGTTTCGGGCGGGAAGACGGCCGCGCATGCGCGGTGCGCGCGGGCGCGCGAGGGCTAGCAAAGGACTTTGCTAGTGAAGATTCCGATTGGAGGGGCTGCCGTGGACGTCACCCATCAGTGAGAACAAGCAGCCTGCTTGTCCTCGGAGAACCATTTTTCCAACACATTACCATGTGGATTAGATTTATTGACGATATTTTCTGTCTATGGAAAGGCAGAGAGGATAACCTGTTAAGGTTCATAGAAGATCTGAATGTAAAACATCCTACCTTGAGATTCACAGCTAAATACGAGAAATGGGAGATTACATAATTGGAAGTATTAGTTAAGAAAGAACTCAAGAGGGTTTACAACAACGATCTTTAGGAAGAAAACTGAAAGGAATACCCTCTTAGAGTATAATAGCTGCCATCCACGCAAGTTGAAAGATAGCCAACCCCTGTCATAATTCTTAAGATATAGGAGGATCTGCTCTGAAGATAATGAGTTTAAGAGAAAATCATACGATCTTAAAAAAAGATTAGCAGACAGAGGATACCCCCAGAGGGTGACTGAAAAGGCTTATAAAAGAGCGAAATTTAACAATCGTGAGTACTTATTAATCCCGAGGAAGACAGAAAGAGAAGAAGATGAGGTTTGCACCTGCGTGATGAAATTTACGAACACTACATCAAGATTAACAGCTGCAATCAGGAAACACTGGTCGGTGGTACAGACCATCCCCATATTTGCAGATACAAGATTAAGATTTGCATACAGCCATGGGAAAAATCTTAAAGAGATTTTGTCTCCGGCGGTATTAAGGACACAATCTGGTAATCAAATAGAGGAAGGAAGCCATGATAAATGTAGTGACTGTCACATGTGTGAGATGATGATATGCACTACGGCATTCGTTGATCCTCAGACAGGGGAGCATATTGGTCTAAAATCTAAAACGACATGTAAATCAAGATATGTGATATATGGGGTGCAGTGCTCTTGCAATAAACTGTATATTGAGCAAACCTCAAGAACACTGAGTACCCGTTTAACTGAACATAAAAGTAACATATTCATTAAGAAAGCAGGCACACCATTGGCTATGTATTGCGATTCACAGCAACATAGTTTTCAATCTTTAAGATGTGTTGTTCTGCAGCAGTTACGTCTGAACGAAAGAGGAGGGGATCATAGACGTCTCCTAGCCCAATTAGAACAGAGATGGATCTTCTGCCTACGTACCCCTTCAACTTGGGGGTTTAAACTCAAAATTGGAATGGAGCCATTTTTTTCTAGAACTTGTTCTTAAATAAAGAAAAATATATTGATTACCACGAGGGTTACCCTGATACAGTTAAAGGAATTTCCTTAATTAGGTAGGCGGGGCTAGTAACCCCGTAAGAAGGATGGCGTCTGACGTCAGCATATATACAGAGGAGCTTTAGTGGAGGAAACACGAGTGGTGGTACGCTGTAGGACCGGATATGAGGAGAGTGAAGTGAGAATGACTAGTTAAACCTTTGAAAATGCAATCTGCAGTGATAAAAGAATTATCAATGTTTGACACTGTTGCCTTATATCCTACAGAACTGCTCGCCACGGACCCTGAGGAAGGATCGAAACTCTGGCCATAGTAAGCCGTGGTGTACTGGATATTATGAAGCAGCGCACACAGATAAGTCACGCCATTATATTGTTAAGTTAAAATAAAAATAAATTAAATGAATATGAGAATGGACACTTAATGGCGGACGGAGGTTTTATGCCTATGATGAGACAGGTGTGCTCCTTTGTACGGACGGCTATAGTGCCACACTTTAGAGGAGTTGTCCCTTCAGGCTTTTCCCTCCATATAAATACATTTAGGTTTGCTTTTGTATTATTGAGAGTTTGAAGAATGAGACGTTTGAATTTTCAGTTTATGAAGAAGTCACAGTGTGAAGGGGACTATATTTATTTATTTGTAGTATTTGTATCCCACATTTTCCCAACAATTTGCAGGCTCAATGTGGCTTACATTTGCCATAATGGCGGTTGCCATTTCCGGGTAACAGAATTACAAATGGTAATGTGTTAATTTGCATACATACATGGTAACATACATGTTTTGATTGATTGACACAACATAAATATGTTAGACGCTGCAAATAAATAAGACCCTCAAGGAACCCCCACTGGGCATTCCAGTTCAGAAGATCTAATGTTCTCCTGTACTACTCAAAATTCCTCTCAAATTAAAAAACAAATCTCAGTACTGTGCCATCCAAACCAAATTGTCTGCAAACGATTAAGCAAATTTTCACAACTTATTGTGTCAAACGCAGCAGAAATATCTAATGCAGGGACCCACTTACAAAGCTGCGGTAAGCCCAATGTGGGCTTACCGCTCGCTAAAAGGGAAGTACCACCAGGTTACCGCAGCAGCCTGGCGATAGTTCTCTCCACTAGCGTGTGTCAATTCTGGTGCTGCAAAAATATTTCAACTTTTGTAGAACTGGTGTGTACCCAGCGGTAATCTGGCAGCCCTCAATGGGTGGCAGTAAGTGCTCTCCCCCCCCCCCCCCCCCCAAAAAAAAAAAATGGCCATTTCTTTAAGAAAAGGGAAACCTGTCTTTTACCAACTACAGTAAAAAGGGGCCTCGGCGCACCTCGAAAACAGTAAAACCAGAAGAAAATTTTTATTTTGAAAACAAATGAAAAATTGTATTAACTTTTCTTATAACTCATTTCATATTTATTTAGCCTTATTAACAGCTCAAGTGTTCTACTGCAGAGTTCTAGTTTCTACGCTAGCCTGGCAGGTTGATTTTGATGTAGAGTGAAATAGTTTTGAGCATCCTGTATATCCTACAGCTCAGTAGCCTTAGACAGCAGCCAGGCACAGCTGGTAGGGCCATTGCTTATCCCTGGAAATGAGCTGTGAGAAGTATATTTACTTTTTGTAATTTGCCAGGTACTTGTGACCCAGACTAACCACTGTCAGAGACCAGATGATGGACTCAATTAACCTTGATCTGGCATAGCATTGCTTTTCTTATGTTCTCATAAGCAGGGTCTTATATATTCCACAACTGTTGGAAGGGTTGTAGAATTGTGCTGCAGAATTGGCCAGTCCATGTGAAATCACCACTTAGATCAGAGACCCATCTAAGTTTGGTAAGTAGTGTTAGGTTGCCATTCAAATTTGCAATTTCTTCCTCCCTTCCCTTCCCACACAGATTGGGTCAGCGATAGCAGAAGTAGAATAGTGGATCCACAAGCCATATCCTCAACATTTTCTATTTTTGATTTGGACTTTTAGATTACAATAGAACAGATGACTCTTCCAAATACAAGTTACATATTCAGTTACCTTTGGTAGGCACCTTCCCAGGAGGCTTTAGCAATCTAAGAGTTAATTTACTAAAGTGCTCAATCGTGTTAGCATGAATAGGTGCTATTCATGTAAATACACCGATGAAATAAATGGCTTCTTTAATCCAGTGGCCTTGGAAGCCAAACAGATGATCCAATTGACAAAAGTCATTGGTGACCTCCAGATAGTAGAGGAGCACCCTACGGACATCAAGAAAACGCAGCAACTGGAATTCCTCCTCATATCCCTCCCTAATGAAGAAAGGAAGAAACAACAGCTGACTAAAATGGAAGGCAGAGATGACCTTTGGCAGGAAAGATGAAACCATATGAACAGTGGCCCCAGCCTCAGAGAAACGCAAGAATGAATCATTGCACAATAACATCTGCAGCTCAGAAATGCGTCTGGACAATGAAATGATGACCAAAAAAAAAAAACGATGATTTCAAGGTAAGATCCTTTAAAGCAGCCTTCTTAAGGGGCTCGAATGGAGACTTCTGAAGAGCCCAAAGGACCAAATTGAGACTCCAGTCTGGACAAGGTGAATTATTATTATTATTATTATTTATTGCATTTGTACCCCACATTTTCCCACCTATTTGCAGGCTCAATGTGGCTTACAGAGTGTTGTAATGACAAAGTCATGACAGGATATTGGATACAATCAAAAGTAAACAGAGGATAGATGATGAATTAGAGAAGATGGAATCTTTGTGTTTTGTGTCTTTAAGGGTTCTTTTTGTAGGCTCTATTGAAGAGATGTGTCTTCAGAGATTTGCGAAAGTTGCTTAGATTGTCCATAGTTTTTAGGGCTGGGGATAACCCATTCCATATCTGTGTACTTCTGTAGGAGAAGGTAGTGGCGTATGCCTGCTTATATTTAAGTCCTTTACAGCTGGGGAAGTTCAGATTGAGGAATTTGCGGGCTGATCTCTTGGCATTTCTGGGCGGTAGGTCCACAAGGTTAAACATGTACAGTGGGGCATCTGCATGAATGATCTTGTGTACGATCGTGCAGATCTTGAATTCGATTCGTTCCTTGAGTGGAAGCCACTGAAGTTTCTCTCTTAAGGGTTTCGCGCTTTCGTATTTGGTCTTTCCAAATATGAGTCTGGCTGCGGTATTTTGGGCTGTTTGGAGTTTCTTGATAGTCTGTTCTTTGCAGCCAGCGTACAGAGTGTTACAGTAATCCAGGTGACTAATTACCATAGATTGTACCAAGGTGTGGAAAATGTTTCTCGGGAAGAAAGGCTTAACTCTTTTGAGTTTCCACATCGAATAGAACATCTTTTTTGTCGTGTTCTTCACGTGGGTATCAAGAGTGAGGTTTCGATCAATGGTAACTCCAAGAATCTTCAGGTTTTCTGAAATAGGAAGGGTGCAGTATGGTGTGGTTATAGTGGAGTAATTGTTTGTGTTGTATTGAGAAGTGAGTACTAGGCATTGAGTTTTTTCTGCGTTGAGTTTTAGCTGGAATGAATCTTCCCCGCTAAGCAAGGTTCTGAAGCTTTGGTTGATCTCATTGGTGATTTTGTTTAGATTGTGTTTGAACGGGATGTAGATCGTGACATCGTCTGCATATATGTAAGGGTTAAGGTTTTGATCGGCTAAGAGTTTGGCTAGAGGTATCATCATTAAGTTGAAGATGGTTGGTGAGAGGGGGGATCCTTGAGGAACTCCGCATTCTGGTATCCATGGAGGTGATCTTTCGGTGTCTGTTATTACTTGGTAGGATCTGGTGGTGAGGAACCCCTCGAACCACTTGAGGACTGGGCCTCCAACTCCGAAGTATTCTAGTATATGAAGTAGTATTCCATGATCAACCATGTCGAAGGCGCTTGACATGTCAAATTGTAATACGAGTATGTTCTTACCAGTAGCAATTGTTTTTTTGAATGAGTTCATTGCCGCCACTAGTAAAGTTTCGGTGCTGTGATTTGATCGAAATCCTGATTGTGACTCATGTAGAATTGAGTATTTAGTTAGATAATCAGTGAATTGTTTCGTAACTATGCCCTCCATTATTTTGGTTATGAGCGGAATAGATGCCACTGGTCGATAATTAGTTAGGTCCATTGTGCTTTTCTTAACGTCTTTTTGCAGTGGAGTGAGTAGGATGTTTCCTTTATTCGTGGGGAATAAACCGTTTTGGAGTCTGTGGTTTATTTGGTCCATAAGGTCTTTCTTGAATTGTTTAGGGGCGGCTCTTATTAGGCTAACAGGGCAAATGTCTAGTTTGCATTGAGACTTGCCATATTTTTTAAGCCATTGTGAGAGTTCATCTGCTGAGATTTTGGGGAGAAGCTGAAGATGGTTGACCCCTCTCAAGAAACGAACCACATCCAGATGAGCAGCAATAGAGGAATTTGACAGATGACCCCTAAAACAAGCCATGGCTGGCATTTGAACCCTAAAAGAGTTGTAAACCAAACTTTTTTTTAAAATCCTTCTACAAAAAGGTCAAAATCTGAAGTAAGGAAGCCTGAAAGGGAGAGGTAGATCACTCTGAGCACCAAGCTTCAAAAACCCTACAAACTCTCGCATAAGCAGCTGAAGTTGAATGTTTTCTAGCATGAAGGAGATTGGTAATGACATCATCAGAAAAACTCTTCCTCCTCAATATCAACCTTTCAAGAGCAAGGCTGTAATACCAAACTGGGATGGATCTTCCATCACTACAGGCCCCTGAGAGAGAAGGCCTGGAACTACTGGAAGCCAACATGGCTCGTCCATGAGAAGCTGGATGAGGTCCGTACACCAGGGACACCTAAGCCAATCTGTAGCAACTAGAATCATCTTGCCCAGGTGGTCCAATATCCTGTGTAGGCCTCTCCCTATCATTGGCCAGGGAGGATAGATGTACAGCAACTCCGACTGTGGCCATGGATACAGCAAGGTGTCAAACTCTCTTCGTCTGGAGAAAAAATGTGGTTATCTTCATGTTGCTGCAGGATGCCATCGGGTCCTCCACCGGCATCCCCTATCTCTGTGTAATCATCTGGAACACTTCAGGCGCCAGCACCCTCTCCCCTGAGTTGAGGGAGTAACAACTGAGAAAATCCGTTTGAACATTCAGGGATCCTGCTATAAGCTGCTGATAGCAGAGGAATATGTTTTGCTGTCCATTGAAACAACAGCTGAGCTTCCACCGAGAGCACTGTGTGCTGAATGCCGCCAAGGTATCGGCCTGCCTATCCGACATTGCTGCCTGGATGTCCAACCGCCACCTGAAGCTGAACATATCCAAGACCGAGCTCCTCGTCTTTCCACCTAAACCCACTTCTCCTCTTCCTCCACTCTCTATCTCGGTTGATGGCACTGTAGGGCTATTTCCCTGTGAGCCTCACTCTGCTGGTCTCAGCCTGTGTATACAACTATGTCAAGATGAAGTCTGTGAACTAAGACCCTGCACTTCAGTGACCAAGCAGATTCAACTTTCTGTTTGTGGCATCTTCTCCATCTCATCGAGCACCGCTCAGGAAGAAGGGTATTGCTATGCCCTGGTCAGATATCCAGATTGATTGGATTGGACCTGTGGTTCAATCCACCAGAGGCAATAAGTACATGCTGACCGTCACCTGCCTGTTCA
Organism: Microcaecilia unicolor; assembly: GCF_901765095.1. Classification (NCBI taxonomy): domain Eukaryota; kingdom Metazoa; phylum Chordata; class Amphibia; order Gymnophiona; family Siphonopidae; genus Microcaecilia; species Microcaecilia unicolor. The sequence goes on from NC_044041.1 coordinate 24,802,341, forward strand.
CCAAGTGGGTGGAATGCCTGCCTGCACCCAATTGCACCACCGAAACCACGGCCACCTTGCTACTGAATCATGTGTTCAGTCGGTGGGGTTTGCCTATGCGAGTGGATTCAGACCAAGGATCTCAGTTTACCGCAGAAGTGATCCAACACATGTGGAAGATGCTAGGCGTAAAGAGTAAATTGCACATTGCCTACCGACCTCAGTCCTCAGGACAAGTGGAAAGAGCTAATCGTACCATCGTCACCATTCTGAAAAAGTATGTATCCTCTTCAGGTAAGGATTGGGACATGAAGTTACCACTGGTCCTCATGGCCATTCGTGCCACACCCCACCGTTCTACGGGGGTGTCACCTTTTGAGATGATGACAGGGAGGGAAATGATGTTACCAATTCATTTGCTTTACAGGACTAATGATGTGAACTTGTCCAGTGCTACTTCCTCTCATGAATATGTCACCCATTTACGTCAACATTTGCAAAGTGCCTTTGCCCAAAAGAACTTGGAAAGTAGTGATAGAGGTAGAAAAGCCTACTATGATCAAGGGACTACCTCCAAAGAGTACCAGATTGGCGACAAGGTATTCTATTTCAATTTTGCAAGAAATAAGGTTAAAGAAAAGAAATTTTTGCCCAGTTGGCACGGTCCTTTCCCTATAGTGGAAAAAGCTTCACCTGTGGCTTACCAAATTCGCCTCAGAAAAAATTCTCAAGGTGAAGATAACCTTAAATGGGTCCACATCAATCAGTTGAGACCATGTCATCCTAGTCATTTGGTTCCAGATACCAGCATTGTTGAGATGACCCAAACTAACCATGAAGCAGAATAGCTGCGTGTGCTTTTGTTTTTCAGTTACGAAAGAAAATCAATCGGGAAGATGCGGTGCAGTTGTCAACCGGATTGATCCTGTCTCCGTTCCTGATGTCATTCCTCAAGATGTTCCTGACGCCCTGCTTCCTAATCCATTGTGGTTTCCAACATTCCTTCCCCTTTTTCCTCATGATTTTCCTCGTTTAGTCATGACTGTTGGATGTTTTGGGTTTTTTTTTTAAATCTTTTCAAGAATCATTCTTTTGTTCTTGTGTTGGGGGGGATCTGTGTGGTTTTACTTTATTTCAACCGATCAAGAGATCTGAAAGTGAAGTTTGGGATGTGTTTTGTTTATTTGTGGACATTTCATTGACTTTATTTTTGAACTATGTTCAATGCTTATCATCATCATCACCATGACGTGGACCATCTTGTTCCTGTTGGAGGTCTTCTGGATGTGAGAAGTTGTCCATGTGCACCTCATCACCCCTCAAGGTCCACTAAGAGATTGAGAGACTATGTGTAACTCTGTTGAGTGATTCTCCATCATATATCAGTTTCCGTCCATTATCAGAATATGTACTCACCGTGCGTTTTATAGGATTATGATTTGATATTGATTTACTTCATGTGTTAAGACATGACTGCTAACACCCTATAAGTTGTTCTAGCGTTAGTAATTGCTGTATTAGCCTTTTTGTAACTTAGTTGAACAATGTGTTATGATTTTAGGAAGTTTTCGCTTCTGGTAACATGAATAGAGTGTTAGTGTGGAATTACTGACATTTATTGTCCCTGTGTCCTTAGTCTTGACCATGAGTCCTGATTTAACCCATCTGGTTGTATTGCTAGTTAGGTTGGAGACGGCTTTTACTCCCTTGCAGTAAATGCCATCTCCAAGGGGGGAATCTGTAGGGTTATTTCCCTGTGAGCCTCACTCTGCTGGTCTCAGCCTGTGTATACAACTATGTCAAGATGGAGTCTGTGAACTAAGACCCTGCACTTCAGTGACCAAGCAGATTCAACTTTCTGTTTGTGGCAGAGCTCTGCTTGTGGTAAATAACTGGCAGGTCTGGAAAAAACTCAAGGATATGCAGTGGGCTACTTGACCCTTGCACCTCCCTGATGAGCTACAGGAGGTAAGGCCATGGTGCCAGCGAGTCTGATGAGAGACAGGAATGCATACCACAATGTAACAACTGGAAGATCAAAAAGGTTTTTTTCTTGCTCAGGGAAGGAGCTGGACAAGATCCTGATTGGTTGCTGTCTGGTCACCTGGGAATCAGGGGACAGAGAGCGGGGATAAGAAAGGACAGAGAAAGAAGGACAGGGAGAAAGAAGAAAGAAAAGAAGAAAGGGAGAATTTGTCTGGTTCTACTGGAAGAAGGGTAGCTGGCAAGAAGACCAGCGAGACCTGAAGTGGTCCACAACCTTGTGAACTGACCATCTGAAGAAAGTACCTGTTGGTTCAGCTCTACCGGCCAGAGAGACTGTAATCCTGCATGCTGCAGAGAGCCTGTGCTGTTTCCTAAGACAGGGACTCGCTGTGGAAAACAGCTGGAGTCTAAAGGGAAAAACCTGTGTCCACTTCATCTGAGAGACCACCTAGAGTCAGCTCGGTGAGAATTACAGGGATTTGTTTCCTATAGTCGGGGATTAGCTAGTGGGTTCTTACCTCAGCAAAGGCGGGTTAGTCAGAACTTTGTGATCAGGAAGATGTGCTGCTAACTGTATTACTTCATGACCTTGTCAGTATTACTAATCAGGATTGTGTAATAACCTAGTAACCAGTGATATCAGTGTTTTAGTTAGACAATACATTCTACAGTTGCTTATCAGCATAAAGGAGCTACATTTGTACAGCTGAGCTGTAGTATAGGGTGTATTATTCTATTTTCTTACCTATATAATAAATTAATATATTTCACAGCAGTGACTTTACTTTTATTCCAGTTCTCTCTAACAGAAGAAAAGTTCTGGTGTAGGCCCAGAACAGCCAGGTTCCTTTATAATATATAACCCCTGGACAGAGCTAGGAAGTTGGTTTAGCCAGACTCCTGTAAACGGAACCTGGGAATTACTCATTGGGTAGCTTTGCCCAGAAGAGTTATTCACCTATAAATGCTTACAGCACCCTCATCCTCCCCGTCTCATCTGCCCGAAACCTCGGAGTCATCTTCGACTCCTCCCTCTCCTTCTCTGCGCATATCCAGCAGACTGCCAAAACTTGTCACTTCTTCCTCTTCAACATCAACAAAATTCGCCCTTTCCTCACTGAGCACACCACCAGAACCCTCGTCCACACCCTCATTACCTCTAGCCTCGACTACTGCAACCTACTCCTCACTGGCCTCCCACTCAGCCATCTATCCCCCCTTCAATCCGTTCAGAACTCTGCCGCACGTCTTATATTCCGCCAAAACCGTTATTCTCATATCACCCCTCTCCTCAGGTCACGTCGCTGGCTTCCGATCAGATACCGCATACAATTCAAGCTTCTCCTCCTTACTTACAAATGCACTCACTCTGCTGCTCCTCACTACCTCTCTACCCTCATCTCCCCCTACGTTCCTGCCCGTAACCTCCGCTCACATGACAAATCCCTCCTCCCAGTACCCTTCTCCACCACTGCCAACTCCAGGCTCCACCCATTTTACCTTGCCTCACCCTATGCCTGGAACAATCTTCCTGAACCCCTACGCCAAGCCCCCTTCCTACCCATCTTCAAATCCTTGCTTAAAGCTCACCTCTTCAATGCTGCTTTCGGAACCTAACCTTTCGAACATATAGGCTGCCCCAATCTGCCTGACCTATCAGATTGACTGTACATTTGTCTTTTAGATTGTAAGCTCCTTGAGCAGGGACTGTCCTTCCATGTTAAATTGTACAGCGCTGCATAACCCTAGTAGCGCTTTAGAAATGTTAAGTAGTAGTAGTACACCACCGCTGTGACGTTGTCCGACAGAATCTGGACCAGATGGCCCCAGAGGATGGACTGAAATGCCAGGCAACTGATGGACCAGACAACCTCTGTCTTGCTTCAAAGGCCCTGTGCATTGTGATGGAGGCAATGTGCCCCCCACCTGTCAGGCGCAATCGCATCTGTGACTGCCACATCCGTGGTGGACATGCCAAAAGGCCCCTCTGAAGATTGGAGGACTGAAGCCACTAGGGCATGCTGATCGTCGCTTGAGGTGTCCAAAACTGATGCCCCATGTAGTCCTATGTTACAGGAGGCCAGCGAGACAGCAGAGAATTCTGGAAGGGGTGCTTATGAGCCCTGGCACAAGGAAACACCTTCAGGGTCACCACCATGAATCCCACATGTGAGGAACGGGTAGCTGCCACAAGGGATGACTCTGCTGCTGAAGTTTGAGTCTCCTGTGATCTGGAAGGAACACTTGGCCCAGGTAAGCATCAAAAGAACCCTTAGGTATTCCAACATCTGGGAGAGATGCAACTGGTTCTTGGAAAAATTGATCACCCAACCATGGGACTGAAGGAGATCTATCACCTTGGAGTTGATCCTCACATTGTACTGGAAGGAGAGTGCCCTCAGTCAGTTGTCCAGATACAGATGAAACTTGATTCCCTCCTTCTGGAAGAACACCGCCATGACTAACATGACTTTGGAAAAAGTCCTTGGAGCCACAGAAAGACCGAAAGGCATGGCTCGAAAAAGTGCAGACCGAGCACCACAAATCTCAAAAAATGCTGATGGGGCAGTCAAATATGAATAGGCTTCCTTGAGGTACAGGGACTTCAGAAATTCCCCCAGACTCACTGCTGCTATTACAGATCACAAGGTTTCCATTAGGAAATGCCTGACCCATAGAGACCCACTTGAGGTGGAAGCCGCTGACACCAGCCAGAAATTGGGTCCCTTGTGACCTTTTTTTTTTTCCATTGTGAGGAAGGAGAAGGTAAAAGATCGTGGCACGACAGGGTGGGGGAGGGACCTGGCACAACTAGGTGTATCTCAGAACCAGCATCAGCACAATCCTTAACAACCCCCCCTCCCCCCCACAGCTCAACTGGAACAGGAGCTGAGCTGCAGCAATGAATCCAGGAGCTTATGAGATACCATCTACCACCTGCTGGAGATAGAGCACTACTGGATCACCAGGAGCTTTACCATCTTATATGGCTGAGTTCAGTTTTGCACTATCTCCACCTGCTGGTAGATGGTCAAAATCCATACATTTTTGGATTCATCTGCTCTGATGCTAAGAAATGGTATGATACACAAACTTTTCCAGACCAAATACTTCACTTTTCAGATGATATGCACTGTAGGACATATTAATGTGGTACATGCTTATCACCTCAAGTCCCAATATCTTGAAGCCACTCAGTTTTGTCTTAGGCCTCATTACCCCCTTGAATATGTAGGCTTCCCACTTCAATCTATACTTCAACATGTGATGTTGATGCATTTAACTTTCAGTCAATCAAATCTTTCTTATTTCCAAGCTATTGGCGTATCTGCCCATGAAAGCTTCATGCCAAAAATATGAAAAATAAATTGTTTCCATAATATATCTAAGCACATATAGCTATTATCACAAAGCCATCTGTATTACTGATAACACTGTCATTCACCCAGCCAAACAGATAGACAAAACGTTTTACTTTCTCATTTCAGCAGCTGAATTTTTTTGTAAATAATGGCACAGAAAATTCCATATTCATCAGGGATAAAAGAATCATTAAACAATTTATGCTGTGTTATATAATATTAATAAGATAAGATGTCATTGTGTATCATAACATGACCATATTTGATTCGAAATTAATATCAGGAGACACTCACATCAAGCCATAAGATGTTGAGTGGTAATGGGTACATAAAACTTAGGTGCCCATACCTAGCTCAATATTTCAATGAGTATGTCAATCCTAATCTTCACATTCAAAATTACCTCCTACACTTTTTTAAAGATAGATACAAACTGAACTATAAACTCAACACTTAGAAGGTAATTTTATAATTGGTCACCTATCTATGAAGGCCATGAAGGTGCCTATATTATATAGACACATAGAGGCGTATTTTCAAATCACTTAGACTTACAAAGTTACATAAAGGCTCATTTTCAAAGCATCTAGACTTACAAAGTTCCTTAGCAACCTATGGAACTTTTAAGTCTTAAGTGCTTTGAAAATGCACCTTGGTTACTTTGTCAGTTTAAGTGCTTTGGAAATGAGCCCCATAGGCTCCTCTAAGTATTTTTAGACAGATATTATAGGTAGATTGAGGCAACAGACATTTACGCCTGCTCAGGAACAGGTGGCCTGGAATGCAAAATATGCATCTATTTTATAAAATACATATGCAAATTGCAACTCCACCCAAACCTCACCTCTGCATATGTTTGGTACATAACCCCTGGGGTAATTTTATAAAAAGCCTATATGCATGAAAAATCTTTTACAAAATTACCTCCTTACTTTTGTACTTACGCATCAATAATTCTCATTGAAACTGAAAATTTTAAATGATCTGTGCATTACCTTGTGTATAACATATTAAACATACTAGACATTTCTTGCACTCAAACACACATTTCCTTTGCTGGTATTTAAAATATGATGAAAAATTTATGTGTACTTAGTATGATGAAAAAATTATTGTACTACTCACATCAATGGATTCAAGTATATTATGAAACTTCTGACCACGAGGCTGCCACTAAAGGTCACAGCAGCCATTTTGGACTGCAGGTCTTGCTTGGCAGGAGCGAGTTGGCATCACTCCTGCCGATTTCCCTCTAGACCACCAAGGGGGTGGCGTGGGGTGAAGGGAGCCTACAGAGGTGAGTGGGGGCTAGGGAAGCCCTCTATTTCCTTGGGGGGGGGGTGGGAGGTGGATAGGGATGGGGGGGCTGCCTCACCTGTTTTTTTTTAATTAATGCAGGTCCCAGCCAATATTCAGCTGGGACCTGCATAAGCTCTGAGTATTCAGTGTAGTTGCCTGAACATGGCCTGGCACTGAATATATGCTAATTCTGCCCACAGCAGTCAGCATTTTAAAAAATGCCCAGTCTGGCACCTTCAGTAAAATGGTGCAACTACTACAAAGCTGAAGGCGCCAGACTGGGCAGCAGCGACTGGGCCTCACTTCTGCAAAGACGCCCTCTGGACTACCAATGCTTTCAAAGCTAGCCCCTGTGGGGCTATGTCTATGTGGGGGGTGGGAGACTTCAAAAAAAGGGGGCCTGGAATCATAGGGGGCTGGAGAGAGTGGAGGGACTGGGATCATGGGGGGGTGGATGGGACATCAGCTGGGGGGTGGATCTTATGCTGAGGAGGGTTTGAGCTGGGGGGGGGGGGCCTGCTCTGCCGGACCAGGAGTACTGGGGTTATTTTACTGCGATTTTAGGGACCTAACGCATCTTGTGGAGTATCACCGCAAGTTGCGTTAGGGTATTTGAATTCAATAAATTATGTTTTCTCTGACCCCAAGAAACTGATAGAATTTGTAAATTCTAAAGAAGGTGTTAGGGATACCCTGGTCGCACCCAATAATTGGTTTGCTGTAAATCGGATGCGTGTGTTAAGCTGTCTACTGCTCTATTGATGATTATTTTTCACCGAATGTTTTTTATTTCCTGGTTCTTGAATCTAATTGTGAGGACAAAGGTGAAGAATATGTTTTCTTTGGAAAGATTTTTGGATAATGTTAAGTGAGATATTGCTGAAACATTTATGTTAATATGTAAATGTAAAATAAAAAATATAAATCGTAAAAATCTGAGAAAATTCACTAGAAAATAACTTACCAATTTTCTGATGAAAAATTTTGTCGAATGTCAGTTCACCTCTTTCTTCAAGATACTTCTGCATCACACTTCGGATGCTGAAAATTAAAAATAAAATGTAGGTTAATGATCTTACCATCCATGCTTGAACTGGCATCTTACCTAATTAGTATATTTCGATTTCATTTATTTACTGACATTCTAAACTGACTGTCATAAATTAACAGCAGAAAGGTGCACAATGAAAAATACCAAAGTGTAAAGGTCAATTAAGAAACAAGGAAGACATAGTGAAAATATTGTTCTAAAGTGGATTCATAAACCTCTATTTATAAATGAATGTTCTCCAAGTTACATGCCTTTAACATACCACAAATCGATACAATATCTAAGCAGCTTAGAATTGTAGAAAACCAACTAGAAGTCATATAGGAAGGACAAAAAATTTTAAAAACTTAAAAAGGCATACTTTTTACAATGCTAGAGCCAACAAGTAACACATATGTGGAAATGAACTTTTCATAACAGACTATCTAACTTATGCGTTAATTTACCTTATCACTCAGGAACCTCTATGCAACACCATATCAAACATATAAACGGCGAGTGACTGTACTCACTGCAAATGCGCAGTAGAGACTTCCCTCTCTGTCCCGCCCCCGTGATGACGGGGGGGGGCGGGACAGAGAGGGAAACTGCGCCGCCGACGTTGCTACCGCTCCCCCCCCCCACTCGGAGTCGCCGCCGCCACCCCTCCACCCGGCCCGGGCCCTCTCTTCCCTTCTGAACTTACAGATCCATTCGCCGAACGCAGCAACGCACATCAGCTGAGCTGCAGTGAGCCCTTCCTTCATTGCCTGTGGCCCCGCCCTCCTGTGACGTAACGTCAGCGAGGGCGGGACACACACAGGCAGAGAAGGAAGGGGCAGCTCAGCTGATGTGCGTTGCTGCGTTCGGCGAATGGATCTGTAAGTTCAGAAGGGAAGAGAGGGCCCGGGCCGGGTGGAGGGGTGGCGGCGGCGATGACGACTTCGAGGGGGGGAGCGGTGGCGACTTCGCGGGGGGGAGGGGAGCGGTGGTGACTGCGGGGGGAGGAAAACCTCTATACCAGCCCGCTTTTACGGGCTCAACGGCTAGTTGTATTATATTGTACCATGCATGCACCTTAATGTATTACTATTACATTTCTCTACCCGGAAATGGCGATCGCCATTACGGCATAATGTAAGCCACATTGAGCCTGCAAATTGGTGGGAAAATGTGGGATACAAATGCTACAAATAAATAAATAAAATAAAGTGAGAGACAGACATATAGAAGGGTAGGTTGGAGATATACTAGTGAGAATATAACAATGCTAATTAAGTATTATCTATAGTAACCAGGGTTGTGGAGTCGGAGTTGTGGAGTTGGAGCCGGAAGCAATTTTAGGTGGAGTCTGAGTCAGAGTTGGTAAAAATATACCAACTCTGACTTCAGTTTCAAAATAAAAACTTGTATTATTTTATTCTTATATATATCTCTTTGTCCTGGATCTCTCGGAGTTTTGGGGAGAAACATCTCACCCTTGCTATCCAACACAGGAAAGACCCTGGGAATGTGGTGGGCGCACGATTATAATACCTAAGTGGTTCTACACTTTCAAATGCTCCCAATTTATATACGTATGAAAGAAGAGCGAATGTTGACCAAAATGTTACAGGGGTATGTGTAGCAGGGAAAGCAAGCCCAGTTGGCGATATCAGTACTACAAAAACCTAGATCACATGGAGGGTTGGAGATGTTAAACGTGATATTTAAATGTAACCTGCATATTGAGGCATATAAATTGATTGGTATTGGGGTAAGGAAAATTTTTCTTTAACCAGTATACAGCCAGTATTATTTGCCAATGATCACTTTAGCTGGCAAATACTCACAATGCAAGGCCGAGCTCCCAAGCATTTGCATTGGAACCCATTCATTCAAACCACATGGGCTGCCTGGCATTAGATCTGCAGGAAACATTGGTTCTCAGCGGCAGTGACTACATATCTAGCTATCCAGCATAAACCGGACTTCCCTTCAGGGACTGACTCCCTCCGGTATTTGCCAGATGGAGGACCAGGGGAGTACAATATTTATCACAACTGCTGGCAGAGGATGGATCCCTTAAAGACAGAGTATAACCTCCTACAAACAGATATATTTGCTTACTTTCAACTTCACCATTTTGTGCGTAGCCTCCCTTGGACGGACCTTTGTGAAAATGTGCAGGAGATGTTAAATGAAGCTTTCACGCTCAACTCTCAAAATCGAGTACCACTCATGTATCATTCTAGATATTTGCAAGATATCATGGAAGATGTGAACTATGCAGGCCTAGCCACTCAATGGTCAAGAGATCTGGAGGTCCCCATCACGGCACACCAGCTGCAACAAACGTGTTTACCGCTGTATACCTAACAAAAAATACTGGGAGATGCAATACAAGCTTATCCTCAGAGCGTACATTTCTCCACATCGAGTGCACTGTGGTGCATTTGCAGAGTCAGCGAAGTGTCCAAAAGGTAACCATACCCCTGCAAAATTGGCCCAAATGTTGTGAAGCTGCTCAGTGGTGCAGGAGTTTTGGACAGATGTATTGAACGCAACACAAAACCAGTGGCATTGATCGGTCCAGTTGGACCCGACACTTCTCTTTGAGGAATATCATCTTGCAGCTCCTGTTGCTCCCAGTATGGTGGCATTTCTAAGGCAAGAAGTCCTGGTGGCTAAAGGTGTGATTCTGCAATGCTGAAGAGAGTCTGCACCCCTGCAATACTCCAGCTGGCGTTCCCAAATGATCTTGTCACCTTCTATAAAGAGAAGAACAGTTCGACATTTCTAGTATAAACAGAAAGCCTTTAAGTGCTGCAGGGAGTATTTTTGGAACACACTACAACCAGCAGCCCGTAGTCAGATTTTGAATTCATAGCTCTCCCTGCTTGTTATACTTAATGCCTAAATGTATGAAGAAGGGTGGGGGAGGGGTGGGATGGGGGAGAAAAAGTTTTAGATCCAATATTGTTTACATTGTTAATCAGTTGGCTGTTCATATCAGATTTTCATTCTTGCTGTACGTATAACTGTTGATTCAATAAAAATGATTTTTTAACAATTGTAAGCCTTTCCAGCGAGGCAGGTTCAGCTGACAACGAAGCTGCAGAAGACTATTTAAAAAATGCTTTCTAAGTATGATAGAAGAAAAGGGTTTTGTGCCAGAGCAGGTCTTCAATGTTGATGAGACTGGCTTTGTTTTATAAGTAGACTAGGGAATGAACATATATAACGAAAATGGCAGAAAAAGTCCCTGGCTTTAAGGCATTTAAAAATCATGCCACCCTGTTATTTTGTGCCAATTTCAAGGGTGATTTCAAATGTAAGCCTAATGCCAAGGGTGATTTCAAATGCAAGCCTTTTATGGTTACAGAGCCCAAAATCCTCACACACTTAAAGGAAAGAACCTGAACTGCATGCCAGTCCATTGGAGATAGAACCACAAAGCTTGGATGATGTCCAAATTATTCTGGGATTGGTTTTAACAACTGTTTCATTCCAGAAGTTGAACATTATCTCCACTGTAAAAACCTTGCCTTTAAGGTACTGCTGATTTTGGATAATGCACCAATACACCGTGTCATGAGGACCTCAAAAATGCACACCTTAACGCTGAAGTTCTCTTCCTGCCTCCGAACACAACGTCCATCATCCAGCTCCATGATTAGGGAATAATAAAGGCTTTCAAAAGCCAGTACATGCGGGTGCTTTACAGCAGTGGCATAGCAAGGGCGGAGCGGTGGGGGCGGTCCGCCCCGGGTGTCAGCGGGTGGGAGGCTGCTCCGCTCCCGCTGCTCCCATCCTACCTTTAAAAAAAAATCAGTGAAACAGCGTGGCAGGCAGCGCCTCGCGTCTGCCCTGCTTGTAAAAGAAGTAGATCTCATCGGGCCTCACTGCGTCCCGCCCTCCTCTGACGTAACTTCCTATTTCCACGAGGGCGGGACACAGTGAGGCCCGACGACGACGAGGAGATCTACTTCTTTTACAAGCAGGGCAGACGCGAGGCACTGCCTGCCACGCCGCTTCACTGATTTTATTTAAAAGGCAGGGTGGTGGCAGGAGAAGAGGGCTGTCGTCTCGACGGAGCTGGTAGGCAAGGCGAGTCAGGTCGGGGGGGGCCCAGATGGGGGAAGGGGTAGGGGTGCCCAGATGCGAGAAGGGGATGGGGTGGGGAGCCCAGATGGGAGCAGGGGTTGGGGAGCCCAGATGGGAAAAGGGGATGAGAGCCCAGATGGGAGAAGGGGATGGGAGCCCAGATAGGAGAAGGGGATGGGGAGCCCAGATGGGAGAAGGGGATGGGAGCCCAGATGGGAGAAGGGGATGGGGTGCCCAGATGGGAGAGGGGGATGAGGTTCTCAGATGGGAGAGGGGGGCTGGAACTGGGGTCTGAGAAGGGGCCATGCCTGGGGTTGGTGAAAAAATGGGGCATGCCTGGGGTTGGTGGGAGAATGGGTCTGGGGCTAAAAAAGTGGGCCCTAATGCAAGGCATGTGGATGAAGGGGGCTGGAACTGGGGGCTGAAAAGGAGGGTAGGTGGAATAAGGGGGCTAGTACTGGGACTGGAGGCTGAAAAGGGGCAGGGGCTAAAACTGTGGGGACTGGGGGCTGAAAAGGAGACAGGGAGAAGTGGCTGGGGCTGAAGCTCGGGACTGGTGGGAGAAAAGGGCTGGGGCTGAAACTGGGGACTGGTGGGATAGTGGGGCTGGAACTGGGGGCTGAAAAAAGGGGCAGAGAAAGGGGACAGATCCTGGATGGAAGGGGGTGTGAGAGGGAGGGCAGACCCTGGATGGATGGGAGAGGGAGGGCAAATGGTGGATTGAAGAGGCAGAGAAAAAGGGCAGACAGTGGATGGAAGGGATAGAAAGGGCAGACAGTGAATGGAAGGGGGAGAGAGAGGGCAAACAGGGGCAGATGGTGGATGGAAGGGGCAGAGATAGAGGGCAGATGTAGATGGAAGAAGCAGGGAGAGAGGGCAGACATTGGATGGAGGGATCAGCAGAGAGGGCAGACACTGGATGGCACAGAGAGAACAAAGACAGATGCTGGATAGAAGACAGTGAAAAGAAGATGAGGAAAGCAGAAACCAGAGACAACAAACTGTAAATAAAATATATATTTTTATTTTTTTGCTTTAGGATAAAGTAGTATTGTAGCTGTGTTAATAAATGTTTATAATAAAACATGTAAACAAGGTAATCTTTTTATTGGACTAATTTTAATACATTTTGGCTAACTTTCAGAGAACAAAACCCCCTTTCTCAGGTCAGGATAGGATACTGTAACAGCACTATACTGTATTGACCTGAGGAAGGATGTTTTGGCCTCCGAAAGCTAAATGTATTAGTCCAATAAAATGGTATTATTTTATTTTCTATATTTATTTTATTTCTATTTGTTAATTTGTAAAGTGGTAATTGGTTCTTGCTAGTTTTTTTCAAATTTACATCTGCTGTCTTTATATTTTGCACAGTACTAGGGGACATTTTCTGTTTCTGTGGTGTTGCATTGTATGCAGAGTCTGGCATCTTGGGGGTTCAGTTTAATTTTTGTCTAAATAGATTATTACTTATTCTACAGTGGATTAGGGTGTATCTGTGTTTGTGAAAAAGACATGGCTTTCAGTTGGCATTGACTGTGCAGGATCAACGATCTGTACAATTCTGTCTGGTTTCGTTTTACAATAGGTGAATTGATGTTCTAGTGCTCACTGTAGCGTTTAAGATGCTTTCCTTTTCCTTGTGTGATTCGTAGAAATGACTGCTTATGGTATGGTAGAATTGCTCTATAGGTCCTAAGTGTTTTGTATTCTCGGCATGCCTAGTACTAGATTTTGGAGGGGGGTGTTAAAAAATGACCGGCCCTAACTACGCCACTGCTTTACAGCAAGGTCTGTGAAGCTTTAGATGCCACCATGCTTGATTACTGGAAGACAGTGACAATATGCAATTTAATTGACTATATTGGCATAGCCTGGGATTGCGTCACACAGGCTAATGTAAACAATAATTGGAAAAAAACTTGCCCGGACTGCGTAACAAACTCCGAGGGCTTTGAATATGTAGCAAAAAACACAAATAGAAATGTGGAAAACATCATGAGTTTCACGTGAAAAATCCGCAGAAAGGCTTTAAGGACATGAAACAAGAAAAAGTTGAGGAAATTTTGGCAGAGACTGCAATACAGACCAGCAATGAAGACCTGGACAAGAAGGCATCAGAGCAGCGATAGCAATGAAGAGATGGCTAAGACTTCAAAAATCATGCCACTCACAGAGGCAAAAATAGCAAAATGGGTGTTCAATGTTGGAAAAAAAGTTCCATGACATGGAGGAATGTGATTGCATGCTGCAGCACAGTCTAAAACATAACATAGTAACATAGTAGATGACGGCAGAAAAAGACCTGCATGGTCCATCCAGTCTGCCCAACAAGATAAACTCATATGTGCATACCTTACCTTGATTTGTACCTGCCTTTTTCAGGGCACAGACCGTACAAGTCTGCCCAGCAGTATTTCCCGCCTCCCAACCACCAGTCCCGCCTCCCATCACCGGCTCTGGCACAGACCGTATAAATCTGCCCTCCACTATCCTCGCCTCCCAACCACCAACCTCTCTTCCCCCACCTGCTCCACCACCCAATTTTGGCTAAGCTTGTGAGGATCCATTCCTACTGCACAGGATTCCTTTATGCATATCACACGCATGTTTGAATTCCGTTACCGTTTTCATCTCCACCACCTCCCGCGGGAGGGCATTCCAAGCATCCACCACCCTCTCCGTGAAAAAATACTTCCTGACATCTTTTTTGAGTCTGCCCCCCTTCAATCTCATTTCATGTCCTCTCGTTCTACCGCCTTCCCATCTCCGGAAAAGATTTTTTTGCGGATTAATACCTTTCAAGTATTTGAACGTCTGTATCATATCACCCCTGTTCCTCCTTTCCTCCAGGGTATACATGTTCAGGTCAGCAAGTCTTTGCTCATACGTCTTGGAACGCAAATCCCATACCATTCTCGTAGCTTTTCTTTGCACCGCTTCCATTTCTTTAACATCCTTCGCAAGGTACGGCCTCCAAAACTGAACACAATACTCCAGGTGGGGCCTCACCAACGACTTGTACAGGGGCATCAACACTTCCTTTCTTCTGCTGATCATACCTCTCTCTATACAGCCTAGCAACCTTCTCGCTACGGCCACCGCCTTGTCACACTGTTTCGTCGCCTTTAGATCCTCGGATACTATCACCCCAAGATCCCTCTCCCCCTCAGTACCTATCAGACTCTCCCCGCCTAACACATACATCTCCCGTGGATTTCTATTGCCTAAGTGCATCACTTTGCATTTCTTCACATTGAATTTTAATTGCCAAACCTTAGACCATTCTTCTAGCTTCCTCAGATCCCTTTTCATGCTTTCCACTCCCTCCGGGGTGTCCACTCTGTTGCAAATCTTAGTATCATCCGCAAATAGGCAAACTTTACCTTCTAACCCTTCGGCAATGTCACTCACAAATATATTGAACAGAATCGGCCCCAGCACCGATCTCTGAGGCACTCCACTACTCACCTTTCCCTCCTCCGAGCGAACTCCATTTACCACCACCCTCTGTCGTCTGTCTGTCAACCAGTTCCTAATCCAGTTCACCACTTCGGGACCTATCTTCAGCCCATCTAGTTTATTTAAGAGCCTCCTGTGGAGAACCGTGTCAAAAGCTTTGCTAAAATCTAAGTAGATTACGTCTATAGCATGTCGATGATTCAATTCTCCAGTTACCCAATCAAAGAATTCAATGAGATTCGTTTGGCACGATTTCCCTCTGGTAAAACCATGTTGTCTCGGATCTTGCAACTTGTTGGCTTCTAGGAAATTCACTATCCTTTCCTTCAGCATGGCTTCCATTACTTTTCCAATAACCGAAGTGAGGCTTCCCGGCCTGTAGTTTCCAGCTTCTTCCCTATCACCACTTTTGTGAAGAGGTACCACCTCCGCCATTCTCCAGTCCCTCGGAACCTCTCCCGTCTCCATGGATTTAACAAATCTTTAAGAGGACCCGCCAGAACCTCTCTGAGCTCCCTCAATATTCTGGGGTGGATCCCGTCCGGTCCCATGGCTTTGTCCACCTTTAGCTTTCCAAGTTGTTGATACACACTCTCTTCCGTGAACTGTGCTATATCCATTCCATTCTCAGGTGTACTTTTGCCAGTCCCTCGTGGTCCTTCTCCAGGATTTTCTTCAGTGAAAACCGAACAAAAGTATCTATTTAGCAAATTGGCTTTTTCTTCATCATTATCTACATAGCGGTTCGCTGTATCTTTTAGTCTCACAATTCCCTTTTCAGTCCTTCTTCTTTCACTAATATACCTGAAGAAATTTTTGTCGCCCCTCCTTACATTTCTAGCCATTTGTTCTTCCGCTTGCGCCTTCGCCAGACGTACCTCTCTCTCGCAAGCTCTGTATTTGCTCCTTACACCAAGACACTTGAGGACTTGAGAAGGAAAGCCAACAAATCTGTCACAGTTTTTTCTGTCAATGAGTTGCTAGACCCAGGCACCTGAAGTTGATCAGCAGAAGTCAACCCCCCCCCCCCCCCCCCCCCAGCGTCGATGTCTTCTTCATTTACTATCATTCTGGAGGTGCAAAGCTATCCCTCTCCAAAGGTCAATTTGACAGAAGCCGACCTGCCAGAATCGATGCCTTTATCGTCTCCATCTATGCAGGAGGAGCAAATCTTTCTATCTGCAAGCAGATCTGCAGTATTCTAGTTCTTTTGGTGTTATGTATTTTCAAATACTGTTTTCATAATGTTGATGTTTTAATATTTTATAATGTTACCAGCTGAAAGTAAGGAGAAATTAGATATTACCTGCTAATTTGCTTTCCTTTAGTCCCTCCAGAGCAGCCCAGAAAGTGACTGATGGGTTGTGAATGCCTTCCAGCAAGTGGAGACTGAGAACTCCGACTTTTGTGAGAGCCAACAAGAGCCCTGGCCAGTTAGAGGTAGATTCAGTATTATCTTAACAAAGCAGAAGAGAATGGAAGAGAAAGAAACAGTAATATCTGTGCACCCGGTGAACTTGAACAGCCACTCATGACATATAGTCAGTGTGGGGGGGTTTTATTTCATTAAAATTTGAACAAGAGGTACAGTACAAAAGAATGAAGCAGTTTTACGAGGAACCGAGGCAACCTCAAAAACAAAAAACTCTACTTTAGCCAGCAAAAGAAAACCAATCAGAGGGAGGGTTCTGGGCCAGCCCACAGGGACTAAAGCAAATTAGCAGGTAAGATCTAAATTCTCCTTCCTTAAGGTCTCTCCATACCAGCCCAGAAAATGACTTATGGGAAGTAATAGAGCAGTGCATTTAAGGGAGGGACCCTAATAATCCTACTGTAAGCACACATTCACCAAAAACAGCATCCTGAAGAGACTACACATCAACTCTGTAATGCTTGGAAAAAGAATGCAAGGAAGACCAAGTCGCCACTTTGCAGATCTCCAAAGGAGGTACCAAGAAGCGCTCAGCCCAATATGCAGCTTGACCCCTCGTGGAATGGGCTTTCACTCCTTCTGGAATAGGTTTGCCTGAAAGAAGGTAAATGGAAGAAAACATTTCCTTAATCCACCTAGAAATGGTAGCCTTAGAAGCCACCAGTCCTTTGTGGTAATGACCAAGAAGTAGAAAAAGATGATCCCATCATCTAAACTCCTCTGTTTCTTGCAAATACGTCTTGAGAACTCTCTTGATATTGAGCTTTCACAGACGTCGTTGATCCTCTGTGCCCGCAGACAAACCCAAGATGGGCAAAACTACTGAAGAGTATACAAATGTATACCTCTTCTGCATAATAAGCGAATGCTACATACCTGTAGAAGGTATTCTCCGAGGACAGCAGGCTGATTGTTCTCACTGATGGGTTGACGTCCTCGGCAGCCCCCTCCATCGGAAAGTTTACTAGCAAAGGCCTTTGCTAGTCCTCGCGCGCCCATGCGCACCGCGCATGCGCGGCCATCTTCCCGCCCGAAACCGGCTCGAGCCGGCCAGTCCAGTATGTAGCAAGACAATACACTTCAAGGGAAGACTCAACTCCAAAGGGGAGGCGGCCGGGTTTGTGAGAACAATCAGCCTGCTGTCCTCGGAGAATACCTTCTACAGGTATGTAGCATTCGCTTTCTCCGAGGACAAGCAGGCTGCTTGTTCTCACTGATGGGGTATCCCTAGCCCCCAGGCTCACTCAAAACAAGAACCATGGTCAATTGGGCCTCGCAACGGCGAGGACATAAATGAGATTGACCTAAAAAATTTACCAACTAACTGAGAGTGCAGCCTGGAACAGAACAAACAGGGCCCTCGGGGGGTGGAGTTGGATCCTAAAGCCCAAACAGGTTCTGAAGAACTGACTGCCCGAACCGACTATCGCGTCGGATGTCCTGCTGCAGGCAGTAATGAGATGTGAATGTGTGGACAGATGACCACGTCGCAGCTTTGCAAATTTCTTCAATGGAGGCTGACTTCAAGTGGGCTACCGACGCAGCCATGGCTCTAACATTATGAGCCGTGACATGACCCTCAAGAGCCAGCCCCGCCTGGGCGTAAGTGAAGGAAATGCAATCTGCTAGCCAACTGGATATGGTGCGTTTCCCTACAGCCACTCCCCTCCTATTGGGATCAAAAGAAACAAACAATTGGGCGGACTGTCTGTGGGGCTGTGTCCGCTCCAGGTAGAAGGCCAATGCTCTCTTGCAGTCCAATGTGTGCAACTGACGTTCAGCAGGGCAGGAATGAGGACGGGGAAAAAATGTTGGCAAGACAATTGACTGGTTCAGATGGAACTCCGACACGACCTTTGGCAAGAACTTAGGGTGAGTGCGGAAGACTACTCTGTTATGATGAAATTTGGTGTAAGGGGCCTGGGCTACCAGGGCCTGAAGCTCACTGACTCTACGAGCCGAAGTAACTGCCACCAAGAAAATGACCTTCCAGGTCAAGTACTTCAGATGGCAGGAATTCAGTGGCTCAAAAGGAGGTTTCATCAGCTGGGTGAGAACGACATTGAGATCCCATGACACTGTAGGAGGCTTGACAGGGGGCTTTGACAAAAGCAAACCTCTCATGAAGCGAACAACTAAAGGCTGTCCTGAGATCGGCTTACCTTCCACACGGTAATGGTATGCACTGATTGCACTAAGGTGAACCCTTACAGAGTTGGTCTTGAGACCAGACTCAGACAAGTGCAGAAGGTATTCAAGCAGGGTCTGTGTAGGACAAGAGCGAGGATCTAGGGCCTTGCTGTCACACCAGACGGCAAACCTCCTCCAATGGAAGAAGTAACTTCTCTTAGTGGAGTCTTTCCTGGAAGCAAGCAAGATGCGGGAGACACCCTCTGACAGACCTAAAGAGGCAAAGTCTACGCCCTCAACATCCAGCCCGTGAGAGCCAGAGACTGGAGGTTGGGATGCAGAAGCGCCCCCTCGTCCTGTGTGATGAGGGTCGGAAAACACTCCAATCTCCACGGTTCTTCGGAGGATAACTCCAGAAGAAGGGGGAACCAGATCTGACGCGGCCAAAAAGGAGCAATCAGAATCATGGTGCCTCGGTCTTGCTTGAGTTTCAACAAAGTCTTCCCCACCAGAGGGATGGGAGGATAAGCATACAGCAGGCCCTCCCCCCAATCCAGGAGGAAGGCATCCGATGCTAGTCTGCCGGAGGCCTGAAGCCTGGAATAGAACTGAGGGACTTTGTGGTTCGCTCGAGATGCGAAGAGATCCACCAAGGGGGTGCCCCACGCTTGGAAGATCTGTCGCACTAACCTGGAACTGAGCGACCACTCGTGAGGTTGCATAATCCTGCTCAACCTGTCGGCCAGACTGTTGTTTACGCCTGCCAGATATGTGGCTTGGAGCACCATGCCGAGACGGCGAGCCCAGAGCCACATGCTGACGGCTTCCTGACACAGGGGGCGAGATCCGGTGCCCCCCTGCTTGTTGACATAGTACATGGCAACCTGGTTGTCTGTCTGAATTTGGACAATTTGGTGGGACAGCCGATCTCTGAAAGCCTTCAGAGCGTTCCAGATCGCTCGCAACTCCAGAAGATTGATCTGTAGATCGCGTTCTTGGAGGGACCAACTTCCTTGGGTGTGAAGCCCATCGACATGAGCTCCCCATCCCAGGAGAGACGCATCCATGGTCAGCACTTTTTGTGGCTGAGGAATTTGGAAGGGACGTCCCAGAGTCAAATTGGAGCAAATCGTCCACCAATACAGGGATTCGAGAAAACTCGTGGACAGGTGGATCACGTCCTCTAGTCCCCCAGCGGCCTGATACCACTGGGAGGCTAGGGTCCATTGAGCAGATCGCATGTGAAGGCGGGCCATGGGAGTCACATGAACTGTGGAGGCCATGTGGCCCAGCAATCTCAACATCTGCCGAGCTGTGATCTGCTGGGACGCTCGCACCCGCGAGACGATGGACAACAAGTTGTTGGCTCTCGCCTCTGGGAGATAGGCACGAGCCGTCCGAGAATCCAGCAGGGCTCCTATGAATTCGAGTTTCTGCACTGGGGAAAGATGGGACTTTGGGTAATTTATCACAAACCCCAGTAGCTCCAGGAGGCGAATAGTCATCTGCATGGACTGCAGGGCTCCTGCCTCGGATGTGTTCTTCACCAGCCAATCGTCGAGATATGGGAACACGTGCACCCCCAGCCTGCGAAGTGCCGCTGCTACCACAGCTAGGCACTTTGTGAACACCCTGGGTGCAGAGGCGAGCCCAAAGGGTAGCACACAGTACTGGAAGTGGCGTGTGCCCAACTGAAATCGCAGATACTGTCTGTGAGCTGGCAGTATCGGGATGTGTGTGTAGGCATCCTTCAAGTCCAGAGAGCATAGCCAATCGTTTTGCTGAATCATGGGGAGAAGGGTGCCCAGGGAAAGCATCCTGAACTTTTCTTTTACGAGATATTTGTTCAGGGCCCTTAGGTCTAGGATGGGACGCATCCCCCCTGTTTTCTTTTCCACAAGGAAGTACCTGGAATAGAATCCCAGCCCTTCTTGCCCGGATGGCACGGGCTCGACCGCATTGGCGCTGAGAAGGGCGGAGAGTTCCTCTGCAAGTACCTGCTTGTGCTGGAAGCTGTAAGACTGAGCTCCCGGTGGACAATTTGGAGGTTTTGAGGTCAAATTGAGGGTGTATCCTTGCCGGACTATTTGGAGAACCCACTGATCGGAGGTTATGAGAGGCCACCTTTGGTGAAAAGCTTTCAACCTCCCCCCGACTGGCAGGTCGCCCGGCACTGACACTTGGATGTCGGCTATGCTCTGCTGGAGCCAGTCAAAAGCTCGCCCCTTGCTTTTGCTGGGGAGCCGAGGGGCCTTGCTGAGGCGCACGCTGCTGACGAGAGCGAGCGCGCTGGGGCTTAGCCTGGGCCGCAGGCTGTCGAGAAGGAGGATTGTACCTACGCTTACCAGAAGCATAGGGACCAGTCTTCCTTCCCCCGAAAAATCTTCTACCTGTAGAGGTAGAGGCTGAAGGCTGCCGGCGGGAGAACTTGTCGAATGCGGTGTCCCGCTGGTGGAGAGACTCTACCACCTGCTCGACTTTTTCTCCAAAAATGTTGTCCGCACGGCAAGGCGAGTCCGCAATCCGCTGCTGGAGTCTATTCTCCAGGTCGGAGGCACGCAGCCATGAGAGCCTGCGCATCACCACACCTTGAGCAGCGGCCCTGGACGCAACATCAAAAGTGTCATAAACTCCTCTGGCCAGGAATTTTCTGCACGCCTTCAGCTGCCTGACCACCTCCTGAAAAGGCTTGGCTTGCTCAGGGGGAAGAGCATCAACCAAGCCCGCCAACTGCCGCACATTGTTCCGCATGTGTATGCTCGTGTAGAGCTGGTAAGACTGGATCTTGGCCACGAGCATAGAAGAATGGTAGGCCTTCCTCCCAAAGGAGTCTAAGGTTCTAGGGTCTTTGCCCGGGGGCGCCGAAGCATGCTCCCTAGAACTCTTAGCCTTCTTTAGGGCCAAATCCACAACTCCAGAGTCATGAGGCAACTGGGTGCGCATCAGCTCTGGGTCCCCATGGATCCGGTACTGGGACTCGATCTTCTTGGGAATGTGGGGATTACTTAGTGGCTTGGTCCAGTTCGCAAGCAATGTCTTTTTCAGGACATGGTGCAAGGGAACAGTGGACGCTTCCTTAGGTGGAGAAGGATAGTCCAGGAGCTCAAACATTTCAGCCCTGGGCTCGTCCTCCACAACCACCGGGAAGGGGATGGCCGTAGACATCTCCCGGACAAAGGAAGCAAAAGACAGACTCTCGGGAGGAGAAAGCTGTCTTTCAGGAGAGGGAGTGGGATCAGAAGGAAGACCCTCAGACTCCTCGTCAGAGAAATATCTGGGGTCCTCCTCTTCCTCCCACGAGGCCTCACCCTCGGTGTCAGACACAAGTTCACGGACCTGTGTCTGCAACCTCGCCCTGCTCGACTCGGTGGAACCCCGTCCACGGTGGGGGCGTCGAGAGGTAGACTCCCTCGCCCGCATCGGCGAAGCTCCCTCCGCCGACGTAGTCGGGGAGCCTTCCTGGGAGGTGGCCGCGACGTCGGGGACCTCAACCTGGGCGATGGGCCAGCCGGCGCCACGCTCGACGGCACCGGAGGCGCAAGCACCGCCGGTACCGGAGGGGTAGGGCGCAACAGCTCTCCCAGAATCTCTGGGAGAACGGCCCGGAGGCTCCCGTTTAGAGCGGCTGCAGAGAAAGGCTGAGGGGTCGATGCAGGCGTCGACGCCAGAACCTGTTCCGGGCGAGGAGGCTGTTCCGGGCTGTCCAGAGTGGAGCGCATCGACACCTCCTGAACAGAGGGTGAGCGGTCCTCTCGGTGCCGATGCCTGCTGGGTGCCGAATCCCTCGGCGACCCAGAGCTCTCGGTGCCGACACGGGGAGGAGACCGGTGTCGATGCTTCTTCGACTTCTTCCGAAGCATGTCACCGGAGCTCCCCGGCACCGACGAGGAGGACGTAGAATCCATCCGTCGCTTCCTCGGGGCCGAGACCGAAGAGGGTCGATCCCGGGGGGGCTGTACCGCAGGAGCCCTCAGGGTAGGAGGAGACCCACCCGAAGGCTCACCGCCACCAGCAGGGGAATGGACAGCCCTCACCTGCACTCCTGACGATGCACCTCCGTCTGACGACATCAGCAGACGAAGTCTCGGTACCACCGACGTCGATACAGTCGCCCGATGCCTCGGCGCCGATGCAGAGGTCTGATGCCTCGATGCAGTCGATGGAACGGCAGCCAAGGAAGATGGTCCGGACGCTGACGACGTCGATGCACTCGATGCCTCCGGTGCCGATGCCGACGAAAAGCCCAAGAACAAAACGTTCCACTGGGCTAATCTCGCTACCTGAGTCCGCCTTTGTAACAGGGAACACAGACTGCAGTTCTGAGGGCGGTGCTGGGCCCCTAGACACTGAAGACATGCAGAGTGCCTATCAGTGAGCGAGATTACCCGGGCGCACTGGGTGCACTTCTTGAAGCCGCTGGAAGGCTTCGATGTCATGGGCGGAAAAATCACGCCGGCGAAATCAAAAGCCGAAATGGCGAAAATTGAAGCACCAAAATTTAGAGGGAGAAAAATCTCGACCGAGGCCAAAAGAGGCCTACCCCGACAACGAAAGAAAACTTACGGGGCAAAAACTGGAAATACGGGAAGGGCAGAAAACCCGAAAGGGTCTTCCGGAATACTACCGGAGCGCTTCCCGAACTTTTGCAAGGTAAAAAAGGACAAAAACACGTCGAAAAGGACGCGCGAGGTCGACTCTCTGGGGCACGAACGGCGTAACACGACCGTACCGAGTGCGGACGAAAGAAGACTGGCCGGCTCGAGCCGGTTTCGGGCGGGAAGACGGCCGCGCATGCGCGGTGCGCATGGGCGCGCGAGGACTAGCAAAGGCCTTTGCTAGTAAACTTTCCGATGGAGGGGGCTGCCGAGGACGTCAACCCATCAGTGAGAACAAGCAGCCTGCTTGTCCTCGGAGAACGTAAATTACACACATACACTCCAACTACACTACACTCCCTGTAACATCTACAGTATATGTGCAATATGCATATAAGTACATGCCATCTTCTCAGTGCCCATATTCATATGCACGTATCTGGCTGTGCAATTTCATAAAGCAACTTCTCCATATATAAAGCATGATTTACACATGAAAAGTGTTTTACAAAACTACCCCCATTAAATGCAAACAACCACTAGGTCAGCTTATTTTCAGCTTAAGTGCTGCTTTTATTTTCTTCTGTAGCTTTATTTATTTTATGAGATACTAGATCAACACATTTCTCACACAGGCTGTTGCAGCAGGCTTTAAGCTGCTAGAAATATTTTTCTTTACTACATGAGCACTTATAATTAAACTTTTCCATTACTTCTTAGTGAACACATTCTTTAATTTACCTATTGCTGACTTTGGAACCATATCTAAGAGAAAAACTAGTAAAAGATCCACGGAAGCTGTATTTAGCAGCTAAGTAGCCGCCATGTCAGTAACAGTTATTTTTAGCACAAAGCAGCAACAACAGTTTTGTGATTACTGCATTTGTTGAACTACTGGTATACAGGTGTTTCCTTTTGGTAATATGCCAAACTCCCTCATGAATCCAAACACAGAGGCTTAATTGTTCATTAGGAAGTGTTGTGAACATTAACAGCAACTACAAAGTTTCTTCCAAGGCCTAATTACTTTCAATAGAATGTCACCAAAAATTAAAGGTTTTTAGACTGTTGATGGCATCAGGATGTTTTGCAATAAAAATGCATTTGCAGTCTTTGGAACAAAAGGGTTTAAAAGTGTACAAGAACAGTAGCAAATTACCTTAGAAATGATTGTTTCAGACTAAATATATTTATAAATAGGACTTCTATTTCTTGCGGTTTATAAACTGTGAATTTAGGTGTTTCTTTTTGAATTAATAAAGGTTTGTTTGTTTTTAGGAAACATATCAGTGTTTAGGGGGAATTGGATTTACTTGTTAATTCCCCTTCCTTGAGTCTTGCCGGATCAGTCCGGACATATAGATTAAATATCCCCTGCCATCAGATAGAACCAGAGAAAAACAGCTCAGAACTGACTTCACTCACCTTAAAGGGAGCCAGTGTTGCTTTTAGTTACTCAGATCCCCTTTTACTAAGGCGCACTCATGTGTTTAGCATGCGCCCAATTTTAGTGAGTACTAAAAACGTTAGTAAAAGACCCCCTCAGTGTCTTATGTCAGAGCTAAGACAACTGAAAGCAATTATGTTTGGGTTTCCAATTCACCACCAAAGCCAAACCTGATGTAATCAAAAACATTTCATGGCCACTAACGATAATACCATACACCAAAGGACTGAGGACTACCTTCACACTGGGCTACTTATTCACTGTTAGTTTTCTGAATTTCAGCTGCCACACTCCACAGTGAAAGCCACAAACTATGAGGGACCCTCAGGTCTGCCTGCTGTCTCCTACCAGCTTTATCAGAGCTCTAAAGTGTGCATGGACTTCAATTTCATTTTTATCCCTTCTTTATGTTTTTGAAGAAACTTTAGGGTAGATATTCTGCTGGTGGTGGTAAATGGGTTTTTTTTTTCATCGCTCTGTCTCTATGTCACTCGCCAACAGAAAAGAATTGTCTGGTGATCGTGAAGCAGAATTCGAAACGTTGGCTATCATTGATCACGGACTCAGAGATAAATGGGAACACAGAGATGCACTTTCAACTAAGCTAAGCTAAGTGTGTTTAAAGTTTATAGCTTGTTGAAAACAGTCTGATGGGGTTTTTCTGGCCTATAATGAGAAAGCCCAACCCCGAGTGACCTTTAGAGTCACGGGATTTCTCGAGGCCTTTTCCTCAACACAATCAGTGGGTAGTGTGATTGTTGTTACGACTGTCATATCAAATAAGAGTACCTTTAACAAATATTTACTTTAATCTGAACGTTCAAGGTCCTCACCCCAAGCAACTTGTGATATTATTAACATTTTTTTTCATTGCTGCCAGCATTATTCCCTGATATTCATTGCTGGGGTCATGTTGGACAGCCAACTGTCGCTTGATTGTCACGTTAAACAAATTATGAAGAAAATGTTCTTCTCTTTGTAGAAGCTTAAACGCATCAAACAGCTCCTGCCTAAGGATATTTTTCGAACACTGATTCACTCTTTGGTCTTAAGTCACATCGATTACTGCAGTGGCATTTTTGCTGGTTGTACACACTATATTCTGAAAGAAGCTCCAGACGGTTCAAAACACCGCAGCCAGACTGTTTTTTGGTAAGTCTCACTTTGACAGTGCGCAGCCTCTTTGTGTGAAACTTCACTGGCTCCCCATTAAGGACTGTATTGATTTCAAGATCTGTGCCTTAACTCACAAGATCATTTACAGAGAAGCACCTGTGTACATGTGCGATTTGATCGATTTGCCATTGAGAAATTCCTTGGTGACATCTCGAACTTATTTAAATCGGCTCTATCCTTCATGCAGGCATCTAAAATATAAGACAATCCACGCCTCTTCCTTCTCATTCATCAGCCCGCGAACCTGGAATGCTTTGCCGAGATTCTTGAAAGAGACATCAGATCATCAAACTTTTAAAAAACTGCTAAAAATTTATTTAACAAAGCCTACCCCAAAGTCAACAATGCTGTTTAACTCCCTTATTCTTTTCCCGTTTTGTTAGTTTATCCGCTCCTTTCCTTCTGTTAGCTTCTCTTGTCAATTTTTGTTATTGTATAATGTAATTTTATTGTAACTTTGTTAGCCACATTGAGCCCGCATAAGCTGGGAAAATGTGGGATACAAGTGGACCAATAAATAAATATTGCCACTTAACCACCTAAATGCCAATCCATCACCGGACCACCCAGAAAAAATAGCCGGCTTTGAGTTTAGCAGTCTGTAATGCTATTCAGCAGCAGAAACCCATTAACTACCATGGAAGATCAGCAGATAGCCTCAAACAAATGATTTAAGTGGTCAGAAGCTGTTTCTGGACAGATAAATTGATTTGAATATTGACCCCTTTACTCTTCTGACAAGAGCAGAAAAATAAAGTTAAACCCAATCAGCCAAATCTATTTATTTGTTTGTTTTCTCATTGCAGCAAAGAAAAGAACAAATAGGAAAGGTAAGAATTTTCTGTGTTTAGCTCAAGAAGTATTTCATTCTATATAGTGAGCGTTAGAAAGCTGCTGAAAGCACAAAGCCTTCTGTGATTTATTTTGGGAGGTCCAAAGTTTTCTCATGAGGACGTAGGCAAGCATTAGCTGGGAAAAGTACTCAGGACACAACTGATTCAAGCATCTGAAGACAAGACAAAAAGGGGCATTTTCGATATGATGTCTAAGTGCAACTTTGTAATTGGCAAATTATAAACAAAACAAAAGGAAACCTCCTTCTATTTTTGCACAAATAATTTATCAAAGGGAGGAGATATATAAACAATGTATCATCAGCTCAGAAAATACCCTTAAGAACTTCAGGAAAACGTTGCCTCAAGAAGCCCCTGGCTCTAATATAAATCTCTACAGAGCTCATCGGGGCCGAAATTGCTTCATCATCGGCAACGCTAACCTATATCTATATATACAGCAGTCTGTGCCCTACATAGGTCAAATACTTTTTTCTTTTTATCTTTTAGTTTCTATTTTTCAATTTAAACGTCTGACGTAATAAAATCTTTAAATAAGTGGAGCCTTTCGAGTATATGCCGGTCCACATTAGACAGCAGATCCTTCTATGAAGGTAGTGAAGGAAATATAATGAAGAAGTTCAGTCTAACAGTGTTTCATGGCGGTCCGTAAGTTTTAATATAAGTTTTAATATCTGTATTCTTTCCTCTAGTGGAATGCAGACCTTGTGACCCTGACGCAGGCAACGAAACGCTGGCCAATGTTGGTCCTGGTCGCGCTACGAATATAGACTTACTTTAAGAAGGATTGGACCGTATTAAGTTAAGTAGCCATTATACACTGACTCTACTAATGCCCTTCATAAGTTTAAATTGAAAAATAGAAACTAAAAGATAAAAAGAAAAAAGTATTTGGCCTATGTAGGGCACAGACTGCTGTATATATAGATATAGGTTAGCGTTGCCGATGATGAAGCAATTTCGGCCCCGATGAGCTCTGTAGAAATTTATATTAGAGCCAGGGGCTTCTTGAGGCAACGTTTTCCTGAAGTTCTTAAGGGTATTTTCTGAGCTGATGATACATTGTTTATATATCTCCTCCCTTTGATAAATTATAAGTGCAACTTTGGACATTTTGCTCAAAACGTCCAAAATTCAATAGGGGAATATAGCCATTTTCAAAACAGAAAAATGACTATCCTTTTTTTCAAAAATAGGTATTTTGTGCTCAAAACATTTATCTTTTTGGTCCATTAAAAAAAAACGTTTAAAAACCATTGTGATGAAGGAGGAGCCAGCTTTCCTAGTAGACTGGCCACATCATAATTGAACGAAAACATCTATCTCCATTGGCATTTATCTCCGAGAACGGGTCCGTGAAGGGGCAGACCGAACCGTATTTTCGAAAAAATAGACGTCCATGTTTTATTCGACAATTTGTGAGCTGGGCGTTTTTGTTTTTCAGTGATAATGGAAAATGAAAGCGCCCAGCTCAAAAATGAATAAATCCAAGGCATTTGTTCGTGGGAGGGGCCAGGAGTCGTAGTGCACTGGTCCCCCTCACATACCACGACACCAACCGGGCACCCTAGGGGGCACTTTTACAAAAACAAAAAAAAAGGTAAAAGAGCTCCCAGGTGCATAGCACCCTTCCCTTGTGTGTTGAGCCCCCCAAATCCTCCTCAAAACCCACTGCCCACAAGTCTACACCATTACTATAGCCCTAAGGGGTGAAGGGGGGCACCTACATGTGGGTACAGTGGGTTTGGGGGGGTTGTACGACTAATAAGCATTAAGCAGCACAATTGTAACAGGTAGGGGGGGATGGGCCTGGGTCCACCTGCCTGAAGTCCACTGCACCCCCTAACAACTGCTCCAGGGACCTGCATACTGCTGCCAGGGAGGTGGGTATGACATTTGAGGGTGAAAATAAAAAGTTGTGAAACATCATTTTTTTGTGGTGGGAGGGGGTTAGTGACCACTGGGGGAGTCAGGGGAGGTCATCCCCGATTCCCTCTGGTGGTAATCTGGTCATTTAGGGCACTTTTTGGGGCCTTATTCGTGAAAAAACAGGGTCCAGGAAAAGTGCCCTAAATTCTAGCTACAAACGCATACTTTTTTTCCATTATCGGCGAAAGGCGCCCATCTCGCCTCGGCCGATAACCACACCCCAGTTCCACCTTTGCCACGCCTCCGACACGCCCCTGTCAACTTTGTACGCTTCCGTGATGGAGTGCAGTTGAAAACGTCCAAAATCGGCTTTCCATTATACCGATTTATTCGTTTTTGTAAGATAAACGTCTATCTCCCGATTTGGGTCGAAATCTAGGCGTTTTTCTCTTTCAATTATAAGGTGGATAGGCATCCCAGCAGAGCAGTGGACTTGACATAAAAGCTACCAAGTACACATCTCATCATTACCCCCTGATATTGTATGGTGAGCCCTTCAAAACCCACGAAAAACATATTGTACCCAACTATATACCATTACAATAGTCCTTATGGCTGTAAGTGTCACATATATGTGGGTACAGTAGGTTTTGAGGGGGTTTGGGGGGCTGACACTTTCCACTACAAGTGTAATAGAGTTGACTGTGGGCCTGGGTCACTTTCTCTACTGTGGATTGCACCAACCACTAGGCTATTCGAGGGACCTGCTTGCTGCTCTAGTAGAACTGGACATAACATCTAAAGCAGTCATAAATGCTGGTATGTACTGTTTCATTTACATCTTTGTGGGGTGGGAGGGATCAGTGACCACTGAAGGAGTAAGGGGTATCATTCCTTTACTCCTGCAGTGGTCATCTGGTCATTTAGGGCACCTTTTTTAGTGGCTTATTTGTTAATAAAACAGGTCTAGACCAAAACATCCAACTTTTAGCCCTGTACATTTTTGATTTGTTCTATTATGGTAGAAAAACATCCAAGTGTTAGGAACGCCCATATCCTGCCCTTAACACACCCCTGACACACCTCCTTGTGATCTGTACACACTTCTGGCAGACTTCATAGAAATACGTCTAAAAATTGGTTTCAAAAATACCAATTTGGATGTTTTTGTGAGAAAAATGTCAAAATGCAGATTTATGCCACTTTTTAGACATTTTTCTCTTTTGAAAATGAGCCCTAAAGGGCCCATTCTCAATTGGGAGAGAGTTTAGCTTCTGGAAGAAAAAATTAGGTCTTACCTGATAATCTTCTTTCCTTTTGTCCTTCCAGCTATTTCAGAACAAGTGAGATGTTGTGACCATCGACCAGCAGGTCGAGATAGAGGATACAAAATTCAGGAGTGCTGTATAAGCCTGATGTGAGGCCTCTCCAGTTCAGTATTTGGATACCCAAGCAGAAGAAAGAACTAATATAACTGTTATAACAACTATCAACCCTGAACAACTATTGAAACAAAACATGTACAAAACAAAAGGAAGCAACTTCCGAATAGCTTCCCGCAAGGGATGAAGAAGCAACAGAGAGCTGAGAGCTGAACAGATCATTACTAAGAATGCTACTTTCAGGAAGAGATCATTGGCACCAAAACCCTTCCTAAGAGCTCTATTCTAGTTGGGTATTTATAATCTGCCTTTAATCCCAATGGTGCACAGCGGAGTACAAAGCAAGATACTTACAAAATGGAAGAAATTTACATATCTGATTTCAATTCAACTATAAAACACAAAAATACTAAAATTACATCTGCAGTTAGGTTAAGAGAATGCTCTGAGAACCAAATTGAGGTCCCATAAGGGCAACGGAAAGCAGTTGAGGGCGCCCAAAATCGGCTTTCAATTATGCCGATTTGGGCGGCCCTGAGAGAAGGCCACCCATCTCCAGATTTGTGTCGGAAGATGGGCGCCCTTCTGTTTCGAAAATGAGCTGGAATGCTACCCCTCCACCAATTCAATTCACCCTATCACTACGATATAATTTGTACCCCGTTATGACAGTGTCCCACTGGTTATCCTCCTTCCACCAGGTCTCAGAGATACCTATTATATCTAATTTTTCACTTAGTGCAATATATTCTCTCCCATCTTATTTCATAGGCTCCTGGCATTCGCATATAGACATTTCAAACTATGTTTGTTGTTCTACGATTCCCTAATGTGGCTGTGCCACATGAACTTTATCTTACCACAATATCACTTTGTATTTGTTCATACCAGAGTCTGCAAATGCCCTCCGGTACTATGTAAGCCACATTGAGCCTACAAATAGGCGGAAAAATGTGGGATACAAATGTAACAAATAAATAAACTACTGGGTGCTATGGGGAGTGGATGTGCTTAACTCCCCCACAGGAAACACACCACATCTGGGTGGAACCCCATGGTTACTCCTCTCCCCCCCCCCCCCCCCCCCCACTGGCATCTTGCCACAAAAACATGCCAAAGTTGCCACTTGGACCTTAAAAGAATTAAGAGCAAACTCTTATCTAAGCTTTCTTAAGAATGACAAAAATCATGAGCAGCTCAACTTTGCAAGGCTCGACACTCCAATCCGAGCACCAATGTTCAAATCGCCTCCAAATTCTTACACACGCCACAGGATGTTGAGGTCTTCATGCTTTAAGGTAAAAATAGTCCATATCTGATCATTTTCTTTCCATTAGTACCAACAGATCAATTCAGAGATTTGTGGGTTATTACACTCTGCCAGCAGGTGGAGATAGAGAAAACTTCAGAGGTTTGATATATCTGGTCACATGCAGCAGCCTAAACCTCAGTATTGTCAATACCAAAGCAGTGGAACCAACCTGAAAACTATGGTATAAACCTCTCCTGCCTCTTTAAAGCCTGCGTAGACTTCTCAACTGGTCCCTTGGGAGGAAGCGCCTATAGCGTTATGTCCTTTATTTTTTAATCAAAAACAAACGAAGGAACCTGGTGTATTAAAAAATAGCAGCAACAGAAATAAAAAGCAAGCCTCTGGATTGATCTGTTGGGACTAATGGAAAGAAAATCATCAAGTAAGGACTAAATTTACCTTCCATAGCACCCACAGATCAATCCAGAGACTTGTGGGTATAGCAAAGCAGTCCTCACATGGGGCGAGACAATGCCACCCCAGCCATATGGACCAAAGTTCCGAACTCCACATTCTGACGTGCTGCCACATCAAGCCTGTAATGCTTTGTGAAAATATGAACTGAGGAACAAGTGGTAGACCTGTAGATTTCATCCAAAGAAATAAGAGTGAACAACAGGACACTTCCAAGGAGACCAAGGAGAAGAAAAAATCAGGAATAAAAATGTTCTTTATTGGTAGAAGATAAGACTCGATACAGAATTGTGTTTTGGTGATAAACGCCTGCCTCAGGAGTCTGTATGTGGTAAACCCCAGTAAGTGGAACTGAACGAAATCAAGCCTGATGATTGATGAATGTACAAAATACATTGATGAAAAACAAAAGCAAAGCAAAGAATAGAAAACAGAGAGTAGGGTTAAATGGTCAGTATTCTCAATGGAGAAAGGTAGTTGGGTTCCGCAGGGGTCTGTGCTGGGACCGCTGCTCTTTAATATATTTATAAATTATCTAGATAAGGGAATAACTAGTGAGGTAATTAAATTTGCCGACAACACAAAGTTATTCAAAGTTGTTAAATCGCAAGAGGATTGTGAAAAATTGCAAGATGACCTTACGATACTGGGAGACTGGGAATCCAAATGGCAAATGATGTTTAATGTGAGCAAGTGCAAAGTGATGCACGTGGGAAAGAGGAACCCGAACTAAAGCTACGTGATGCAAGGTTACGCATTAGGAGTCACCGACCAGGAAAAGAATCTATGAGTTATCATTGACGATACTTTGAAACCCTCTGCTCAGTGTGCTGTAGTGGCAAGAAAGCAAATAGAATGTTAGGTATTATTAGGAAAGGAATGGAAAATAAAAATGAGGATGTTATAATGCCTTTATATCGCTCCATGGTATGACCACACCTTGAATATTGTGTGCAATTCTGGTCACCGTATCTCAAAAAAGATAAAGTGGAATTAGAAAAGGTACAGAGAAGGGCAACGAAGATGATAAAGGGGATGGGACGACTTCCCTATGAGGAAAGGCTGAAGCGGCTAGGGTTCATCAGCTTGGAGAAAAGACGGTTGAGGGGAGATATAATACAGGTATATAAAATAATGAGTAGAGTGGAAAGGGTACACGTGAATCATTTGTTTACTCTTTCCAAAACTACTAGGACTAGGAGGCACGTAATGAAGCTACAAGGTAGTAAATTTAAAACGAGTCGGAGAAAATATTTCTTCACTCACGTGTAATTAAACTCTGGAATTCGTTGCCAGAGAATGTGATAAAAGCAGTTAGTTTAGCGGGGTTTAAAAAAGGTTTGGATATCTTCCTAAAAGAAAAGTCCATAAGCCATTATTAAAACGGACTTGGGAAAATCCACTTCTTATTTCTAGAATAAGCAGCATAAAATGTATTATACTATTTTGGGATCTTGTCACGTACTTGTGACCTGGATTGGCTACTGTTGGAATCAGGATCCTGGGCTTGATGGACCTTCAGTCTGTCTCAGTATGGCAATACTTACGTACTTATGTCATCACCAACACTCAATCTGAGGAATCCAAGGGGGCGCCTCTAAGGAGGTGACCCAGATGAGACCAAAAGGAGAGCTACTGACTGAGATGGTCTGGGAGGGAAAGTCTCACTTCAAACTGCAATGACCTGGGGGACCATTGTGACAACAGAGCTTGTTGCACGGGTTGCATGTGCATCCTCACCCAGGGCACAACCTCCAATGTTGCAGCTATGGAGCCGTAAAGCTGCAGAAAATCTTAGGTTCTCAAAGCCCGAAGTGAGATGAAACAAGACCACTTGGACAGGAACTTGTCCACGCTGTCTCGAGGCAGAAAGACCTTGCCCTGTGCCACACCAAAGAGCACCCTAGCTCTCCAGGGTCCAAGTTGGAGTCAAGTAATTTCTGCTATGGTTCATTACCCAGCCAATTCTCTCCAACAGCTGAATTACTCTCACTGTTGTGAAATGTGAACCCACTTTGGAGCTTCCTCAAATGAGACAGTTGTTTAGATAATGATGAACTCAGATGCCCTCCTTGCGGAGAAAGGCTGCCATGATGACCATCACCTTGGTGAAGAATGGTGGGTACATGGGTGGGTATGTGTATGTGAAAAAGTTGGCAGTCCAGAACACGTGGAGGGGCATAATCAAACGGGGCGCCCAAGTTTTCCTGAGGGCATTCTCACAGGATGTCCCTGCGAAGGGGGGGGGGGGGGAAACACGTATTATCGAAACAAGATGGACGGCCATCTTTCGTTTCGCTAATACGGTCGGGGACGCCCAAATCTCAACCTTTAGGTCGACCTTATAGATGGTCGTCTCTAGAGGTGGTCGTCCCCGATTTTTGGCCATAATGGAAACCGAGGACGCCCATCTCAGAAACGACCAAATCCAAGCCATTTGGTCATGGAAGGAGCCAGCATTCGTAGTGCACTGGTTCGCCTTGACATACCAGGACACCAACCGGGCACCCTAGGGGGCACTGCAGTGGACTTCAGAAAAAGCTCCCAGGTGCATAGCTCCCTTACCTTGTGTGCTCAGCCCCCCAACACCCCCCAAAACCCACTCCCCACAACTGTACACTACTACCATAGCCCTTAGGGATGAAGGGGGGCACCTAGATGTGGGTACAGTGCATTTGTGGTGGGTTTTGGAGGGCTCACATTTACCACCACAAGTTTAATAGGTGGGGGGGGGGGGGGGGGATGGGCCTGGGTTCGCCTGCCTGAAGTGTACTGCAGGACCCACTAAAACTGCTCCCGGGACCTGCGTACTGCTGTCATGGAGCTGGGTATGATATTTGAGGCTGGCATAGAAGCTGGAAAAAATATTTTTTTAATTGTTTTTTAGGGTGGGAGGGGGTTAGTGTCCACTGGGGAAGTAGGGGGAGGTCATCTCCGATTCCCTCCGGTGGTAATCTGGTCATTTAGGGCACATTTTTGTGGCTTGGTCTTAAAAAAAAGGACCAAGTCGGCCAAGTGTTTGTCAGGGATGCCCTTCTTTTTTCCATTATCGGTCGAGGACGCCCATGTGTTAAGCATGCCCCAGTCCCGCCTTCGCTATGCTTCCAACATGCCCCCTTGAACTTTGGTCGTCCCCGCGATGGAAAGCAGTTGACGCCCAAAATCGGCTTTCGATTATGCCGATTTGGGCGACCCTGGGAGAAGGACTCCCATCTCCCGATTGTGTCGAAAGATGGGCACCATTCTCTTTCGAAAATAAGCCTGATTGTAGTGTTCGCTTTCCCCAGGGGCAGTCAAGCTCATAACACCCATGAATGAGGCAAGAGGTACACACACAAATACACATATATTACCCTTCATTTGCTGAAGTCTAAAGCCATGCCGATTAACCTGCTTCATTCTAATTCATGAGTCTTTGTAAATGATTATGTTTCTGGAGTGGGTCAAAACATGATTCTCATCCATAAACAAGCACAGCAAATGCAGATCATGCTCCATCCCTACCCCATCCAAAGATATCATGGGACAGAATCAGCTGAATGATGAAGGGCACGAGTTAGTTCACAGCAGCCATACCCATCTTTATAATTAACTGTTCTAATGAAAATATGCTCATTCATATCTTTGATGAGTACTCTGACTGAGGGTTCTTTATGACATGCCTTCGCAGCTTGAATTACTGAGACAATCTGGTCAAGTCTTGTTACCTTTTGTCAAGTTCATGTTATTTAATAAGAAGTTCTCCCTATTTTTTTAAATATTAATACACTAATTTCAAGATACCAATCTCAGCACAGTTAAAGTACTCCTACACATAACAATAACACATACAGCATATAGCGTAATCCCCAAACACTATAAACCCAAAATATTGGGAGAGTAAAAATAGCCAAGAAAAGGAAAATCATTAAAAATACAAATGTCCCAAACTAATAAGAAAAATTGTCAATGGAGGTGTTTCATCCACTGCCAGGTCTCATTTCCACTTCAGTCATTTTTACATCATAAAGGGCTTTGCACCCTGGGCAGCTTGCCCCTCTTGTCCAATCTTGAGGCTTCATTACAATAAGCTAAGTTCTTTTTATATTTGAAATTTTAACAATTTATGCAAGACAAAAGAAAATATAAGGAACAAAAATACAATAATAACAAAAGCAAAAATATACAGAGTTCAGTTTTGGAGGCCGTATCTTGCTAAAGATGTAAAAAGACTGCAAGTGGTGCAAAGAAAAGCTATGAAAATGGTATGGGATTTGCGTTGCAAACTGTAGGAGGAGAGACTTGCTGACCTGAACATGTATACCTTGGAGGAAAGGAGAAACAGGGATGACATGATACAGATGTTCAAATATTTGAAAGGTATTAATCTGCAAACGAACCTTTTCCGGAAACAGGAAGGTAGTAGAACTAGAGGACATGAATTGAGGATGAAGGGGGGCAGACTCAGGAGTAATGTCAGGAAGTATTTTTTCACAGAGAGGATGGTAGATACGTGGAATGCCCTCCCGCGGGAGGTGGTGGAGATGAAAACGGTAATGGAATTCAAACATGCATGGGATAAACACAAAGGAATCCTGTTTAGAGGGAATGGATCTATGGAATCTTAACAGACTGGGTGGCGACACCGGTATTTGGAGAGTAAAACAGGTACAGGGCGGACTTTTACGATCTGTGCCCTGATCGTGACTGAATAGATATGGATGGGCTGGAGCGTAAATTTTAAGGCGCTTCGACGTTAGCTTCAGCACTTTTAGTACAGGAACAGTGCTGGGCAGACTTTTACGGTCTGTGCCCTGAGAAAGGCAGGGACAAATCAAACTCAGGTATACATATAAAGTATTACATACCATGTAAAATGAGTTTATCTTGTTGGGCAGACTGGATGGACCATTCAGGTCTTTATTTGCCGTCATTTACTATGATACTATGTTACATCATGCGAGGAAAGAATATTTTATTTATTTATTTGGATTTATTTACCGCCTTTTTGAAGGAATTCACTCAAGGCGATTGTAAGCACTTTGAGCAGGGACTGTCTTTCTTCTATGTTTGTGCAGCGCTGCGTACGCCTTGTAGCGCTATAGAAATGCTAAATAGTAGTAAATAGTAGTAGTAGTACATCAAGAATAAGACAAACATAAGCAATAGACAATTATAGCAGTAAAAATATTCAAACAACAACACAAAGTACGGCATAGTATGCTACATTACAATGCCAACACAATACACAATAAAACATTTTAATAGACAGCATAGGGTGTAAGAAAAGATGGAACATATAGATAGAAAAGATAGAGTAACATAACATCTGAGCTAAATAAAATTTCAAATAGTCTACAAAACGTGCCTCTGAAAAACAAGCTAAGTTTTAAATGTCATCAAATCAAAAATCAGTTCCAAAAAGGTGTATTTCGCACCCAATTTCTGATCAGCAAATGTTTCATCAAGTAGGAACTTGAAATGCCCTGAGGGCACATAACACTGTAGCAGTTGAGTGGACCAACGCAGTCTTTTCAAATAGAAGGGGCCTGAAATGTTGCAGGTTTTACTGTGGTATTATTTTACCTGGGTTCTGTTAGGCCAGTTTTCTTGTTGGCCCAGGCTATTTGCTTGGATTTGCTCTTCTGTATTGCCGTCAGATAGCTGAGATTGGCCAGCACCACTTCAAGGTCTGCCATGGTTAAAATGTGATTTGAGCTGCAAAAATATCCCATTCACAAACAACACAACAAAAACTGATTAAAAATACCCTCTCCCTTCCTTTCTAGGAAAAACAAAAAAAACCCGCCTGCCTTGAACATTATAAATGTATAACAATGTCCAGAATTTTTCCCAATTCTGTTATCTGTTAATCTATTACAGTTTGATAGGGAGAGGTTTTGGCAGGATTACAATTTTCCTGGCTCACCCTCCCAGAAATTATTTTAGGATAGCAATAAAAGGCTAAATTTGGTTTCTTACTTTTATTCTGTATGGTGTTGGCCCTCAACGAGCAACCCCAAGGTTAAGATAGGATATTTTTGCAACTGCTGCTCGTTTCCTCCTGCTTGATATAACCAGGCAGGTTTGTCTACAGTTGACTAAGTACTGCAGTCACAATCCTCATGAAGACAGCTGAGTCAGCTGACCAGTTTATGTTGGGTTTGTTTGTTTGGTTGGTTTTTTTGGGGGGGAGGGAGGAGGGGAGAGGGGAAACAGAAACCAGGAGCTGGGGCGGAGGGATTGAGGGAAGGATCACAGAATCAGTGATGGTTGCTTTAATGAGCTGTATATCCCTACAACAAAGGAAGTTTCAGAAATCTGGTGCTGATGAAGTAAGTGGATTCGAATCTAGGTTATATAAAGTTAAAACTTCCACGATTGCCAAACAAATAGATGCTGCTGGTTTAAGCTGTAAGAATGGTACATCCCATGTACTATTTGGAGGCCTTCGGGCGATGCCCCCTTACGCGATAACACACGACATTACTCGGATTGTTACTATGGCGCTCTGGGAAGTTTGAGTCCTTAAAGAAGAAGTGAATGCCGGGCACTAGCACAATAACGACTTTGAAAATATGACGGCTATTTAATAGAACATTCCAGCCATTTGAGAATATGTGTGTTTCTTTAGGTCATAGCGTCCGACGGACAGCTAATGGATTTCTTCGTACAGCTGCATGCAGGTTTGAACCATGAAGGGTCATGATGTTTTAACATGATTTATTTTTTGTATTCCAAATGTATTTGGGCAGAACAAACTAGGGGTGGGATTATTTTTAAAATAACTTGTAGATCTGATTAAGGCGTTCCTCGAGAAAGCTTTTTGATAGCAACAAGTGTGTAAAATGATTGTCTTGGCTTCTGATATTTTAGTCTCCCTTTATGAATTTTGCTTAGATTTCCATTTTTACTCATAGCCCACAAGAGAAAATTAAACCGCCCGTTTATGTGGCTTATTTAAATTTGTGATGAGCTATTTTATGGAAAGGTGTATACAGTATGTAATAATATTTTATGATTTTTGAGATTCAGGGGTATAGAATCAAAACGTTTTGTGAAGATATGCTTTTAAATGCAGTAAATTAAAGTGAGAATTCAATGAAAATCTATGGACCCTGTTTACTAAGCCGCGCTAGAGGCACGTTAACTGTGTAGACACCCACAATATTCCTATGGGTGACTACACAGTGCGTGCTAATTTTGTGAATGAGCTAACAACGCAAGCGCACCTTAGTAAACGTGGCCCTATGTTTGGTACCATATGTTTGGTACCATAGGGCTAGTGTAGCCATTCAGAGGCTAAGGCAGAAACTGAGGAGGAGGCCCCAAAGTTGGTCTTCAGCCAATGCCTTCTTCAGCTTGAGGCAGGTTTGGGATCCCCTGTAGTATGGGGGCCCAGGGCAACTGCCCAGTTTGCCACCTCCAAACCCCAACCCTAACCTGAAAGCTTGTGACATAGTAACATAGTAAATGACGGCAGAAAAAGACCTGCATGGTCCATCCAGTTTGCCCAACAAGACAAACTCATATGTGCTACTTTTTGTGTATACCCTTTTGATTTGTACCTGTCCTCTTCAGGGCACAGACCGTATAAGTCTGTCCAGCACTATCCCCGCCTCCCAACCACCAGCCCCGCCTCCCACCACTGGCTCTGGCACAGACCGAATAAGTCTGCCCAGCACTATCCTCGCCTCCCACCACCGGCTGGCTCTGCCACCCAATCTTGGCTAAGCTCCTTAGGATCCATTGCTTATTTTAATATTTTTTTTCATTGTTCTCTAAGGGGAAACACACTTGATGCTTGACTACCTTTGTAAAAAATAAAAAATAGCAGTACAATGAAGACAGATCCTTCATAGATCCTGCTGAAATGGAATGCCCTGACTTAGGCCCACCCAAAATTGTGGCACTCTTGCTGTGGCTGGTGGGGATCCCTAGACCCAGCCAGCAGAAGACTTCCTCATCCTCAGGCAGCCTGTGCTATTCCATACGGCAGCTGGTAGCACTTGACTTGAGCTGACATTGACACTGGCCCCTCTGCACATGCTTAGTTTTTGTGCATGTGCAAGCACTGAGCATGCAGGCCCTGCTGGCAGGGGCGTCAGCTCAAGGCAAGTGCTGCCAGCTGCCGTTTTGAAGAGCGCTGGCTACCTGAGGAGGAGGATGTCTTCTGCTGGTGAGGTTTGGGGATACTTGCCAGCCCAGGTATTTAATATTTTGGATGTGCAGGCATGGGCAAGGGGAAGAGAGTGGAGCAGAGCAGACCCGGGGGGGGGGGGGGGGGGGGGACAAATTCCGTGCCCATCTACACCCCTGTAGTATAATATGGTGGGATGGGTGTAAAAGCCCTACTATGAGACTTAAGAGTAACATAAGGAAATACAGTTTCATGGAGAGGGTGGTGGATGCCTGGAATATCTTCTCTGTTGAGATGGAGACAAAAACTGGCTAAGTATGTTTCAAAAATGAGCTTTGATTAAATCAACAATATTGCTAACAACATTTTACATGATAATTTCAGTTAAGGTGTCTTTTGCCCCTCCCCCCGTCCCTCAGCACCCACATTCATAACAAATGATTTGAATGAGATGCTAGAAATGAAACTTGATCTTAATCTGTCTTTTGCCATTTTCGAGTGACGGAATTCAGAAATGTGTGGGATAAACACAGAGAATCCCTAAAAAGAAAGAGGATTGAATCAAAACTTATGTAGTTGTAATGAAGATTTATGTTAAATGTTAAAAAACAAAAAATAAAGTTAAAAATGAAAATAAAACTTAAATGACCTCCTGGCTTCTGATATGTTATGATAGACAGGAGTGGCACTTGGATGGCAACTCCAGTAGTTGGGAAGTAAGACCAGTGCCAGACTTCTATGGTCTGTGTCTTGAAAATGGCAAAAGATAGATTAGGATCAAGTTTCATTTCTAGCATCTCATTCATCTCATTTGTTTTGAATGTGGGGGATGGGGGGGGGGGCAAAAGATACCTTAACTGAAATTAGCACGTAAAATGTTGTTAGCAATATTGTTGAATTAATCATCCTATATAATAAAAAGCACCTCCAACATTCTGAAGCTGACTCTGTGGCACTGTGTAGTTCAGCATTTCATTGGCTCTCACTGTCCCCGCCCTCACGTCGAGGAAACGGAATGCTGCATAGTTGCCAAGCAAACAAACGCGACATCACAGGAACAAAGAACCAATCAGACAGAACGGAACTTGGAGGAGGGAAGTGGAGTGGATTGAATCTCTAACAAACAATCATATACAGGGAGGTACGAACATCAGTGGAGGCAAGGAGGCAAGTGCACAGAACAGAAGGGAAGACAAACATTTAATCACTTTGTCACACACAGACATCACACACACACACACACACACACACACTCAATCACTCTGTGTATCTCTCTCTTACACTTGTCTGTAAAACACACTGTCACTCTCAGTCTCTCACATGGGCAACTGTATGTTGCATTCTCACAAGTAAGGAGCTCTTCTGATGTGATTGTTAAACTGATTGAAGGGCCTGAACAAGGAAAACTTTTACCACATTGTAACACAGTTTACACAAAAACTATTGTATATAAAGAAATCTTACACATGTAAACAACAATTCAGAATACAACATTGCTAGCGCCCGTTTCATTGCGTTAAGAAACAGGCCTTTTTTACTAGTGTATTAATAATGAATGTGACTATGGTGCAGCTTTTTAAATAAAACTTTAGCATAGTGTTGTGATATTGTGTTCCAAGACCGTATCGCATATAACTGCCTATTTGTGGTTGGTATGGTGGCAAATTGCCAACTGCCCAGTTTACAATACGAGTGTTTAATCATGAAGGAGTGTGACCTGCATAGAGTACATGTGTGGTTCTAGCCTCCTTGGATGCACCATGCAGTTCATCCAAGGATGTCATTTTCCCATGTCATTTTCCTATGTTACCTGCCTCTGTTAGGGAAACAATATTGTTAGGACCACTACTTCCAAAGTACAAG
Organism: Microcaecilia unicolor; assembly: GCF_901765095.1. NCBI lineage: Eukaryota > Metazoa > Chordata > Amphibia > Gymnophiona > Siphonopidae > Microcaecilia > Microcaecilia unicolor. Next base: position 24,844,138 of record NC_044041.1, read on the forward strand.
GATTAAATCCCCTGCTTTAACAGAACAGCAGAGGAGTTAACATTCACAAGGATTTATGTGATTGACTTTGGAGTTACTCATTTAAGTCTGGAGAGCTATTTATGTGGCCCTACTTAAACAAACAACCTGCTAGTAGCTAAAAATCACTGCCATCTGATAAAGTTAAACTTCTGCCCCACAATGCCTGTGCTACATATCCAGCCAAAAGTTATCAATTAGATGGCACCAATTACAGTGCAATCCGCTGAAATGCAAGGGTCTGGGACCAAACAAATGCATGCAGTTAACCGGAGCGTGCACTTAACCTTTGTGACCCAAAGAAGCTTGACATCTGATAAACATATGTACAGTACTGTTTATTATTATACATACAGTATACAGTCTCCGTTAACTGACGTTACGCTTACTTGAAGTAATCAGTTATAGTCCTCTGTACACTATTGGGTCTGTGAGTTCCATAGACTACGTCTGTCAGACGGTAAAAACTGTCATAGCACTGACATCCAGTGGCCTCCAGATAGGCCCGCACGGTGTTGAGACTCTCCAGCACTCTTGTAAAAGTGACAGGAGGAGGTTGTTGAATTTCGTCAGCATGTGACTTGCTGCTCATTTCATCATCTGTTTCATCATCAGCCGTTGCCTGCGTGTAGGCACATATCCCGACATCAGTGCTGTCGTCAGCTGTTTGTAGATCGTAATCAACAGCTACATAGCGATGAAACTCCTCTTCAGTAACACCGGCTGAGATGTCAATAACCTGTTCATCTGACATGTTTGCAACAGCTGCACCTGTTTCGTCCCTCTCCACATCCTTAACAAAGCTTGCCCGCTTGTAGCAGTTCACAATGGTTGCCTGTGTAACCTGATTCCAGGCTTCTTTCTGCATATGTAGGGAATCCAACAGTGATAGATTATGAGCCAGTTGAACAGCATGTTTATCCTTGCCAGTCTGGTCACCCATAATGCTCATCAGACGACGTAGCACAAGAGCCCGATAATGTTGTTTGAAATTGGCTATTATGCCCTGATTCATAGGTTGGATCAGAGAGGTAGTGTTTGGTGGCAGGAAGACCACCTTGACGTTAGACAGCCTGACATCATCCCTGTGTGCAGCACAATTATCACAAAGCAACAAAATCTGACGCTTTTGTGCCCGCATTCTAGTGTCTAACTTCTTTAGCCACTGCTTCCAAATTTCCTCAGTCATCCATGAATTTGCATTAGCTTCGTATGACACAGGAAGTCACTTAACTTCTTGAAGCAACGGGGCTGTTTGCTCTTTCCAATGACAATGACGAGGGGTTCCAACTTCTCACTCCCGCCCATATTGCAGCAAAGGAGGATCGTCAGTCGGTCCTTCGATGTTTTACCTCCAGTAGTTTCGGCATGTTTGAATGCAAGTGTTCCATCAGGAATCGCTCGCCAGTAGAGACCGTTTCGTCAGCACTGAAAATGTCATGAGGTGCAAACTCGTTCAAGATGGTAGGAAGAACTGAAACAAACCAATTTTCAGCACCAAAATCATCAGCGTCTTTGTTTCTCACCATGCTGTTTCTTGAATTTTATGTTGTTCCTCTCCTTCCATCTTTCCAACCATCCAACAGTGGCTTTGAATTCAGTTAGTCCAAGACATTCAGCTAGCTGATTAGCTTTCTCCATAAGCAGTGGACCACTGACGGGAAACTGTCTGCTCCTGACTCGAGAAAACCACCGAAGAAGAGCATCTTCTACCTCCTCAGCTTTTCCCGCCCGTTTTCGTTTCCGTTGTGGATTTATATTGTTTTGCCAGTCTTCCAGAAGCTGGTCTTTCTGCTTCAAGACACATGAAATTTGATTGGGATTGACACCATATTCTTTAGCAATAGATGCTTGACTTTGTTTGTTTTCTAATTTTTTAAGAACTTCTATTCGTTCAGCCAGTGTTAAAGTCTTACAGTTCTGCCGCGGCGATGACGACGACCCCAGTGTACACTCTAACAACATTCTTTCGCTTATTCTGCCTTTGGCAGTTAAAGGGGCAGTAAATTTGAAATCTTGTTGGTTGTCACGCGCCAATCGGCTTCCATATTCCATGCGCACGCTTATGCGGAGTCTTTCCTGCAGAGGAGCGGTCTTAAACCATGCATATAAGCGAATCTTGCATTTATCAGTGGTGCGCTAAACCGAAGTTTGTCCCCATAGAAATTGATGGTGCCAAAAACGGGACCGAAGTACGTCATGCAGTTAAACAGAGCATGCGCTTATCCGACGTGCACTTAAATGGAGTGCACTGTTTTAAAATCATTTATTATAATTGATAACTTTGGCTGGACATATTGCCCAGTGAGACAGGTTCAACTTCACCAGATGGCAGTGATTTTCAGCACTGTCAGGCAGTGGTGTAGCTAGGGGGGCGCCAGGGGAGCAGTTGCACCCCCAAACGGACTTCTGACGGCAACAGCGCCTATTTTTTATGCAATGTCGTGTTTAAAACACATGCTGGCGCCATTAGCAGTCCACTCTCCCCGCGCCTTCAACCTCGCTATGCTTCTGCTGTCAGGTTAAGGCGGGGGTTCTCAACTCAGTACACAGTACTCAAACATACATACCTAGCCAGTCAAGTTTTTAGGAGATTCACAATAAAGCTGGTGCCTAGTGCCCGTGCCATCGGCAGTCCACTCACCGCTCCCCCTGGCTACGCTTCTGCTGTCAGGTTAAGGCAGAGGTTCTCAACTCAGTACTGAAAAAAACCTAGCTAGTCAAGTTTTCAGGATATTCATAATGAATATGCATGAGATTGCAAACATGCCTCCATTCTGTGCAAATCTATCTCATGCATATTCATTGTGAATATCCTGAAAATTTGACTGGCTAGGTGTGTCCCGAGGACTGAGTTGATAACCCCTGGGTTAAGTCCATTACTTTAGAAATGTATCCACATGTAAATACTGGTATGAACATGTATATATCACATGTGTAAACAATTTCAGAAAGCTGCTATTTTACATGTTGATATCCACACCATGTAGAGACTGCAAGGGAATGTGGTTTGGACAGGACTGAAATATACATGTGTATTGTCCTTTTTTACAAAAGGACTACACGAGTATGAGGAGAAATTTCCATGTTGGGATTTACACCTGCTCAGAGGCACATATAGGTCTTTAAAATCCTTCATCTATTCTCTTTAATACTGGGCAGTTTAGGTCCACCTCCAAAATAAAACCAAGTTAAAATTGCAGCCTCACTACTTAATAAGCAGCACTTACACATGGAAATATTAGTTCTTACCTGATAATTTTCTTTCCTTTAGTTCCAAAGGATCAGTCCAGACTAATGGGTTATGCCCTTCTGCCAGCAGGTGCAGACAGAGCACTACTGAGCTGTACTTTATAGGGTACTATGCAGTCTAACTTGGCCAGTATTCAATAGCTAAGCAATGAAAAAAAGTGACTTATAAGTAAAAAAAAAAAAAAAAACTCCTGCCTCCTTAACGTTAGCAACATGAACCAGAATATAGCCCAAAACCTGCAAATAAAATTGTTTCTAAGAACCAAATAAACCCCTAAACTAAGTACATTAAGAAAGTGAATGATACATACCTGTAGCAGGTGTTCTCCGAGGACAGCAGGCTGATTGTTCTCACGACTGGGTGACGTCCGCGGCAGCCCCCACCAACCGGAAAAAAACTTCACGGGACGGTCGGCACGCAGGGCACGCCCACCGCGCATGCGCGGCCGTCTTCCCGCCCGTGCGCGACCGCTCCCGCCAGTTGAATGACTAGCAAAAGATGAAACACACAACTCCAAAGGGGAGGAGGGAGGGTAGGTGAGAACAATCAGCCTGCTGTCCTCGGAGAACACCTGCTACAGGTATGTATCATTCACTTTCTCCGAGGACAAGCAGGCTGCTTGTTCTCACGACTGGGGTATCCCTAGCTTTCAGGCTCACTCAAAACAAGAACCCAGGTCAATTGAACCTCGCAACGGCGAGGGTACAACAGAAATTGACCTACGAAGAACAACTAACTGAGAGTGCAGCCTGACCAGAATAAATTCGGGTCCTGGAGGGTGGAGTTGGATTTACACCCCAAACAGATTCTGCAGCACCGACTGCCCGAACCGACTGTCGCGTCGGGTATCCTGCTGGAGGCAGTAATGTGATGTGAATGTGTGGACAGATGACCACGTCGCAGCCTTGCAAATCTCTTCAATAGTGGCTGACTTCAAGTGGGCCACCGACGCTGCCATGGCTCTGACACTATGAGCCGTGACATGACCCTCAAGAGCCAGCCCAGCCTGGGCGTAAGTGAAGGAAATGCAATCTGCTAGCCAATTGGAGATGGTGCGTTTCCCGACAGCGACCCCTAGCCTGTTAGGGTCGAAAGAAACAAACAATTGGGCGGACTGTCTGTGGGGCTGTGTCCGCTCCAAGTAGAAGGCCAATGCTCTCTTGCAGTCCAATGTGTGCAACTGACGTTCAGCAGGGCGGGTATGCGGCCTGGGGAAGAATGTTGGCAAGACAATTGACTGGTTAAGATGGAACTCCGACACCACCTTCGGCAGGAACTTTGGGTGGGTGCGGAGCACTACTCTGTTGTGATGAAATTTGGTATACGGAGCATGAGCTACCAGGGCTTGAAGCTCACTGACCCTACGAGCTGAAGTAACTGCCACCAAGAAAATGACCTTCCAGGTCAAGTACTTCAGATGGCAGGAATTCAGTGGCTCAAAAGGAGGTTTCATCAGCTGGGTGAGGACGACGTTGAGATCCCATGACACTGTAGGAGGCTTGATAGGGGGCTTTGACAAAAGCAAGCCTCTCATGAATCGAACGACTAAAGGCTCTCCAGAGATGGCTTTACCTTCCACACGATAATGGTAAGCACTAATAGCACTAAGGTGATTCCTTACTGAGTTGGTCTTGAGGCCAGACTCTGATAAGTGCAGAAGGTATTCAAGCAGGTTCTGTGCAGGGCAAGAACGAGGTTCTAGGGCCTTGCTCTCACACCAAACGACAAACCTCCTCCACTTGAAAAAGTAACTCTTTTTAGTGGAATCCTTCCTAGAGGCAAGCAAGACCCGGGAGACACCCTCAGACAGACCCAACGCAGCGAAGTCTACGCCCTCAACATCCAGGCCGTGAGAGCCAGGGATTGAAGGTTGGGGTGCAGCAACGCTCCGTCGTTCTGCGAAATGAGAGTCGGAAAACACTCCAATCTCCACGGTTCTTCTGAGGACAACTCCAGAAGAAGAGGGAACCAGATCTGACGGGGCCAAAAGGGCGCTATCAGAATCATGGTGCCGCGATCTTGCTTGAGCTTCAGTAAGGTCTTCCCCACCAAAGGTATGGGAGGATAAGCATACAGGAGGCCGGTCCCCCAATGAAGGAGAAAGGCATCTGACGCTAGCCTGCCGTGTGTCTGAAGTCTGGAACAGAACAGAGGCAGCTTGTGGTTGGTCTGAGAGGCGAAAAGATCCACCGAGGGGGTGCCCCACTCTCGGAAGATCTTGCGTACCACTCTGGAATGGAGCGACCACTCGTGCGGTTGCATGACTCTGCTCAGTCTGTCGGCCAGACTGTTGTTTACGCCTGCCAGGTACGTGGCTTGGAGGAGCATGCCGAACCGGCACGCCCAACGCCACATCCCGACGGCTTCCTGACACAGGGGGCGAGATCCGGTGCCCCCCTGCTTGTTGACGTAATACATTGCAACCTGATTGTCTGTCCGAATTTGGATAATTTGGCAGGACAGCCGATCTCTGAAAGCCTTCAGTGCGTTCCAGATCGCTCGGAGCTCCAGGAGGTTGATCTGTAGATCCTTTTCCTGGAGGGACCACAGACCCTGGGTGTGAAGCCCATCGACATGAGCTCCCCACCCCAGGCGAGATGCATCCGTCGTCAGCACTTTCGAGGGCTGCGGAATTTGGAATGGACGTCCCAGGGTCAAATTGGTCCGGATGGTCCACCAGAGCAGTGAAGCGCGGCAACCGGTGGAGAGGCGGATGACATCTTCTAGATTCCCGGTGGCTTGGAACCACTGGGAAGCTAGGGTCCATTGAGCAGATCTCATGTGAAGACGAGCCATGGGAGTCACATGAACTGTGGAGGCCATATGACCCAGAAGTCTCAACATCTGCCGAGCTGTGACCTGCTGAGACGCTCTGGTCTGCGAAGCCAGGGCCAGGAGATTGGTGGCCCGCGCTTCGGGAAGGTAGGCCTGAGCCGTCTGGGTATTCAGCAGCGCTCCTATGAATTCCAGAGACTGGGATGGCTGGAGATGGGACTTTGGGTAATTTATCACAAACCCCAGCAGCTCCAGAAGTTGAATAGTGCACTGCATGGACCGGAGGGCTCCTGCCTCCGAGGTGTTCTTGACCAGCCAATCGTCGAGATATGGGAACACGTGCACTCCCAGCTTGCGTAGGTAGGCCGCTACCACCACGAGGCACTTGGTAAACACTCGTGGGGTAGAGGCGAGCCCAAAGGGCAGCACACAATACTGAAAGTGCCGTGCGCCCAGGCGGAATCTGAGATACTGTCTGTGAGCTGGCAGTATCGGTATGTGAGTATATGCGTCCTTTAAATCCAGGGAACATAGCCAATCGTTTTTCTGAATCATGGGCAGAAGGGTGCCCAAGGAAAGCATCCTGAACTTTTCTTTGACCAGGAATTTGTTCAGGCCTCTCAGGTCTAGGATGGGACGCATCCCCCCTGTTTTCTTTTCCACAAGGAAGTACCTGGAATAGAATCCCTGCCCTTCCTGCCCGGGTGGTACGGGCTCGACCGCATTGGCGCTGAGAAGGGCGGAGAGTTCCTCTGCAAGTACCTGCTTGTGATGGGAGCTGAAGGACTGAGCTCCCGGGGGACAATTTGGAGGCAGGGAGGCCAAATTCAGGGCGTATCCGCACCGCACTATTTGGAGAACCCACTGGTCGGAGGTTATGAGAGGCCACCTTTGGTGAAAAAATTTTAACCTCCCTCCGACCGGCAGATCGTCCGGTGCGGACACTTGTAGGGCGGCTATGTTCCCGTGGATCCAGTCAAAAGCCCGTCCCCGGCTTTTGCTGTGGAGGCACCGGGGGCTGCTTAGGCGCATGCTGTTGACGAGAACGAGCGCGCTGGGGCTGTCCCTGTGCCTGACGAGGCCTTCGGGCCGGCTGGTTGTACCTACGCTTCGCAAAAGAATAGGGTGCAGCCTGCCGGGCCCAGGAAAAACGTCCACCTGTGGAGGTGGATGCTGAAGGCGCCCGGTGGGAGAGCTTGTCGAGAGCGGTTTCCCGCTGATGCAGTTGGTCCACCATCTGCTCGACCTTCTCACCAAAAATGTTATCCCCCCGGCAAGGGACGTCGGCCAGTCTCTACTGGGTGCGGTTGTCCAGGTCAGAGGCACGCAGCCATGAGAGCCTGCGCATCACTATACCTTGGGCCGCAGCACGAGATGCCACGTCACAGGTGTCATAGATACCCCTGGACAGGAACTTTCTGCACGCCTTCAGCTGCCTGACCACCTCCTGATAAGGCCTGGACTGCTCCGGCGGGAGCTTCTCGACCAGGTCCGCCAGTTGTTGTACATAGGTCCGCATGTGAATGCTCATATAGAGCAGGTATGATTGGATGCGGGTCACGAGCATGGAGGATTGGTAGGCCTTCCTCCCAAATGAGTCCAGAGTGCGAGACTCCCGCCCCGGGGGCGCCGAGGCGGTATCCCTCGAACTCCGTGCCCTCTTGAGAGCAGAATCCACGACCGCCGAGTCATGGGGCAATTGGGGCCGCATTAACTCTGGGTCAGAGTGGATCCTGTACTGGGACTCTGCTTTCTTGGGAATGGTGGGGTTAGTTAAAGGTCGCACCCAGTTCCGAAGCAGTGTCTCCTTGAGGACATTGTGCAGCGGTACCGTGGAGGACTCTCTAGGTGGTGATGGATAGTCGAGGACCTCGAGCATCTCGGCCCTCGGCTCTTCCACAGAGACCACGGGAAAGGGAATGCTGATAGACATATCCCGCACAAAGGAGGCAAAGGAGAGACTCTCAGGAGGTGAGAGCTTCCTCTCCGGTGAAGGCGTGGGGTCCGAGGGAAGGCCCGTAGACTCCTCTGAGGAGAAATATCTAGGGTCCTCCTCTTCCCCCCACGAGTCCTCATCCTCGGTGTCGGACATAAGCTCATGTAGCTGAGTCCTGAACCGGGCCCGGCTCGACGTCGAGGCACCAAGGTCTCGGTGTCGTCGAGCGGTGGACTCCCGCGCCGGCGGGGACGGAGCTCCCTCCATCGACGTCGACGGGGACTCCACCTGCGTGGCGGTCGAGACCGGCACCGCAAGCGGCGGCGGTGTCGACGGCCCCGGCGCCGGGCTAGAGCTCGCCGGCGCCACAGTCATCGGCGCCGAGGGCGCAAGCACCCCCGGCGCTGGCACAGCCTGGCGCATCAGCCCTTCCAGGATCCCCGGAAGGATGGCTCTGAGGCACTCGTCCAGGCCCGCTGCCGGGAAAGGCGGTGGAGTCGGTAGGGGTGTCGGCGCCAGAAGCTGCTGGGAGCCAGGAGACGGCACCGAGGTGCCGGAACCCCGATGCGTCGGTACCTCCACAACCGACGGAGACCTCTCCTCCCGACGATGACGCTTTGGCGTCGCCTCCTCTCCGATATCCGGATGCACCGAGGGCGACCGGTGACGACGCTTCTTATCTTTCTTGCGGTGCCCGTCACCGGCGCCGGAGGGCATGGAGGAGGAGGAGGTCGATCCCCCTCGGTCTCGAGGCACCGGGTCAGACAGGGTTCGGTCCCGTGGCCCACGAGCTGAGGGAGTGACCGGGGCCGACTGCCCACGCGGCCTCTCACCCCCACTCTCACCGGAGGACCGACGGGCCGACGGGACCTGTTCTCCTGGGGTCGCTGCCATCGGTGCCGATGTCTCGGGCATCGATACCGGTACCGAAGGGCCGGGCGTCGATACCGATGCCTTCGAGGTCGACGTCGAGGGGCCGGCGCAAGTTCCAAAAAGACGGTCCCGCAGAACTTGCCTCGCAACCTGAGTCCGTTTCCGGAGACCGAGACACAGAGAACACGACTTGATATTGTGCTCCGGCCCGAGGCACTGGAGGCACCAAGCGTGGGTGTCGGTCTGCGAGATCGGCCGGCCGCAGCGACCACACTTTTTAAATCCACTCGGGACCTTCGAGGACATCGACGGAAAAATCGCGTCGGCGAAGTCAAAGTCGTCAATGGTGGCTGAAATCACACCACGAAAAAGAAAACGACCGAGCGGCCACTAGGCCGCAACGTGGCGCCCCCGCTGGAAGCGAGGGAAAAAGGGAGCGCGTGCTCCACACGCGCAGGGTTTCTTTTTTTTTTTTTTTTTTTTTTGAAAAAAGAAGCCGGGCGGTAACTAGACCGAAGAACTAAGAAAAGGCGCGATCGCGTAAACGCGATCGAAAATCCGGCGGCTGAAAAAGAGAGAGCGGTTCGAAGCACGACTCTCTCCAGACGCGGAAAAAAAAGGAACTGGCGGGAGCGGTCGCGCACGGGCGGGAAGACGGCCGCGCATGCGCGGTGGGCGTGCCCTGCGTGCCGATCGTCCCGTGAAGTTTTTTTCCGGTTGGTGGGGGCTGCCGCGGACGTCACCCAGTCGTGAGAACAAGCAGCCTGCTTGTCCTCGGAGAAAGAACTGAGTACCTCTGAAGGATGGGATGTGGACTGATCCTTTGGGACTAAAGGAAAGAAAATTAGCAGGTAAGAACTAATCTACAATCATTGGTAGATTTTAAGTAATGCACAAGTACTCTTTTAACATCTAAGAGACAAAGCAAAGCGTAGTCTGAGACATAATCTTCCCTTCAAAGTGAAAGATATAGTTTGATTAATGTGAAAAGAGGAAACTACTTTGGGTAGCAAGGAAGGAACCATCCTAATAGAGACTCCTTCTTCAAAAAAGCACAGGAAACAGTCTCTCTGCAAGAGAGCCTTTGGGAATCCTTATGGTAGGTTACTATAAAGCTCATTTTTAAACACAAAAACGTCCAAAAAGTGTCAAAACATCCAAATCGGTATTTTAAAAACCTATTTTGCAGTCTTTTGTCTATGCAATTCATCTGCGGTGTGTCCAGATCACAAAGGGGCATCTCAAAGGCAGCATTAGGGTGTGTCTAATACTTGGATGTTTTACAGCCATAATGGAACAAAACCAAAACTTCTAGGGCAAAAACTTCAACGTTTTGATCTAGACCTGTTTTTATAAGGAAAAGGACACAAAAAGATGCCCTAAATGACCAGATGACTACTGGAGGGATTCAGGGATGACCCCACCCACCCCAAAAAATATGAATAAAAATAGTATTCATCAGCCTCTATGACAACCTCAGATGTTATAGCTAGGTCCATGAGAGCAGCATGCAGGTCCCTGGAGAAGTGCAGTGGTGTGTGCAGTGCACTATAGACAGGTGGACCCAAGCCCATACCTCCCCCTACCTGTTACACTTGTGGTGGAAACAGTGAACCCTACAAAACTCACTGAACCCACATATAGGTACCTCCTTCACCCATAAGGGCTATTGAAGTGTTTTACAGTTAGAGGTGGTGGGTTTTGGAGGGCTCAGCAGACAAGAAAGCAATGGTGAGATGTGTGCCTTGGAACATTTATATGAAGTCCACAGTAGTGCCCCACTCCTCTCCTGGGATGTCTGGGGGACCAGTCTGCAACAAATGCTGGCCCCTCCTATAGCCCAATGGCTTGATTTTGTACATTTTTAACTTGTGTAGGGGTTTTTTGTTTTTTTTCAAAAATGTCCTAAAAAGATAAGTGCACAAAACCTTGTTCAAAATGGTATTTTCGAAAAAAAAATTAAGATAAATGTTTTTCTTTTTTTCAAAAATGGATACATTTGCTATTCGGACTTGGAGCGCATAATGTCCAAAGTCCGACTTAGACGTCATATCGAAAATGCCCCTCTACGTAACTTTGTAAGTCTAAGTGCTTTGAAAATACATCTCTTTATCTCTGAAACTCTTCTTGCAAAGGATAAGGCAACTAAACAAACTTATTTCAAAAGTAAGATCTTTGATAGCAGCCTTAGGAAGAGGTTCAAATGGAGCCTTTTGAAAACTTGGTTCTCAGGGTTCAAGATTCCACTCTGGACAGACCCTCCTAAGAGGAGGATGCAAATGAGTAACTCCTTTAAGAAAACGGACCACACCAGGATGCACTCCAATCAAAACTCACTGAATATGGCCTCTATAACATACTAAAGCTGCCAATTCTTTTTTAAACCTTGAAGGAAGGCCAAAATCTGAAATAAAGAAGTATTAACCGGAGAAATATTTCTCTCTTTAGACCAACTTTCAGAGGTTCTCCAAACTCTTGCATACGCAGTAGAGGTGGATCTTTTCCAAGCCTGGAGTAATGCTGTAATAACTTCCTCTGAATACCATTTCTGCCTTAGCTGAGACCTTTCAAGAGCTAGGCCATAAGACCAAAGGGGGAAGGATCCTTCATGAGACTCAGATCCTGATGTAAGTGATCCTTTTGAAAGGGAAGGTGTAATGGGGGAGCAGCTTCAGGCTGAAGCTAAGAGGGAGGTGACTCAGAAACATTTTGTGCTCATTTTAACATGAATGCCTGGTGAAAAAAGAGAACAAATTTCAGTGAAAAGGGCATAGGAGAACTATTCTGAGAGATGGGTAAAGGCTCCACAACTGCCCACATTAGTGGTGAAACATTGGCCATGGCAGTGTCAAAGCCAGTAGCCTGACCCTCCTACACCATAGTAGAGCCCTAAGAGGGACCCAAAAATGACTGAATCTGTTTGAAGGCTTAATACAGATAATTAGTGCCTCGACATTGAAAGTCAACTCCCACATCAGGAACAGCATTTCAAGAGTTCAGCCATAATTTAAAGCAGAAGTACTCGCAGTTTAAATGCAGGAACTACTGGTCTGTTTAGTCCCAAGGCACTTCAGAGACATAAACGTCCCCTAAACCAGAGAGAAAACTTTGTCAAACTCTGTCGATGGGTTATATTCTTTTTTAAGAGGCAGGAGAGAAAATTCTTGGGGAAGAAAATGGAGGCAGAGGAGAAGGGAGGGACTTGGCACCACCAAGTTTACACCTTAAGCTTAATAGCGCCTCCACCCCACACTCAACTGAACCTTTAGAAAAGGATAGGAGACCACCAAGGAATAGTTGCAGAGCTGTACAGAAGCTGCTATCTGCCTGCTGGCGATAAAGAATACTGGCTGAGCTAGGCTGCACAGTACCTTATAAAGCACAGCTCATTAGTGCTCTATATCTCCACCTGCTGGCAGATGAGCATAAACCATTAGTCTGGAGCTCTGGACTGATACTTTTGGTGACGTAATGGGCTTGCAATATTGGGCAGCCACCTGTGGAAGTTATGAAATCGCCACACCACTCAATATTGAAGTGGCTGGATCTGTCATTAATTTTTTCAGTGTGTATCTTTGTAAAATGCATGGTCTATGAAGATGCAGAGCCTTTCCTAAAATACCTGCAGGAGAGCATATGTATCAGCAGATCCTTTTCGAAAACACTACGAGAATTAAGCATGTCCAGGAACTCAATTCCAGTCTCTACATTCTATATAAAATGGGGTTCCAAGTTTATTTAAGTAGGGCCATATAAATAGCTCTCCTTACTTAAATGTATAATATTACATTAATTTAAATTTAGGACCACCAACTTTGAAAAATGGAAATATCTGATATTCCTGAAGGATCTAGCTTCAAATAAAGTTTGATAAGGTAGATCTAGAAGTTTAAAAGTTATAAGGAGAAACACAGAAAAGCTACAGAGCATACATACATCTGATACCATCTCATAAGCTATTGTTGATATAGACATAAGGTTAAAAATGATTAATTTGCCAAGGAAGATTTTTCACTAAGTCATGCATGAGCTGTAAAGTAATTATTGTACATTAAAGAGCTAATTCTATAAAGAGCTGCCTAGTTGTAAGGAAGCAAGAAAGCATAGAAATGACTATTTTAGTAATTTACACGTGTAAATTACTCCTTTTGTCTTCTATACTCAAATTATTCACTCATTTCCTTTATAATGGTTGTTAGGTTTAGTTTTTGTAGATGTTCTAAGTACATAAGTTCTAAGTACATAAGTAATGCCACACTGGGAAAAAACCAAGGGTCCATCGAGCCCAGCATCCTATCCACGACAGCGGCCAGTCCAGGCCAGGCCAAGGGCACCTGTATTATCTGTTTAATATAACATATTATGTAATCTTCAAATGTTATTAACATGTTAGCCACATTGAACCTGAGAAACCTTTGGGATAATGTGGGATAGAAATGACAAATAAATAAATACGTGGCCTTATAGAATAACGAGTTGCAGAAAAGTGTACACCATGATTTGGCATGTATTTTTCAGGTGGGCATGCACATGAGCAGAGTTTAGGCAGACTGAGGGTGGAGCACACAAGTGCATGTGTAAATTATGAAATAACATACATACTTTCCTACCCACCACTAGATGCAGGAACTTACACCAGCTGTAGGGCTACTGTAAGTACTTGTGCTCTACAAATAGGCGTTTTCAGCCTCATTCACTACTTTTTCTTTAAAGAATACACGAGGTAGGTGCTATAACCAGCATCTTTAGTAGGCACTCATAGAATTACCCTCTACTCTAATTGCTGCCTTTGCTACCTGACAACTCCTGGTTAAGAATGGGTTGTTATCTCATGTCACCATATGGAATAAATCGCCTATTGGCTTATACAACTGGAAAGTGCAGAAGGTAGCGTTACTCATAAGGTAATTACCCTTCGATAATGATAGTAACCTGTGCTTTCTCAAGTACAATAAAACTGAAAAACTACATCTGAGTTATTACATACAGTTCAGTTGATATTTAAAAGCATATATGCACAGGGAGTGTAAATGCATGAAGGTGAAGGCAGCATTGCCTTCAGGCAAGCTTGGGGCCCCCTCCCAGTTTCTGCCTGAAGCTGAAGGCAGCATAGCCTGCAGGCAAGCTTGGGGCTCCAGCATGTCTAACACTAGCCCTGCTTATACTGCCAACATAAATATTTTTTATATCCATAGCACTTACATTGATAACTGGACAACTGGCACTAGGAGGCCCTTCTACTAAGCCGTGTTAAGCAACTAATGCAGGGTTTTCATTGCAATAGCACAGGTCCGCACTACTATCTGTTGCGCTAAAAAGGGAGCCTTTGTTTGTTTTGTTTTTTTAAATCCCTTGTTAGCTGCCTAACACAAGAGAGGGTGGAATATAGATTGTAAGCTCTTTGAGCAGGGACTGTCTTTCTTCTATGTTTGTGCAGCGCTGTGTACACCTTGTAGCGCTATAGAAATGCTAAATAGTAGTAGTAGTAGTAGTAGTAGTAGGCAGAAGTGTGGGACATACCTGAGCATCCGCATTGGTGCCTCGGTGGACCCCCCCCCCCCCCTTCAAACTGCCAATGACCTATAATGGTAGTCTAGCAGTATTACCACTAGGGGTGGACCTGTCATATACAAAGTAAATCTCCTCAAGGATGGCTCAAGCCACGGGCCAGGTGAGGCACTGGCTCAGAGCAGAGAGTTGTATAGGTAGATGTTGGACACAATGAGGACACAGAAAGATGGAGGGAAGATACTGGATATGGAGAGGAACATGGGGAGAACCTAGCCATAGGCAGAGATGGGAAGAAAGTGCAGATGCTGGATATGGAGAGAGATCAGGAGACTGCAGATGATGGACATATGGGAGGTGCAAACTGGAAGACTGAGAAGAGATTCTGGACATAGGAAGATATAAGGAGATTGGAGAAAGATACTGGATGTGGGGGGCATATGAAAATGGAGGGGGAATGCTGAAAGGCAAAGGAGACAAGGGCACACAGAGGAACAGAGATGTTGAACACTGAAGAGCATATGGAGATAGGGGGATAGACTGAGATCTTGGAAATGAGGGCATAGGAAAATGGAAAGGAGATGTTAGGACATTGGGAAGAATAGGGAAAGAGAGTGCACATGCTGGACATAGGAGATGGGAATTGAGAGTTGGAGAATATGCTGGATAAGAGCATAGGGAAATTGAGGGCAGGTGTTGGACACAGGAGGAGAGGAGGAAGAGGGTGGGGAGATCCTGGATATGAAGGATAAGGAGAGAGGGGGAAACACTGGACAGAGCAAGAGAGGGAAGACACTAGATGGAGAAGTGGGGGGAAATTCTTGACATAGTAAGAAAGAGGGGAAGATATGCTGAACATGGGGGAGAGGGAAGTTGGTGAAAGGAGAGAGATGGGTAAATGGTGGCTAGGATGAGGGGGAAAAATGAAAAGCTGTCGGTAGATGCAGTAAAAAGAGGGATATTGAGGAGCAGATAAGGAGGAATAAAATCTTAGTGGATAGAGAGAGAAAATTAAATGGAAGCAAGCTGAGAGGTAAAGACCAATGTCCAAGACATGTAGGAGAGAAGGCGAGTAAGACTCGAGGGGAGAGAAGTACCACATGGCCTAAAGACCCTGGAAAGAGAGTAAGAGTAGACAGAGGAAAGTAGAAATCAGAGATAGAGAACAACATGATTAGAAAAATTAAATGGCCAGGCAACAAAGGTAGAAAAACATTTTCAGTTTAGTGATTTGAATATGTTGGTTTTTGGAATTTACTCTTTTTAAGTTTATATTTTGCACAATACAAGGGGAGTTGCATCTCTTATTTGTCTGGTGTTCTACATCCTGCAGAGTGTGGCTTCTTGGGGGTTCAGTTTAAATTTTGTATTTATATTTCTATTTTTAGTTTGTGGTCACTTATTTTGACCACATTTTATGGAATGGTTTACCATTAAGGCTAAGAAAACTGCAAGAAATATACAGTTTAAGAAAGAGCTAAAAACCAAATTTTTATGCAGGCTTATGGAGCTTGAGAATAAGAGATTTTAGTAGTAGTTATTCTGTTTTATTTTTATTTTAATTACGTTTTAAAGTTTGTGGACTGTTTATTGTGTGTGTAAATTGTAAACCGTCGAGAACTTTTGGATTGTACAATATAAAAGAGATAAAAATTAAATAAATAAATAAATAATCCAACTTGTTAGTTTTCCCTGTAGGTATACTGATGTTCTAGTCTATAGCCTTCAAAATGATGCTGCTGACTGACCCCCTAGTGGTAGTCCCACAGTACTATCGCTAGGGGGTTCAAGCTGCCATATAAGGGTTTTTTTCCTTTAAATGGCAAGTTTACTTAAACCCCCTAGTAGTGCCATTTTGAAGAAGGCAGCCATCAGAACAGGATCAATTCTGCCCCATTGCCCCCAGGATCCTTGGGTGAGTTCAGGTTATGCACACAGGCTAACTGGTGTGGGGCATGA
The DNA here is from genome assembly GCF_901765095.1 of Microcaecilia unicolor. NCBI lineage: Eukaryota > Metazoa > Chordata > Amphibia > Gymnophiona > Siphonopidae > Microcaecilia > Microcaecilia unicolor. The sequence goes on from NC_044041.1 coordinate 24,860,460, forward strand.
GGTGCTGAGGGATGGCGCTTACCAATGTGTGGAGAGATGCTGATGCCAGCGAGGGGGCAGCGAAGCAAAAGCTGGCTCAGGGTACCACAATCCCTTGAGCTCGCCCTACTCACTATATGGTAGGTTGACCCCTAGCTACTGTGAAACTACAGCTAGGGGTCATAGGGGCCATTTTGATTCCCAGCGCCAAACCGGATAGCAATGGGAGCTGTTCGCTGCTGCCCAGGACCACTGAGGAATCAATGCTGATTCCCAGATAAATCCTTGAGGGGAGGGTAGGCCTCTGGAGGGGTGGTGTTTTAAGTGTGGGGGGGCAGGCTTTTTTAAGGGGGCCAGGATTTTGGATCGGGTGTCGAAGGCCCATCAGGGATTTAACTTCTATGAGTGGTGTTGTTGACATTGAGGGGGTTTAATGCTGCAGCTGTGCTGTGCTTTTCTTTTTGTTTCACTTTGAGTAGACCCACACCCTACTACCTGCTACAGCATCACAGGTGGCTGGCCCCATCTGTCACTTCGGGTAATGCACTGCCTGTGCGCAGTCAGACCTGTGCAGTAAATGCAGGGCATGCCCCGATTTACTTTTGCGGTAAACATGCAGCAAGTGCAAAACTTACCGCATTTTAGTTGAAGAGCCCCTAAATGTCCAAAGTTACTCATTTTAAAATGAATCATGGGTTAGGGTGGGCTAGGGAAACTTTTAAAGTTATCCATTCAACTGTGTGGGATATGTTCCAACAGGCTAAGGGGTACTAATGCACAAATTCAGTATTAAAAGTTAAATATCAACACCTTAACTAGATATCTCATCTCATGAGCTCTAAGGTGGTCAAGATATAGGTAAAATGCACTGTTAGATGTTTAATCTTAACTGTGATTAACCCCCTAATTCTATAAAAAGCACTAAAAAAATGTGCACGCAAATTTAGCCACACACTCAATTTGCGTGTGCATTTTAATTGAATAACAAGCTAAATAGTGCCAATAATGGGCTTTTTAACAAGCAATTATTGGCACTAATTAGATTCGATTAACATGTCTATTACTAGTGGTCTGTTCTCCTGCTAGAACTACTCCTTTTCTCAGGCAGGCTTGGCTCCTTTGTTACTTACTGTTATTTCCTGGTCATTCTTACTATCTCTGTCCTGAGAGGCCAGCTGGGTATGACCTTTCCCTCCAATCAAGGACTGTCCCCTGGGGCCACCCCTGCTACCTGATGGTAGGCTGTGTCCCTATAGGTCCCTTTCCTTCCTCCTCCCTGGGCTTGTGTGAGCCCTTTTTTGACCTCCCCTTCTCTATGAGACATTCTCCATCTTGCTTCAGACAGCACATGTCCTGCTACCCCTCCTCGTAATGAACTCGTTTTTTACCACGTTTATTTTTTCTCTCAAGATATTGCACAATCCCAGCCACTCAGCTCTGAACTGCTTGCATCTGTTTAACTATTCTCCCACCTCTGCAATAAAGCTCCTTCGCTTCAGATTTCTATCTCCAACAACTGATACAGCTCTCAGAATTACGGAGTCTCTTGCCTTGGGGCAATACTTCTGAAGATCTACTGCTGTAAGTAAACTATATGTATTCAATAAAGTAAATTTCAGAAAATAAAGAGGCTTCAGGTGTGGCTGATGTGCTGAGGTTATAATTCTAGGATATTAAAGCTTCACAGATATTACACTTTAAAAGGTCTAGACAGGGTGGAGGAGTAGCCTAGTGGTTAGTGCAGCAGACCTTGATCCTAGGGGATTGGGTTCAATTCCCACTGCAGCTCCTTGTGATTCTGGGCAAGTCACTTAACCCTCCATTGTCCCATGTACAAATAATTACCTGTATGCAATATATAAACCACTTTGAATGTAGTTGCAAAACCACAGAAAGGCAGTATATCAAGTTCCCTTCCCTTTCCCATGTACACATAAATTTAGATATGGGATCTGCACCTAAATTTTACATACAAATTGGAAAAGGAGGCAAGGAAATGGGAGGGCCATGGGCAGATTGGGGGCATGACTTTTAGTTACACACGTAATTACACACTATGCCGTTGTCTACTATCATGTGAACCACCTTCCCCCATATTGGAGGAAAGAACTCCAGCAAGGCCAAATGCATCATCCATGTCTCCAGTCAGGTGACTGACCATGAGGCCTCCAGCATGGGCCATGTCCCTGCGCCTCCTGGCCCAGGCAGTGAATTCCCCAGCTGGTGAAGGTGAAAGGGGATAGACTCTAAGTAACCTGAGGAAATACTTCTTCACAGAAAAAGTGAATTTGTGGAAGGACCTCCAGGTGGAGGTGGTAGGAGATGAAAACTATCTGAATTCAAAAGAGCTTGGGACAAATACACAGGATCTCTAAGGAAGAAGAAGAGATAGTAAATGGCATGGATAGGCAGACTGGATAAAGACCATAAAGTCTTTATCTGATTCATTTTTCTATTTATCTCTCTACTGGATCAAACTAATTTCACTACAGTCATTCATACAACACTTACGAACAGGTTAGATTATTATAACAGGTTATTTTTGCAGTGTTCAAAAGTAAAATACAGAGATTATAAAATACAGAAACTATAAAATACAGAAACTATTACGTATTCAGAATTCCTCAGCTCAGTTGTTGAAGGGTGTATACTTTTATCAGAACTTTAGGAACTACGGTGGATCTCCATCAAAACTAGCGTAAAATTTACAGCTCTTACTCTAGTCTTTAAGTCAAGACAAAGGCTCAAGCCACCTGAATGATAAATTAATCCATTATCTACCAGGCTAGTCTCTGTGCTCTCAAAGTGAAGGACTGTTATGTCAGCATCTTTAAAAGTGATCAATAAGAACAAGGACTCAATATTTTTCAGGTACAGTTCCCAGGCTTCCAAAAGATATCAGCCTGTTAATGTTTTTCGCACCTGTCTAAAACTTAAGACCTTGTTTTAAAGCCTGTACCTATTATAGAATCCAGACAAAGGTTAGTCATAGTATCCCTTTAGCAGCTGTTACTGGTACAGAGATTAGAAGAGTTGGGGGCTACTGATGCTTTGAATAGTGGAATATATTGAAATATATAGAAAAAATGATTTGCTATTTATTTAGGAAAATAGGATACTTGGAAATTAGAAGATGAGATAATGGATTTTGAGTTTCTGTTGGTATTTACATAAATCTGGTAAATCTAAATTGCCTCGTTTATGGCAATTCGTTGCCAGAGAATGAGGTAAAAGTAGTTAGGGTCTTAAAAAGGTTTGGACAATTTCCAGAAAAAAAAATTCCATAGGCCATTATTAAGATGGATTTGGGAAAATCCACTTCTTATTTCTAGGATAAGCACCATAAAGGATGTTTTACTTTTTTAGGATTTTACCAGGGGCTTGCACCTGGATTAGCCACTGTTGGAAACAGGATACTAGGCTTGATGGACCTTCGGTCTGCCCCAGTATGGCAATATTTATATTCTGATAGATATATTAATATGTGTATATATGCAACTGTTTCTGCAGATAATCTATTGGTTCTGTTTTATTTTTGAACCTGTGAAGCATTGTGATAACAGTAGTTGCGTATCTGGGTCTAAAAAAGGTTTGGAGACGTTCCTGGAGGGAAAGCCCATAGTCTGTTATTGAGATGGACATGGGGGAAGCCACTGCTTGCCCTGGGATTGGTAGTTTGGAATGCTGCTGCTAACTGGGTTTCTAGAGAGAATCCACGTGCGTGGAGAACTCAATAGATCCCACGAGGCGTAAAATGAAAATAAAAAAAGGTGGGAATATAAGCCAGGCTATCCAAAGACTGAAACCAAGTGAAATCAAAATAAAATATATAACGTTTAATGGCATAAAACAAATAATAATAAATCAATTATACATAGAGAATAACTAAAATGACTCGACACAACGTCGTGTTTCGGCCAAATGGCCTACATCAGGAGTCTTGATAATTGAGATAAACAGTGAATTGAGATTATCATCAGTTATAAACAAAAAATCTCACTGCTGGAAAAAATGTACCAATTAAAAGATCTGCAGACAGGATCTTAAAAATGGTCTTGAAAAAGACCATTAACTGAGCAATCCGTCTGCCGCTACGCAGAGGACGGATTGCTCAGTTAACGGGGGGGGGAGTCCAAGAGAAAAACGCATAAAAACAAGCCATTGGGATGTATTGGGGGGGCAGTCAGCACTCGTAGTAGACTGGCCACATAGACGTATCAACAAAGCAATGGGGCACCCTAGGGGGCACTGCAGTGGACTTCACATAAAAGGTCCCAGGTACACATCTCACTGTTAACCCCTTATATTTTACGGTGAGCTGTCCAAAATCCACCAAAAACGTACTGTACCCAACTGTACAACACTACAATAGCCCTTATGCATTTAAGTCTCACCTATATTGAGACTTTTACTATGTTAGTGTATCTTACTATATATGTAGGTATAGTAGGTTTTTGGTGAGTTTTGGAGGGCTCACATTTTTTACAAGAAGTGTACCAGTTAGAATGAAATATGGGCCTGTGTCCCCTTCTCTACAGCCCACTGCACTGACCACTAGGCTACTCCAGGGACCTGCCTGCTGCTCTAACAGGACTGGCCATAACATCTGAAGCTGTCATAAAGACTGATATGTACTTTCTTTCACATCTTTGGGAAATGGAGGGAGTCAGTGACCACTGGGGGAGTAAAGGGGGGGTGTCATGCCTTAATCACTCCAGTGGTCATCTCGTCATTTGGGGCACCTTTTTGTGATTTGGGCATGATTGGAACAGATGTAGACCAAAACATCTAACTTTTAGCCCTGGACATTTTTGCTTTGTTCCATTATGGCTGAAAAACGTCCAAGTTTGGGAATGCCCAAATCCTGCCCCCAACACACCCCTTTGTGATTTGGATGGACTGCATAGAAAAATGTCTCAAATCTGAGTTTCTTAGTGATTAGACTCCATCAAAAATAACAGGCCTGTGGCAAATAACATGTTAACACATGTTTTACATGTATTAACATGCACCACAGGTTGGTGAACAGGGCTATAAATGTCTCTTTTTAAGAATTTTTTTTTTTTTTTGGGGGGGGGGGAGTTACTAAGCTGCATTAGGGAAATAACCCATGCAGCATTATTTAAGTCATCGTGAGGTAAACTGTAATATATGCGAATGCTAGACCACACGTTGTGATATGCATCAACTGCACATGGCAAGCTGCATATAGCTGTTAAAATAACCCTAGCTTCTTTTACCACCTGGGACCATCAGGCTTCCAAGCTGCAGCTTGTTCCTAGCTCACTGTGTATAGGGGCCAGCACCAGCTCAGTAAATTTTAGCAATAGGGCTGCCCTCTCCCCAAAGCTACATATCCCTATAGGGTATCTCCCCCCCCCCCCCCCCATTTGTTGGTGGTTAGTGGTTGGCGCAGGAGCAATGCCCAGTCACTCCTGCCCTCACCAGTACCATAATGCACATTATTATAATAGCCAATCAGTGTTAACTATAATATTATCATATATCCAGTAAGTGTGATTATTGTCAGGTGCAGTAAATCAAGGTGTGATAAAACGTTGATAACGTCCCCCCTTTAATGCTCAGTAGTACTTGATATGCCGACATTCAGTGTAGACAAGCAAAGTGATTTAAAACTCAGAACTAGAAAAGAACTACAATCAAAATAGGAAAGAATAAGGGCTAAGACAGGTACAAATGAAGGCAGAGAGTTGACTATCATCAATGCATGCACCTACTGTCCAGCAGAGTCAATGGAGCCCCCAAAGGCTTGCGCAAAGATAAGTTTTTTAGGGCAGATCTAATTTTTATGTAATAGGGTTCAGTTCATAGGGTCAGAGCAAGGGAGTTCCAAAGCGAAAGGGCAACATAGAAAAATGTGCTCTGCCTTGTTGAATCAAGGTGTGAACAAAAGACTGAAGGACTAGAGAGGTGATGATCAGAGGGGCTCTTGAAGGGTTATGGGGTAATCAATGAAGCTAGGTACTGTATGATATGAAGAACCCTATGTGTCAGTGTCAAAATCTTATGCCAAATTAAAAAGGAAATCGGTACACAGTGGTGAAGCAGGAAAAGAGGAGTGATGGTCAAACCTATGGGCATGGGTCAACATTCTAATGGCCACATTCTGTTCAAACTGTAACCTTTTATGAAAGGCACCACTAAGGCTTACATAGGCAATGTTAACTAATCAAGACTACTTGTAACCAGAGCATAGAATAAAGCACCACAGCAAAAACCATCAATGTGACAACACAAAAGAACAGGATTTGATGACAGAGAAAAGCTGAGTATTGAAAGAGCTGATACTCCAAATGGACATCTGGATGTTTAAATTAAATTAATCAGCTAGTGCAACTGGAGATCCAAGAATGGTGGGGGCCAATGAGAGTCGCAGCAGATGCTTTGTGATCCTGGAAGCAATTTTTGTAGGATTAAGGATAAGCCGATGAGAGTGAAACCAATCAGAGACCAGAGTTCAGACAAAGCTGAAGGGTAATTAAGTCAGGAGAGTCAGGAGCTTGATAAGAAACCAAAAGTATGTCAGCATCTTAGAAGTAAGCAGAAATGGAATGGTTCCGAATGAGAGAAGCAAGAGGACTGAGAAAAATGTTGAAACGGAAGGGGGCCAGAACTGCATGGATATATGCACCAAAGAGTAACCCATGGTAACCTTGGTGATATTTCACAACCAGAATCTGCTATCATAATATAGGCTGGTAATGGTAGGATTTACCAAGGCATTTACAAAGAGTCAGACAATGAAAAGTAAACATATTTTCATATATTATGAACAGGTCATAAATGCATTGCCTGGTGTTCCCAAAGTACGCAATGAAGATTTTTTTCTCTCGTTTATGAGCCCTTTTACTACAGGGCTTTAAGATAAGGTAAGTTCAGATTCTAATGCAGGACTTTCCCAAATGCTAAGCACAATTTAAGGAATTTTAGAATAATTTTTTTCAGGTCGTGTGCTAATGTTAGAGCACATTAACTCAGCAAAAGCACTACCTGATTAACACTTCCACGCTCTTTCTCCACTCATGTCACGTGAATCTCCAAAAAATATTTTTACAAAATAGTGTGCATTAACTCACGCATTAGCTAATGGGCAAATTACTGGAAAATGCTTAATCGTCTTTCGCAGTAACCTGTTTTTCATGAGCTAAACATACATTAGGGCTTAATGCCCTTTAGTAAAAGGGTCCCAATAGTATATAAGATGAATATATAAATAAATAAAAATTTCACTTGATGTTGTATTAGTTTTCACTTCTTGACGATGCTGTTTTTTAATAAGTAGTTATTCTTTTCTTGTTTATTTATTATTGTCACTTACCTTGGGCAAGCCCTTGGAAAGCCATATCATAAATCAAACTGCTATGTTTTATTAAAAGCATAAAAATAAGCCAGCATTGTATTTGTTGATAAATACAGTTTGGTTGCAGTGTGGTAACAAAATGCAGCGTTAAGACATAAATTACATATACCAGGAAATAATTAACAATCACAATAAAAGTAGTGATGTTGATTACTTACAGTTAACTATCATGAACAGCATTATATAGCGAAGATACTTACCTGTAGCAAGTAATCTCCGAGGACAGCAGGCTGATTGTTCTCTCATGTGGGTCGACGTCCGCGTCGGCCCAGGGAATCGGCATTTTGCAAGCAAAATTTTTTAAAGGTTTTGCCAGAGTCTTCTGGCGCGCATGCAGCATGCATGCACGGACAACTTCCTGCCCGTCGCATGAGCATGCCTCCTCAGTTTAATCAAAAAGCATAAAAACAAATAAACAACAACTCCAAAAGGGAGTAGGGCAGGTTTGTGAGAACAATCAGTCTGCTGTCCTCAGAGAATACCTGCTACAGGTAAGTATCTTCACTTTCTCCGAGGACAAGCCGATGATAAGCACTAATTGCACTGCTGAGGTGAACCCTTACGGAGTTGGTCTTGAGACCAGACTCTGATAAGTGTAGAAGGTATTCAAGCAGGGTTTGTGTATGACAAGAAAGAGGATCTAGGGCCTTGCTGTCACACCAGATGGCAAACCTCCTCCATTTGAAAGAGTAACACCTCTTCATGGAATCTTTCCTGGAAGCAAGCGAGAGACACCCTCTGAAAGACCCAAGGAGGCGAATTCTAAGCTCTCAACATCCAGGCCGTGAGAGCCAGAGACTGGAGGTTGAGATGCAGAAGCAACCCCTCGGTCTGGGTGATGAGGGTTGGAAAACACTCCAATGGCCACGGTTCCTCGGAGGACAACTCCAGAAGAAGAGGGAACCAAATCTGATGTGGCCAGAAGGGAGCAATCAGAATCATGGTTCCGCAGTCTTGCTTGAGTTTCAGCAAAGTCTTCCCTACTAGAGGTATGGGAAGATACGCATACAGGATGCCTTTTCCCCAATGCAGGCCTGAAGCCTGGAACAGAACTGAGGGACCTTGTGACTCATCTGAGAGGCTAAAAGATCCACCGAGGGGGTGCCCCATGCTCGTAAGATCTTGTGGGCGACATTCATGTCCAGTGACCACTCATGAGGTTGCATTATCCTGCTCAGGCTGTCGTCCAGACTGTTGTTTATGCCTGCCAGATAAGTGGCTTGGAGAAATATACCGTGACGGCGTGCCCAAAGCCACATCTGGACGGCTTCCTGACATGGAGGGCGAGATCCGGTGCCCCCCTGCTTGTTGGTGTAATACATGGCAACCTGATTGTCTGTCTGAATCAATATGATTTGGTTGGACAGCCGGTCTCTGAAAGCCTTTAGAGCGTTCCAGATCACTCGCAATTCCAGGAGATTGATCTGAAGACCTTTTTCCTGAAAGGACCAGGCTCCTTGAGTGTGAAGCCCATCTACATGAGCTCCCCACCCCAAGAGAGATGCATCTGTCGGCAGCACTTTTTGTGGCTGAGGAATTTGGAATGGACGTCCCAAGGTCAAATTGGATCGAATCGTCCACTGCAGAGAATTCTGGAAGTCAGTGGACAGTTGGATTACATCCTCTAGACTCCCCGCACCTTGATACCACTGGGAAGCTAGGGTCCATTGAGCTGATCTTATGTGTAGGCGTGCCATAGGAGTCACATGAACTGTGGAGGCCATGTGCCCCAGAAGTCTCAACATCTGCCGAGCCGTGATCTGTTGAGACGCTCAAACTATGGACACCAGGGACAGGAGGCTGCCTGCCCTTGTCTCGGGAAGATAAGCTCGAGCTGTCTTTGTGTTCAACAGAGCCCCAATGAATTCCAACTTTTAAACTGGGGTGAGATGGGACTTGGAGTAATTGATTACGAACCCCAGTAGTTCTAACACCTGAATAGTCATTCGCATGGACTGTAGAGCGCCTGCCTCCGATGTGCTCTTCACCAGCCAATCGTCGAGATAAGGGAACACATGCACTCCCAGTCTGCATAGCGACGCTGCGACTACCACTAGGCACTTTGTGAACACTCTGGGCGCAGACGCCAGACCAAAGTACTGAAAGTGCTGAGTTCCCAGCAGAAATCGAAGATACTTCCTGTGAGGTGGGAGTATCGAGATGTGTGTATAAGCATCCTTTAAGTCCAGAGAACATAGCCAATCGTTTTCTTGAATCATGGAAAGAACGGTGCCCAGAGAAAAAAATCCTGAACCTTTCTTGGATTAGAAATTTGTTCAGGGCCCTTAGGTCTAGGATGAGACGCATCCTCCCCCCCCCCCCCCCCCCGATTTCTTTTGCACAAGGAAGTACCTGGAACAGAATCCCAGCCCTTCTTCCCCTGGTGGAACAGGTTCGACCACACTGGCCTTTAGAAGGGCAGAGAGTTCCTCTGCAAGTACCTGCTTGTGCTGGGAACTGTAAGAATGAGCTCCCAGTGGGCAATTTGGAGGTTTGGATTTCAGATTGAGGGTGTATCCTAACCGGACTATTTGAAGAACCCACTGGTCGGAGGTTATAAGAGGTCACCTTTGGTGAAAAAATATCAACCTCCCTCCAATCGGTAAGTCATCCGGTACGGACACTTTTATTGAGGCTATGCTTAACTGGAGCCAGTCAAAATCTCGTCCCTTGCTTTTTCTGGGGAGCAGTATGGGCCTTAGACACACGCTGTTGATGAGAACGAGCGCTCTGGGGCTGAGCCTGGACAGGCTGCCGAGAAGCAGGAGTGTACCTACGCCTAGGATAGGAATAGGGAGCACTCCTCTTCCCCTCAAAATACCTCCTAGATGAGAAGGCAGTAGCAGAAGGCGCCCGGTGGGAGAGGGAATCCATAACATCATTATGTTTCTTGATCTGATCAACAAGATCCTCCAATTTGTCACCAAAAAGGTTGCCTCCCCGGCAAGGAACATCTGCCATTCGCTGTTGGACCGAATGATCCAGGTCAGAGACATGCAGCCATGAGAGTCTGCGCATCACTATACCCTGAGCATCAATCCTGGATGTTACATCAAAAGTGTCAAACATACCCCTAGACAGGAGCGTTCGACACGCCTTCTGCTGCCTGATCACCTGGCAAAAAGGCTCGGCCAGCTCCGTAGGGAGTGCATCAACCAAGCTCGACAGTTGCCATATCGAGTCCCGCAAGTGTACGCTCGTGAAGAGATGGTAAGACTGAATTTTGGCAGCGAGCATAGTAGCCTGATACATCTTCCTCCCAAAAGAATCAAGAGTTCTAGCTTCTCTGCCTGGGGGCGCTGAAGCAAAGTCTCTAGTACTCCTGGCTCTCTTGAGGGCGGAGTCCACCACCAAGGAATTGTGGGGTAACTGGGACCTCATCAATCCAGGTTCATCGTGGATCCGATACTGGGATTCAACTTTCTTCAGGATCACAGGGCCAGACAGAGGGGCCGGCCAGTTTCGCATAAGGTCTTCCTTCAGTACCTTATGCAGAGGAACTGGCACAGCCTCTTTAGGTGGAAAAGAATAATCCAGGACCTCAAGCATTTCAACACTGGGCTCATCCTCAACCTCCACAGGGAAGGGAATAGCCGGAGCCATTTCCCGGACAAAAGAGGAAAAGGACAGACTCTCCAGTGGAGATAGTCTCCTTTCTGGCGGAGGGGAAGGATCAAAGAGAATCCCAAATGCCTCGTCAGAAGAAAAGTACCTGGGATTTTCCTCTGACTCCCATGAGTGCTCCTGCTTAGTATTGGATAAAGCCTGTGTTAAGGTGCTTCGACACTGAACCTGCCTTGACGCCAAGGAACGATGTCCTCTATTGCGATGTCGAGAGGCCGACGCCCGGTCCGACTGAGTCGAAGCTCCCTCCACCGACGTCGAAGGGGAGTCGACCTGGGTAGCAGCCGAAGCCGCAAGCGGCACCGCAGTCAGGGACCTCACCACAGGTGAAGGCCCAGACACCGTTGTAGCAGACGGTACAGAAGGCGCAAGCACCCCCGACACCGAAGCTGACTGGCGCAGCAATCCTTCCAGAGGTTCTGGAAACAAGGCCCGGATGCTCTCGTCGAGAGCCGCCATCGGAGAAAGCTGTGGGCTCGATGGAACAGGCAGTGTCAGAATCCGTGGGGGCTTGAGAGCAGGCACCGGGCTGCTAGGAGACCGACGCATCGGCACCTCCTGTATCGAGGGGGAGCGATCCTCTCGGCTCCGACGCTTCTCGGGTGCCGACTCTCTCGATGCCCCGGAGCTCCCGGTACCGTGTGTCGAAGGAGAACGATGACGGTGCTTCTTTGCCTTCGCTCGACGCCCGTCATCGAGACTCCACGGTACCGACGAGTACTTGGAATCCTCACGTCTCCTCGAGGCAGGGTCCGACGAAGGTCGGTCCCGGGGATCCTGCATAACAGGAGGCCTCGAGGCAGGTGGAGACCCACTCAACTCCTCACTGCTCCCAGCGCGAGTTGGTCCCTCAGCAGCCATTACCTCTCTTCCCGACGTCGATGCTCCTTTCGATGTTGATGCCGCCGACCTCGGTACCAATGTCGATGTCGAAGGACCAGACCGAGCCCCAAAAAGCTTCTCTCGTTGGGCTTCTTGAGACGCTTGGGTCCGTTTCTTCATACGAAGACACAGACTACAAGCGGCTGGGCTATGGTCGGGCCCAAAGCACTGGATACACCAGGCCATGGGTATCGGTACCTGAGATGGTCCGGTTGCACCGAGTACAACGTTTGAAGCCACTGGGTATCTTCAATGACATGGAAAGGAAAACGGCTTTGGCGAAATCAAAAGACGCGATTGTGCCTGTTAAAGGGGCACAAAAAAATGAAGGAATAACCCAGCCGCGTTGAAAAAAACAAAGGAAACTTTTTAAAAGGGACAAAACTAAAAATACACTTCGGGAGCTCTTTTTTTTTTTTTAATAAGATAAAGAAAAAAATAGGAGAAAATAGTGATTACTCGCGAAGACTCTTCCCTGGGCCTGAGAGGAGCGCAGAAAAAATCCTACCACACCTCAACGCGCGGGAAGTCGTCCACGCATGCGTGGTGTGTGCTGCACGCGCGCCAGAAGACTCTGGCAAAACTTTGTTTTTATTTTGCTTGCAAAATGCCGATTCCTGGGCCGACACAGACGTCAACCCACATGTGAGAACAAGAAGCCTGCTTGTCCTCGGAGAAATATTTACACATACACACATATAGTGCTATTGATAAGTGCCGTTAATCACACATGTTAACACACAAATGGTAACAGCAATTAAAAACATTAATGCATGCATCCCATGGCGGTTAGTGATTGGTTTTTTTGTTTATTTTTTTTTAAACACTGACTGCCGTGGGCTACATCAAGCTTCCACGGCTACAGCCTTCTCCTGAAGAACCTCCAAGCACATCCATCTTGCAAGACTTAGATAGAATCTCTGATCTACAGTATAATAAAAAATAACGTTGAAACTACACCTTGATGTCTCAGCCTCAATTTTGAACCTAGAGTGGCACAGGCAGCAGCTGGGGATCGCTGCTGCTCGACTTAAACTAGACCACCAAGACATCTTTCAGATAGGTCTGGACGGGGATGGATGCTCTGGGGAGAATTCTCGGGGGAGGGCAAATGCTCTTGGAGAGAGTGTTCAGTACTACAACTAAAAATGTTCCATTAAAAATTTTCATTGCGATTAATCACAACAGCAGTAGTTAAAAGTAGTTGGAGCAACCAGTCTAATGAAATCACCCCATGAATCTTAGTAGATGTCACCTTGTTCCGTATCATATGCTTCCTTACACTTTCTTAAATAAAGGATTACTAAACCAGTTTACTTACATCTGTAAAATGCAATGGTCCAAGAAAATCTAAATGAATTCCACCATAAAGAAAACGTCAAACAGAAGCACTGCATGCCACAGCAAATATACAAATGATATAGTACCCTGACATATGATCTATATTGCAAAAAGTGATAAATGAATTTCACGGTATACAATGTATCTACTGTTTGAAGCATCCCTTGAAACAGCAACCATTTACAGTGTTGTGTAATTTGACAGTGCTATTTTAAAAATCCTGATTCTAGGGCATGTACTTCTTCAGATATAAGTGTGTATATCAAGACTTTTGAGGCTTGATGACTTAAGACCCCAATATCTTGGAGTATAACCTTGGCACACCAATCACCCGAAGTCTCTATTATTTTTATGAAGTCTCTTTTATTGAATAAATCACAGATAATTTACTCACAGATAGATGTTCTGAGGTGCTGCTCCAGGACACAGAGACTCGTTAATCTGAGAGCTGTTGGGGGTGAAGATCTGAAGAGTGGTAGATATATTGCAGGGAGGGAAGGATAGTTGAACAGGTAGAAATGGTTCTAAGCTGGGTGACTGGAATGTGCGATATCTCATTAGGGAGGAGATATCTTCAAGGTAAAAAACCAGGTTCGTTACAGGGAGTTTCAGCAGGACAGAGCTGTCTGGAATGAGATGATCCGTGCTCCATATCTCTGGCTAGATGGTGTTGGAATGCCTCATGGCTGAAAGGACAAAGAAGTGTTGAGGCTTCACACTGGCTCAGGGAGGAGCAGATAGAGACCAATGGGGACAGAGCCTGCCATCGGGTAGCAAGGGGTGGCCCTAGAGGACGGCTCTCGATTGGGGGGAAAGGTCATACCTGACTGACCTCTCAGGACAGAGATAGTGAGAATGACCAGGAAATGATAGCAAGAAGACAAAAGAGCCAAGCTTGGCAGAGAGAGGGAGGAGCTGGGCAGCCTCACAACCAGTGGTAACAGTTCTTATACAGCTAAGCAAGTGTGGTTGCACTGCCTGTGAACTACATTAGCCACAGTGCATTGCTCATGTATCTTTGCAGTGAGAAAGTGCAGCAATGATAGTCCTTAGAACTGAGAATAACAGTAAAAGCATTACACACATTTTAGGATCACGTTATAAACTAGTGCAGGGCTGTCGAAGGACAGAACAGTGTAATTCTTCTCCAAATAATACTGTTGACCAGTATGTGGTAAAGAGATTGTCCTAATCCTGACCTAAGGACAAATCTGTAACCTTCATGCTAGTTAGTATGCTTTTGGTAATTTTCTGTTGTAGCCTTCTGAAGGCATTAGTAGTTAGTTACTAACTCTCTTGCTTACCAAATGGCTGTAGAAAAACATCTGAGTACAAATGTTAATAAAACATAAGGTACTGTTCTATTGATCAATTTTCTCAGCATAGCCCAAACCACTCTTTTATTAGGAATATTGGGGAAGATTCTATAGATGGCACCTTAAACATCGGCACCTAGACTTAGGCGCCGATTACAGAATATATTTAGTTGATATTTCAGCGCCTAAATCTACGTGCATCCATTTACACCAAAGAAAATGTGGTGTAAATCTCGGCGCATAGATTTATGCGCACTGGGCTATATTCTATAAGTAGGCATGTAAATTTTGGAATGCCCACGAATCGCCCATTTTCTCACCCATAACCACACCCCTTTTTGTCTACGCCCATTAGAAGTTCAGCACACTTTGCTATGGAATACACATAGCGAGTTGTGCACCTAAATTCTAATCAATGCCAATTAGTGATCATTATTGCTTGTTAAGTGCTGTTATCAGCTCTCATTAGCTTATTAAGCCAATTGAGTTGTGTGCATTGTTATAGAATCCCTGCTGATTTTGGCACGGATCTCTAAGCGCACTATATAGAATACAGGGGATTATGCTTTCATTATGTTTGAATTCCTATGCAAGAAGCAAAGGAACATTTTCTTTGTTTGACATTTTAAAAAATGAAACCTTATTTCTCTACATTATAATCAAGATATCTTTTCCCCTAAGCCTACCCCAAACATAATCTTAGAAAGAAACAATACCGCAAAATATCTTAAAGGATAAATGGTTAATTTCAGCAAACATTCCCAAGACCCATAATTAAAAAGGTAAATATTCATATTAGTTTTTTTAAAGCTTTAAGAGAAGCAGATTCAATGGTAGTGATATAGAATATAAAGATAAAAATAGGGAGAGAAAAGGGTTTAAAACCCTGTTGTTGTAAACAAACGCTAATGCTGCAATAACCCAGCAGTTCCATTGAACTGGAAGCCCAAAAGTGTAGGGAGAAATTGCTGCCCCCCCCCCCCCCCCAAAAAAAAAAAAATGCTGTTTAAAATTCTAATTGTATGCATAGCAATAAGCTTGGAGGAAACAGGAAATGATCAGTTCTCAAAGGTTCAGAGTGGAAACCCCTGCTTAAGTGACCATTTAGTATATATGTGTATGTGCATAAAATAACCTGCCTGCTTTGGACCCCAGCATAGAACTGGTTGTTAGTAGCCAATTATTGGTGCTGATTGATTCAATCAATAACAAAGTGGCTATGCACACTGATTTGCTATGCAACTTTAGTCACCATGTATAGAAGCCAGGGGACGGTTTACAAAATGGATATAACCGACAGACGTAGATTTATGCCTCCTCTGTTTTCACTGCAAGTTGCCTGTGGAAGCAATGATTGTATAAGGGAAAAGTACACATATATACTTCCCTTTATAAAACTGATACTTTTTCTATGTATACTGGCTACATCCACTTATATAGCTATTCTTAAACACAGAATAGTCAGCCCACAATGAATGTGGAGGAGCTAAATGTACATTGGCATTAATTGGGAGTTACGCGCACATTGTATTCTATAATTCTGTGCGCAGAACTCCTAGAGCGTGTAACTTCAAGGTGGTGTGGACAGAGCCATTGGGGGGGGGGGGACATTCCCAGAATTTACTTGCATTGTTGCACAATAGACTTGATCAGCGTCTAAAATTAAGTGGTGTTTATAGGCTTAGCGCTATTCTATAAAGGATGAGGATCTTTTATAGAATAGCGTTCAGCGTTTACATTTTTATTTATAGAATCTTGTCCTAAATATGTACAACTGACACTTTGCCTAGCTACACCCTGGTAATATCAACTATCAATACATATAAAATATGTGTAGGATTGCTCCTTACACTTTATACATGTGTATAAGGCAGCAAATTTTATAAAACATTCCTATTCTGCTTTACATGCAGAACACCTTTATAATCTCACCTGCTGAATGTCTAATTACAGTATCATTAGGATTCTAGTTTTGTTTTTTGATCTAGTAATTTCTCCTGCTGTCTGGAACCAAGGATAGAATCTAGTGCCATGAGCCTTCTTTCACAACTAGCCAGAGGATTCTTCCTTGTTGTATACCTTCTCCATTTAAAAACATAACAATAGATAAGAAAGTGGCCCATCCAGTCTGCCCATCCTCAGTAACCACTAACCCTTCCTAAGGGAACCCACATGCCTGTCCCACGCTTTCTTTTAAATTCAGACACAGTCCTCGTCTCCACAACCTCCATCAGGAGGCCATTCCATGCATCCACCACCCTTTCCATGAAAGAGTATTTTCTTAGATTCCTCCTAAGCCTATTTCCTCTTGCTTTATGTTAGTCACAGCAGAGCCAATCCTTAGCCAAATTCCATGTCCAAGGTCTACTGTTAGTACTACTTCTGTGCATACTTATTTCTATAGAGCTACTAAATATATGCAGCTTTGTACATATATACTGAAGAAAGAGTCTGTACCATAGAGCTTACAATCCTACTAGCACCACTTTCATGTATTGATTTATATACCATCTTCCTTGTACCATAGAGAGAAAAATGGAATACAAGATAAAAGACAGCAGGTCTGAAATTCAGCCACAAGCTACTGCCACTGTCTGTTGGCTATGCCTTCCCCCCCCCCCCCCCCCCCCCAAGCTTAGGGGCTGTGTATAGTGCTTTTGTGGCTTTTCCAACCCAGCTAACCTGGAACCAGTAAAGCCTGAGCTGCCAATAAAGGTCATGGCTCCCCACATTGCAATGCACAGCACTACCCGTAAGCTACTGGGTTGGCCTGTAATTCCATTTTTCTGATACCACGTGTATTCTGATTTTTTTAATAAAATAAAATGAGAAACTAAAAATTTGTATTTATTCTTCTTATCTCCCTTAGCTGTTCATAGAAGGCCAGCTACTGCTAATTTAGAAAAATATATAAAGCATGTACTCTCTTATGCTATAATTCTGAAAGTCATCTTCCACCAATGATTTTCCAAAGCCATCCTAGGGGCCCCATATCCATTGAGTTTTCAGGATATTCACAACGAAGATGCATAAAGTAAATTCATATATTCTGTGTTCTGATGCATGCTGATTTATCTCCAGCACTGTCACTGTGGGCCACTGAATTATTTGTAAAGCACTATGTAACACTATTTAAATAGTAGTAGGAATAATAATAATATGCTGAAAAACAACTGACTGTAGGCTTCCCAGCACAGACTTAAGGAGCCCTGCTTTACGTTGTAGCTTAGCACTACTTGTGTTTGCTTATAATATACCATTAATTTTTAAACATGAAAATGTATCATAAAATCACTACTGGATGCCATAGAAAACCTTTTAGTTTATTTGCCAAGGCCAGAAGTTGTGAAAGAAGAAAGTATCACAGGCTTTCTGATACCTAGTAGCAACACCAATAAAACGCACACATGAACTGCACTATGAAAGTGTGGAGCACATCAGGGTGCTAGGAGACATAGGATTATTCCTGTCAACTAGGGCAAATGGCTATCACACCAAACAGTGCAAAACTGACAACCGGTGCTATGGAAACTGAAGTTGTGAACACACATTGAAAAACACCTAATTGTTTTATGTATGGCACATAATAAAGGCAAAAAATAAGTCATTTTCTTATGCCTAAATAAGATACCTTGCTAGAAAGTGCCTTATTATTTATAATCATTGGATGACTTCTAAAATACATGCTTTCTAACACAGCAAAACTTTGAGTCACATATTAAGTGTTTGCAAATATCCTGCATAGCTTCCTTTACAAAACGTTTATTTTTTACACTGCCCTTAGACAACATATTTTTTCCAGCAGGCACTCGTGACACCATGAGGATTCTCCCAAACTACTTCTTACCAGCACTGTAAATTCCACTCAAGCAGTCCCTGAAGGCCAGAAATGCCCTAAAGAGGAAGACATTGGTTTACAACTGCTCCCATAGGGGTCCTTTTACAAAAAAAATGGCTTGCGGTAGTGTAGGCGCGGGTTTTGGCCGCACACCAATCCATTTTTAGCGTGTCTGTAAAAAAAGGCCTTTTTTAAAAAAAAAATGTCAAAAATGGACGTGTGGCAACAAGAAAATTGCCGCGTGTCCATTTTGGGTCTGAGACCTTACCGCCAGCCACTGACCTAGTGGTAAAGACTCATGTGGTAACCGGGCGGTAATGACCTACATGCGCCAAATGCCACTTGGTGTGCGTCCGTTACGCGCGCCAGAAATGTAAAAAATATTTTTCAGGCGCACGTAGTGGACGCCCAGCAAAAATGAAATCAGCGCAAGAGCCACGCCGTAGTCGGGCGCTAACTCCATTTGGGCGCGCGTAGACGCTTAGTAAAAGGACCCCATAGTTTCTAAAGTGGCCTTCCTTACTCCAAGACCAGATCATTGCTTGGGGGGGAGGGTTTCCTTAATGTCAACCTGTTACCACTGACTTATTACAACAATCCATAAAATGTATTATCCCATCAGCGGACATCCACTTCTATTTCAAACCTCAGTGGTCCAGTAGGAGGAAGAGAGGATGCCCGATTGTGGAACCTGCTGGGACTCTGGTGGGAGTAACAGAGAATCAAAGACTTGGATGAAACAGTCCAAGCGGCAGAGGCGCAAACGAAAGCTGATCTTTTTTTTTTTTGTATCCTAAAACATGAATCTGAACCTGACAGCTAATACCCCCTATTATCATGTTAAAAAAAAAAAGTGGCAGCCAGTGTCTCCTGCCACCACCTGATCACTAAGCAGGAAGAGCCCAAGAGAGCGCTTCAGAGAGGGCGCGTGCCAGTATGGCACCAGGCGCGAGCCAGAGCTTTGCGCTTATTTCGTTATTTATTTCTTTACAATTAACCCTTTCCTTTCTTTCTTTCTTTTTACCTGGGTTCAGGTAAGACGATTTTCTTGCTGGCTCGGGCCGCCGGCGTGGATTTGCTCTTCTCCATCGCCATCAGATAGCTGACATCGGCCAGCACCGCCTCCAGGTCCGCCATGGTGAAGTCAGTGAGAGAGCGAGACGGAGAGAGAGCGCGCGCTCCCCCCCTCCCGCCCTCCCTCACGCGCCGCTAGATGGCGCGAGAAGAAAATCTCGCTCCGAGATAAATAATACTACTAATAATAAGAAATGAAATAGTCATATATAAACCACAGCGAGCGAGCGTCCTCCGCTGAAGAAAGCACGAATTATCAACAACACAGCAGCCAACGTGTCAAGCGACGCTTCAAATGTTCACTTGCGTCGTCGTCGTCCCCCGATTTTCTCGTGCGGTGGAGCCAGGAGCCGTTGACAGTTGAGGTGAGGGGGAGGTCCGTGGTGGCCACCGGTGTGACAGGAGCTGCTGCTGCTGCCCCCGTCCCGCCGCCGGCTCGGTCTCTCTCTCGGAGACGGTGCGGGATTTTTACACTCCGCCGCGGGGGCTTAATGTTCGCCGAGGTAACACCAAGGCTTTCATGGTGAAGAAAAAGTCAGGTGGGTTTTTCTTCCCCCCGAAATACTTTTTTTTATGTTTCTTTCAGAAGACGCTCCGTCAAGCCGGGAAGCAGCGCGGTTTGAAGAGGAGGAGGAGGGGGGGGGGGGGC
Organism: Microcaecilia unicolor; assembly: GCF_901765095.1. Taxonomy (NCBI): domain Eukaryota; kingdom Metazoa; phylum Chordata; class Amphibia; order Gymnophiona; family Siphonopidae; genus Microcaecilia; species Microcaecilia unicolor. Next base: position 24,880,544 of record NC_044041.1, read on the forward strand.
GACTGCAAACCTTGACAGCATTAAAAAAAAAAAGAAGGAAACATTGGGGGATAAAGAGTCCTCGAAGAGCCGCTTAATTGGAAAGAAGAATACTGTAAAAAAAAAAAAAAATACAGAAGGAGCTGCGACAACCGACAGGACCGGGGGGGGGGAGGGGGGGAAATGTGCTTTCCACAGCCAAGAAAAAAAAAATGTCGTTTTGTTGGTTCTTTCTGAGGCAGGAGGAGGACTCGGCTGATCAGGTACAAATAGACACGAGACTAACCGCCAAATTCAACATTTTGCGCTGCGCCGGTTCGTTTATATTCCTCGGCTTAAGGAAAGGAAAATCCGTCCTGGCGGCCGCTCCAGTCGGGACTCTTCTTCTCTTTCCCTACTCATCGTGCCTGCAGATCGGGCGACGACAAGTGAATGTAATATTGCCTGGTCAGATTATAGCCTGTCAATTTTTGTAAGCTTCGGAGGTGGGGGTGAAGGAGGAGGTGTATGTTGCAGCTGGGGAGGGGGGAGGGGGAGGAGGACACATAAAAATCATGCAACGGTGTCTCTTAAGAAAGACCCTCGAGTTCCTCTTTGCACCACGTTGCAGATTCCGTTGCAGAGAGCAGGAAGAGGCTTAATTTGATTGAAGTCAGTCGGTCTTTTAGTGAATACAGAAAAGGTTCAACAAAATCATCGTTAATCCCGAAGGCTCCGTTTTCTCTGTCGGGAGCGGACGATGCTCTTTGATTTTTTTTTTTTTTTTTTCCAGATGATCTGATCGGAGCTTGTGCTTTTCTAACAGCTTTTGCACTCAGGCGGTGAACCGATCCACGGTCCCTCTTGTCTACATACAGAAGAGGGAAAAAAAATCAAAACTGAAATTTGACTAGCACCGAAACATGCTTTCTTCCTTTTCCTCAAAAAAAAAAAAACTCCAAGGCTGTTTCCCCTTTTTTGCTCTATTTTTGTATAACGCTGTCGCCACCCAACCAGAAAGAAAAAAAAAACTTTACTGCCAATAGCAGAAATAAATCTTACGATTTCCAGAAAATACCACCCCAAAAACTGATGCAAAAAAAAAAATCCTTTGTAGATAGTGGCCCACGATTTGCTTGCCTTTTTCTTTGCAGCAGCACCCAATAGCTTCTGTTTTATTTCAATCAGCAGCCATTTTCTGAAATAAATATCCAGCTCATCTATAAAAATGAAGACTGCGGAACGATTTCCCTCAGTCTTTTCTCTCCTTCTTTTAAAATACTTGTTTATAATAGATAGCTCTGTGTGTGCGCTTCCCGTTTTCTTGCTTTTCGCTGACAGTCTGCGGCTTCTGTGCTATGCTTCTATTAACAGAAAAGCGCTGTGATGTTAGTTACTTCCTCTCCTGTCTGATAACACTCCAGTTTGCTCAAAACTCTGGACCTGGATTTCATTAACACGTGGGGCTGAATAACTGCTGGATTTGGGTGAAAAAAAAATGAAAACAAGAGTCAGGGACTATGTGGATATTTGCTGGCAGTGCTGAATAAATTATTGGCTTGTTTAGGATGCATGAAAAAGAGTATTGCAAAACTGAGTCTTCAGTTGAGCCAGCAATGCCTGACTACCAGGACAGTGTGGGTCACAGCAATTTAATTGGTTAACAGTTTTTTGTTTCAGTAATAAACCCCCTGGGCAATCCATGAGCAAGCATACTTTTGTGATGTTACCAAGAAATCTATATATCATGTAAGCAGTGGATGGAGTATGACTACCACTGAAACATAACGAAAAAGCCCAGTACAGAGAGACAGATGCATCAATTCTGTAAAGCAATTTTTCAATACATGCTTTTTAAGATGGGCAGTCATAATTCAGCATCAGTGTTTCCCTTTTCTTTGTATCTTTCTGCTTGTGCTACTGTCTACCCCCAAAATGAACTCCCCACACCACCCACCATGATCCATGCACACAAAGAAAAAATACAGTCCATCTGGACAGACAAAACAAGACTACACCTTTATTTTACCCAATGCTTGACCACCTCCCCATACTGAACAGACTCTTCCACTGTGTCAGAGAGGGGTCATATGTGTTCTGTTTATGACACCCAAATTTTTGAAAAGTTAGCCAGACTGCCCAGACTTACAATGGGTTGAATTCAGTACATGGTGCCCAAAGTTAGGTGCCAGGAACATCCACGCTAAACTAACTTTGGATGTGAGCGCTTACACCTGCTGAAACCTGATATAAATGCTGGCTTGGGCTTGTAAATAACACTGTTCTATTAAATCGCACCTAGATTCTGGGAACGTCTCAACCCGCCCACGCTCTCTTTTGTATTAAGCGCCATAAAATTTAGTCACATAGAATCGGGCAAGGACCAGATCCCCACGTAACTCCAAATGAGGGCCACTTAACACCAATTATTGCTACCAGCTCATTAATTAGTTTGCACACCGATTTTGGATTCGCATGCCCAACTGTGTACAGCGTATATAGAATTTGGGGTAATATGTGAATGTGAGACAGTATCTCAGTGGAGAAAGATGATAGGCTGTGGACTAACTCCTTTGTAGCCCCCTCTGCACCTGCTCAAATCCACAACCCCAGTCCCCTGCCCTTGTTGCTCCAACAAACATTTCCTACTGAAACCTTTGTCTCCCAGCAAGGAGGTAAAGATGAGGTGCCAGAACAGTACAATGTTAGGGTCATCCTTTTACAGCTACTTAATAAAAGCTCTTTCCTATACTGAAATGCTTCTGGGAAGATGTGTAAAGCTATTTTATAGTTTTTTATATGTCCTAAGAAATGAAAATATTTTCTTAAGAATAAGTTATTTTCCTCCGTTTTCAGTGAAATTCATATGTCCCTCCCCAGTGGTGCTTTAACTCATTCTGAGTCCTGCTGAGAATGCCAACCTTCCCTGATTAGGTTCTGGAAGGGGGTACAGGGAAACCAGGAATGCATAATTTAGCTATAGCAGCAAGAGCTTCTTTCAGATTAATTTACATTTTTTAAACTTCTACACAACCACGAGGAGGCATTTCAATATACTAAAGCTGAGCATTCAAATAGTATGAACATAAGCTTGATTGATTTACAGCATTTGATTATATTCCACATCAACTCAAATTCAGAAAGTGAAAAAATACAAACAGGCCAACCCACCCAGAGCAACATACCACCCCAAAACCCTAATATAATAAAGCCCTCCAACCCCCCACCCCCCAGCAAAAGATAACCACCCTCCCAAACCCATTCATCCACAAAATCTCCACAATACCCTCCCATGCAAACAGAGAAGAGGCTCAGTATACTGTACTAAAAGCTTGCATAAAAAGCCAGACCTTCAACTTCTCAAAGGACAGCTAATTCTGCTCTAAACTAAAAATCAAGGGGCCACATAACCAAAATCCCTACTTCAAGTACATTGCAGCTGCAAGATATATGGACTCTGCAGGAGAACCTGCTGAGAAAACTGCAGGACCCTATAGGGAACATAAGAAATCAACATATGCTTCAGATAATCCAGACCTTCCAAGCATAATACATAAAAAAACAATGAAATAACTTTAAACTATATCCACCAACGAACAGGTAACCAATGCAAGGCTGCCAAAAAAAGGAGTTGCAAGATTTGACCTTTTGTCTCAAATCAGTTTGGTAGCTGTAACTTGCAAAGGCTGCACTCTACATATCTACTGTTAAGGTAGACCACAGAGAAGGCTATTGCAATGATCAATCCTAGTGGTCACAAAACTTTGTACTAGATTGACCACATCTGTAATGTCTAAAAAAAAAAAAGTGCACTGCCGCAACCAATGTTAAGGATGGGAAAAAAAGATCAAACAAAAGCCAACATATGCCTTTCCACAGACAGATTCACATTCAGTAGGAAACCCAAGCCTTTCACCACTGGGCTGCAAATCCATTGTATACTATAGACACCCACATCCCAAAATCAACTCCTTCTACACATAACTATAGTACAAATCCTCATTCCCCCCCCCCCCCCCCCCCCCAAGCTCAGTTTCAATCAGTTCAACCACAGCCAAATCAGCCACTGTGGACAGACACGAGACACCCTCAGAAATCACTTGATCTGTAACCACCAGAACATAAGAATAGCCATACTGGGTCAGACCAATGTCCATGTAGCCCAGTACCCTGCTTCCAACAGTGGCCAGTCCAGGTCACAAGTACCTGGCAGAAACCAGTTAGTAGCAACATTCCATGCTGCCAATTCAGGGGCAAGCAATGTCTTCCCCCATGTCCATCTCAATAAGCTATAGACTATGGACTTTTCCTCTAGGAACTTGTCCAAACCTTTTTTAAACCTAGATCTGCTAACCACAGTTACCACATCCTCTGGCAACAAATTCCAGAGTTTAACTATTCTTTGAAAAAATATTTCCTCCTTTTTGTTTTAAAGTATTTCCATGTAATTTCATTGAGTGTCCCCTGGTCTTTGTACTTTTTGAAAGAGTGAAAAATCGACTCACTTTTACCCGTTCTACACTACTCAGGATTTTATAGACCTCAATCATATCTCCCCTCAGCCATCTCTTTTCCAAGCTGGAGCCCTAACCTCTTTAGCCTTTCCTCATATGGGAGGAGTTCTATCCCCTTTATCATTTTGGTTGCTCTTCTTTGAACCTTTTCTAGTTCTGCTGTATCTTTTTTGAGATACAGCGACTCAAGGTGAGGTTGCATCATGGAGCGATACAGAGGCATTATAATATTCTTGGTCTTATTTTGCATCCCTTTCCTAATAATTCCTAGCATCCTGTTTGCTTTTTTTTGCCATCACTACACACTGGGCAGAAGATTTCAGCGTTTTGTCTACAATGACACATTTTTTCTTGATTGCAAATTCCTAAGGTGAACCCTAGCATCAGGTAACTATGATTTGAATTATTCTTCCCAATGTGCATCACTTCACATTTGTCCACATTAAATTTCATCTGCCATTTGGAGACTCAGTCTTCCAGTTTCCTAAGGTCTTCCTGCAATTTTTCACAATCTGCATGTGTTTTGACAACTCTGAATAGTTTTGTGTCATTTGCAAATTTAGGCCCCCTTTTACAAAACCATGCTAGCAGCTGTCGGTGTGGTAATGCCAACATAGCCCATTAACTTTGAATGGGCTGTGTCAGCATTGCTGCGCAGCAGCCGCTAGCACAACTTTGTAAAAGGGGGCCTTAATCACCTTGCTCGTCCCGATTTCCAGATCATTTATAAATATGTTAAATCGCACCGGTTCTAGTACAGATCCCTGTAGTACCGCACTATTCACCCTCCTCCAGGTAGCACCTCAGATCCCCAACCTGTAATAATAGATGCCAGAGGACTCAAACATATTCATAATAAAAGTGGCATGATTGAGCTCTGAGACAACCCATACAAGAAAGGAAACTAACTGGAATTTGTTCACCTAATAAAAAGCTATGGTGGACTAAATTAAATGCCTTGACAAGCTATGACCAACTCAAGAGTTCTATTGTGATGAGTAAGGAATCCTCCATTTCAGCAGCTACATGTATATCATTCAAGGTAGAAAGCAGTTCAGTTTCTGTATTATAGTCCTTATGGAAGCCAGACTGTACAGATGACTATGACCCTGACTTCACAAAAACCTCATCTGTTGAGAGCATACCACCATGTCAATCACTTTACCAACAACAGCAAGTTGGAAATACAGCAAAATAAAGAGGGACACTCACAATCTAAATCCCTGATGAGAGGTGAAACTACTTTAGATCTCGTTCCAACTGGAACACAGAAAAAGAGTGAAGAAAAATTTCCTCCAATTCATTTTAAATTTACAACACTGCAGCTTCATCGCATGCCCCCTTGTCCTAGTATTTTTGGAAAGCGTAAACAGATGCTCCACATCGACCCGTTCCATTCCACTCATTATCTTATAGACCTCTATCATATCTCCCCTCACTTGGTGTGATGGGTAAAGGTGATGGGGCCACTTGTTAATAGCAATCAACTTTGTTATAATCACAGAAGGATGTTAAAGAAAGTGTGTTGTATGGTTTAATTTTAAAAAGACAGACTGATAAAATGAGGAAATTAGAAACCCATGTAAACTGTAGTATGCTGTAAGTTATGTGCATATATGGGAGCCTTGCCAATGTCCTGCCCCTGGGTTTACCCCTTTTCAAATATGTGCCATGTAAGTTAAGCAGGTATGTACAGTGCGTAGTTGGCATGCTGGTATATATGCTTGTAAATGTGCACATAAGTGCCCATATGCTATTTTTATAAACATTTGCATAATAAGCATATAAATGCTAGTGTTTATAGAACTGCCCCATAGATGGCCATGAAGTAAAATGAGTGCTCAGGGGGAAAAATGGAATTAATTTTTCACCTTGGTCTTTATTAAAGAGGATGTTCAGGTCATACCCACACTGGAAATTTTCTTTGAAGGTGATGATTTGAAGCCACTAAGGGAGAGATTCTATATATGGCGCCTGGAAAATCCACATGGAAATCATTTTTGCCTAAGCATATTCTATAAGATTTAGGTGCGGTATATAGAATACGCTTAGTTCATATCCAAGCGTCTGAAACTACGCACATCCATTTACACCAACAAAAATGAATAAATCCTTGCACGTAGATTTATGCAGACTGGGCCATATTCTATTACAATGCACGTATATTTGGGAACCCCATTAAACGCCCATTTCTCCGCTCATAACCACACCTCTTTTTGGATGTACACATTAGAATTTAGGCGCAGTGAATTACAGCATATGCTTAGTTATGTGCGTAAATATGTCACGATTTACATCCCGTTCAAATACGATCTAAATGAAATCACCAACAAGATCAACCAAAGCCTCCAAATCATGCACTCCTGGGCGGATGCATTCCAGCTAAAACTCAACGCAGAAAAAGCACAATGTCTTATACTCACCTCACAACACAACAAAAACAACTACTCCACCATAACCACACCATACTGCTCTCTCCCCGTTGCACAAAATCTGAAAATTCTTGGAGTTACCATTGACCGAACCTCACACTCGATGCTCACATGAAGAACACAACGAAAAAGATGTTCCACTCCATGTGGAAACTCAAAAGAGTAAAACCTTTCTTCCCGAGATACATATTCCGTACCCTAGAACAGTCAATGGTGGTAAGTCATTTGGACTACTGCAACGCACTGTACGCTGGCTGCAAAGAACACACTATCAAAAAACTCCAAACAGCCCAGAATACCGCCGCCAGACTCATATTTGGAAAAACCAAATACGAAAGTGCAAAACCCCTAAGAGAGAAACTTCACTGGCTCCCACTCAAGGAACGCATTGCGTTCAAGATCTGCACGATTGTACACAAAATCATTCACGCAGACGCCCCAATCTACATGCTAAACCTCGAGGACTTGCCTCCCAGGAACGCCATAAGATCATCCCGCAGATTTCTCAATCTGCACTTCCCCAGCTTTAAAGGACTAAAATGCAAGCTGATACACGCCACCACCTTCTCTTACATGAGCACGCAGCTGTGGAATGCATTACCTACAGCCCTGAAAGCTATTGACGAAATAACCAACTTCCGCAAATTTTTGAAGACACATCTCTTCAACAAGGCCTACAAAGAGAACTCATAGCCTCACAAAACTACCTCACCAATCCTTCCAATTATTAAAGTCCACCTTCCATACTATCCTGCCTAACACCTTCCTTCTCTCTTCCCTTCCTTAATCTCTATACAATACTAAGTGTATCTGATATCATGGAATGACTATGTCATAACAAACTCTGTAAGCCACATTGAGCCTGCAAATAGGTGGGGAAATGTGGGATACAAATGCAATAAATAAATTCTAATTATTGCCAATTAGTGCTCATTATTGGTAAGTGCTGTTAACAACACTGATTGGCTTGTTAAGCCAATTAAGTTACACACATTGTTATTCACTTAGATTTAGGCACAGAACACTAGGCGTAATATATAGAATCTGGCAGTAAATGTGATGGAGCGACCTGAAAAACTAAAGATTAACAAATTACCAGAACTGATTTGATATTCACCACAGAGTAGAACACAGATCTCAAACATGAAATTGCTAATCTATTATTAGTCACCTGTAACCTACCATTTAAAATAGCCACAATACCTGAGCACTGGAAGATGACCAGTATAGTGCACTTGAAAATGGGCTCTAGGGATGGTCTAAGAAATGATAATCTGGTGAACTTGTCATTGAAACTATTCTAAACAAGCACAATTACTGACCATATAGACATGGCTTAATGGGAGTGAGTCAGTATGGGTTTAGCAAAGGCAAGTCTTGCTTGCCAATTTTTTAGATTTTGATGAAGGAAATCCAGTTGATGTGAAGGCCCATTTTGCATAGAATGTTGAGACTCAAGTTGAGACATCCAGGTCAGAACATCCTCTATTCAGTTTACAGTTTATTCAGATTTGCTATACTGCTTTTGCTGACTTGCAGTTCAAAGCAGTTTACAATAAACATTTAAAAATAGTAGGAAAGATGCTACAAATCATGTTAGGAAAGCAAAGAGAAATCTCAATTATACAGCACAGATTAAAGAGGCAGTTTGTTGACCAGAGAAAGAGAAGAGAGGGAGAAATTGTGAAGGGAGGCAAGGTAAAAAACAAAACAAAGTCAACATTCCTGAGGCAGGATCACAATTGACTTATGCGGATGTAATTGCAGCATGAAATAACCAGGTTTTTCAAGCAACTGAATTTTTAATGAATAATTCCCTTCATCTTCCCTCTTCTCCCTTCCTTTCCCCTCCCTTTCTTTTCTTTCCCACTGTTCTCTTCCCCCTCCTTCTCCTTTACTTCCACCTTTATTCTTCCTCTTCCCCCCCCCCCCCCCCCCGTATCTACATCCTTTTTGTTTCATTCTCTCCCCTCCTCTCCTTCTTCCCCTTTGATAAACCTTTGTGTGAGTAGAAATTATAAGGTCAATGTTCAAAACTAACTACATACTAGAGGGTAATTATAGAAGAAAGTGCCTATTTCATGCTTATTTTTGTAAAGACAACTAAGCTTTATAAAATATGCACCCAGAAGCAGCCACAGTACTGCACAAATTCATATGTACAAATTTATAGCTACTCAGAAGAAAATTTAAATCTGTGCATGTAAATGTGTATATTTTGCAACTTCACTCAGTGAAAAGTGGATATATAAGTATGCACATTATTACTGATGTGTGTACTTACATGCATTTTTTAAAGCCATTTTCTATGTGTAAGAGTCTTTGTATGCAGACAATCCTTTCCAAAATGACCTCCAAAATAAAATCTCAAATCAAATGAACAGTTCTAGCTTTTATTTTGAATGAAAATTAATCTCATCAAACTGTTTGAACATGGCTTCACATATAAGAAAATTGTAGTTCAACTCATTTGTTTTGTCCCCAGCAGTAGACATAACTGCACTGCTATTTTTTCCATGCATTATACATAAGAGACACACGACCAATTGTCTCACATTTCCACCCACAGATTAGCTACAAGTTTCCAACGAAATCTAGGACTTTTAACAGCTCTTCCTGTAGAAATAACAACTAAAAAAGCATTTCTGGAGATGGAAAAGGAGAAGCAGAAATGCAAATTTGTAACAGCATACCATACTGTACACTGGGATCTATGGCCTGCAGCATATGCTTCAAAGTTATGGATGTTTAAAAAGTTTTTTAAAAAATCTTTCTAAAGGAAAAGAAGGCTTGCTTTATTTATTAAAATATTTAATGCCACACCTCACCAAAAAGCCTGAGGCATGTTATAATTCAGCTTTAAAATCAACACAGCATAGTAACCCTCCAACCCTCTCTTCCTTAACATCCCTCCAAACCAGTTCAGTTAGATTGGTTATGCACTCCTACCAGCAGATGGAGACTAAGAAGAACCAAGTTCTGAGAACCCTATTATCACCCTGTGTAGTCCTCAGCTAGTCAGTATTGTTCAGTCTCCGACAGATCGTAGATGTGATAAGCCTGTGCAGTCTGGGTTAGTCTGGAGTCCTGGGGGGAGAATTTAGGGTAAAATTGTAGAGAGACCACACTAAGGTGGAGGTGCACTTAATCCCCATGAAGAAACAGTCCAATGTAGAGCAAAAAGGGAGTAGGGAAGGTATGCTCTTTCCAATCAGTAAGGGAGACATATGAATGGTAAAACAGTGTATTGAATAACATCAAAAATTGACTCTACACAGCTGTGTTTTGGCGCCAAGGCGCCTTCCTCAGGAGTCTACAAGATTAAATGCAAATAAAGATGAAAATGAAAATACTAAACTAAACCCACATAAATATAATCAAAAATGTATAATAAACAATACCATATTAAAAAAACATAAAGAAAAACCTAATAAAAAAAAAGAAAAAATGCTTAGACATGTATGTAACATGATAAAACTGCAAATGCATGCTGCTCTGTTTAAAATAGCCATAATACGTGAAGCTGTCACAAAGCCTGGTGGTATCCCTTTCCAGTTTTACTTTCAGGGGAAATGGAGGGGCACAGCAACCACTGGGAGATTAAGGAGGTGTTATGCCTTAATCCCACCAATGGCTAGCTGCTCAGTCGGAGCACCTTTTGTACCCTAGATGTGATTGAAACAGGTCTAGCTAAGACTATCCTTTTTAGACTTGGATGTTTCTTCCTATTCAGTTATCACTGTTGCACGTCCTGATTTTGGGCCCTCCCTAGTCCCACCCAAAACACGCCCACAACATGCCTCCTTGCTATTTGGAGGACTGGCCTAGTGGTTAGAGCACTGGTCTTGCAATCTAGAGGTTGCTGGTTCAAATCCCTTTGCTGCACCTTGTGATCTTGGGCAAGTCACTTAACCCTCCATTGCCTCAGGTACAGACTGGGACAGAGAAATATCCAGTGTACCTGAATGTAACTCACCTTGAGCTACTACTCAAAAAGGTGTGAGCAAAATCTAAATAAATAAATACTGCAGTGTTGGACATCCCTTTTGTGCCTTTGCAAAATCAGGATTTGGATATTTCAAGCACATGGACATCCATTTGAGCATTTTGAGATGTCCATATGATTCAAAAATAAGCACCATAGTGTCTAAGTCCCAAGTTCAGTAGACTTTCCTTCAAGGGTTCAGTGCTTTTTGGTGAGGAGTTGGACAAGTTAGTGAAATTCTTTGGGGAGGCCAATGTTTCTTGTTTACCAGAGGACAAGCTGAAAGTTGGTGGCAGAGAGTTTTTGAGGAAATGTCATTTTGGGTATTTTTTTTTTTTTTTTTTTTGCCACTGTCACCCAGGTAGAGTCAGTGGCAATCAGCAGGGATGATTTTTTTCAGCAGATTGAGGCCTTTCAGAGGGCCCACAAAGGTGAGTGGGACTTTGGAGAGGTCAACTCTGGCCAGGCTAGACTGTCCCAATGAAGGTATTGGGGCCCATCTTCTGATAACATTTGGGAAAGGGAAATGGGCCTTGATATACTGCCTTTCTGAGGTTTTTGCAACTACATTCAAAGCAGTTTACATATATTCAGGTACTTATTTTGTACCAGGGGCAATGAAGGGTTAAGTGACTTGCCCAGAGTCACAAGGAGCTGCAGTAGGAATCAAACTCAGTTCCCCAGGATCAAAGTCCACTGCACTAACCACTAGGCTACTCCTCTGCAGACTACAAGACTTTTATCAGAGATTACTACAAAACAGTGGGTTCTTGAGGTAATTCAGTATGGGTCACCCTGAAGTTTGTGCATGCCTAACTGGATGCCTTCCTGGACTTTCTGGCTCTTTTGTCTTTTTATGGATATTTGAGAATTAGGTCTAAACTTGAGTGGTTGACCTTGCAGATACTTTAAATGATTTTAGTCCACTGTGGATATCTATAAGGTTGTATTGACCTGGGGGGGAGGGTATTTTTATTTGCATTACCTTTGCCAGTTTTATTACATTATTAGCTTCATCATCTTAGTTTTATTGTATTTCACATTACTACTATATGACTTGATTGAGGTGGTCAGTTGAGGAGGGCTGGCATACATCAAGGAGACTGATGCTTCTAAGAAGGGGTTTCAGCAAATTGGGTTTTAGAGGGTTACTAGGGAGGTGGGAGGGGAGTGAATTACTGGGAAGGGCGTGCAACGTGGGTGTTTGGTTTGTAACTGTTGGTACTAGTAGGTAAAGAACTTATTCTTGGCTGGGAGGTTGGGGCTGGGGCTTCCACGGCTATATATTTTCTAGGATGTTTATGACTTAAGTTAACCATTTTCTTGATGTCACATGATAAATAGATGCCTTAGAATAAGGTCCTGGAATGTTGCAGGCACTGGATCTCTGATAAAGTGCACAAAAATTCTTCTGCCGCTTCGTAGGCATAAAGTGGATGTGGCATACCTGCAGGAGACCAAGCTCTCAGATTCTGAACATGAAAAGCTTAAGAAGTACTGGGTGGGACAGTGCTATTATGCCTCCTCAAGCTGCAGCAAAGCTGGAACAGCTATTTTCATCAATAAAAATGTTTTTTTTTTTTTAATTGTCTAGTCTTGTCTCGGACTTGATGGGCTGTTTTGTTATTGTAAGGGGCAATTTGCCTACTACTGAAATAATTGTAGTGTCTTGTTTATGCTCTGAACATGAACTAGAGATCCTTTTTCAGAGATTTGCTGACTGCTTTGACACCTTGCAGATGCAGGACATGATTCTCACCTTATACAAAATAGGCAACCACAAAAAAACATGCAGACAAAAACTGAAAGCAGTGATACCAGACTCTGCACATCATACAACACCAGAGAAATAGAAAGAAATGCATGTCCTCCTGTACAGGTCAAAATAATGCTAACAGATATATATATTCTTCACCTCCTGCTGTATGCCTGTTTGGCACTGATCTTTCACATTCAGCTTTCTTCAATTTTTCTGCCTCTTTCGCAAATCTGTCTAGCTTTCCCTCTTCCCTTCCCTTCATGTGCAGCATCCCTTTCCTATATGTGCAGCATATTTCCCCTCTTCCCTTCATATGCAGCCTTTCATCCTCTCCCTTCTCTTCCATTCCATCCATATGCATTTCACCCCTCTGTTCCCTGCCCTCCTATCCAAGTGCATTCCCCCCATTCCATTCGTGGGCAGCCTTTCCCCTTCCCTGTTCTCCTATCCAAGTGCAGTCTTTTCCCCGTTCCCATCCATTCATACAACCTTTCCAGGTCCATCACCTCTCTCCCTTCTCTCCAGAAGTCCCCCCCCCCCCCATGGGTCTAACACCTCTCTCCCTCCAAGTCCAGGACTTCTCTCCCTTCTCTGCAGCAGCCCTCTACCATGGGTCCAGCATCCCTCTCTTTCCTCTCCCACTCCAGCCCCCTTTCTATTTCCCTTCCCTCCAGCTCTTGCCCCCCATGGATCCAGCATCTCTGCCCCTTCCCTCCAGCTGCCCTCCTCACAGTTCAGCACCTCTCTCCCTCCCCTCCCACTCCAGCCCTTCCCCTTCCTCTTTCCCTTCCCTCCAGTAGCCCCTCCCTTCCCTCCAGCTCCAGTCCCCATAGGTCCAGCACCTCTGTCCATTACCTCCAGCCCCTCCCCTCCTGCTCTAGACCCCCTTATCCTTCCCTCCAGCAGCCCCCCATAGGTCCAGCACCTCTTTACCCCCAGTTAGAACCCCAGCCCTCCATGGGTCCTGCACCTCTTTCCCTTCCCTCCAGCTCCCCCCAGTCCAGCACCTCTCTGACTTCCCTCCATCCCCAGCCCCCCTCTCCTCTGGCAGGTTCAGCACCTCTTCAGCTCCATCCAGCAACCCCCTCCAGTGGGGACCTCTTTCTCTTCTTCCAGTGGCCCTTCTTCTCCCTTCTTTCCACGGTCTGGCATTGTCTTCCTCTCCCCCCCGCCTCTCCCCTGCTGCTGTGGTATCTTGGTTATGCAGCCAACAGCCACCAACAGCATCCCCACGTCAAGCCTGCTCTGCAGGTCCTTCCCTTTGCAACTTCCTGTTTTGTGAAACAGGAAATTGCATTAGAAGGCAGGATCCGGCAGAGAGAAGGTCCCACAGCAGGCCTATGGTAGGGATCCTGCTGCTGGCTGCATAAGATACCGCAATGGGGGGGAGAGGGAGGAAGACACCAGCGGTATTCGCTGTTTGGGTAGGGTACGGCTCCAGCACACCACTGCAAAGGGGGTGCAACTGAGGTTTTTGGGAGTGCATTTGCGCTCCCATAGTGACACCTATGATGTGTGTCCTATGATAAAAAAAAATACAATCGCTAGACTTTATATGTGGGAAAAATTGCCTGTCACTCTTTCTGGGAAAGTGTTTCTGTAGAACATGTTGATTATCCTGAGATGGCTTTACCTTTTCCAAGTGCTACCCATCTCCCTCAAATATAGAAATATTCAGTACATTTACAAATATTTAATGAAATTCTTTTGGAGGGAAAAAAGGCCCGCATAATCACTCCATGCCCTCATGTTACTCCACTGTCAAGGTGGGTGGGGACTTCTGGATTTAACACACTATAATTGGCATGTAGTATGCAACATGTTAGAGATTGGATAAGACTCACTGATATCTTCACAACCATACAGTTGGAAACAGCATTATTATCCCCTATGCTGGGAGCCTATTTTCTTCATGCCCATTGAGGGAAACCCTGATTTTAAACCCAGAATGGGGACCATTATTTTGTCTAGGTGGAAGGCAGGAGGGGTTGGTATACATTGGAGATGTTCTAGATGACCAGTCTCAGGTGTTACCTTTTTCATGGCCACTGGGGGGTGGGGGCAAGATTCAATGAGCCTGGCCTCCCAGGGGGGCTTGGTGCCAGTGTCTTTCTCTCTCCTGCTCCTGTGTGTCGGGACACGGGTGATTGCATTAACGCAATAACCTGGGTCCTGGCACACAGGAGCAGCAAGAGTGACAGACCAAGGGAGGAGAAGACGCAGGAAGGTAAGGGGGCAGGGGGCGACAGCTGCCCAAGCATGGGGCGGTGACAGCCCAAATGGCAGAGTGGGGATTGCGGCGGTATCCCTGCCCCAGGCCCAGCTCTGTCTCTCGGCGGCCTTGACCTCTTCAGGTATTGCAAACCTCCTTTAATGTGCATACTACAGATCAATTTGCTCATATCCAGTTCACTCACTATATTTATAGCCTGCCAAAACTCTCCTTATCTTTGGCTAGTGCCCAAACTCTGAATCAATGTTTGCAGATTAAAGAGCACCAAAAGCTTAAACTTAAACTTTCCTATGCTTATCTCAGGGAGTTACTTCTGGAACTCTCCTATGCAAAGTTAGCTCTTGCTTGTGGAGGGTATCTAGGTTCTGACTTTGATGCTGCTACGATTAAAGCTGCAGTGGCCAGTGTTGGATCTCAGTTAATACAATTTTCAGGACATTAGAATATAAATTTTTACTGCAGATATATATATACCCCCATGGAGGGCTTATAAAGCAAACCTAAAAACAGATGGTAGCTGTTCTCCCAGAGCAATATTGGCACATATGTTTTGGTAATGTCCCAAATTATTTGGATTTTGAGGATGAACACATATTTTATTGACTCACATAGCACAGACATCTATACCTTTCTTAGGGGACAACTTTTGTCACCCAACAGGAGGGCTCTGAATTGTTTCTAGCTAAGGCATTTTGTATAGATGGAGAGATGCCTGTCCATCTTCACCTCAACAATAGAAGGATTTAATATTTATTTATTTATTTATTGCATTTGTATCCCACATTTATCCCACCTCTTTGCAGGCTCAATGTGGCTTACAATTCTTCAAGGGTGATGGAGGTAGAAGAGAACATACAATTGGTTTTACAGAGGGTTTTGGGTTACACGGTGGTGAAATACATAATGATTTTAGAGCAAAAGACATTAAAGAGCATTTCTGGATATATTAGAGATACGTGAAATACATGATAGTTTTAAAGCAAAAGACATTAGAGAACATTATTAATAATAATTATTAATTTTTAAAAAAATTATTATTAATAATTATTAATTATTAATTAATTATTATTAATAATTTACATTATTGCTTTAAGAACTTAAAACTGTGGGATATCAGAACTCCTCTGGGACCACATTATTCCAATCCATTTGGAAGCCATATTGGAACACTTTAGGGTCTGGGAAGGGGTGAGGTTAGGGTGGGAAGGTGAGAAGACATTTTGAGGGGAAAAAAATTAAAAACTAGTATTGTGAGTTTTTCTACTCTGGAAAGAAAACGTAATTATGGCTATAGTTCAGGAAGGGTATCACTCTCCTCTAGTCTTCTGATGGTCGGTTGTTACCTTGCTTGATGTTTGTATTGAAAATATTCGTTTTTGTGCACTCACAATAAAGATGATTTAAAAAAATCTCTCCTCCTATAAAACCTCTGTCTTTGAGGCTAAGAGGGCCCAGTTGTTCAAACTATTTCAATGCAAAATTACCTCTTTCTACCTTTTTTGCACCCTGAACTGTCTTACAAACCAATCAGAATCTCTCTCATCTCTCTGCAGAGGGCTTCTTTGACAAGGTCTGAGACTTGATTTTACCCTGGCTCTCCTATTGCTTTCTCTCCTTGCAACTTCCCTCACAGATTAAGCAATTATAGCTTCTTTCTTCTCTTTTGACCTTTCTTTGCTATCCCATCCCACATAGCTATGATTGCTTCCTCATTGAATCTGTCTTCTCCACACACAGATCCTTTACCTGCCTGCCTTATGTGCTTCCTCCAGCCCTTTCTACTGTTTCCTTTCTCTGTGGTAACCACAATCTTTTGTCAAGGATATTCCCTGATTCCTTGGAGAAAGCTCTAGTACACCCTCTTGTTAAAAAGCCCTAAGCTGGGCTCCTCTTTCAATAACTTCAGACCTATTTCCAACCTGCTCTTTGTGTCTAAAATTGTTGAAAAGAGAGTGGTGGCCCAGCTCACCGACTTTCTAGAAAAGAAAAACGCCATGCACCTCTATCAGACAGGTTTCCATGACCATCATCCCACCAAACTAACTCTCTTGGATCTCATTAGTTATGTTAAACTAATTCAGAATGGGAGGAAAGATGTTACTTTGGTTTCCTTTGACTTATCAGCTGCCTTTAACTTGGTCCGCCATGTTAAATTCCTTCCAAGGATGGCTGATCTCAATGTCTCTGGCATTGCTCTTTCCTGGTTCCAATCTGATCTTACCAATTGTGAGGAGTCTGAAGGTAGAATCTGACCAGTAGGTGACCTCTATCTAAAAGCAGAAATTATATAGCTTAGCCCGGCTCTTGAGGAAACTCTGAAGGTCAGCACCTTTACAAAAGACAAACAGAATGAAGCTTCCATTGTGGTTAATGACAGTTGGGGACTGGAAAGTTACAAAGAAGGAGCATCACATGAGGAGTCAAGTGCCCTAACTATGAGTCATGTTTTTTTTTGCCATATACTGTTTAGTCATGTGCTGTTTATAAATGGACTATAAAAATACCTGAGAGAACCCTATTCAGTGGAGTTATCCGCACACGTGCATGAGGTTTGTTCCCAAGCAAATTCTTTTAGGAAATCGCTGAAAAGGACTCCCCAGCTGTCAAAGTTGGTCTAGAATGAAGCCAGAATTGGTGATGTATATTTAACCTAATAATAAATGTCTGTATTACTTTTATAATTGCTGTGTGTCTGTCATTTGTGAGTCTGAAAGTTTTCTTGCTGTTATACATTCGGGATCCAAACGGACCTAGAGGGGCATAATCGAACTTGAATGCCCATCTCCATGGGCGTCTATCTCCGAGAACGGGTACGTAAAGGGGCGGGACAAACCGTATTTTCGAAAAAAATGGGCGTCCATATTTTTTCCGATAATACGGTTTGTGCCAGCCAAATGCATCGGATTTGTGCAGATTTGAGCTGGGCGGTTTTGTTTTTCAGTGATAATGGAAACCAAAGCCGCCCAGCTCAAAAACGACCAAATCCAAGGCATTGGGTCGTGGGAGGGGCCAGGATTCGTAGTGCACTGGTCCCCCTGACATCCCAGGACACCAACCGGGCACCCTAGGGGGCACTTGTAACAATTAAAAAAACAAAGCAAACTACCTCTGAAGTCCATAGCTCCCTTCCCTTGGGTGTTGAGCCCCCCAAATCCCCCCCAAAACCCACTCCTCACAACTCTACACCATTACCATAGCACTTATGGCTGAAGGGGGGCACCTAGACGTGGGTACAGTGGGTTTTGGGGGCAGTTTGGAGTGCTCCCATTTACCACCACAAGTGTGACAGGTAGGGGGGTGGGCCTGGGTCCACCTGCCTGAAGTCCACTGCACCCACTAACAACTGCTCCAGGGACCTGCATACTGCTGTGATGGAGCTGGATATGACATTTGAGGCTGGCATACAGGCTGGAAAAAAAAGTTTTTAAAGTTGTTTTTTTTGGGTGGGAGGGGGGTTAGTGACCACTGGGGGAGTCAGGGGTGGTCATCCCTGATCCCCTCCGATGGTCATCTGGTCATTTAGGGCACTTTTTGGGGACTTTTTTGTGAAAAAAAGGGTCCAAAAAAGTGACCCAAATTCGCGCTAAAAATGCCTTTCTTTTTTCGATTATCGGCTGAGGACGCCCATCTCTCCTCGGCCGATAAACATGCCCCAGTCCCACCTTCACCATGCCTCTGACACGCCCCCGTCAACTTTGCCCGTTTCCGCGACAGATTGCAGTTGAAGATGCCCAAAATAGGCTTTTGATTATACCGATTTGGATGCCCACGGGAGAAAGACGCCCATCTCCTGATTTGGAGTGGCCTAGTGGTTAGGGTGGTGGAGTTTGGTCCTGGGGAACTGAGGAACTGAGTTCGATTCCCGGATAGGGCAGCTCCTTGTGATTCTGGGCAAGTCACTTAACCCTCCATTGCCCGCCGCATTGAGCCTGCCATGAGTGGGAAAGCGCAGGGTACAAAATATATATATGGGCGTCTTTCTCTTTCGAAAATAAGCTGGCTAGTATACCAATTATTCATTTTTAGTTCCTTATTCCACTGTCACTTTTACTCTTCATTCTCTTTTCTCAGGTGTCTCCCAAGGTACCAGCTTGGGTCCTGTTCTTTTTTATATCTTCCACGCCCCTCTAACCATCCTACTCCAGTCTCTCTGCTTCACCTTCTTCATTTACACTGATTACATCTAACTTCCCTTCTCCCTTGACTCTCATTCCCCCATCAACCTTAGCGCATTTTCCTCTAAGTTAGATAGAGTTGCTAATTGGTTTCTGCACAATGAATTTAAACTCAACATCACAAAGTCCAGGTAGCTTTGTTGGCGGGGGTCCCCAACCCCCGCCAGCCGGTCCTCTTCAGCGCCGGTCTCCGGCGCATTTGCTGATCTGTTTCTGTGAGTCTTGACTCCTGACATCCTGCACGTAAGAACGTGCAGGATGTCAGGAGTCAGGACTCACAGAAACAGATCAGCGAACGCGCTGGAGATGGCAGAGGTGGGGGGGGGGGTCAAAAGTAGGGGGGGGTGCCGGAGGGGGCTAAAATGTGCTCCCTCACCTCAGGCTTTTGACCCCCCTCCCACCGAGGTCTGGCTACGCCCCTGACGTAATCACACCCCTTTTCTCTCTGTACTTGCTCCTTTGGCTTTCAGTGCCGTGATCTACCTCTCTTCACCAGAAATTTCACCTTGAATCAAGTCCCCAATCTCACCTCCTGTGCCCTTCTCCTCCACTGCCAGTTTCCAACTTCACGTTTTCCACCTTGATATATTGTACACCTCGAATAGACTTCCTATTTCTGTATATCACACTCTATCTTTGGCCATAGTTGAATCCTTTCTGAAAACTCACCTTTATGTGATTGTTATTAAATCTTAACCACTTCTCTATAATAAATATATTTCCCGTAGACTCTTGTTTGCCATGTATACTTGTGTGGCCTATACTCTACACTCCGTTAAGAAGGGCCTGACTATTATTTGTCTCTGTACAGTGCTGCTTATGTCTACTACTGGTAGGACTTTAGAAATGATTAAGCAGTAGTAGCAGTACCCGGCTGATTGCAGCCAGCATGAAACAGGAAAGTAAATTTTAGTCCATCCCCTTCAATGTAAATATCAATTTACTATAGAGCTGTAGCATTCTACTAACACATCTCACATAGGATTACAATCATGTTTTCTTCAGTCAGATGCCTCATTATTGGAGCATGTACGTCCAGCAATAGACTATGTTAATTTAAATTTTTTTTTTGGTGGTGGTGGTGCGGGAGGGGGGACCCATTTCATATTTATGTTGGACTTTCAACAGTTTTATCAGAAACTGAGAATCAAATTGCTTGCAGGGTTTGTGCTACTCAGTTTGGAGCTGCTGTTGTTTTTAGGAAACAATTATGTTTTTCTGTTTCATTAATACTGTAGTATTGTGAAGTTCATCTATTTTAAATTCAGTGGTCATATCATCAGTACAGTTCTATTGCTCTCACATGCTCTGCCTATGACTCTGAGTAAGATATCCCATTTCCATCCTCTCTCTGATACTTTGTGTTCCCTCTTTAACCTGAGATTTTTAAGATTCCAATAGCATAATTATACGTTTACGTGAGCTATAAGAGAACGTCTGTATTGAACATAGGAATTTATGAATCTCAATGACGCACAACTACTACTACTATTTAGCATTTCTATAGCGCTACAAGGTGTACGCAGCGCTGCACAAACATGTAGAAGTTCTTCGTCCTCTGCTACCACCTTGAGGATTCCTAGAAGCTATAATTTATTTTTCCTCTGGGGATCTCAAGAATTTAGTTTGCAACCTTCAAAAATCCAGGACTCTTCAAATAATATAAAGGAGCAGCTCTCTTGTTGAGCCTAATCTACAATATTTTAGTTGTTCAATCTCCTCCCCTTATGGTCTCACCCCATCACTTTGTTTTTAATTCTACAGTTACAGAATATGTTCTAAACCTAATTTAGAAACAACTATCCCCCCCCCAAAGCAATTTAAAAAATGTCCTAGGTATACAAGCTACTTACAGCAGTTTAGATGGATTGACCAGAGAGAGATATTGGGATACCCGATAGCCATCACGTTTGAGAGAATGCTGTTGAGCATTCCAGGACATTGGGAGGCAGGCACGCGATGGGAACGTCTATTTCTGAGCAAATCCTGCATAGTGGGGAAAAAGTGCATTTTAAATCATTGGATATTGGACATACCTCCCTCTTTCTGGTATTGGGGAAATAAGCTACACCAACTCATGCTTTGGGACGCGAGGGGAGCGCGATTGACCCCTAAACGTCAGTTGAGGTTCATGAGTGTGTGGGGGCCATATATAAATAAGATATCGCCTCGAGCACGCAGTCAAGTACTAAATGGACTGCCTTGGGGACAAGAGGAAAGGAGACAAGATCGAGCATAATCATGCAAGCAGGAAGGGAGGGAAAGAGTAGGGAGGGAGGGCAATGGGAATAGGGGATATAACTGTGAGAAAATATTGGAACTATGGATATGCATATGTTTGGCACAAGACTGATTATAGTCAAGTTTATTGTTCCTGAATTTTCAGCTGTAGTTATGCTGATGCTGTACTTGCTAAAGTTCCAATAAAAACGTTATTAAAATAAAAATAGATGGATTGACCATACTACATTATATCATCTGTCTAATGTTCCTCAACCTTGGGAACTTAAGAGCTTATGAATCATTCAGACATGGTAAAAGGCACTAATACCTTGTAGTTAATCATTGTCTTCTTTAGGAAAGCACTGAAAAGAAATATAGCCTTATTGATTGACTTTGTTGAGAAGTGTCCTAACTACCCGCTAACTAAAACAACTTAAGAGTGATGGGACCATTATGACTGTCACTTATAAATGATGATCCAAATATTCTTATAAAATTTGAAAATATAAGGATAAATATTCAGCTGGTGGCAGTCGTGTAGCTATGGGTGGGCACCCACCCCATTCTTGCCTCAGGTCCACACAGGTTAGTGGCCCCCAAAGCATCTCATTAGCAATGCCTCAATCCTCTCAGCAGCTGCCCAACTCTCTCCGACCCCCCCCCCCCCCCCCGCTCCCGTCTACCTTTGAGCCATCGCTGGCAGTGATTCCTGTAAGCAACCTGTGCCAGCCCTGTAGGCTCCCCTCTACCATGCCCTACCCTCAATGATATCACTTCCTTTTTCTTCACTGGCGGTGGCGGGGATGCGGTAGAGGGAAGCCTGCAGGGCTGGCACAGGTTGCTTACTGGAATCGCTGCTGGTGATGACTCGGAGGTAGACTGGGGAGAGAGAGAGGAGCAGATGCTGGGTGGAAGGTGGAGAAAGATGACGATAGTAGGGGTAGTGGGAAAGCTTCTTATCTGTTCCCTTCTCCACTACTGCCAACTCCAGACTTCGCGCCTTCTGTCTCGCTGCGCCCTACGCCTGGAATAAACTTCCTGAGCCCCTACGTCTTGCCCCATCCTTGGCCACCTTTAAATCTAGACTGAAAGCCCACCTCTTTAACATTGCTTTTGACTCGTAACCACTTGTAACCACTCGCCTTCACCTACCCTCCTCTCTTCCTTCCTGTTCACATTAATTTTTTGCTTACTTTATTTATTTTTTGTCTATTAGATTGTAAGCTCTTTGAGCAGGGACTGTCTTTCTTCTATGTTTGTGCAGCACTGCGTATGCCTTGTAGTGCTATAGAAATGCTAAATAGTAGTAGTAGTAGTAGTTTTAAAAAACTGTATGTATGGGGTAGGGGTAGGAAGGGACCACCGAGGTTAACAGGGGGCCCACCCAAAATGGCAGGTGTGGCTATGCTGCTGGCTGGTGGTGGTGAGCATTTTACTGACTGGGAATAATGGAGGTGGCAGATATTCAAATGGACGCGCAGCAATTTTGATTTTGCTGCATGTCCATTTTCAGCAAAAATTTAAAAAGGCATTTTTTACAGGTGTGCTGAAAAATGATTCTGCGTGCGCCCAAAACCCGTGCCTACACTAATGCAAGCCATTTTTCAGTGCACCTTAGTAAAAGGATCCCTTATTGAACTATCTATATGTGCAAACTTAGAATTAGAAATGCTCCGTTTTATGAAGAAGAGAGACTGGAGAGATAGGCAGAAAAAGCAGAGGTTAATTGTGTTTGGCAAGGGGGGGTTACCAGCATGAAGACCACGCTAAGCTGTACTGTAAAGATGGACTACATCTTTCTGTGACAGGAAAAAGGATCTCTGGGGAGAAATTCAGACAGTATGTTTCTAGACATTTCAACTAGATGGTGGGGGTGACAAAAGGAAGCAAGGAAATTCAGAAAGTCATCCACAGCAAAAACATGGCAGCACAGGGGAAGGTAATGTTAATATAGAAAACCATCTAAACAACTCTCTTAATACAACATGAAAAACAAAGAGCACACATTTTCGTAGTCTTAATTTAATTTTTTTTTATTTATTAGGATTTATTTACCGCCTTTTTGTAGAAATTCACTCAAGGCGGTGTACAGTAAGAATAGATCAAACATGAGCAACAGGCAATTACAGCAGTAAAATATTCAAATAACACTACAAAGTATGGCGTGGAGGGGCATAATTGAACGAAAATGTCTATCTCCATGGGCGTTTATCTCCGAGAACGGGTCCGTGAAGGGGCGGACCGAACCGTATTTTCGAAAAAAATAGACGTCCATGTTTTATTTGACAATTTGTGAGCTGGGCGTTTTTGTTTTTCAGTGATAATGGAAAATGAAAGCGCCCAGCTCAAAAATGAATAAATCCAAGGCATTTGTTCGTGGGAGGGGCCAGGATTCGTAGTGCACTGGTCCCCCTCACATGCCAGGACACCAACCGGGCACCCTAGGGGGCACTTTTACAAAAACAAAAAAAAAGGTAAAAGAGCTCCCAGGTGCATAGCACCCTTCCCTTGTGTGTTGAGCCCCCCAAATCCCCCTCAAAACCCACTGCCCACAAGTCTACACCATTACTATAGCCCTAAGGGGTGAAGGGGGGGCACCTACATGTGGGTACAGTGGGTTTGGGGGGGGTTGGACAACTAATAAGCATTAAGCAGCACAATTGTAACAGGTAGGGGGGGGGGGACGGGCCTGGGTCCACCTGCCTGAAGTCCACTGCACCCCCTAACAACTGCTTCAGGGACCTGCATACTGCTGCCAGGGAGGTGGGTATGACATTTGAGGGTGAAAATAAAAAGTTGTGAAACATCATTTTTTGTGGTGGGAGGGGGTTAGTGACCACTGGGGGAGTCAGGGGAGGTCATCCCCGATTCCCTCTGGGGGTAATCTGGTCATTTAGGGCACTTTTTGGGGCCTTATTCGTGGAAAAAACAGGGTCCAGGAAAAGTGCCCTAAATTCTAGCTACAAACGCATACTTTTTTTCCATTATCAGCGAAAGGCGTACATCTCTCCTCGGCCAATAACCACGCCCCAGTTCCACCTTCGCCACACCTCCAACACGCCCCCGTCAACTTTGTACGCTTCCGCGATGGACTGCAGTTGAAAACGTCCAAAATCAACTTTCCATTATACCGATTTATTCATTTTTGTGAGATAAACGTCTATCTCCCGATTTGGGTCGAAATCTAGGCATTTTTCTCTTTCAATTATAAGGTGGATAGTATACTATATACAACGTGCTGCGATGTCAGACTCTGAACTGGATTCAACAGCTTTCAACAGCAGCACGGCCACGGAGGACGAAGAAGAACTTTAAAGACCTCGGGTCGGCTGGCGGGGGTTGGGGTCCCTCACCAGCTGAAGAAATATTTTTAAAGGCAGCGGCAGGTAGAAGCGGACCTCGGCTGGCAGGGGTTGGGGTCCCCCTCCAGCAAAGGTAAGCAACGGCAGCGGGGGAGGGTTGACGACGGGAGGGGAGTGGAAAGAGTCGTTGGTGGCGGGGGGGGGGGTCTGTCAATGGCCTGGGGTCTGGCAATGGCGGGGGACTCGGTGGGGGGAGCTAAAATGTGCCCCTTCCCTCTGGCTCTGGCCCCCCCTACCGCCGGAGTACAGATACGCCCCTGGTATGCATATGTAGTATCGCACCTTATGCTATAATTTCATCTTGTTGGGCAGACTGGATGGATTGTACAGGTTTTTACCTGCCATCACTTACTATGTTGAGATTCTAATGTCAAAGAAAAAAAAAAATCAAACTTGCAACCAAAATTTGTGATACTCTCAAACAGTGGGGCTGGCTGATTTATAATATAAGCCTGGGTAGTGGGAAGAGGAAGATGCCTTGCCACCTACAAATTCGTATATAGATTTAATTTCATCCTGTGTTGGGCAAGCCAAAGGGCTATGGAATTCAAAGAAGTATTAAGACTTGATAAGTCAGGACTATTTACTTACCTTTTCAAATCTGAGTTCTAGGAAAGTTACATTGCCCTCTCACTGGGTGTGATTGGCATGCAGCTTAAAGCAGAGTATAGGGACACTTTTACTAAAGTGTGGCAATCTGGTACTGTTGCAGGGCTACCACAGGTCCCCTCTTACAGTAGCGTGGTAAAAAAAAAAAAGGCCCTATGAGAAGACTCAGAACTCTTGAACCAAAATCATTTTTAATGCAGCAATCAAAGAAGGAAAAAATAACATAGTTCAGATGTGCTGGACAAGAGTTTTTGACTTGCAAACTGGGAGTCTGTTCTCCACCTGCTCTCTCTCCATGCAAGACAGAACTTGGGAGGGATTCAACAACATGCTGAGAGTAAAATGCTGTTTATACTTTTATACTGGTAAAATCTTAATAGCAGCACAGAAGCCTGAAGGGAGTCACATAGCAAAATACAGCATAGGTAGTTTCAGTTCACAAAGGAGACATACTGCAGACCCGATGGGGAGAGAAAGGGTGTGGGGGGGGGGGGGGGGGGGAAAACTTGCCCAGCATGCACAGAGAATAAGGCAAACCAATAGAAAGAGTTCCAAAAGCCACAGGGAACTGGACATGTGTTAAGAGCCTATCACAGGGAAGTACAGGATTACAGAGGTTTGTAGTTCAAGGGCCTGACCCAATTCTCTGCCTCCATGCAAATAGGGGCAGAACATGTTGTATGTGAGGCAATTTCTCAGAAGCCTTACAATCTAAGGGCTGATTTATTAAAGTGCATTAAGGCATATTAATTATGCACGTTGTTAGTCAGTAGACCCTCATTGCCAACGATAAGGTTTGCATGAAATTGCATTACCATGATATCACATCTTAGTCCATCTAGCTCTTCATCTGTATCTGAGGCAATGGAGGATGAAGTGACACAGGCTCATGAGGAATATCAGTGGAAGAAGTAGGATTTGAATGCTGGCTTCTTTAGGTCTCAGAGTGATGCTCTAACTACTAGGTTAGTCCATGCTATTCTATGCTTGGTTTATTTTGAATTATTAAGAAAGGGATGCAAAGTAAGACCAAGAATATTATAATGCCTCTGTATAGCTCTATGGTACGACCTCACCATGAATATTGCATTCAATTCTGGTCGCTGTATCTCAAAAGGTTCAAAGAAGAGTGACCAAAATGATAAAGGGGATGGAACCCCTCCCATATGAGGAAAGGCTAAAGAGGTTAGGGCTCTTCAGCTTGGAAAAGAGACGGCTGAGGTCAATAAAATCCTGAGTGGTGTAGAATGGGTAAAAGTGAATCGATTTTTCACTCTTTCAAAAAGTACAAAGATCAGGGGACACGAATGAAATTACATGGAAATAATTTTAAAACAAATAGGAGGAAATATTTTTCACTGAATAGTTAAGCCCTGGAACTTGCTGTCGGGGGATATGGTAACAGCGGTTAGCGTATCTGGCTTTAAAAAAGGTTTGGACAAGTTCCTGGAGGAAAAGTCAATTGTCTGTTATTGGGATGGACATGGGGGAAGCTACTGATTGCCCTTGGATTGGTAGCATGGAATTTTGCTACGCTTTGGGATTCTGGAATGTCCCTACTATTTGGGGTTCCGGAATTTTGCTACTACTTGGGTTTCTGCCAGGTATTGTGACCTGGATTGGCCACTGTTGGAAGCTGGAAACTGGGCTAGATGGACCATTGCTCTGACCCAGTATGGCTATTCTTATGTTATGCTGTTATCGTCTGGAGCAGGGACATATAAATGTTTCATACCATATCTGGATGAGTGATTGTGGCATGGGCAAATGCTTTTAACTTCTTGACCTTTGCTTAGGCTGACGATGCATCATGAGCTTACTCCTTGTGCTTCCTCTGCCTTATTGCATGTGTAGATGCCATTAGGATATTTTTAAAATCTGAAAATGAATAATGAGATCCATGTACAATGCAATAAAACTCATCATGTACAGAACACTAGAGAGCAGGGAATAACCTAATAGCCTGCATTACCAAGCTTTTTGACTTCTTTAGGATGCATGGTATCACCCTCCAGCTTCTTTGAAGCAGATGAATATTTTAGCTGTTTGGCACAGAAAATAACCTTCATCTAGAAATGTTATAGCCTGAATGGGAGTGAAATGAACCCTGCATGCATACTGAGTATCTATCAAGAATGAAGGTAATCTATAACGTATTCATAAACAAAACAATTGGAAATCTTTATAGCTAAGAAAATAGTATAGTTATTTCAGTAGCTAAAATGATTGAAACAGCAGCCCTTTAAATTCATAAGTACGTACAGTAAGTACATAAGTAGTGCCATACTGGGAAAGACCAAAGGTCCATCTAGCCCAGCATCCTGTCACCGACAGTAGCCAATCCAGGTCAAGGGCACCTGGCACGCTCCCCAAACGTAAAAACATTCCAGACAAGTTATACCTAAAAATGCAGAATTTTTCCAAGTCCATTTAATAGCGGTCTATGGACTTGTCCTTTAGGAATCTATCTAACCCCTTTTTAAACTCCGTCAAGCTAACCGCCCGTACCACGTTCTCCGGCAACGAATTCCAGAGTCTAATTACACGTTGGGTGAAGAAAAATTTTCTCCGATTCGTTTTAAATTTACCACACTGTAGCTTCAACTCATGCCCTCTAGTCCTAGTATTTTTGGATAGCGTGAACAGTCGCTTCACATCCACCCGATCCATTCCACTCATTATTTTATACACTTCTATCATATCTCCCCTCAGCCGTCTCTTCTCCAAGCTGAAAAGCCCTAGCCTTCTCAGCCTCTCTTCATAGGAAAGTCGTCCCATCCCCACTATCATTTTCGTCACCCTTCGCTGTACCTTTTCCAATTCTACTATATCTTTTTTGAGATACGGAGACCAGTACTGAACACAATACTCCAGGTGCGGTCGCACCATGGAGCGATACAACGGCATTATAACATCCGCACACCTGGACTCCATACCCTTCCTAATAACACCCAACATTCTATTCGCTTTCCTAGCCGCAGCAGCACACTGAGCAGAAGGTTTCAGCGTATCATCGACGACGACACCCAGATCCCTTTCTTGATCCGTAACTCCTAACGCGGAACCTTGCAAGACGTAGCTATAATTCGGGTTCCTCTTACCCACATGCATCACTTTGCACTTGTCAACATTGAACTTCATCTGCCACTTGCACGCCCATTCTCCCAGTCTCGCAAGGTCCTCCTGTAATCGTTCACATTCCTCCTGCGACTTGACGACCCTGAATAATTTTGTGTCATCGGCGAATTTAATTACCTCACTAGTTATTCCCATCTCTAGGTCATTTATAAATACATTAAAAAGCAACGGACCCAGCACAGACCCCTGCGGGACCCCACTAACTACCCTCCTCCACTGAGAATACTGGCCACGCAATCCTACTCTCTGCTTCCTATCTTTCAACCAGTTCTTAATCCATAATAATACCCTACCTCCGATTCCATGACTCTGCAATTTCTTCAGGAGTCTTTCGTGCGGCACTTTGTCAAACGCCTTCTGAAAATCCAGATATACAATATCAACCGGCTCCCCATTGTCCACATGTTTGCTTACCCCCTCAAAAAAATGCATTAGATTGGTGAGGCAAGACTTCCCTTCACTAAATCCGTGCTGACTTTGTCTCATCAGTCCATGTTTTTGTATATGCTCTGCAATTTTATTCTTAATAATAGCCTCCACCATCTTGCCCGGCACCGACGTCAGACTCACCGGTCTATAATTTCCCGGATCTCCTCTGGAACCCTTCTTAAAAATCGGAGTAACATTGGCTACCCTCCAGTCTTCCGGTACTACACTCGATTTTAGGGACAGATTGCATATTTCTAACAGTAGCTCCGCAAGTTCATTTTTTAGTTCTATTAATACTCTGGGATGAATACCATCAGGTCCTGGTGATTTACTACTCTTCAGCTTGCTGAACTGACCCATTACATCCTCCAAGGTTACAGAGAATTTGTTTAGTTTCTCCGACTCCCCCGCTTCAAATATTCTTTCCGGCACCGGTGTCCCCCCCAAATCCTCCTCGGTGAAGACCGAAGCAAAGAATTCATTTAATTTCTCCGCTACGGCTTTGTCCTCCTTGATCGCCCCTTTAACACCATTTTCGTCCAGCGGCCCAACCGACTCTTTGGCTGGTTTCCTGCTTTTAATGTATCTAAAAAAATTTTTACTATGTATTTTTGCTTCCAACGCTAATTTCTTCTCAAAGTCCTTTTTTGCCCTCCTTATCTCCGCTTTGCATTTGGCTTGGCATTCCTTATGATCTATCCTGTTACTTTCAGTTGGTTCTCTTCTCCACTTTCTGAAGGATTGTTTTTTGGCTCTAATGATTTCCTTTATCTTACTGTTTAGCCACGCCGGCTGACGTTTAGTCTTTTTTCCCTTTTTTCTAATACGTGGAATATATTTGTCCTGAAGCAGCTCCATGTGATCCTATACTCAGCATTCCTGCTGCAGATAAGAACATGAGAAGTGCTACATAAACACAGAAGTACATACGTATTGCCACACTGGGACAGACCAAGGGTCCATCAAGCCCAGCATCCTGTTTCCAATAGTGGCCAATCCAGGTCACAAATACCTGCAAGATCCTGAAAAAGTTCAATGCATTTTATGCTGCTTATCCCAGAAATAAGCAGTGGATTTTCCCCAAGTCAATTTAATAATGGTCTATGTACTTTTCCTTTAGGAAGCTGGCCAGACCTTTTTAAAACCCCGCTAAGCTAACCACCTTTACCACATTCTCAGATTAGTGGCCCATGAAGGCCAGCATCTTCACCCTGACAGTGGTTGGTTACAAGCCACCCGGTGTTCCCATCTGATCTGAAACAAGAAAAGTCCATTCCATGTTGCTTCTTCCCTGAAGTGGGAGGTGTAGAGACACCTAAGGCTATTTGCCTGAGGGGCCCTTTTACAAAGCGGCAGTACAGCTACTGCCATTCTGTCACGCGCCAATCCTGCCCTACTGTGGGCTCACCGTGTGCCATTTTTGGCACGCTGGAGATATATTTTTTCCCACTGGTTACTGCCGGGTTGGTGCGGGAGCCCCTATCACCTCCTAAATAGGAAATGGTAAGGGGTCCCCCAGGAAATGACCACACGGCAAGTATATACTTACCACACAGCCATTTCTCTTTTTATTTCACAGAAACCCTGCTGCGGTAAAAGGGGCCTCGGCGAGCATCAAAAACATATGCCGACACTACCGTAGGTCCCCTTTCACCACAGCTTGGTGAAAGGGGCTCTAAATAAGC
Organism: Microcaecilia unicolor; assembly: GCF_901765095.1. Taxonomy (NCBI): domain Eukaryota; kingdom Metazoa; phylum Chordata; class Amphibia; order Gymnophiona; family Siphonopidae; genus Microcaecilia; species Microcaecilia unicolor. The sequence goes on from NC_044041.1 coordinate 24,911,046, forward strand.
AACCCGTCTTCTAGAAATTTATTCAAGCTTTTTATAAGACTTGACTATAATACTAGCCTTGACCACATTTTCTGGCAGTATATTCCACAGTTTATGCACTGTCTGAAAAGATATTTTCTAGAATTTTTTGAAAGTCTCATGATTAACGTAGGAAATGGCGGCCACGGGACCTGCTCAACTGATTATCTGGAGACCCAAGTTGTCCCGACCTAATTCTTGCAACAAGTTTGCTTTAATCTAAGACAATGTTCCTCAAGCTGATCCTGGACTACCCTAACCAGTCTAGTTTTCAGGATATCCACGGTGAGTATGCATGGGATAGATATGCGTGCAGTGCTTTCACTGCATGCAAATCTATTTCATGCATATTCATTGTGGATATCCTGAAAACCTGACTGGTTAGGTACTCCGGGACCGACAAGGGAATACTGATCTAAAAGAAAGATACTGTAAGAAGTGGTTTCACTCAAAAGTTGATGTTTCGTGTAAGCAGGGCTTTTTTTCAGGGGGTACTTGGGGGTACTGAGTACCGGCACCTTTTCCATTGTCTGCTAAAATTGACTCATGGACCCCAAATTTTAATGAAAGAGCTCAGGCTCTGCACACCAATTCTGCCTGCTGTGACTGGTTGCAGGGTCCTGGCTATTGTGGGGTGGGTCCCTCAGTAATCACCCCTACCACTGAAGAGTTGCCTAGCATTTGAGTACTGGCACCTTTCACACTGCCTGTAAGTGAAAAATTATATTCACCATCTGATGTGTAAAGTACATAAGTATTGCCATACTGGGACAGACCAAAGGTCCATCAAGCCCAGCATCCTGTCTCCAACAGTGGCCAATCCAGGTCATAAATACCTGGCAACATCCCAAAAAAGTACAAAACATTTTATGCTGCTTAGCCCAGAAACAAGCAGTGATTTTTCCCCAAGTCCATTTTAATAATGGTCTATGGACTTTTCCTTTAGGAAGCCATCCAAACCTTTTTTTTAAACCGTGCTAAGCTAACTGCCTTTACCACATTCTCTAGCAACGAATTCCAGACTTTAATTATACGTTGAGTGAAGAAACATTTTGTCTGATTTGTTTTAAATTTACTACTTTGTAGCTTCATCACATGCCCCCTAGTCCTAGTATTTTTGGAAAGAGTGAACAGACATTTCACGTCTACCATTCCACTCCACTCATTTGCATTTGCATTGCATAGGTTTCTAATTTGCATGTACCTTATTTATTAAATGCAGTGCCAGTGCAACACAATAAGCAATGCAAGCCTGGCAGGGGGTGCTGATATTTGGGGGCACCAAAACCTGCCTTGATCACTACTCTAAACCGCTTGCGCTGGCCCTATCCAAACATGCAGTTTGGCTCTTCAGCTTTAAGCTGTGCTGTGCAGGAAGGAACTCTCCTGAGACTTACACCAGACTGTGAGACTTGCACTGGAGTTCCTTCCTGCACCATGTGGCATTGGAGGTAGGATGGTGGTGATTGCAGATGCAGTGACAGTGGCAGCAGCTCTGGGGGAAGGGTTAGAGGTGATAGCAACAGTGACAGCAGCAGTAGCTTGGGGGGAGGGGGCATGAGCACCAATTTCAGTTTGCAGAGGGGTGCCCCTATCCCTGGCTCCACCCATGATTAAAAGATATGTATTGTATTCCCTTGCTCTTGTTTTCCAGAACAAAAAAAGAAAATGCGACAACCCTCTTCTAGGTTCTGAGGTTTGGCCAGGGTTCTCTTCCATTAGATTATATGGTTTTGAAAAATCTGATTGACAGGCTGCTCTGGTTGCTGCAGGACAAGGCTGCTACTACAGTCTATACAAGGGGTTCTGAACCCAGGTCTCGGGACACACCAAGCCACTCTGGTTTTCAAAATATCCACAATGATTATGCATGAGATAAATGTGTATGCACTACCTCCGTTGTATGCAAATCTAGCTCATGCATATGTATTATAGATATCCTGCAAACCTGACTGGCTCGGTGTGTCCTGAGGACTGGGTTGAGAACAGTGGCGTAGGAAGGGGGGCGGTGGGGCGATCCGCCCCGGGTGCACGCCGCTGGGGGGTGTCTGCTCTGCTGGCTCCCTGCTCTCTCTGCCCCGGAACAGGTTACTTCCTGTTCCAGGGCAGAGAGAGCAGGGAACCAGCGGAGCCGATGCAGCTCCCAGCGACGTGCACTCGGGGCAGACCGGCCCTCCCGCCGGCCCCTTTCCTACTCTAGTGGTAAGAATGCGCGCCGGGGAGGGGTGCGCGCTGAGGGGAGGTGTGCAGCGGCGAACCGCCCCTGGTGCCAGCTGCCCTTGCTACGGCACTGGTTGAGAATCCCTGGTCTATACTGTTCAGTAGGGCAGTGAATAACTATTTTTCTGCTTCCTGAAATGTTTGTGGGCATCCTGAAAACCTGACTGGCTAGGTGTGTCCCGAGGACTGAGTTGAGAACCCTGATCTAGACTAGGGCTGGTCCAGGACACAGTTTGCATGGGGCCAGCACTTAGCCAGTTACCCCCGGATTCTATATAGCGCAGCTAGCATTCTGCGCCAAAATCCAAGCGTACTCTGTAGCAACGTGCATAACTTAATTGGCTTAATAAGCCAATCAGCATTGCTAGCAGCATTTAAAAAAATAATGAGCACTAATTGCCAATAATTATAATTTACACACATAACTTGCTAAACGTATTCTGTAACGCTTTGCACCTAAATTCTAATATGCGCAGGCAAAAAGGGGCGTGGTTCGGGTGGGGAAAATGGACGTTTTGTGGACATTCCAAAATTTATGCACGTAGTTATAGAATGCGACCTAATGTACCTACATCTACGCATCGGGATTTATGCCACATTTTTGTTGGTGTACATGGATGCACATAGTTTTAGGAATTAGGATAACATTTAAGCGTGTTCCATATACTGCTCCTAAATATAGGCACCCCTTATATAATACGCTTAGGCAGAAATGTTTTTCGCATGGATTTTATAGGCGCCATATGTAGAATCTGGCTCTTTGCGGTGATATTCACTTTGCTAACTGGCTAAGTACGTGGATAAAGTTAGTCACAAGAAATAGCACCTGGCATGGCAGCTCCAGGAGGACCAGCAGTAACAATGCCAATAAAAACCAGTATGGCAACCAGTATAAAATGTATTAGCACATCAACCCCGGTCTTATAGGGGCCCTTTTACTAAAGTGCGTAGGCGCCTATGTATGTACAACGCCCCGGGCGGTAATTCTAATTTTTATGCGCGTCCGATACACATGGCAGAAAATATTTTTTTTATTTTCTACTGTGTGGCACTAACTGGTCGGTAATCTTTAGTTTTATGTGCGCTGGTGATTACCGCCTGGTTAACACGAGAGACCTTACCGCTAAGTCAATAAGTGGTCATAAGGTCTCAGGCCCAAAATGGACGCATGCCAATTTTTATTTTGCCAAACGTCCATTTTAGGCCAAATAAAAGAGGCCTTTTTTTGCAGGCATGCTGAAAAAATGGACCTGTGCGTGTCCAATACATGCGCCTATACCAGTGCAGGCCATTTTTCAGCGTGCCTTAGTAAAAGAACCCCATAATGAAGATCTGACCGAATAGGGTGCTCATTTTCAAAGCACATGTAACTAGGGTTACCATATGTCCGGATTTACCCGGACATGTCCTCTTTTTGAGGACATGTCCAGGCAACCGGGCGGGTTTTGCCAATCTGCCCGTTTGTCCGAATTTCTGGACAAATGGGTAGGCTGGTGGGCGGGCCGTCGAACGGCCCGCCCACAAGCTTGCCTGTTTGTCCAGAAATCCGGACAAACGGGCAGATTGCTAGCCTCCCCTCCCCTTACTTACTACTGCCCTGGTGGTCTAGTGACTTCTTCCACCTTCGGGGCAGGAAAGAGCCCCCTCTTTCCTGCCCGGAGCGCTGCCCTGCATGCATCCTTCCTGTTCGTGAACTCGGCACCGATTCAAAATGGCCGCTGAGAGTTGAAGTGACCTCGCGAGACTTCCAACTCTCTGTGGCCATTTTGAATCTGCGCCAAGATCACGAACAGGAAGGATGCATGCAGGGCAGTGCTCCGGGCAGGAAAGAGGGGGCTCTTTCCTGCCCCGAAGAGGTCACTAGACCACCAGGGCAGTAGTAAGGTAAGGGGAGGGGGGTGACGGGGAGGGGGAGTGATGGGGTGTGTGACAGGGGGGAGGGGAAAATGTGACAGGGGCGGAGCGAGGGCGTGAAAGGGGGTGGGGCATGTGTCCTCCTTTTTGGGGGACAAAATATGGTAACCCTACATGTAACCTATGGAACTTTGTAAGTCTGTGTGCTTTGAAAATGAGCCTCTTTATCTCTTACTCACATGGGCTACTTTTTCTCATTTGTCCACGTTATTGTCCATCTTTCCAGGCAATGGTGGAGTTTTCTGGCTGGGATCATATTTTAAGCTACAATGATTACCTGTTCAAAAAGGCATACCCCGCCGACCCAACATAAATGCCTGCACTCTGCAACACAAAGCTTGTAATGGACACTACATAATCTTTCCTCTCCTTGATCCCCATTGCAACTGAAACATATGTTCCTTATTCAACCACAATACCACCTGTATTTGTTTCTTTACTGGACTTTGGCGAACGCCTCTACGGTACTATGTAAGCCACATTGAGCCTGCAAATAGGTGGGAAAATGTGGGATACAAATGTAACAACCAAAACACAGCGGGTATTGTACACAAATTGTGAAATAGTGAATTAATAACGGAGGGGGAGAGGACCTCAGACCAGTGACACCTTTTAATCAATGAGATTATATCAGTATGGTCACAAATGTATAATCACTGGTCCTCTACCAACCTCCTCCCTGAGTATTCATTGTGCGCTTCTAATATTTGTCAGTGCTAAACGTCACAACCATAATGAATGTTAATAACCACAGCTACTTAGCTTATTGCTGCTCAAACAAGGGGCTCCCCAACACCCCCGTTTCGCCACCTGGGGCTTCGTCAGGGGAAGAGCACCCTGCAACGCCAAACTGTGGTGAACACTCAGCCAGCCATTAAAGCCGCCAAAGAAATGTGTCACTGGTCTGAGGTCCTCTCCCCTTCCGTTATTAATTCACTATTTCACAATTTGTGTACAATACCCGCTGTGTTTTGGTTGTTATCATTTATAATCCAGCGGAGTGACTCCCATCAGTTTTTGTTACTCGGATACAAATGTAACAAATTAATTAATTAAAGAAATGATACCGAAAGAGAATCTCTTTTTGAAGAACCTGGACAGATATTTTTGTCAATTAATGACATTTTCTTTAATTTGTTGTATTGTGCTCTTATTTTTATTTAAGGCGTTTTCTACTTTAAATATTACAATACTAATTTGTTGCAGTTCAGAAATAATGAACAAAGAACTGCAGGGCAGTATTCTCATGAGTCGGTCGGGCATTAATCATGTCTAAAATAAGCTTGAAATTGCATAAAGGACGTCCCTCTGAGGGTGAGTCACGAAGGCTTTTCCTCATGACAGAGATGCATTTTTGCCTTTGATTATTCTGGGGGTTCAGAATGCTACTCATTTATCCAAATAAGTGATTCAAAGAAAGGCTTCTATTTTGTTTCAATCTCCCTCTGTGCTTTCTATATCTTTATGATTATAGTTGCGATTCCCTGTGCCGCTTTTTCTTGCAAAATGACTAGAATTAATAGTAGAAATAAAAGATGCTGATTGGCTGTATTGTAATCTCAAATAAAGGTCAAATGAACACACTATTTCAAAGAATCATAGAATTTTTTTTTATCTTGGCTGTTTTTCCATACAATAATTTTTTGTGTTAGTCTAACCTTGTCAGTCTGGTTTTCAGAATAGCTACAATAAATGTCAGATTTGTCAAGTTACCCAGTTCCAGGTTAGAGATTTTGGGACAGTCCTGGATTTCTGACCACTCCGTCCTGGTGCATTATGGGACTCGCAGCATTGATTTCAATTGGCAGGATCAAGCACTACAAATTCCACACCGGTTTGGGACGCAAGTTCAAAATAAGGAGTGGTTAAAATGTCTTTAGCCTGGAACTGCCTTGCCTCACCCTATGCCTGGAACAATCTTCCTCAACCCCTACGCCAAGCCCCCTCCCTACCCATCTTCAAATCTCTGCTTAAAACTCACTTCTTCAATGCTGCTTTCGGCACCTAACCTTTCGAGAAATATAGTATGCCCTATCAGATTGACTCTACACCTGTCTTTTAGATTGTACACCTGTCTTTTAGATTGTAAGCTCCTTGAGCAGGGACTGTCCTTCCATGTTAAATTGTACAGCGCTGCGTAACCCTAGTAGTGCTTTAGAACTGTTAAGTAGTAGTAGTAGTAGTAGTAACTGGGTAACATGGCATGTCTGGAATATGCATGACATAGATTTATCATACAATGAAGAAATCAATCTCATGCATATGCATTGTAGAAATCCTGAAAACCTGATGGACTGGGTGTGTTCTGAGGATTGGGTTGAAACCACTGGTGTATGGTAAGAGGGAAGTCGGGAAGCATTAAGGATTAAGAGGGAGGATGGTGTTTACAGGATGTTTTAGACAATCGCTTTTTTAATGATTTGACTGGTCTAAAGAATGTTGTGTTGATGTTGAATTTTTAATAATGTAAATGTGAGGAGAACATGTAACATAGTAACATAGTAGATGACGGCAGAAAAAGATCTACACGGTCCATCCAGTCTGCCCAACAAGATGAACTCATGTGTATACCTTACCTTGATTTGTACCTGTCTTTTTCAGGGCACAGACCTTATAAGTCTGCCCAGCACTATCCCCTCCTCCCAACCACCAGCCCCGCCTCCCATCACCGGCTCTGGCACAGACCGTATAAGTCTGCCCAGCACTATTCCCCGCCTCCCAACCACCAGTCCCGCCTCCCACCACCGGATCTGGCACAGACCGTATAAGTCTGCCCAGCACTGTCTTCGCCACCCAACCACCAACCCCTCGTCCCCCCACCGGCTCCGCCTTGAGCATGAGCCTGCTCAGCTCCTCCATCTTCCCGCCAAATTTGTCACCTATCCTGATTTATTTTTCATAAAAGACGGCGAATAACACTTTGAAATTCCCTACTGTGCTGGCAAGCTTGCAAAAAGGATGGTTTAGAGGCATTTTTACCTTCCTATGGTGTCGAGATGAACTTGAAGGGCCTCAGAGAAATGGGGAGTGGAGGCTAAACCAGCGTCGTCACTGGCCCCTCCAAGCTCATCGATAAGCTCCCTTTGGATTAAGGAAATCATGTTGGAATTGAGGGCAGTGGTGGAAGTAGAACTGGATGCCAAATTACAGAAATTGCAGGATAAAATCAAAGCTGCCCATGATCTCTTGGACGGTGTGGACCTGGAATATGACACGCAGCAGCACCGCGTGAGCGTACTGAAGACTGAAGTGCAGAATAAAGCCTGAGATATGGATCAGCTTCGCCTTAGATATCAACAGATACAGCATAAGTTGGATGACCTGGAGGGCAGAGCCCGGCGCAAAAAATTTCAGTTGGTGGGACTTTCTGAGACATTGAAGGTTGAGGTTCTGGTACAGACTTAGGAGACTTGGCTTACAGATTCTTTAAACCTGCTTTCTCTCGGTTCCCTTTAAAATACCATGGACCTATCGGCTATGCTCGGTGACTGGTACAACAGCGAGGCTAAGGGTGGTGCACTTTGTGCGTAAGAAAGTCATTCTACAAGCCTTACAAGGAGGACGGCATTTAGAATTTGCAAACAGGAAAGCTTTATGTTTTCAGGACTATACTTCCAAGGTGTGTGCTGCTTGGAAAGTTTTCGTGCCCTAATGCTCTGATCTTTACCTCAGAAAGATTCCATGTGCTTTGCTTTGCCCTCCGAGTTAAGTATGAAGGCAAGACTCAATTTTTTACTACCTTGGAGGCAGCACAGATTTTTTTGCAAACTATCCCAGCCAGAAACGGCATTTAAAATGCTGCCATTTACTGCCGGGTAAGCGCCATGCGGTAGAAAATAGAAAATATTTTCTACTGCATGTTTTTGGCACATGCCAAATTCAGAATTTGTTAGCCCGGTAATGCCGATTTGTTATACACTGGATGCACATAGTCCCATACACGCCTTTGTAAAAGGGCCCCTTAGGGTTCTTTTGGGTTGATGTATTTGGACAAGGTGCTGAAAGTAGGATGGTATGAAGCAGCGGCGAATTAAGGGTGGGGCAGTGGGAGCGGTCCGCCCCGGGTGCATGCTGCAGGGGGGGTGCAGAGAGCAGCCACGCACCTGTCGGCTCCGCTGGTTCCCTGCTCCCTCTGCCCCAGAACAGGTTACTTCCTGTTTTGGGGCAGAGGGAGCAGGGAGCCAGCAGAGCTGAGAGCCATGCGGCTGCTCCCAGCAGCTAAAAATGCACCCGGGGGGGGGGGGGGGGGGTCGTGCTGCACCCGGGGGGGGGGGGGGGGGTGCGCATCGGCGATCCACCCCGGGTGGCAGCTGACCTAGGATCGTCACTGGTATGAGGCCATACAGACTTTTATAGATCATTGTTAGTAGCTTGAATTCTATTCTTGCTTTAATGGGTAGCTGTTGTAGTTTGATGAGAAATGGTGTAGCAGTATGCAGAATTATGGGATTCTGGGTTGGTTATTAAAGGTGAGGAAGGGATATTCACGTCTTACCCAAGTTTTTTTTTCTTTGGAGTGTTGAGCTTAGAAGGGGAGGTTATGGTAACGGGTGGTGGGAGGTAGGGTGGAGGTAGATATAGTATTGGGTTGGGGTTTGGAATTTGTGTGTTGGGGGGGAGGGAGAAAATGTAAACCCTCTTGAAGGCTATGGTCTGTTTGAAGGAATTATGTCATTGTTTGTGAAACATTGTCATCAGTAAAACAGATTGAAATAACGTTTATGTGATTTTGGCGTCTGCCAAGAATGTAGGATTGTGCGGAATAGAAGTTTTGGTAGGTAAATAAATAAATAAATAAACAAGAGACAATGTTAACAGGAGATTATTTTTCCCTGCGAAGTACAACTGTGTATACTTAATAATTAGGGCTCTGTTTACAGAGGCGCACTAAAAATTAGCGTGCACTAACCATGTAGATGCTCATAATATTCCTATGGGCATCTACACGGTTAGCGCGTGCTAATTTTTAGTGTGGGCTAAAAATGCTAGCGTGCCTTTGTAAACAGGGCCCATGGAGGAGCTTAATCGAAAGGGGCATCCAAGTTTTCCTGAGGACGTCCTCGCAGGACGTCCTGGCAAAGGAGCGGGGAAAACCCATATTATCAAAACAAGATGGGCATCCATCTTTCGTTTTGATAATACTGTCGGGGATGCCAAAATCGCAAAATTTAGGTCGACCTTAGAGATGGTCATCCCCAATTTTCGACAATAATGGAAACCGAGGACACCCATCTCAGAAACGACCAAATCCAAGCCATTTGGTCATGGGAGGAGCCAGCATTCGTGGTGCACTGGTCCCCCTGACATGCCAGGACACCAACCGGGCACCCTAGGGGGCACTGCAGTGTACTTCAGAAATTGCTCACATGTGCATAACTCCCTTACCTTGTGTGCTGAGACCCCCAACCCGCCCCCCAAAACCCACTCCCCACAACTGTACACCACTACCATAGCCCTAAGGGTGAAGGGGGGCACCTACATGTGGGTACAGTGGGTTTGTGGTGGGTTTTGAAGGGCTCACATTTACCACCACAAGTGTAACAGGTAGGGGGGATGGGCCTGGGTCTGCCTGCCTGAAGTGCACTGCACCCACTGGTATGACATTTGAGGCTGGCAAAAAATATTTAAAAAGTTTTTTTAAGGGTGGGAGGGGGTTAGTGACCACTGGGGGAGTAAGGGGAGGTCATCCCCGATTCCCTCCGGTGGTCACCTGGTCAGTTTGAGCACCTTTTTGAGGCTTGGTCGTAACAAAAAATGGATCAAGTAAAGTCGCCCAAGTGCTCATCAGGGACTCCCTTCTTTTCTCCATTATCGGTCGAGGACGCTCATGTGTTAAGCACGCCCCAGTCCCGCCTTTGCTACGCTTCTGACACACCCCCGTGAACTTTGGTCGTCCCCATGACAGAAAGCAGTTGAGGACACCCAAAATCGGCTTTCAATTATTATGCCCATTTGGGCGACTCTGGGAGAAGGACGCCCCCCATCTCCCGATTTGTGTCGAAAGATGGGCGCCCTTCTCTTTCGAAAATAAGCCTGTTAGTCTCTAAGTGAAGAGCTATTACTGTTGTATTCTGTTTTCTTCTAGTCTTCTCAGAAAAAAAATAATAATTATATGAAAAAAAGGATAAAGCAATTACAAACTCTGAAAAAATACTGAATTTGCAACTCTCACTGTGAGACTAAGAGTCACTTATTTGTCTAGTGTTTTCATTCAAGTCTTTCTTCTTCCACCCTATGATGTGGCATGCTGCTTTCCAAACAGTTCAGTGTTGTCAATGTTGCTTGGTACTGATTGGACATTTTCCAGAGTTTTCTTGGAAAAGTTTGAAAATCCTGGTCAAGCACAATGTTTTTTTTTGTGCCGCCTCAGCTATGAAATATCTCTTAGTTCAGTGTTTTCCAACCCTTTTCTACAGGCCTGCCTAGCCAGTCAGGCAGGGGCATAGCCAGATGGCCAATTTTTGGTGGGCCTGAGCTCAAGGTGGGTGGGCATGGAATTCGGCCCTCCTCCGGTTTGCTCCTCTCTCCGCCCCTCCCTTCCCACAAACCCCAAATATTAAATGTTTGAGCTGGCGGAGATCCCCAAACCCTGCCAGCTGAAGATTTCCTCCTCCTCCTCGAGCAGCCGTCACTCTTCCAAACGGCAGCCGGAGGCACTTGCCTCAAACTGATGCTGCTGCCAGCAGGCCATGCATGCTCAGTGCTTTTGCATGTGCAAAAACTGAGCATGTGTAGAAGGGCTGGTCTCAGCGTCAGCTCAAAAGAGCTGCTGGATGCCCAAGGAAAGAAAATCTTCAGCTGGCAAGATTTGGAGATCCCCACCAGCCTCAGCAAGAGTGTCACAATTTTGGGTGGGCCTGAGTCCAAAGTGGGTGGGCCCTGGCCCGCCCAGGTCCACCCGTGGCTACGCCACTGCAGTCAGGTTTTCAAGATTACCACTAAGACTGCATGAGACAGATGTGCATATGTTGGAGACCTACTGTATGCAAATGGATCTAATGCATAGTTATTGCGATAATCCTGAAACCCCAGATGACTAGATATGCCTCTGGGAGAGATTTGGGAAACGCAGCCTTAGTTTCTATACCATCTTGAGTAGAGGAGTGTGGTAGCCGTGTTAGTCCACTCTTAAGGTTATCAATAGAAATCAAACAAAATAAAACATGGAAAAGAAAATAAGATGATACCAGTGACTTCACAGTGAGAATCCTGAAAGGTAACTTTAAAACCATACAAGAACGTAAGACCTTTCAAGTCAGAATGATTGAATATTTTAACACCCAACAGAAAGGACTTAACAAGGATCTGGGGTTCCTAGCCCATTATAAACCATAAAGCTGTATTTCTCTGTTGATCACCCCAGTGGCGTAGCCAGAAAACCAATTTTGGGTGGGCCTGAGCCCAAAGTGGGTGGCACAAAAGTTTCTCTGCCTCGCCCTACCTTCACCTCAAAATATAAATACTTTAGCTAATGAGGATCCTCAAACTCTGTCAGCTGAAGACTTCCTCTGAAAGTGGCCAGAACTTCCCTTTACCAAGCTTGGCAGGCAGCAGCAACATCCCTAAGCGACCAAAGCTGGCACCCCTTGCATCCTTAGTTGTCAGTAACTCAAAGATGCTGTCGGCAACTGCAGAGCTTGGTAGAAGGGAGCTCTGACTGCCTTTGGAGGATGGATGCTTGGGGAGCCCCATCAGCTATAAAGCAAGGGTAAGGGCCAGTGTTAGACATGCTCTGGCCCAGGTAGGAAAATAAAGGAGGGCACTCTCTCCAATCCCCTCTCTTCCCTGCCTCCCTTCCTATTTCTCTACCTGCCATTACTATCACACTGACAGACCCTCACCAAAAACAGAACAAGGGATCACAAGTTAGAAATAAAAATATTTACACAAAAATTGAATTGAGAACCCCAAGAAGTTAAACTTAACATGTACTACAACCCTGAAGAAATAAAAACAAAAATGCATTTCTGAACACAATGCAAAGACATTTGCTATGCACTTTTCACAAAGCTAACATATTCCATTTAAACATTCAAAATAAAATGCTTTTTTCTACCTTTGATGTCTGGACATTTTATTTTTCCATTATGTTGCTTCTAATTTCCTGGCGTCTACTAATTCTCCTTCAAGTGACTGCTGTGCATTTGTCTTTTCTCCTCTCTACTGTCTATTCCCTCACTACATCTACCTCCGACATACTGATCATTCCTTTTTAGCTGCTTCCTCTTTTTTTTTTTTTTTGCCTCTCTGTCAACTCAAATTTTACTCTCTTTCTCGCCTTTCTCCTTCTTTTTACTTTACAGCTGCCTATCAGATCGTCATCTTCTTCTCCCATTACCCAACTCACTCCTTCTCCAGCCATTCCCTTTCATCTTTAATCTACTCCCCATTACTATATTTCTATCTTCTGTAATCACTATCCTCTCATCCATTTCCTTGCCACCCTCTTCCTCCGCCCCCCTCCAGCATCTCCCACATGGTTCCACCATTCCCAGCATCTTCCTCCATCCACCCTTCTAGCTCCCTATCCCTTCTCTTCTCTCCACCCCTGTCCCTTCTCTCCTCCCCATGGTCCAGCATTTCTCCCTCTCTCTTTCCTCCCACTAAACAAGATTTCTCCCTCTGCTCCAATGCCTGCCCAGTACCTTGGCTGAGTGAGCACCAAATGTAGCTATGCGCACCTCTCCCTAGGCTCCGCTTCGCCGCATGATCGTCGCTCCCTGCACTCTTCCTCTCGCCCGCCACGCTGCATGCTGCGCAGGCATTCACACAGGCAGCCGCGCTCCCCCCTGCTGCGTCCATCCGGTCCTCTGATGCACTTCCTGTTAGGACCGGATGGACGCGGCAGGGGAGAGCACAGCCGCCTGCATGAATGGCAGCACCGCGCGACAGGCGAGAAGAAGAATGCTGAGCGATGCAGCGAAGCGGAGCCTGGGGAGAAGCAGCGAGCGAAGGATGTGAATGGGCGCCTGGGCGGGCCTGGAGGGAAAGTGGGTGGGCCTGGGCCCACCCAGGCCCACCCGTGGCTACGCCCCTGGATCACCCCACCCCTCACCTATCCACACCCATCCTGTTAGAATATCAATGATATGCTTTGATGTCCCCATGCATACCTCCTACCCACCCCCATCCTCCCACCCTGTCAGACTGTCATAGTAATGCTTGAATGTTTTCACTTATATACACTGTCAGCTACCACATTTGCTTATTTCCGATCTGAGGAAGAAGGGCAACCTTCGAAAGCTAATCAAGAAATGTATTAAGTTATGTCCAATAAAAAAGGTATCATCTTTTCTTTTCCATGTTTTATTTTGTTTGATTTCTATTGATAACTGTATTGTTTTAAAATTACCTTTCAGTATTCTTACTGTGAAATCACTGGTGCCGTGTTCTGGTCTTGTGAAGTGTTGGCCCACAGGGGTGGGGGCTTGACTGGCACCGGCTATTTTCATGTGATGTCTGTGCAGATTGAATCTTGTCTTAAGCATCTGTCAGACTGTCAAAGTAATGCTTTGATGTTTCTCTTATATATACTATCTGCTACCACATTTGCTTATTTCCGATCTGACGAAGAAGGGCAACCTTCGAAAGCTAATCAAGAAATGTATTAAGTTATGTCCAATAAAAAAGGTATCATCTTATTTTCTTTTTCATGTTTTATTTTGTTTGATTTCTATTGATATACCATCTTGGAAACTGTACCGAAATCCACTGAGCTCCTTCCTCAAAGAGAAAGAAGGGAATTCATTCCCTTTTGGAAAACAGTGAGGTTCATAAGAAAATATCAAATTCTCTTGGCCTATGAAGGTTTAATAAAGCAACAAGAGCCTCCCCCGTTGCCATTGATGAGTGTAAACTTATGGTTTCTTCATAGATAAGTTCAAGGAGGCAGTGGATCTGTTAAAAGGCCACCACCCCATACTTCAGACCCTCTCCACATCCACTTGTAAATTAACTCTACATTCTAGAGGTACTAGAGTCAGTATCTCAGAAAGCAGTGTTATTAGCAGAGAGATCCATTCCAAGGTTTGGCTTGTCCCAGATAACAACATAATACACCTGACTTGGTACTGCTGCAGAGTGCAGAGCAGACCCAGTGAAGACTCTGAGATTGAGAGCTAGCTAACTACTAGTTAGTAGCAGTGACTAATGCTACCATCTTAGGCAGTGGGCAAGTGGCACCACTACTGCCCTGGTGGTCTAGTGACCTCTTCCACCTTCGGGGCAGGAAAGTGTCCTGCCCGGAGCGCTGCCCTGCATGCATCCTTCCTGTTCGTGATCTCAGCGCTGATTCAAAATGGCTGCCGAGAGTTGAAGTCTCGTGAGGTCACTTCAACTCTCGGCGGCCATTTTGAATCGGCGCCAAGATCACCAACAGGAAGGATGCATGCAGAGCAGCGCTCCGGGCAGGAAAGAGGGGGCTCTTTCCTGCCTCGAAGGCAGAAGAGGTCACTAGACCACCAAGGCAGTAGTAACTAAGGGGAGGGGAGGCTAGCAGATTGGCAAAACCCGCCCTGTTGCCCGGACATGTCCTCAAAAAGAGGCCCACCCAGGCCCACCCCCCCCTACCTGTTACACTTGTGGTGGTAAATGTGAGCCCTTCAAAACCCACCACAAACCCACTGTACCCACATGTAGGTGCCCCCCTTCACCCCTAAGGGCTATGGTAGTGGTGTACAGTTGTGGGGAGTGGGTTTTGGGGCTCAGCACACAAGGTAAGGGAGCTATGCACCTGGGAGCAATTTCTGAAATCCACTACAGTGCCCCATAGGGTGCCCGGTTGGTGTCTTGGCATATCAGGGGGACCAGTGCACTATGAATGCTGGCTCCTCCTATGACCAAATGGCTTGGATTTGGTCGTTTCTGAGATGGGCGTCCTCGGTTTCCATTATGGCGGAAAATCGGGGATGACCATCTCTAAGGATGACCATCTATAAGGTTGACCTAAATTTTGCAATTTGGGCATCCCCGACCGTATTATTGAAACGAAAGATGGACGCCCATCTTGTTTCGATAATACGAGTTTCCTCGCTCCTTCATCGGGACGTCCTGTGAGGACGACCTCAGGAAAACTTGGGCACCCCTTTCGATTATGCCTCTCTTAGGGACCCTTTTACTAAGCAGCGCTAAAAAGTGGCCTGCGCTGTCCCCAGCATGGGTCTTTCTCATGTACTAAGGCCACTTTTAGCACTGCCGGTAAATGGCCAATTTTCCTATTTCTGCAATAATGGCCATGCACTAATTTTCCCTTTAGCGCGTGGCCATTACTGCGTGAGAACTTACCAACACTTATTTTGTAGGTAGTAAGGGCTCACACACTAATGCTGCACTAATCAGCGTATGGGCAATGCCCACATGCTAACCGATTAGAATAGCCACACCCACTCTCCACATCCCCAGCGCAAAAAAATTTAACTTTATTTCTTAGCACATGGGTAGCACCAGGGGCGTAGCTAGGTGGGGCCACAGGGGCATAGGCCCCCGCAGATTTAGCCCTGGCCCCCTGCTTTTACCCCCCCCCACCGCCGACCCTCCCTCGCCACATTTGACCCCCCTCCTGCCGCTGCCAACCCTCCCTCGCTGCCGCTGTCAGGTACCTTTCCTGGTGGGGGTCCCCAACCCCCGCTAGCCGAAGTCCTCTTCAGCGCCAGTCTCCGGCATGTTGCTGATCTGGATTCTGTTTCTGTGAGTCCTGACGTCCTGCACGTAGGAACGTGCAGAACGTCAGGACTCACAGAAACAAAATACAGATCAGCGAATGCACCAGACTCGGAGACCAGCGCTGAAGGGGACTTCGGCTGGCAGGGTTTGGGGACCCCCGCCAGCAAAGGTACCTGGCGGTGGCAGGGGAAGGTTGGCAGCAGCGGGAGGGGGGGTCAAATGTGGTGGGGGGTCAGCAACGCCAGGGGGGGCTAAAATGTGTCCCCTCACCTCGGGCTCTGGACCCCCCTCCTGCCTAAGTCTGGCTAAGCCCCTGACGTCCACATGCAAAAACTACCATAGGATGCTGGAGCACACCCCATGGTAGTGTATTAATGCTCACCGCAGCTTACATAGTAACATAGTAGATGACGGCAGAAAAAGACCTGCATGGTCCATCCAGTCTGCCCAACAAGATAAACTCATATGTGTATACCTTACCTTGATTTGTACCTGCCTTTTTCAGGGCACAGACCGTACAAGTCTGCCCAGCAGTATTTCCCGCCTCCCAACCACCAGTCCCGCCTCCCATCACCGGCTCTGGCACAGACCGTATAAGTCTGCCCTCCACTACCCTCGCCTCCCAACCACCAACCTCTCTTCCCCCACCTGCTCCGCCACCAGCTTAGTATAAGGACTCCTTAATCCACTGAGTACTCTTATTAATTCTTTGGGCTATAGGTTTAGTCTTAATCCTAAAGATGGCAATGATCCAGAAGTTACATCGTACTTACTGTTTGTAGAAGACTTGAAACACTACAGTTCCAGTGACCAAACAATTAGCAGAACAAGTGTATGCAGTGAAAAGTTTTCTAGATGACATTAAGATGACTTTTAGCTTTGGACAAACGTGCTAAGTCAAACTTACTTAGAAGAAAACTGAGCAAAATTGAAAACATCCTTCTGACTGCTGACTGTGAGATAAAGGAACTCAAAGAGGAAAGTGTCTATAAATAGCTAAGAAAGAGAGACAAGCAAACATCAATCAACGAGAGAAAAGATCAGTAAAGGATATTACAGGACAGTAAAACTGATATTGAAAAATGCATCATCATCACGGAATAAGATACAAGCCCATTAATCAACTAACAATTCCAGCATTCTCATACAACTTTGGAACTGTGGGACAGTCTCTTAAAGGCTGTGAAAAACAAATAAGAAAATTCCTCCATGCCCACGAGCTCATTAATAAGAATCAGTGTATGACAAGACTGTATGTCCCCTGACCCAAAGGAGGAATGTGCATTATAGAAAGACAAGCCGTTGAGCCCATTAAAACGGTCAAAAGAAGCACCGTCAAGAAAGCGGTCGGAACCCCGCCGGGTGCAGCCGAGCCTCCGCCCAGGAAAGTCGCAGAGGGAAGCGCCGGCTCCAGTGGCGTTGCGAGGGCAGCTAACACCAGGGGCGGGTCGCCACTGCGCACCCCCCCCCGGGTGCAGCGCGGTGCACCCTCCCCCCTCCGGAGTGCAACCCCCCCCCCGAGAACATACCTGGAAGGCGGTGAGGGGCGGGCGGGAGAGCCAATCCGCCGAGTGCATGCCGCTGGGGGGTGTCGGCGCCTCACTGGTTCCCTGCTCTCTCTGCCCCGGAACAGGAAGTAACCTGTTCCGGGGCAGAAAGAGCAAGGAACCAGCGAGGCACCGACACCCCCCAGCGGCGTGCACCCGGGGCGGACCGGCCCACTGCCCCCCCTTCCTACGCCACTGGCCGGCTCCCATCCCAGCCTGTGGTCACAGCAGCAGCAGCGGCTGTAGCTGATCGGACTTGTCGGACTGTGCCTCGGAGCCGCTGTCGGACGATCCACGCCCGGTGCTCGCCGGTCACCCGCAGCTGTGTTCCTGCCTCTAACAACGTCAGGAGAGGTGTGACGTTCTGCGCATGCGCGGCACGTCGGTCACTCTTCATTTATATAGTAGGATATTGGAGCCTACAATTCAGACCGCAGGAGGCCGTCAGCGGTCAGCCTGGATATTCAATGCCGGGCCGTTTCTGGTGACCTGCATTGACTATCTGGGTGTTTTTTGTCTGGTTTAAATTTTAACCGGCCAAGTTTAAACTAGCCAAAGATATTCCAGCTATTTTAGCAGCGTAAT
Organism: Microcaecilia unicolor; assembly: GCF_901765095.1. Taxonomy (NCBI): domain Eukaryota; kingdom Metazoa; phylum Chordata; class Amphibia; order Gymnophiona; family Siphonopidae; genus Microcaecilia; species Microcaecilia unicolor. The sequence goes on from NC_044041.1 coordinate 24,928,991, forward strand.
TTCGCCACCAAACTTAGCCAGTGATGTGCTGAATATCGGTGAATAGCCAGTTATGTTGTGTGATATAACCGGTTTTCCGCTAAGTTCAATCAGGCAATACTCAGCGGCAGATAACTGGCTGTTTCCTGCTGGATATTGCCAGATAGCCTGTTAACTACTACTACTACTACTTAACATTTCTAGAGCGCTACTAGGGTTACGCAGCGCTGTACAAATTAACAAAGAAGGACGGTCCCTGCTCAAAGGCGCTTACAATCTAAAGGACGAAATGTCAAGTTGGGGCAGTCTAGATTTCCTGAGTAGAGGTGTAGTGGTTAGGTGCCGAAGGCGACATTGAAGAGGTGGGCTTTGAGCAATGATTTGAAGATGGGCAGGGAGGGGGCCTGGCGTATGGGCTCAGGGAGTTTATTCCAAGCATGGGGTGAGGCGAGGCAGAAAGGGTGGAGCCTGGAGTTGGCGGTGGTGGAGAAGGGTACTGAAAGGAGGGATTTGTCTTGAGAGTGGAGGTTACGGGTAGGAACGTAAGGGGAGATGAGGGTAGAGAGGTAAGGAGGGGCTGCAGGGGCTGTTAAGTGCCATTTAACCAGCCAGGAGCTGCTCCTGGCTGTTTAAATGGTTTTAAATATCAGGCGGATTATACCTATAGAGCTGCTATCATATGCTTACATCATCAGATCCAAATAAGCCAAAGGTATTGAAATATGAAAGTAAACGTCCAGAATCTATTTCCATCATTAAACTTGGTCAAGTGTTTCGAAAAGTAGAAGGAATGAGTGAGTATCTACTGGTACACATAGGGAAGAGAGCAACAGAATTTGTGAAAAAAGAGCAAACCCCCCCCCCAAACCCTACTACTACTATTTATCATTTCTATAGCGCTACAAGGCATATGCAGCGCTATACACCATAAACAAAAAGACAGTCCCTGCTCAAAGAGCTTACAATCTCTCAAAAGAATACCAGCAAATGAGGAAAAACAAAGGCAAATGCATACATTTTCGTGGAAAATATAAAGTGTGTTTTGAATTGGGGGGTCCCGAGCCCCCCAAGAAGGCTGGAGTGACCTTAATCTGACTCCATCTCTAAATAACACTAGTACTGGGGTAATCAAGGAGTTATGAAGTTCTAAAAGGAATTGCCACTGAGAGAGACATTAGGTCTAAGGGATCCGCATTAGTCCGCCTCTCAGCACTGGCAAGGAATAGATACCAGCCTTATGACAAACTGGATTTAGGCTACAGGTTATACAATGCAGCGAATGATAGCCTGATACAGCAAAAGCATTTATACTTACAGCCTTTCATCATTAAGTGAAGCCCACAAATCATCATTTGGAATGAGGAGTTTATTTGCCAAGGTACAAGTCAAATCAGTGATTGACCACAGGCACGTACAATCAATTAATTATAGGAATATAATAAGTTGCAAACAGGTGTTAATTATTTGCTAATCTTTTATAATTTCTTTTACCAATTAGAGGTTTTACAAGGGAAAGCAATTAGGTAATTTGTCAATTCTGCTGGACACATTGGTTTCCCTTGGAGAGAGAGTGGCAACCCTTTTCTCTCTAACTTAAACCAGGAAATACCCTGATTTTTATAGGTGCCCTCAGGATATGGATAATATGACAGTAGATATACCTGATTGGATCTATGCTAATGTCATGGTTGTCACTGATTGGCTCATGCTAATGAGTAGCTTCTATCTTGCTAACATGGTTTTGTCTTTAGCTCGCTTGACCACAAATCTTAAGCAAGACCCTGCATCCAGCTGCACCTGGCATGACTCACTCATTTCTCAACTTGTTTTTCTAACTTACATTAGAGAAAATTCCACTTTGCAACAGATACGGGCTTCCATTTTGTGCTAAAATCCTCCATTTTGTTTCCATATCTATTGCCCTAACTTTTAGGCCTCAATCCGGGCTACAAACTAGGCCATACTTTTCCAGTAAGCTCCTAGTTATGTCAGCCATCAGATTTCTGACTCATCCAAGGTCTGTAACAGCCTGAGCTCTATGACTGGGCCCGCCACCATTCCGGTGGGGGGGTCTCTGGCTGTACCATAATTATACATTCCCCACTTGTCACCCCCTCTGAGGAGGGGTGACACAAAGCTCGTCAAGCTTGTCATCATCCATTCCAGAAGGTGGCAAGCTATCAAACGAGAGGGCGAGTTTTGGTCTTACAAATTGCTAGAAGGTATGGTGCAAGATAGGAAACTTCATTCTCAGGTGATATATTATTTGGGCATATGGAATTCCCTTTATATTACCCAATCCCTTGGGCCTTAATCCTGATGTCATCTCTCTTGAGACTTACTCAAACCTGTAGTGAGAAAGGTTTTATGAATGGGACAAATCCATGAGTTCATCTACAAAATCTCATGAAGTATAGGTATGTGGGTAATAGCAATTTCAGGTGGATCATGCTAATAAATACTTTCAGGTCTTTCTATGGCTTCTATTGTATCTGTAGCATAGTGCATGGGGAGATAATCTAATGTATCTATCTCAGTGGTCTTGGGAAGGAACAGTGGTTTAGATTAAGCATTGTTATGGGCTCAACAAATATATGGTTAGCACTCTGTTTGCAGGCTGTTTTAGGTTGTAGGTATTCAGAATCCTCAAACAGGTCGGAATTCCTGGACCTTACTATTACTCATCATTGGCATCCAATCATGAGCACTAAAAAGTGGATAGCAAGAATGAGGTTGCCTCATACAGCAAAAATGGTCAATCCTAGGAAAATTTATATTAACAAAGGTCATGCATGTATCTTGACATATGCATAATGACCTGGAAATATGGGAAGCATTTTATATATCCTTTACCCCACTTGGAGCTTAGTCAAACCTACAGAAAGACATGCAGCTTAAGTAAGCCTACACCAAAGTTAAACAATTGCATAACTGGTTGATACTAACAGGGTTTACACCTACATTATGATATCTTAGCCAGTATTAGGGTTTGATGTTACCCCTGTGTCTGAGCAATATCAACTTCCATTTAAATTACATAAACAGAAATGGCAGAAAAGAGTGGGGGGGGGGGGGGGGGGTCTCTGGCTGTACCATAATTATACAAGTGTTACTCCAGGAACCATTTTGTTGATCTAAACCACACTAATAAATGGTTGAGGAGAGGTGAGATGAAACCTAAGGATGAGCGATTGATAGTTGCAGTCCAAGGTGGTGGTTAATGGAATTCACTCGGATGAGGGAAAGGTGAGTAGTGGAGTGCCTCCACCGAAACTTCACTTAAAGGAGCGTGCAGGACATCAGGACTCACAGCACAGATCAGTGAACGCGCCAGAGACCGGCGCTGAAGAAGACTTCAGCTGGCGGGGGTTGGGGACCCCCACCAGCAAAGGTACCTTGCGGCGGGTCGAAAGTGGCGGGGGACAGTCGGCGACTGGAGGAGGCAGGCTAAAATGTGCCCCCCAACCTTGGGCTCTGGACCCCCCTCCCGCCGAGGTCTGGCTACGCTCCTGGTGAAGAGAGAAAAGAATTTCAATCTAGAACCAAGAAAATGTGGCAGAAAGATATAGACATATTTCCCATTGTTTTGAATAAAGAGAGAGTAATCCACCTAAGCGGATGAACACAAACTCCCACGTAAAAATAACAGTGCATAAAAAAGAGTGGGAAATGGAAACATGATATAAACAATGCAAAATAATGAACATGTAAGTCAAGAAAATGTCCATGTAATATCTTTTTTTCTTTTATAGTAACATCTTTATTTCATTCCTTTCTTCATCCACTGTTTTTTCATACTCCTTGTATTCAGTTGCATTGCTAAATAACAATAATGTTCAAAAATACATGGACATTTAATGTGTGTGTGTATGTATGTATGTGTACATATGTGTGTATATGTGCATAAGTATGTACATGTACATGTATATATATATATACATATTTCCTCTGACTTTCTTTGCCTCAAATTACAGATCTACATTTGCACACATTAACTTAACATAATGGATTCGATCTGACCTTACCACAATATAATATCAGTATGTCTTTCATCTGTTCATATCATATAGAGTCCCCACATATGGACATATGGTTTATATATGTATATATATGTGCCTCTTATCTCATGTCATCTTTTCTTGACTTACATGTTCATTATTTTGCATTGTTTATATCATGTTTCCATGCTTATAAATATATTTACTTTAGATAATTTTACTTTAGATACATAATGTTAAGAACTTTTTGTTGTATAATCTCCTACCATCATTTCTTAATTTTGTTCGTTTATTTCAATTTATGTTACCAAATGCTTATTCATGTTTTTAAATATTTTATTATTCTGCATTGTTTATGTTTATATCATAATTTCATTTTAGTTTAGATATTTTTACTTTAGATATTTTTTCTTTAGGTACATATTGTTAAAAATTTTTTGCTGTATAATCTCTTACCATTATTTCTTAATTTTGTTGTTTATTTTCAATTTATGTTACCAAATGTTTATTTATGTTTTTAAATATTTGTTGTTTTTTAGACTCCTGAAGCAGGCCTTCTGGCCGAAACAGTTTTTTGTGTCGAGTCATTTAATAAAGTGATTTCTTGGCATTTCACTTCCCGTTTTCCTGGAGTCATTGGTCCATTTCCCACTCTTTTTTATGCACCATTGTTTTGAATGCTACAGGCTTTGTTCGAAGGAATTTTCAAGGTTGCCTATACAGGTTACGACATTCTGGGCCCTGCGCTGGTGTAGGCATGTATACTCTGGAGGAAAGGAGGAACAGGGGTGATATGATACAGACGTTCAAATATTTGAAAGGTATTAATCCGCAAATGAATCTTTTCCGGAGATGGGAAGGCGGTAGAACGAGAGGACATGAAATGAGATTGAAGGGGGGCAAACTCAGGAAAGATGTCAGGAAGTATTTCTTCACAGAGAGGGTGGTGAACGCTTGGAATGCCCTCCCGCGGGAGGTGGTGGAGATGAAAACGGTAACGGAATTCAAACATGCGTGGGATAGGCATAAAGGAATCCTGTGCAGAAGGAATGGATCCACAGAAGCTTAGCTGAAATTGGGTGGCGGGGTGAAGAGGGGTTGGTGGTTGAGAGGCTAGGATAGGGGAGGGCAGACTTATACGGGGTCTGTGCCGAAGCCGGTGATGGGAGGCGGGACTGGTGGTTGGGAGGCGGGAAATACTGCTGGACAGACTTATACGGTCTGTGCCCTGAAAAAGACAGGTACAAATCAAGGTAAGGTATACACATATGAGTTTATCGTGGGCAGACTAGATGGACCGTGCAGGTCTTTTTCTGCCGTCATCTACTATGTTACTATGTTACTATGTATTGGATGCGTGCAGTTCCATTTTTAAGCGTGCCTGCAAAAAAGGCCTTTTTTTGCCGAAAATGGACTTGTGGCAAAATAAAAATCAGTGTGCTCCCATTTTGGGCCTGAGATTTTACCGCCACCCATTGGCTTAACGGTAAGGTCTCACGTGTTAATTGTCAGCGTGCGTCCACTGCCGATTACTGCCCGGTTAGTGCCACATGGTAGAAAATAGAAATTCTTTTCTGATGCACGGTTTGGACGCGTGTCAAAATTAGAATTAATGCCCGGGCCACACGGTAGCCGGGCTGTAGTTCTAAATTGCTGGCCCCTCCCCTCTATGAACTCCATGCTTGTACTATGGTGAACCTTAGGCAGTACCTTTGAGAGACTGAGATCACACACCACATACCTTGGCTTAGCAGTGAGGTTCTTTAGTTACTGTGTGTGCAAAACACTGTCCCCACCCCCACCCCAGACAGAGCGTTATAAAATTACCCTTTTTTTCGTACATGTGCTCATAATCTTATGAAAAAGAAGAAGCATTTTTATTTTATTGATGCTAATAAACCTAGATCCTTTTTAAGCAAAGCCTATGTTAATCTGTTTATTTTGTCTCTAACCTAGTAATCTGGTTTCTTTTTGTTATCATAACAGAATTCCGAGATCTTCATAGATTTCTATTTCTATTTCAACATCTGTCTGTGAAGCTTTTATCCAAAGCGCCATTATGCCAGTGGCACAGATATAATACAATATGTGAAAATAAAGGTCAAACCAAGATTTCTTTCTTTCTTTATATGAGCAGAAGCTGCAGAAAATTATACCGCACCTGACTGTAACTCACTTTCAGCTACCACAGAAGAATGTGTGAGCTAAATGCAAAATCCCTTTCCTTCCCCTCTATGAAACCAAATTTTCAGAGCTAACATCATACTGTGCACACCTAGCTTAGGATCATAGGTTTAAACTCAAAGGGATCGATAAACAGACACATGAGGCTCCTGCCTAGGGTTACCATATTTTGTCCCCCCAAAAGGAGGACACATGCCCCGCCCCACCACACATCCCGCCCCACCCCCTGTCACACCCCACCCTGCCCCTTTCACGCCTTCTCTCTGCCCCATCTCATTTTCCCCTCCCCCGTCACCAAACCCCGTCACCCCCCTCCCCTTACCTTAGTACTGCCCTGGTGGTCTAGTGACCTCTTCGGGGCAGGAAAGAGCCCCCTCTTTCCTGCCCGGAGCGCTGCCCTGCATGCATGCTTCCTGTTGCTGATCTCGGCACCGATTCAAAATGGCTGCCGAGAGTTGAAGTTTCGCGAGGTCACTTCAACTCTCGGCGGCCATTTTGAATCGGCGCCAAGATCAGCAACAGGAAGGATGCATGCAGGGCAGCACTCCGGGCTCTTTCCTGCCCCGAAGGCGGAAGAGGTCACTAGACCACCAGGGCAGTAGTAACTAAGGGGAGGGGAGGCTGGTTGCCTGGACATGTCCTCAAAAAGAGAACATGTCCGAGTAAATGCGGACATATGATGGTAACCCTATTCCTGCCTGCTTCAACTATGCTGGTTGGACTGGCTACCAGTATTTAGTGCCACTTAAAAAGGCAGCTCCACTGAATACCAGCTCTGACAGCTGCAGCACTACCCAGAGCACTCTAAGCTGAATGTGAGTCCTCCAACTGCGTTGCTGCCAGTAGGGGGTGCTGCTTCATTATTATGTTTTCAATGACTATGAACAAGCAGGTTACCTGGAATCCTGCAAAGCTTGCCTGTGCTTCACTACTGAAAATGTGATAGGGAAACAGCACCACCCACTGGCAGGACTGTAGGTGGAGGACTCTTGCTCAGCATAGAGGGAACAGTGCTTGCGGTGATATTCATTAGGGGAGGGGATTCCAAATAGGTCACTCAAAGTTGGATGCCGAAATAACGAGCATTAATTGCAAATTCTAAAAAGGCTGCTTAGAGTTAGGCGCCCTTTGTGGAATAGTAGTTTAGCAAACATCTCGTGTCTAACTTTGGGAACAACCACTTATGCCTGCTAAAACCTGGTGTAAATGCTGGCGCCCAACTAATGGGAGTTAGGTGTGGATCAGCAGGTATCCTATTACATCGCACCTAAATTCTGGGAACGCCCCTGACCCGCCCATGGCCACACCCACTCTGGAGTTACATGCTATAAAATTTAGGCGCACATGTTATAGAATAGCATCAGGGGCAGATCCGTGTATAAATCCTAATGACTGCTAATTAACACTAATTACTGATTGTTAACACATCATTTACATAGTAACATAGTAGATGACGGCAGAAAAAGACCTGCGTGGTCCATCCAGTCTGCCCAACAAGATAACTCATATGTGCTACTTTTTGTGTATACCCTACCTTGATTTGTACCTGTGCTCTTCAGGGCACAGACCGTATAAGTCTGCCCAGCACTATCCCCGCCCCCCAATCACCAGCCCCGCCTCCCAACCACCGGTTCTGGCACAGACCGTATAAGTCTGCCCAACACCATCCCCACCTCCCAACCACCAGCCCCGCCTCCCACCACTGGTTCTGGCACAGACCGTATAAGTCTGCCCAACACCATCCCCACCTCCCAACCACCAGCCCCGCCTCCCACCACCGGTTCTGGCACAGACCGTATAAGTCTGCCCAGCACTATCCCCGCCTCCCAACCACCAGCCCCGCCTCCCACCACCGGTTCTGGCACAGACCGTATAAGTCTGCCCAGCACTATCCCCGCCTCCCACCCACCAGCCCCGCCTCCCACCACCGGCTTCTGGCACTTTATTTATTTATTTATGTGCATTTGTATCCCACATTTTCCCACCTTTTTGCAGGCTCAATGTGGCTTACAATACATCATAAATGGTGAAGATATAATGGAAAGATAGACATTTAGTTTACAGAAGAATCATGGTAACATGATAATGGTATAACAGGATAGTAGTATAACAAGCAGATATTATAAGGCAGTTCTGATTATCTGTGGAGGAGTAGTGTATGTTTTACATTTATTGATCTTTGTGGTATGCTTTTTTAAAGAGATGGGTTTTCAGTAGTTTTCGGAAGTTGGTTAGTTCGTAAGTCGTTCTTAGGTTGCGTGGCAGTGTATTCCATAGCTGTGTACTCAAGTAGGTGAAGTTTTGTTTATACATTCTTGTATCCCATTATTATCCAAAAACAAGTTTCGATTCAAAGTGGTCTACAATTTACAAATACCTTTTTTTTCGTTATGACATGGATAGGACAATGTTCGAAGGTAATTCTGAAAGGTTGGACTATAGTTTAGGTAGTTATCTGAAGAGGGTTGGTGAGGTAGGTTTGTAGAGGTAGGATGCTGATGGAGGTAGGATGATATGTTAAGTGATTATCTGATGAGTTTTGATGAGGTAGATTTGTAGTGGTGAAATATCGCTCGCTTATGTCATATTAGCTATAGAATTTTTTGAAGAGGTAGGTTCTAATTTCTTTCCTGAATTGAAGATAGTTAATGATGTTGTGTATAGCTTTTGGTTCCACCATTTGGCATCCAGGTTGCTAAAACCTGCTGTGTAGATGGTTTTGTAGGTTATGTTTCTACAGTTGGGTAGGAGAAGAAGTAGGTACTCCCTGGTTTCTGGGTTTGCATTTCTCGGTGATAGTTTAATCATGTCGAGTATATATTCAGGTGCCATTCCAAATAGTATTTTGAAAATGAGGGTACTCGTTTTGAAGAGTACTCTTGCCTTGATTGGCAGCCAGTGTAGTGTTTTAAGCAGTGGAGTTTCTCTTTCATATTTCGACTTCTTGAATATCAGTCTTGCTGCCGTTTTTTGGACAGTTTGTAGCGATTTTAGCGTGCTTTCCCTGCACCCTACATATGCTGCATTGCAATAGTCTAGTTCACTAATGAGGTTACGCGCAAATCTATGATCTGCACCCAAAGTTTGCGTGCCCAGCTGTTGGTGAACTATACAGAATCCGGGGGTAGACATACAGTGTTTTTGCTGCCCTAACTTTATCCCCTGAACTAACTGGGCACAAGTTTGAATATCGGCCAGTGCTCAGTTAACTTGGGGGAGAGAAAAGGTCATGGTCATTTCTGAAGGGTGTTACTAGTGGCCAGGTAGAGGACCCAGGATTCAGAACTCTGAAAGGAGCCTTGATGCACGGCCCCCCAATCCAGGACTGTAACCACAATGACCAGACCGGGCGAACTGGCAGGTGAAGGAAAACAGAATAAAAGTACCCAGAGAGTTAGGGAGTCAAGAAGGAGTCATGAGGCCAGATCCCAGCCCTAGTTCCGACGGAACTGGAATTCAAAATGAGCAGGTGGAAAGTGCCGAGTCGAAAAAAAAAACACGAAACTATAGGGAAAAATAACAAAGACAAAACACCTGCCCCACAAATCGGCACAGACCAAGGATAACCTACATGATCACATCAGAAGTCTTCTAGTATCCCAGCAACAATTGGTCTTTCCGAAAACAAGACTGCTTTTGCATTGTTTCCTTGGCACAACGAAATGATTCCAGTTCTTGAAAGTATCTATTCATAGCACTTATGTTATGTTGTTACCACAATCTATTTATAACGAATGCACTGGCGCACAGCCCGTTTGTTATGAAAAGGAACTAGCTCTTGTGAAGTTTTATCAACCTCCTAAAATAGTTCTACTTTAAAAAAAAAGAAAAAAAGACTATGCCCCCCCCCCCCCCCCTCCTCCAGATGTCAAACCTAGGGAACCTGCTCTAAGCCTCACTTATCAGTATCATCCTTCAGTCAGCAGAAGTCACTGCAGCATCTTCCCTCTTTCCCTGGAATCCAGTAGAAATCAAACAAAATAAAACATGGAAAAGAAAATAAGATGATACCTTTTTTATTGGACATAACTTAATACATTTCTTGATTAGCTTTCGAAGGTTGCCCTTCTTGCTCAGATCAGAAATAAGCAAATGTGCTAGCTGACAGTGTATATAAGTGAAAACATTCAAGCATTACTATGACAGTAAAATAGATACTATTGGAGATTCTACATGGAATGTTGCTACTATTGGAGATTCTACATGGAATGTTGCTACTATTGGAGATTCTACATGGAATGTTGCTACTATTGGAGATTCTACATGGAATGTTGCTATTCCACTAGCAACATTCCATGTAGAAGGCTGCACAGGCTTCTGTTTCTGTGAGTCTGACGTCCTGCACGTACGTGCAGGACGTCAGACTCACAGAAGCAGAAGCCTGCGCGGCCACATTGGTGATCTGCAAGGGCCGACTTCTACATGGAATGTTGCTAGTGGAATAGCAACATTCCATGTAGAATCTATAGAAATCAAACAAAATAAAACATGGAAAAGAAAATAAGATGATACCTTTTTTATTGGACATAACTTAATACATTTCTTGATTAGCTTTCGAAGGTTGCCCTTCTTCCTCAGATCCGAAATAAGCAAATGTGGTAGCAGATAGTATATATGAGAGAAACATGAAAGCATTACTTTGACTGTCTGACAGAGTGGGAGGGTGAGGGTATGCATGGGGACATCAAAGCATTTCATTGATATTCTAACAGGATGGGTGTTGGTAGGTGAGAGGAGGGTACTAAACAGAGAAATAAACAGAGAATTACAGCTTTATGTTTTATAATGAGTTAGAAAACCCAGATCCTTATTAAGTCCTGTTTGTTGGGTGTCAAAATATTCAATCATTCTTATTTCAAAGGTCTTACATTCCTGTATTGTTTTAAAATTACCTTTCAGTATTCTTACTGTGAAATCACTGGTGGTCTCACCTACCAACACCCATCCTGTTAGAATATCAATGAAATGCTTTGATGTCCCCATGCATACCCCCACCCTCCCACTCTGTCAGACTGTCAAAGTAATGCTTTGATGTTTCTCTTATATATACTATCTGCTACTACATTTGCTTATTTCCAATCTGAGGAAGAAGGGCAACCTTCGAAAGCTAATCAAGAAATGTATTAAGTTATGTCCAATAAAAAAGGTATCATCTTATTTTCTTTTCCATGTTTTATTTTGTTTGATTTCTATTGATAACCTTTAAGAGTGGACTAACACGGCTACCACACCTCTCTACCTGGAATCCGGCAAACTGACTTAGTGCAATCTGCCAACCTCACTTCACACAGGTCATGCAAACCAGTCTCCTGCACTGGTCCAACCTTTCCATTTCATAAGTCAAACGACAACAGAAATAAATCAGAGAATAAAGCAGAAATGAGTGGTAACAGGAGACCAATTGCTTACAAGATTTTAAGAGTTTTTATTGTCACTCAACAGATAAAGTTTTCTTCTGTTTGCTGGGCAAGTAGCCAGACCACCATAGAGTTTTCCTTGTTTAATTGTGGCTTGGCAAATTACTACATATTGATTTGGAGGTGGGAGGGCCCATACTTGTGACTTAGCAGTGCTGGCCTGATCTGTGTGTCAGCAGTAATGTCTACTCTGGGAATTTGGTATGATTACAATTTGTACATTCTGGGGCCAGACAAGAAACTCTCCGCCCGGGCAGTGTACAGGCTAACCAGAAATATGCATACCATTTTTTTTTTGCTTATTGCTAGTAGAAACGTTAATTAAAAAATATCTTTCCTGAAAGGCTAGGATGGGAAGCAAGCACTAAGAAGCTTAATGAGATTTAAATGTAAAGAAGATTAATGTAATACTATGTGGATTTGGCACTCCATTTTCCCTTTGAACCATGCTGTGATCACACACTCTGGCTTGTCTTCAGATTGTAGATCACATAGAAATAAATATGGGGCATTCTCATGCTTGTTTTATGCGTCTAAGCCCTGGGGCGATTTTATAAAAACCTCTTTTCTGTGAGTAAATCAGGGTTTACCCATAGAGAAAGGTTTACAACCCTACCCCCAACATGGGCACATTTTTGGACATTTTTTTAATGTGTTGAAGGAAATCATAGGCCTGTGTTTTCTGAAATTATGAATTGTACAGTCGGTCAGTGAAGAATGGGGGGGAGTACGGTAGCAGGTATTCGGTGACACACACTGAAGGCCATGACAAGCATACAAAGGGGGGGGGGGGGGGGGGTCTGCTCAGAAATGAAAAGAGATTATTACATAGAAGTTATGTAAATAACAGGGATGTGTCTTATGTAAAATACCTGGCACATAGTATAGCCCTAACATATAGGTACAAACTGGTTTGGGGCAGAATTTGTTTTCGTCAAAAGTGTGTGAAGATCTGAGAGGTCAGATATTGACATAAGAACATAAGAGTACCCATACTGGGTCAGACCAATGGTCCATCTAGCCCAGCAACCTGTTTTCCAAGTACCTGGCAGAAACCCAAATCATGGCAACATTCCATGTAGAACCCCAAAGAATAGCAAGATTTTGGAATCCTAAAGAATGACAAGATTCCATGTGCAGAATCTCAAAGAGTAGCAACATTCCATACTACAAATCCCAGGGCAAGCTGTCTGTCTCAATAGCAGACTATGGACTTTTCCTCCAGGAATTTGTCCAAACCTTTTTTAAACTCAGATATGCTACCTGCTGTTACCACATCCTCCAGCAAAGCGTTCCAGAGCTTTTGAGTGAAAAATATTTCCTCCTATTTATTTTTAAAGTATTTCCATGTAACTTCCTCAAGTGTCCCCTAGTGTTTGCACTTTTGGAATGAGTAAAAAGTCGATTTACTTCTACTCTTTCTACACCACTCAGAATTTTGTAGACCTCAATCTTTTTTCCCCTCGTTCATCTCTTTTCCATGCTGAAGAGCCCTAACCTCTTTAGCCTTTACTCATATGAGAGGAGTTCTATCCCCTTTATCATTTTGGTCGCTCTTCTTTGAACCTTTTCTAATTAAGCTATGTCTTTTTTGAGATATGGTGACCAGAACTGAATGCAGTACTTAAGGTGCGGACTCACCATGGAGTGATACAAAGGCATTATAGTATTTTTGGTCTTATTCACCATCCCTTTCCTATTAATTCCTAGCATCCTGTTTGCTTTTTTGGCCGCCGCCACACACTGAGCAGATTTCAGCATATTATCTACAACGATACCTAGATCTTTTTCTTGAGTGCTGACTAGAGAGTGACACAGGGACGGGGATCTGTGGTAAACCGCAGTAATCCATGGTAAATCCACAGTAAAAGAAAATAATTTGGCCATTTATCTCAGAAAAACCTTTTACCGCCCGGTGTAAAAAAAAGAACCAGTTGCAGTTACTGTTCCCAGTCCGGCATCTCCGTGCCTGCCTTCCTCCCTCCCTCCCTCCTGCAGTAGCTCTACCTTATGCAGCCAGGCAGTGGTGCGCTGGATCCAGCTTGCACGAGCTGTTTGTTAATTTTTAAGAATTTTGGGAGCCGGTTGTTAAACTTTAACAACTGGCTTCCAAACTTTTGGCTCAGGTCCCTTCTCTGCATCATTGTCCTCCTCCTCCCCTGTGGCTTATTCCAGTGACATAGCTACAGGGGGCCTGAGGGACCCAGGTCCCCATTTCTGTCTCAGGCCCCCCCAACAATAGTGGCCAGCTAGGCACTTTTTTCCTTCCTCAGTCTCCCTGTGCTCCCTGCTCCCTGTCCCAGCAACCAGGCAGCTAAGCTCTCTCCCTTCCTTCCAGTCTGGCCAGTTATCTCTCTTCCCTGTTTTCAGCAGTGAGCTGTGGCGCAGGCAGTGCTGAAGACAGCTGCTTCCTGCTGCCCTGGTCCTGTCGCTGCTTCATCCAGTGTTGCCAGGTGGGCGGTTTTACCGCCCAATTGGGCGGTTTTCCGCGACCCGCCGCGGGAAATTTTTGCCCGCGGCGGGTCGCGGTTTTTTGGGCTTCTTTTTTTTCTTTTCCGCGGTTTTTCGGGCGGTTTTTTTCGGCCGCGGGGGCGGGGTTAGTGACATTTTGGGCGGGGTTTGATGACGTTTTGGGCGGGGCCGATGACGGGGGAGGCGGGGCCGATGACGGGGGAGGCGGGGCCGATGACGGGGGAGGCAGGGCCGGTGACGGCGGAGGCGGGGCCGGTGACGGCGGGGGCGGGGTTGATGACTGCGGGGGCGGGGGTGATGACGCGGGGGTGGGGGTGTCAGGGGCGGGGTTTGAGTTTGGGCGGGTTTTGGGCTGTTTTTACGCTGGATTGGGTGGGAAAAAAATTTTCCACCTGGCAACACTGGCTTCATCCCGCCTTTTCAACAGCAGCTGTCTTGAGCGCTGCCTGCACCTGTGGCTCACTGCTGGAAACAGGAGAGATAGCTAGCTGGACCTGAAGGAAGGGAGGGAGAGCTCAGATACCGGACTGAGGAGGACAGGGAGCCTCAAAACAAAGCAAGCAAACCTGTGAGCTACTTCTTCCACGTTCTCACTCTTTATTGTTGGTACCATTTTTGTTTGATCCCACTTATATTTTCAAACGTGCCGGCTTGTGCAGCATACGAATGTACACACAGAGAAAGTATAATAACAGAATAACGTATCATAGGTAGAGTAGTAATTTGCTATAAATTGTAATCAGTGTGTCATTTGAAGGCACTGTTATAGGCACCCACAGAGAGGGGGCACAGGAAATGTGGGAGGGGGGTTGCTGGAGTGGACCCTTGGAAAGGGAGGGGGCTTCTGGACCCAAAGTGGGAGCTGGAGAGAAGGAAGAAAGGTGCTGGACCATTGGAGGGAGGGAGGGCTGGCTGGCTGGAGGGAAGGGAGAGAGAGGCCCTGGACCCATGGGGGGTGGAGAGAGAAGTGCTGGACCTGCAGGGGAGGAAGGGAGGGGATGGGACACAGAGGGACAATACCAGACATGGGAAGGAGTATATGGACACAGAGGGAAGATGCTAGACATCAAGGACAATAGGAATGCAGAAGAGAGATGCTGGACTTGTGGGGGGGGGGGGGGGGCGGGCATAAGGACACAAAGAAGTGATGCTGGACATAGGTGGAAGAGATAGAGAGAGGGATAGGCTTAGGGCTCTCTCTGTCAGATGTCCTAGTTGCACCCCTCCTCCCCAAACCCCATCTCTGGCATGTGTGATCTTTATATTTTGCACTGCATAGAAGGAAATGCATATCTTTCTATTTCTGTGGTGTGGCTTCTTGTGGTTTTAGGTTAATATATGTTTATCATTTTTGGTCAGCTATTATGTATTTGGCATTTGCACTCTGTGTGTGTGTGACCGAGGTATTCTGTTAGCATGAGTTTTCTATGTAGCATTCTTCTAATATTTTGGCTTGTTCAGTTTTCCTGATAGTGGAGGGGATATTTGTGAGGGGAGACAGGGATTTTGTTGACCTTCGTTCTGTATTGGTTGGGATTTATAAAACGACGGTTGTACAGAATATTGTTTCTTTTTATACTTTAATAAAATGATTTAAATATAAAATCAGAACAAGGCTTGTGCAGATGGAATCCAACAGAGCTCACGGGGACGGGGACAAATTTTGTCCCCGCATCATTCTCTAGAGCTGACCCCCAAGTTGGACCCTAGCATCAGGTAACTATGATTTGGATTATTCTTTCCAATGTGCATGTTAAATTTCATCTGCCGATTGGACGCCAAGTCTTCCTGCAGTATTTCACAGTCCTACCAACAAAAAGGGGTCCAGGTCTCCCGCAAAACACATCAAACAACAAAGAGAGCGGGAGAAAAACCAAAATAGACCAGAAAGAAACCGCAAAGAGTAAAAGCACCAAAAAAGTTTATTAAGACCCAACACGGGCCATGTTTCGGCCAACCGGCCTTCTTCAGGGGTCTTCAAATTTGACGTATACACATGTGCCTCCAGAATTCGCATGGAGTGCAAGGCGTAACCGCTGGTGCTGTCTAACATTAAACGTCAGCAAGTGTTGGGTCTTAATAAACCTTTTGGTGCTCTTGCTCTTTGCGGTTTCTTTCTGGTCTATTTTGGTTTTTCTCCCGCTCTCTTTGTTGTTTGGTTGTATTTCACAGTCCTCACATGTTTTAACGACCTTGAATAGTTTTGTAACATCTGCAAATTTAATCACCTCTCTTGTCATTCTGATTTCCGTATCATTTATTTATATTTTGCTCACACCTTTTTCAGTAGTAGCTCAAGGTGAGTTACATTCAGGTACCACTAGGTAGTTCTCTGTCCCTGTCCCAGGAGGGCTCACAGTCTAAGTTTGTACCTGAGGCAATGGAGGGTTAAGTGACTTGCCCAAGATCACAAGGAGCAGCAGTGGGATTTGAACCAGCCACTTCTGGATTGCAAGACTGGTGCTCTCACCACTAGGCCACTCCTCCACTGGCAACATTCTGTGTAGAATCTCAAATAGTAGCAACAGAATCTCAAAAAGTGGCAACATTCCATGTAGAATCTTCAATAGTAGCAACATTCCATGTTCCACTGCACTAACCACTAGGCTACTCCTCCACTGGCAACATTCCATGTAGAAGGCTGCCCTTGCAGATCAGCAACGCAGCCGCACAGGCTTCTGTGAGTCTGACGGCCTGCACAGAATGTCAGACTCACAGAAATAGAAGCCTGCACAGTTGCTGATCTGCAAGGGCAGCCTTCTACTTGGAATGTTGCTAGTGGAATAGCAACATTAACATTCCATTTAGAATCTCAAATATTTATTTATTTGGCTTACACCTTTTTCAGTAGTAGCTCAAGGTGTGTGGCATTCAGGTACACTGGATATTTCTCTGTCCCATGAGGGCTCACAATCTAAGTTTGTACCTGAGCCAATGGAGGGTTAAGTGACTTGCCCAAGATCACAAGGAGTAGCAGCGGGATTTGAACCAGCCACCTTTGGGGATTGCAAGACCTTAAGACTGGTGCTCTAACCACTAGGCCACTCCTCTACTCCATATGTTAAATATGTTAAATATCACTGGTCCTAGTACCTCTTCAAGCTATCTCTTGACCGACTTTCGCTAAATATGCATGCCTGGACGGTATCATTTTATGCACCTTCTGGCAAAATAGGTAGTGCTAAAGGGCATCATTCATTAGTGAGGGACGGTTAACAAGATTAGCAAGTGTTATGGTACTAATCTGTATTACATATATGCACTAACAAGCCATGTATGTATTATCCTGGGTTATACATATGGAAATCACAATATAATTGAGAAAGAGACTCTAATTGCTGAATCCCTGTCTCTCAGCACTGATACAATAAACACTTTCTTATAATAATAATAATAATTATTATTATTATTATTATTTATTGCATTTGTACCCCACATTTTCCCACCTATTTGCAGGCTCAATGTGGCTTACAGAGTGTTGTTATGAGAAAGTCATGACAGGATAATGGATACAATCGATGGTAAGCTGAAGATGGATGAGGAATTGGAGAATATGGTGTTAGATAGGATAGTTTAGGAGGTGAATTTGTGTCTTTAAGGGTTCTTTTAGTAGGCTCTATTGAAGAGATGTGTCTTCAGAGATTTGCGAAAGTTACTTAGATTATCCATGGTTTTTAGGGCTGGGGGTAACCCGTTCCATATCTGTATACTTCTGTAGGAGAAGGTAGAGGCGTATGCCTGCTTATATTTAAGTCCTTTACAACTTTATAATGCTATAGGAGCTGGTTATTTAATTCTCTACCAGTGTTGGTGGATGGGAATCTGGAGGCTTTGAACTGGACTGTTTGGATTGCCCAGGTATACTAGTTACCGCTTGAAAGCAGGTAAGAAACTTTTGAGTAGCCTAGCGGTTAGTGCAGTGGACTTTGATCCTGGGAAACTGGGTTTGATTCCCGCTGCAGCTCCTTGTGATCTTGGGCAAGTCACTTAACCCTCCATTGCCTCAGATACCAAAACTTAGATTGTGAGCCCTCTAGGGACAGAGAAAGTACCTGCGTATAATGTGTACAGCGCTGCCCTCTAGGGACAGAGAAAGTACCTGCATATAATGTGTACAATGCTGAGTAGGTCAAGTAGAGCTATAGAAATAATTATTAGTAGTCGTAGAGTGATGTGCATGGCTGGGTTTTCTTTGTGGTCCTTCCAATGCCTCTTGATCTCTCACTTTACTTTCCGCCTGGCAGTACAAATATAGCTACAAACTTTGAAGGTGGTTTATTTAACTTAAAAATCTGGCCAAATATTTCAGCTTGCACTTTTGTTACTTCCATCTCTCACAGCTGGGAATTTTTCTCTTCTTATCTCAGTATTTCACTCTTAGGTTTGGTTTCAGGGATGGCCTTATTTTTTTCAGTCAGAAGGATCCTCAAACCCCGACGCCCCTCTTTCCTGGTTGAGGGGCTCCTGGATATCTGTTCCATCAGTGTCTATTATAAAATGACTCCTAGTGTGGACAGTTTGCAAAAGCTAATTTTGCAAGTAAATAGAGACTCTTTAAAAGCTGCCATCACCCTTGCAGGTTAAAGAAGTCATTGATATTTTTGTTTTTCGTTTGTATATATAAGTACAAAAGTATTGCCATACTGGGAAAGACCAAAGGTCCATCGAGCCCAGCATCCTGTTTCCAACAGTGGCCAATCCAGGTCACAAATACCCGGCAAGATCCCAAAAATGTGCAAAACATTTTATACTGCTTATCCCAGAAATAGTGGATTTTCCCCAAGTCCATTTAATAACGATCTATGGACTTTTCCTTTAGGAAGCCGTCCAAACCTTTTTTCAACTCCGCTAAGCTAACCGCCTTTACCACATTCTCTGGCAACGAATTCCAGAGTTTAATTACACGTTGAGTGAAGAAACATTTTCTCCGATTCGTTTTAAATTTACTACATTGTAGCTTCATCGCATGCCCCCTAGTCCTAGTATTTTTGGAAAGCGTGAACAGAGGCTTTTTGGATCTCTTGTTTTTTCTTTTTCACCGCAGCTCTTACTTTCTCCTCCCCTCCCCCCCCCCCCCCCCCCCCCCCCAGAAGTTGCTGTTCTAGGCAATCGGTTAGTCTGAGTAATGGCTAAGCCCTCCCTAGCTTCAAGAGGATCATATTTCTTCCCTGAAAAGAGTGGCATGTGCAGGGTAAAACTTCCTGGTGGGGAAGGCTTTTTTATTTTTTTTTTAACTGATGCTGTTATTGTCCTGATCTGATTTAGTGTTGACTGTGACTCATGTTGCTATACATGATGTTTGCTTTTAACGTTCTCTAATGTTATTTTACTAGGTTCAATGCAAAAATTAATGTCCATTTGTGGATTTTGAACATTATTTTTCTCCGCCTGCAGCTGACTGGGAAGAGACTGGCAGCAAGTAAGAATTCTGAGTTACTGATCGACGGGTGGCACAGAGTAAAGGGAACGGCGGAGATCAGCAAGGCCTGTGGCACAGCCAGAGGGGTGAAGCTGGGCAGATTTATAGCCCTGATGTGCCATGGTGTTTTATGCTTCTCTGTCTCACAGTCCAGATTTACTTCACTGAGATCAATGCCTCCCACACAACTCATGACACACTAAATTAACACTAAAATTACATTTTAAAAAAAGGGAAAGAGAAATCGGTGGAGCCTCCAGAACATATCGATAAACAGAATTGCAATCTACTCTCATGCACAAACTGGCTGAAATACAGCACGCCTGCGTTTTCAGTCTTTGCTGCTGTCCTTCGATTAAGCCCTCGGAATCTTCTCTTAATTACTTGACTACAGTAACTGTTATCACAGAGAGAAAGAGGCAATTAACTCCAGCCTGCTTTATTGGCAAAAAGAACAAAACCCCACTTGGGAACGGCTCAGAGACAACAGGTGGTGCTGATGATACCAGGAGACACTTTCCCGCTGCTTATGACTGGTTGTGGAGTTGTTTACCAGAGCACTTTTGCTTGGCACCGGTAACGAGAGCTGTCTAGGATTTGAACCTAGGCCCGCTGGTTCACGCAGTCACCATTAGTCTACTCCTCCATTCTCATACTACTACTGCTGTTCCTTATTTTTCAATCACTGTTAGAGTGGAGGAGTGGCTTGTGGTTAGGGTGGTGGACTTTGGTCCTGGGGAACTGAGTTCGATTCCCACTTCAGGCACAGGCAGCTCCTTATGACTCTGGCCGTCACTTAACCGTCCATTGCCCCATGTAAGCCGCATTGAGCCTGCCATGAGTGGGAAAGAGCAGGGTATAAATGTAACAAAAATAAAATAGATACTATTGGAGATTCTAGATGGAATGTTGCTATTCCACTAGCAACATTCCATGTAGAAGGCTGCGCAGGCTTCTGTTTCTGTGAGTCTGACGTCCTGCACGTATGTGCAGGACGTCAGACTCGCAGAAGCCTGCGCGGCCACATTGGTGATCTGCAAGGGCCGACTTCTACAAGGAATGTTGCTAGTGGAATAGCAACATTCCATGTAAAATCTCAAATAGTAGCAACAGTGGAGGAGTGGCCTAGCCTAGTGGTTAGGGTGGTGGACTTTGGTCCTGGGGAACTGAGGAACTAAGGTCAATAACCCACTTCAGGCACAGGCAGCTCCTTGTGACTCTGGGCAAGTCACTTAACCCTCCATTGCCCCATGTAAGCCGCATTGAGCCTGCCATGAGTGGGAAAGCACGGGGTACAAGTGTAACAAAAGAAAAATACATACAGAAGAAAAAGTCCCTAATCTATAGAGCTTACAGTCTAGTCAAAGTGAAAATGAATAAACATCACGAGGATACAAGGAATGTGTTGCCTATAGAGAGAGTTAAAAGCAACTTCAAAAATGAGTTCTTAAGGTTGAGTGAACAACAGCTGCCAGTTTTTGGACATATCCCCCCCCCCCCCCCCCCCCCCCCCCAGTGTGCCTGCTAGTGCTGGTTGCCTTCAAAGCCAAACTTTGCAGCCTTAGCCTACAGTTGTAAAATATGGCCCTACCCTACAGAACACTGTGAGACATGGGGGAATTATGAATGTGATTAACAGCTGTTGCCTTTAATGAAGAAACTGCGTCCTGTAAACATAAATTTTGTGCTTATGTGGCTCCTGAGGTTTCCTCCATTGTGTCATTTTACGCCTCATGAGCTGTGGAATACAAAATGCAGAGCTGTTCCACTCCCGAACCGCAGATAAAGGATCCTAAAATTTAATTATAAAGAATGTCCAGAGTAAACCCTCAGGGTTTGTTTTTTGTTTTTTTTTTTAAACATGATTTCATTTGAGTTTAAAAGAAAAAAGCTTTCAGCAACTTGAGTTATAGTTAAAGATACCGAAAGCAAAGCTATTTGTATAAAATCATGGTTCAGGGCCAACTTTGGCTTTGGTTCCCGATCTTGGGGCTTGTTAAGCCCATGGGAAATGTTAAAACCAAAGGAGAGTGAGGAATCTAAAAGAACACAGAGGGGAAAAAAAATGGAATCTTGAACGGGATAGAAGCTCCCTTAATACAAGGTAGAAGAGGGAGATCTGTTTTTCCTAGATAACCACAATACCTCTGACTTTTTCATGCTAAGAGTAAGTTTGTGTAGGGTTATTCAATCAGAAATCTTGTCTAGATCATGTGTCAGGCTATCCTGAAAAGCCTGTCCGACAAATCACGGGAAAGAGAAGTTGAATGTCATCCGTGAATGTGGCCAAGGGTGCTAAATAACATTTAGTAAGGTCAGAGCCAGAATCACCCCTATGGAACACCGCAGGATGGGGGGGGGGGGGAGCAAGAAAGAAGACTTGTCAATAGACACCTGAACGGTATGAAAAGATAACCGGGATCTAGTACATAAGTAATGCCACACTGGGAAAAGACCAAGGGTCCATTGAGCCCAGCATCCTGTCCACGACAGTGGCCAATCCAGGCCAAGGGCACCTGGCGAGCTTCCCAAATGTACAAACATTCTATACATGTTATTCCTGGGATTTTGGATTTTTCCCAAGTCCATTTAGTAGCGGTTTATGGACTTGTCCTTTAGGAAACCGTCTAACCCCTTTTTAAACTCTGCCAAGCTAACCGCCTTCACCACGTTCTCCGGCAATGAATTCCAGAGTTTAATTATGCGTTGGGTGAAGAAACATTTTCTCTGATTTGTTTTAAATTTACTACACTGTAGTTTCATCGCATGCCCCCTAGTTCTAGTATTTTTGGAAAGCGTGAACAGACGCTTCACATCCACCTGTTCCACTCCACTCATTATTTTATATACCTCTATCATGTCTCTGAATCAGTTTAGCACAGGTCTTTTAAGGCCAGTCTCCTTCCAGATGACAGACATGTTCCGCATTGCTTCCAAATCCAATTAAAAGGATCATCAATCTTATAATGAGGGGTAATTGCAATAAACTATTCTCAACCCAGCTCTGTAATACCTCACAAACACTACGATCATCATCGTCCACAAATGCGCAATCTTTCTACTTTCAGACCTCAGTGGCGACTCATTTCACATGGTTAAACTTTACACCACGACCCGCTTGCCTCCTCATAGGTCATTATGACCAACTTTAGTTTTAATTTTTAAACTTTTTTTTAAAAGAACCTTTACTTTAAAATCGATTAAAATGACTTAGCTTTGATGCGATGGACCGGATACCGACATGCGCCATGTTTCGCTAGCTGGTGCTTGAGGGTGTGGCGATTGGCTTAGGTGGAGGACCGCACCCTGAAGCAGCGGATAGTGAAACATGGCGCTTGTCGGCATCCGGTACATCACATCAAAGCTAAATCATTCTAAATTATTTTAAAGCAATAGTTCTTTAAAAAAAAAAAGTTTAAAAATAAAGTTGGCCTCAGAGACCTGTGAGGAGGCAGGCGAGTCGTGGTGTAAAATTTAACCATGTGAAACGAGTCGCTACCGAGGTCTGAAAATAGAAAAATTGTGCATTTGTGGACGGCTGTGATCCTACTGTTTGCAAAGTATTTCAGCATTGCTACCAAGCAGTTTCAGTACTACATCCTGTATGAAACCTGATTGCCTAATGCAAAGTATTGGTAGAATTCCAGAAGCTACTGTTGGGCCAAAGCCTTTTCTACAAGCTTTGCAAGAAAGAGGTTAAAGATAGGCTGAAATTTCTGAGGTGCATTAGGATCCAGCGGAGGCTTAGTTTTAACAGCAGCCTGAGCACAGATTGTTTCCAAGGCAAGGAAAGAACACCCTGGAACAGACTTGAGGTGATAACATCCAGGAGAACTGGAGACTGGAGAGACCAACATTTCTTAATGAGGCATGGAGGAACAGGGCCCAGGGGCGTAGCCAGACACCCAAGTTTGGGTGGGCCTGGACCCAAAGTGGGTGGGCAGCACTCCACCTAGTCCTACAAATGATTTGGTTTCTCCCTCTCTCGCCTGCATGCCATATGGTCTTTCAAACATCCCCTCTCCCCCGTATACCTTTTTTAAATAGCAGATTTTCACCGGCAGCAAAAAGTTGTTGGGAGTTTTTGGCTAGTGGGGCTTGGGGTCCCTGCCCGCCACATTATAGGTGTGCTGCTACTTGGTGGGCCTGAACCTAAAGTGGGTGGGCCTGGGCCCACCCCAGCCCACCCTTGGCTACGCCACTGACAGGGCCACACAAAAATCCTGACATTTTCCTAGGACTAAAGTGAAACAAAGGGAAGAGAAATTGTTAAAAAGGCCTTGGACACCAGGCACTACAGGACAGTCCAAGAGACTTTGTGGAGGAGATAGTGGAAGGGGAGCAGAAGAACCCTGAAGAGAAACAACTTTATCAAGCAGGAAAAAAATGTAAAAAGATCAGGAATGAAGCCAGGAAATCTAGAGGAAGAATTATCACTAGTGCAAAGAATGTTTACTTCCCAAAATAGTTGTCTAAGACAGTGGTTCTCAATCTAGTCCTCAAGGCACGCCCGTTCAGTTGGGTTTTCAGGGTTACCTCAATGAATATGCAGTAACGGAATTCAAGAATGTGTGGGATAAGCACAAAAGATTCCTATATGGAAAAAGAAGGGAATGTTAAAGAACTTGGCCATGCTTAAGCAACAAATCCAGTAACTGGAAACTAAGGCTAGTGTCGGGCAGCCTCCTACAGTCTGTGTCCTCATTATGGCTAGATAGATGTGGTTGGGCTGGAGCGAGCAGCAGTTGAAAATTAAGTGGAGTGGAATGGGTAGACATAAATTGCTTGTTGATTCTTTCCAAAAATACTAGGACTAGGAGGCATGCCATGAAGCTACTATGTAGTAAATTTAAAACAAACCGGAGAAAATATTTCTTCACTCAATGTGTAATTAAACTCTGGAATTTGGTGCCGGAGAATATGGTAAAAGCAGTTAGCTTAGCAGGGTTTAAAAAGGTTTGGCTAATTTCCTAAAAGAAAAAAGTCCATAAGCCATTATTAAGATGACCTTGGGAAAATCTACTGCTTATTTCTAGGATAAGCAGCATAAAATCTGTTTTACTGTTCTGGGATCTTGCTATGTATTTGTGACCTGGATTGGCCACTGTTGGAAAAAGGATACTGGGCTTGATGGACCATCAGTCTGTCCCAGTATGGCAACGCTTATGTTCTTACGTCTGGCAGACTTCTTTGGTCTATGTCCTGAAAATGGCAAGGACAACTCAAGGTTAAATATGCATGTTTTGGGCAGACTGGATGGACCATACAGGTCTTTATCTGCCGTCATCTACTATGTTTCTATATATGTTACTATGCATGAGATAGATTTGCATACCAAGGAAACAGTGAATGCAAAACTATCCCATGCATATTCATTGTGGATATCCTGAAAATCTGACTCGTTAGATGTGCATTGAGGACTGGGTGGAGAAGCACTGGTCTAGGATAATTCTCATGAGAATGAACGAGCTTCAAAATGTAGGCGGACCCAGTGGCGTACCAAGGGGGGGGGCGGTGGCGGCGGTCCGCCCCGGGTGCATGCTGCTGGGGGGGTGCCGCGTGCCTGTTAGTGAGTCCGCTCATTCCCTCCCTGCTGTTCCCTTTGTGCGGAACAGGTTACTTCCTGTTCCCGGGCAAAGGGAGCAGCAGGGAGGGAACGAGCGGACTCGGAGCTAAGAGGTGCGCGGCACCCCCCCCCCCAGCAGGTAAAAATGCACTCGGAGGGGTGTAGTTTCGCCGGGGGGGGGCCCACGCTGCACCTGGGGGTGGCGCATCAGCTATCCGCCCCGGGTGTCAGCCAGGCTAGGAACCCCACTGGGCGGACCTAGTTTAAAAAGTGCTCTGTACCTTCAATGAAGGTTCCTACAATACACAAAATTAAAATGTGATTTGTCTTTCCTCCACTGTCGCTCAGCTCTACAAACCAAGATCTAAGGAAAATGAAGTAAAGCAGGGATGTTCAACCTCGGCCCTTTGCCTGGTCGGAACTGATTTCCACTATGAATATGCATGAGATCAATTTGCATACAGTGGAGGCAGTGCATGCAAATAGATCTAATGCATATTCATTGGGGAAATCCGGAAAACCCAGCTGGATTGCGGCCCTTGAGGACTGAGGTTGGACACCCCTCAATCAGAGCAAGGGAAATGGGTTCTAATAGAATTCAGATGAAACTGTGCGTTTAATTTGTGATGCAATGTTTATCAACGTTATCAATAAAAATACACTGAAGAAAATGAGACAGTGCTCTTGCTTTATAAAAAAAAAAAAAACTTAGGCACAAAATAGAAGCAAAGCCCCCTAAATTAGGCCCCCAGAGTTAGGTACGCCACCTGAAATTAAATATGACCAAAACCGAGCTTCTCATTTTCCCCCCCAAACCCACCTCCCCGCTCCCCCCGTTTTCTATTTCTGTTGATGGCTCTCTCATTCTCCCTGTCTCCTCAGCTCGAAACCTTGGGGTCATCTTTGACTCTTCTCTCTCCTTCTCTGCTCATATCCAGCAGACCGCCAAGACCTGTCGTTTCTTTCTTTACAACATCCGTAAAATCCGCCCCTTTCTTTCCGAGCACTCTACCAAAACCCTCATCCACACCCTTGTCACCTCTCGTTTAGACTACTGCAATCTGCTTCTTGCTGGCCTCCCACTTAGTCACCTCTCCCCTCTCCAGTCGGTTCAAAACTCTGCTGCCCGTCTCATCTTCCGCCAGGGTCGCTTTACTCATACTACCCCTCTCCTCAAGACCCTTCACTGGCTCCCTATCCATTTTCGCATCCTGTTCAAACTTCTTCTACTAACCTATAAATGTATTCACTCTGCTGCTCCCCAGTATCTCTCCACACTCGTCCTTCCCTACACCCCTTCCCGTGCACTCCACTCCATGGATAAATCCTTCTTATCTGTTCCCTTCTCCACTACTGCCAACTCCAGACTTCGCGCCTTCTGTCTCGCTGCACCCTATGCCTGGAATAAACTTCCTGAGCCCCTACGTCTTGCCCCATCCTTGGCCACCTTTAAATCTAGACTGAAAGCCCACCTCTTTAACATTGCTTTTGACTCGTAACCACTTGTAACCACTCGCCTCCACCTACCCTCCTCTCTTCCTTCCCGTTCACATTAATTGATTTGATTTGCTTACTTTATTTATTTTTTGTCTATTAGATTGTAAGCTCTTTGAGCAGGGACTGTCTTTCTTCTATGTTTGTGCAGCGCTGCGTATGCCTTGTAGCGCTATAGAAATGCTAAATAGTAGTAGTAGTAGTAGTAGTAGGTAGGAAAGCAATAATGCATTACCAGCTCACTTCAAAACGATTAGCGAAATAACTAACTTTCGCAAATCGCTGAAAACTTATCTCTTCAACAAAGCCTATCACTAGAATCCGGAACAAACCACAAAAAACACCCACTCCTCCCTTATTCCGACTGTCTTCTTTCCATAATTGCTTGACTAGATCGACTTGTTAGCCTTGATATCTTTGTAACAACAATTGTATTTCTTGTTCCCTGAAATGGTGATGCCATAACAGGTCTTTGTAAGCCACACTGAGCCTGCAAACAGGTGGGAAAATGTGGGATACAAGTGCAATAAATAAATAAATAAATAATGCATGCAGGCTCCAATGTCTTAAATACAAATCAATACATGTGTCTAGCTTCGCCTACCTCTGCACACAACTATGGAATAAACCACCGAATACTATAAAAACTACGCACAACTTGACAACCTCCCGGAAGTTCCTGAAGAGACTTACAAAAAGAATCCTCCTTAATGACTTGTTTCCTAATCTATACCAGAACCAACCAATATTGATCCCTTCTGATTTGATTATTTTATTTATTTATTTATTGCATTTGTATCCCACATTTTCCCACCTATTTGCAGGCTCAATGTGGCTTACAGAGTTTGGTTATGACATAATCATTCCATGATATCAGACGCAGTTAGTGATGTACAAAGATTAGGTGAGGGAAGAGAGAAGGAAGGTGTTAGGCAGGACATAAGGTGGACTGTAATAATTGGGTGAGTTGGTGAGGTAGTTTTGTAAGGCTATGGGTTCTCTTTGTAGGCATTGGAGCCGACTCTGTGGGTGCTTGAGCACCCCCAATATTAAGAAAATTCCTTGGATGTGTCCAGGGAAGGGCTATTTCCATTGGACTTAGCACCCCCAATAATTTTGAAAAGTTGGCTCCTATGTTTGTAGGCCTTGTTGAATAGATATTATCATTATTGAACATTACATTTTTCCTACTCTCACTTGTATGTTATGTATTATCATTTTATTTACCCTACCTACTCTGTTAATGGTGATGCCATTGCTATATAATGAGGGGCATAATTGAACGAAAACGCCTATCTCCATGGGCGTTTATCTCCAAGAACGGGTCCGTGAAGGGGCGGACTGAACCGTATTTTCGAAAAAAATAGACGCCCATGTTTTATTCAACAATGTGTGAGCTGGGCGTTTTTGTTTTTCAGCGATAATGGAAAATGAAAGCGCCCAGCTCAAAAACGAATAAATCCAAGGCATTTGTTCGTGGGAGGGGCCAGGATTCGTAGTGCACTGGTCCCCCTCACATGCCAGGACACCAACCGGGCACCCTAGGGGGCACTTTTACAAAAACAAAAAAAAAAGGTAAAAGAGCTCCCAGGTGCATAGCACCCTTCCCTTGGGTGTTGAGCCCCCCAAATCCCCCTCAAAACCCACTGCCCACAAGTCTACACCATTACTATAGCCCTAAGGGGTGAAGGGGGGCACCTACATGTGGGTACAGTGGGTTTGGGGGGGTTGGACGACTAATAAGCATTAAGCAGCACAATTGTAACAGGTAGGGGGGATGGGCCTGGGTCCACCTGCCTGAAGTCCCTAACAACTCCTCCAGTGACCTGCATACTGCTGTCAGGGAGGTGGGTATGACATTTGAGGGTGAAAATAAAAAGTTGAGAAACTTCATTTTTTGTGCTGGGAGGGGGTTAGTGACCACTGGGGGAGTCAGGGGAGGTCAACCCCGATTCCCTCCAGTGGTCATCTGGCCATTTAGGGCACTTTTTGGGGCCTTATTCGTGAAAAAACAGGGTCCAAGAAAAGTGTCCTAAATTCTAGCTAAAAACGCATACTTTTTTCCCATTATCGGTGAAATGCGCCCATCTCTGTTCGGCAGATAACCACGCCCCAGTTCCGCCTTCGCCACACCTCTGACACGCCCCCATCAACTTTGTCCGCATCCGCGACGGATTGCAGTTGAAAACGTCCAAAAATCGGCTTTCGATTATACCGCTTTATTCGTTTTTGTGAGATAAACGTCCATCTCCCGATTTAGGTCGGAACTTGGGCGTTTTTCTCATTCGATTATAAGCAGGAATGTAAGCCACATTGAGCCTGCAAATAGGTGGGCAAATGTGGGATACAAATGCAGCAGATAAATAAATAAAAAAATGTTACAGAAATAGCAGAGAGGTGCCCTGCAAAATACATTGCCTGAGTTCTTTCCAGCCCTGTGATATTCTACAGCATATGCCGAAATCGTACAGACATGTTGAACTGGATTATTGTCAGCTTAAAGACTCCATAACAGGAGAAGTACTGATTAAGAAGCATCTGTTCCTTATAGGCAAAGAGAGATAAACCACGTGGAAACATAATGGTATTAAAGTGTATCATAGGATTATATTAGGACAGGAAGGATCTGGTACTGTTGAATGCATTTAACCTAAGTATGACACAACTAATCCAAATATGAATGCCATTCCAGTGTGCAGAAATAGAGCTGAATCACAAGTTCTCTTTGGGGCACAAGGAGAGAGAACGAGGTGTGCATGAGCAAGACATGAACAAAAGCAGAACTGCAAGAAGTCCTGTGCTGACAGATCTGCTTTTCCACGAAGGTGACAATAACTGAGGTCTACAACAGGGAAACATACGTGGAGGAGTAGCTTAGTGGATAATAGAAGCGAACTGTGAACAAGCATTCAAATCCCATGCCTCCCACCAACATGCTTTGTGATCTCTTAGGCAGGTCACATCATGAACCCCTGTGCCTCATTGTGAGACCCTGTGCCTGACTGTCGCTCTCCTTGAGCTTGAATTTGGAAAAGGCAGGTCATAAACGGAAAACCAAATCTCTTGTTTTTTTTTTGTGATTTCTTGTAGGCACAGTGGAAGATAAAATACTTATACCAGCTTATTTTCGAAAGAGAAAAACGCCTATAGCGCGACCTAAATCGGGAGATAGACGTTTGTCTCGCAAAGGCGCCCAAATCGGTATAATCGAAAGCCGATTTTGAGCATTTCCAACTGCACTCCGTCGCAGAAACGAATAAAGTTGACGGGGGCATGGTGGAGGCGTGGTGGAGGCGGAACTGGGGCGTGGTTATCAGCCGAGGAGAGATGGGCGTCTTTAGCTGATAATCGAAAAAAAAGCATTTTTACCGCGATTTTGGGTCACTTTATTTGGACCCTTTTTTTTCACAAACAAGTGCTCCAACTGCCCAGATGACCACTGGAGGGAATCGGGGATGACCTCCCCAGACTCCCCCAGTGATCACTAACCCCCTCCCACCAAAACAAAACCCACTTTACAAACTTTTTTTCCAGCCTCTATGCCAGCCTCAAATGCCGTACCCACCTCCATGACAACAGAACGTGTTCAATCCTGTCACAGCCTTTCCCTGGGTCAGAGTGTGCCCTGTTGTGTTTCCTGTTGTAGTCCATGCGGTAGTGGCCAGTTTTGTAAGCCAGTTTTAGTTCCCTTTCCTGTGTTAGCCACGTTAGACAACTTAGTTCTTCCCTTGAATGTGGCTGAAAGAGGGCATTGTACAGCATTCTGCCAGCTCTGACCTACTGCTCATCTCAGTACCAGGGAGACTCGTTGCCAGTGGGGCACAACCTCTGATCTGCAGTTAACTGTGAGTAAACGCGGTTATTCCAATAAAGGACGTTTTCGGAGAGATTAGTCTTCAGGTGTCAACTGGTGTGCCAATGTTATATAGCAGCAACCAGTCCTAGAGGCCTGCGTGTATGCAGGTCCCTGGAGCACTTTTAGTGGGTACCGCAGTGCACTTCAGCCAGGTGGCCCCAGGCCCATCCCCCCCTACCTGTAACAAATGTGCTGGTAAATGGGAGGCCTCCAAAACCCACTGTACCCACATGTAGGTGCCCCCTTCACCCCTAAGAGCTATGGTAGTGTTGTACATTTGTGGGTAGTGGGTTTTGGGGGAGGGGGGTTGGGAGCTCAGCACCCGTGGTAAGGGAGCTATGCATGTGGGAGCTTTTTCTGAAGTCCACCGCACTGACCTAGGGTGCCCAGTTGGTGTCCTGGCATATCAGGGGGGCGAGTGTACTACCAATCCTGGCTCCTCCCATGACCAAATGGCTCGGATTAGGACGTTTTTTAGCTGGGCGTTTTTAGTTTCCATTATCGCTAAAAAAAACAAACACCCAGCTCAAAAACGTCCATTTTTTTTTAAAATTCGGTTCGGCCCACCCCTTCACAGACCCGTTCTCGGAGATAAACGCCTATGGAGATAGGCGTTTCCGTTCAATTATGCCCCTCATAGTCAATAAAAGAGACCATAAGTCTAAGAACATAGCTGCATTTCTCAGACCACAATTTTGAAGGAGAGATTGTGAAATTGGGTCTCAATCAGTCAGTGTCAACTGATTTAGGGGCCCTTTTACTAAAGCGCCTATGCGAGCCCAACGTCAGCCAATTCGGAACTACCGCCCAGCTACCGTGTGGGCCGGGTGGTAATTTCATTTTTTTACGTGCGCCCACTATGTGCACCGTAACATTTCCGGAGCACGGCACCAACCGGACAGTAATTGGCATTGTACGCATGCCGATGATTACCACCCGGTTAATATGTAACA
Organism: Microcaecilia unicolor; assembly: GCF_901765095.1. Classification (NCBI taxonomy): domain Eukaryota; kingdom Metazoa; phylum Chordata; class Amphibia; order Gymnophiona; family Siphonopidae; genus Microcaecilia; species Microcaecilia unicolor. Next base: position 24,960,329 of record NC_044041.1, read on the forward strand.
CTTTACCGCTGTCAATGGGTAGTGGTAAGGTCTCAGACCCAAAATGGACGCACACCAATTTTCATTTTGCCACATGTCAATTTTTGCCCCCCCCCCTCAAAAAAGGCCTTTTTTGCAGGTGCGCTAAAAAATGAACCTGCGCGCATCCAATACGCGCATCTACACCAGCGCAGGCCACTTTTCGGCGCACCTTAGTAAAAGGTAAGAAATGGGGTGGACCTCTGCTGTAGGTGGTGGTACATGAAAATGGAACCCGTATAAAGAATGGAGACAGTTACGATGTTGACAATATATTTAGAAAGATGAATGATATAATGTATTCCAAACCTTGAGACAATCAGATTAGGATAGACGGGATCCTTGGGAGGTGCAGGTTAGGTTGAGAGCTTTATTCCATTAGAAAATAACAAAAGATGATAATAGAATTTATAGTTTTATGCAAGAGTAAGTTACAGCTAAGAAACATTGTGGGGGAAAAAATAGGAGATCAATCAAAAATCAAATGAGATAGAAGTCAAGGAAAATTCTGAGCTCTGTGGTGAGAAATCTGCAACAACAGCAAAAAATATCATGGGTACCCATTTACTAAGCCACGCTAAAAAGTGGCCTGCGCTATTTTTAGCGTGTGGCAGGGGCGCAGCTACGTGGAGCCATGGGGGCATGGGCTCCTGTAGATTTGGCCCTGGCCCCCCGCCACTAACCCCTTTGACCCCCCTCCCACCGCCAACCCTCCCCCGCCACCTTCGGGTACCTTTGCTGGCGGGGGTCCCCAATCCCTGCCAGCCAGTCCTCTTCTCTGGCACGGCCACGCCGGAGAAGAGGACCAGCTGGCAGAGGTTGGGGACCCCCACCAGCAAAGATACCTGATGGCGGGAAGAGGGGGTCGAAAGGGTTGGCGCTGGGGGCGGGGTCAAAGGTGGTGGTGGTAGCGGGGAGTTCAAAAATGGGGTGGTGGGGGTTTAAAATGGCGGGGGGTCGTCAGTGCCGGGGAGGGGGCTAAAATGTGCCCCCTCACCTCGGGCTCTGGACCCCCCTCCCACCAAAGTCTGGCTACACCCCTGGCGTGTAGATTTCCCACATGCTGAGGCCACATTTAGCATGGCAGTAAAAAAATGGCAATTTCGATTTTTTTTTTCATTCATGGCTATGTGTTAATTTCCTAATCAACACATGGCCATTAATGCAGGAGCCCCTTACTGCCATCTATTTACTAGGCTGTGATGGTTCCCATGCTAAATCTGTGCAAATCAGCAGCGCACAACAATTTGGCAATTAGCCCAGGGCATATCATAGAAATGATAAGTACATAAGCATCGCCATGCTGGGACAGACTAAGGGTCCATCGAGCCCAGCACCCTGTCACCGACAACGGCCAAAAGAACAAGCAATTTGTCCCACCCATTCTAGAAATACTGTATTCCCTCATCCATTCAATAGCATTCTATGGCTTTTTCTTCCAGGAAGCCGTCCAACCCTTTTTTGAAGTCCGCTAAGTTGAAACCGCCTTAACCACCTTTTCCGGCAGCGAATTCCAGAGTTTAACTACGCGTTGAGTGAAGAAAAATTTCCTCCTATACGTTTTAAACTTACCACACTGCAGCTTCATCGCATGCCCCCTTGTCCTAGTATTTTTGGAAAGCGTAAACAGACGCTCCATATCGACCCGTTCCATTCCACTCATTATCTTATAGACCTCTATCATATCTCCCCTCAGCCGCCTTTTCTCCAAGCTGAAGAGCCCCAGCCTCTTCAGACTATCCTGATAGGGAAGCTGTTCCATCCCCTGTATCATCTTTGTCGCCCTTCTCTGCACCTTTTCCAATTCCACTATGTCTTTTTTGAGGTGCGGCGATGTAGTATATCTACTCTGTGCCCTCAAATATGCCCCTGCCCTGTGCTACAAAAATCTTATATTTTTTACCATGGGATTGGCGCGTGCTGATCCCAGAACTCCCATAGGATGCCTGATTGTGTCCTACGATAGTGCCTTTTAGCGTATAGTAAGCACGCTTTAGTGCTAACCGCTGCTTAATAAAAGGGCCTTTGGTGTATCACTACTGTGGCATGAATTCACTATCACAACTCACCTACTACTACTACTTATCATTTCTAAAGCACTACTAGACGTACACAGCACTGTACACTTGAACAGGAAGAGACAGTCCCTGCTCGACAGAGCTTACAATCTAATTAGGACAGACAAAGAGAACAAATAAGGGATAAGGACAAAGAGTAGCAAGATTCCGGAATTCCAAGGAGTAGCAAGATTCTGTGCGGAATCCCAAAGATTAGCAAGGTTCCTGAATCCCCAAAACTACTACTACTACTTATCATTTCTATAGCGCTACTAGACGTACGCAGCGCTGTACACTTGAACATGAAGAGACAGCCCCTGCTCGACAGAGCTTACAATCTAATTAGGACAGACAAACAGGAGAAACAAGAGATAAGGGAATATTAAAGAGAGGATGATAAAATAAGGGTTCTGAACAAGTGAATACCTCACTGGGTAGACACTGCCATTGCAACACCCTTTGGATATTTAAGTGGGAAAAAACAACGGGCCATCTCTTCCTATAATCAGGGAGCCTGCTGAAAGCTCCAGGTCACTTAAAGAGGATCCATTGAACATTAAGGTGAGGATGAAGGGAGAATGGGACCCTGGGGCTGGGGGGAGATGAGAAACTGGTGGAGACATTGGTGAGGAATGGGGGAGAAGTGTTGGTGATCTCTCATCTCTGCTGGGGCCATTTGTTTTTTTTCACACTCCACTCCTGTCCCTATTTCTTCACCCTTAGTCTCCAGATGTTCTGGATCCAAAATGGCTGCATATTCAAATTACTGAACAAAAAACCTGGAACTGGTTTTGAAAGTGTGTACACCCTCATCGCCTGTCTTCCTTATCTGAGCAAGCCAAACAGAATTTCCCCAAGAAGCCCTCTCCTGCTCTCCCCAAGGCTTCTGGCTATGGGGCATAGCCAGACCTCGGCGGGAGGGGGGGTCCAGAGCCCGAGGTGGGGAGGCACATTTTAGCCCGCCTCCCCCAGCCGCCGACTTTCCCCCACCACTTTTGACCCGCGCCGCCACCGCCGCTGACTCTCCCCCGCCACTTTTGACCCTGCCGCCGCTTCACCCCTCCCCCGCTGCCACCGCCGCCACCAGGTACCTTTGCTGGTGGGGGTCCCCAGCCCCCGCCAGCCGAAGTCTTCTTCAGCGCCGGTCTCTGGTGCATTCGCTGATCTGTTTCTGTAACTCCTGACTTCTGACGTCCTGCGTGCACGAGCAAAGGTACCTGGCGGCGGGGGGGGGGGGGGGGGTCGAAAGTGACAGGGGAGGGTCGGCAGGGAGGGTCGAAAGTAGAGGGGGCCAGGGCTAAATCTGTGGGGGCCCATGCCCCCATGGCCTCACCTAGCTACGCCCCACCTGTAAGAACCCGACCATATAATCAACTTCACCGACTGAGGACTCAAACTTCTTTCAGCAAAGACATCTTTCCCTGCAGCCTTTATTCTGCTGGGCTTTTAGCATAAACCCTGTGAGACAATGTAATTACACTGAGGCAAGGTGATGGGGAAGGAGCGAAACTAGTGTCGATTGCCATATTTCAGGTTGAGCAGTAATTTTATTTTCACCTTGTAGCTGCATTGGATACAGATTTTCTACTGCCACAGAGGAATGATAGTGAGGATGGATTCAAGTCTCTTATCTCGCTTCCAACCAAAGCAATTAGGCTGCTGTTTCATTTTAAGCATGCACGTGCCTTGCCTCTGACTGGAATTTCATTGCTCATCTAAGAGCTTGATCTAGCTAAATTTTGGGATCATTCCAAAGTACTTGTGACCTGAATTGACCACTGCTGGAAACAGGATAGTCAGCTTGATGGATCTTTGGTCTGACCCAGTACCCAGGGGCCGGTGCTCAAAGCCGGGTGCTAAAGCCCACAACGCAAAACTCAATAGTGCAATTCTGGTCACAGCATCTCAAAAAAGATATAGTGGAATTAGAAAAAGTACAGAGAAGGGTGACGAAAATGATAAAGGGGATGGGATGACTTCCCTATGAAGAAAGGTTGAAACGGCTTGGGCTCTTCAGCTTGGAGAAAAGACGGCTGAGGGGAGATATGATAGAAGTATATAAATACTGAGTGGAGTGGAACGGGTAGACGTGAATCGCTTATTTACTCTTTCCAAAAATACTAGGACTAGGGGACAAGCAATGAAGCTAGAAAGTAGTACATTTAAAACGAATCGGAGAAAATATTTCTTCACTCAACGCAGTGGCGTACCAAGGGGGGGGGCGGTGGGGGCAGTCCACCCCGGGTGCACACCGGTCAGCGTTGTTGGTTTCCATGCTCCCTCTGCCCCGGAACAGGTTACTTCCTGTTCCGGGGCAGAGGGAGCATGGAAACCAACGACGCTGACCGGCACGCGGCACCCCCCCAGCGGCATGCACCCGGGGGGGGTTCTTTCGCCGGTGTCCCTTCACCGGGGGGGGGGGATCATGCTGCACGGAGGGGGGCGCTGCACCCAGGGGGCGGGGCGCATCGGCGATCCGCCCCGGGTGTCAGCGCCCCTCGGAACGTCACTGACTCAACGTGTAATTAAACTCTGGAATTCATTGCCAGAGAAAGTGGTAAAAGCACTTATCTTAGCAGAGTTTTAAAAAGGATTTGGACTTGGGAAAATCCACTGCTTATTTCTGGATAAGCAGCATAAAATGTATTGTACTGTTTTGGGATCTTGCTAGGTCCTTGTGACCTGGATTAGCCACTGTTGGAAACAGGATACTGGACTTGATGGACCTTCGGTCTGTCCTAGTATGACAACCCTTATGCAGTGGAGTACCAAGGGGGGCGGTGAGGGCGGTCCGCCCCGGGTGCACGCCGCTGGAGGGGTGCCGCGCGCCTGTCTGCTCCGCTCGTTCCATGCTCCCTCTGCCCCGGAACAGGTTGTTCCGGGGCAGAGGGAGCATGGAACGAGCGAAGCAGACAGGCGCGCAGAACCCCCCCCCCCCCAGCAGGTAAAAATGCACCCGGGGGGGAGGTGGCCTTTCGCCGGGGGTAGGGGGGTCGCGCTGCACCCAGGGGGGTGCATCGGTGATCCGCCCCGGGTGTCAGCCACCCTAGGAACGCCACTGCCCTTATGTACTTATATATATAACTGTGCAGAAAAATAGCTAAGCAATACTCAAAGGACATGATGTGCGAATAGTATGCGCAGTTAATTTGTGCTAACAAACTGAAAGCAAGGGGCAGACCATGCCTGGCATGTGCACACAAAAGGTTTGCAGCAAGCAGTGACGATCCTACATCGGCTGCCACCCGGGGCGGATCGCCGATGTGCCCCCCCTCCCCCCCGGGTGCAGCATGATACCCCCTCCCCCTGGCGAATCAACCCCCTCACCCCCAGGTGCATTCTTGGCTGCTGGGAGCAGCCGCGCGGCTCTCAGCTCCGCTGGCTCCCTGCTCCCTCTGTCCCGCAACAAGAAGTAACCTGTTCCGGGGCAGAGGGAGCAGGGAACCAGCGGAGCCGACAGGCGCGCGGCTGCTCTCTGCACCCCTCCAGCGGTGTGCACCCAGGGCGGACCGCCCCCACCGCCCCGCCCTTGGTACACCGCTGGCAGCAAGCGCTGCTCGTGTGCACATGTCCAGACAAAACAGGAGGTGCAAGCACACATCAGCACTTTTCTTTTGAGCTTTTAAATATGAGCCTTTCAAAAATTGTTTGCACGTAATATTTTTGAAAGGCTTATATTTAAGTGCACAAAAACAGGTGCCGATATGGGCTCTCACTTTCAGTTTTTCTTGAACTCGCAACACATGTTTGTGTCTCACTATCGGCACTTAAAGTTTCACGGGCTTCTTTCCCACTTGCAAAAGAAGACAAAACCCGCAGTTTAATGTGAGAACTTGACAAGAAATCTTCTCCTGAAAATCTTTTACGCTGCCCCTGACCTGGCGGTAAATTTTTGGCATTAGAGCCATCATTTCCTCTTGTGCAAAATACTGACCTCATTAACATTCATTTGAATACAGTTAAATAAATTTGCGGCCATGGTAACACCAGTGCTCAGGCCCTCTGTGCATTCGGTTCTGTATAACCTGCGCACAAACCCAGCGTTAACCGCATGTTAACACCGGCAGTACTTTTGAGCACTGGCCACCCAGTATGGCAGTTCTTATTGTAGCCAGTTCTTATTGTAGCTATAGGGGGCCACAGGGATCTGGGCCCCCCCCCCAAATTGGCTCTGGGGACCCCAGTTTTGCTGGCAGGGGTCCCAGACCCCAACTCCTGCCAGCTGAAGCATTTATCTGTCCCATGCTGGTCGCACACTTGCCTCCTGTCCTGTTTCCAGTTGTGCCGTACATGCTCTTGTTTTAATGAAACTGAGCATGCTCGCACATGCTCAGTTTCATTACAACAAACATGCAGTGCACAAGGTTGCTTGTCTTAGTATCCAGTTTTAACTATACGTCATGGTCTTTTTAAAGACCATCACTGCTAATCGCTGTGATTCCTAAGCTCTTACTCTCTGACACAAGTACACAGACTCCTGATGCAGGCCTTCTGGCCGAAACACAGCGTTGTGTTGAGTCACTTTGATTTTCAATAAACACTGTTTTACTCAAGATTATTTGCAGTCCTGTCTCTAGATACCCTGGCTTTTATTCCCCCTCGCCTCCTTGACTCCCTCCTCTTCCATCAGCGCCACCTCGAAACTCCCTTATATGATGTGAAGCCCTGCCCAGCACTTCCCAGGAGGCACTGGGCAGGGCTGGGCACCGCCATTTTTGAGTCGGCACTGATGGAAGAGGAGGGAAGCCAATGAAGGTAGGGGGTGGGGAAGAGCCGTGAAGACCACCAGGTGGGGGGGGGGGGATTGACTCGCGGCCCACTGGCCCACCAGGGCTACATTCATGTGAGGTGATACCGGGGGGGTTAGGGAGGCTAGAGACCCACTGGATCTCCAGCCCTCCTGAATCTGTGGGGAGGGGGTTGTCGGGTTGGAGTTCCTGCTCCAGCAGGGGAGGTGTGGGCTGCTGCATTGGGGGGAACGGGGGAACTGCTAGCATGCCAATGCATGCTGGACAGGGCTCACCATTCCTCCCCAATGGTCTGCTAACCCTAATGCCAGCTCCGAGCTGGTCAGCAAGCCAATGTTTGGCCCGCTGGTCGCTGATCATTGGGGATGAATAGGTTTAGCATGCGTTTGCCTGCTACTTGCGCTAACAGCCCTGTTTTGCATGCATTTGCATGCTAGTTGCGTTCAGTGCCTGCAAGCGCGTTGTTTCACACGCTCTAAGGCTCTGATCATGGGGCGGTAGCAAAGACTGGTGCTAGTATGGCACTGACAGCCTCTAGCAACTGCGTTTGCTTCTGATCATCGGCCCATCAGAGAGATGCAGGAGGTATTCAAACAGTTTTTTGTACAGGGCAAGTGAGGGGATCTAAGGTCTTGTCCTCATACCAGATGGCAAACCTTGTCCACTTAAATGAATAACGCCTCTTAGTGGAGTCTTTTCTTGAAGCCAACAAGACGTGAGAGGCACCCTCAGACAAATCTAAGGACCTAGATTCTCTGCTCTCAACATCCAAGCTGTGAGGGTCAGGGATTACAGGTTGGGATGCAGAAGGGATCCTTCATTCTGCGTGATGAGGGTCAGAAAACAGTCCAATCTCCATGGCTCTTGGGAGGATAACTCCAGAAGAGGAAACCAGATCTGCCTCGGCTAGTAAGGGGCGATTAAGATCATAGTTCCCTGGGCTTGTCTGAGTTTCAGCAAAGTTTTCTCTATGAGAGGAAAGTAGAGAACAGGACATTTAAAGAAATTATCAAAATTTCAACAAGCAAAACTAAGGCAGGATAGGAGAGAGCTGGAGGATACGAAAATTTACACTCTCAGTAATAAGGATAGAGATAGATAGCAATAAGAAGAGGAGGATAATAGAAAATTCAGGAGTTTTTCCAGCAGGCTGTGCCCTGCTAAAGTAGCCAGGAAAACCTAGAGGAAGCCATTTTCAGAGCACTCTTAAAATGGGTAAGATAAGGTGCGATGGAAGAGTATTCCACAGTAACTGTAACTAGCGAGCTTGTGGATGGAGTTGGAAATTGATGTCTTTGGCCCCAGTGCTTCACCAGCCAAAAAGATGTTCTGCTGCCCCTGTTCATAGGGAATATTTAGCTTTTTCCTGTGACCTGATGGTTCTTGAGTTCATGCTTGGCTAAAAGTCTACATTACAAGATGTTTCTCTGTACTCTAACTTGCAACCTAATTTATGTTTTACTGTAGAAAGCACAAATAGTTGCTGAATTTTGCAAAAGAAAAACAGCTTCTGTGAGAAATGTTGATCCATTTAATTAGGAAGAAAAACTCAGTGTACCTTGCAATATAAGGTCACTTTCAGGCTTATTTTCGAAAGAGAAGGGCGCCCATCTTTCGCCACAAATCGCAAGATGGGCGTCCTTCTCACAGGGTCGCCCAATTCGGCATAATCGAAAGCCGATTTTGGGCGTCCTTGAATGCTTTCCGTCACAGGGATGACCAAAGTTCACAGGGGTGTGTCGGAGGCATAGTGAAGGCGGGACTGAGGTGTGCCTAACACATGGGTGTCCTTCAACTGATAATGGAAAAAAGAAGGGCTTCCCTGACGAACACTTGGACGACTTTATCTGGTCCTTTTTTTCTTACGACCAAGCCACAAAAATGTGCACTAAATGACCAGATGACAACTGGAGGGAATTGGGGATGACCTCCCCTTACTCCCCCAGTGGTCACTAACCCCCACCCACCCTCAAAACATTAAAAAAAAATATTTTTTCCAGCCTCTATGCCAGCCTCAAATATCATACCCAGCTCCATGACAGCAGTGTGCAGGTCCCTGGTGCAGTTTTAGTGGGTGCAGTGCACTTCAAGCAGGTGGACCCAGGCCCATCCCCCCTACCTGTTACACTTGTGGTGGTAAATGTGAGCCCTTCAAAACCCACCACAAACCCACTGTACCCACATGTAAGTGCCCCCTTCACCCCTTAGGGCTATGGTAGTGGTGTACAGTTGTGGGGAGTGGGTTTTGGGGGAGTTTTGGGGGGCTCAGCACACAAGGTAAGGGAGCTATGCACCTGGGAGCAATTTCTGAAGTCCACTGCAGTGCCCCCTAGGGTGCCTGGTTGGTGTCTTGGCATGTGAGGGGGACCAGTGCACTATGAATGCTGGCTCCTCCCATGACCAAAGGGCTTGGATTTGGTCGTTTCTGAGATGGGTGTCCTTGGTTTCCATTATCGACGAAAATCGGGGACGACCATCTCTAAGGTCGACCTAAATTTCACGATTTGGGCATCCCCGACCTTATAATCAAAACGAAAGATGGATGCCCATCTTGTTTTGATAATATGGATTTCCCTGCCCCTTCGCTGGGACATCTTGCGAGGACGTCCTCGGGAAAACTTGGGTGCGCTCCTTTCGATTATGCCCCTGTTTGAGTTGTAGTTATTTGAAGTTTTTCCGCGCTTGTAGCATTAATGCAGAGTAATGCGTGTGTGGAAGGTGACCGAAAAAATGGAATCCTGGATTTATCTCTCAGTGTGTTGTACATTGTCATTCATTTCAAATTCATTTCCGATCTGACGAAGAAGGGCAGCCTTCAAAAGCTAATCAAGAAATGTATTAAGTTATGTCCAATAAAAAAGGTATCATCTTATTTTCTTTTCCATGTTTTATTTTGTTTGATTTCTATTGATTACCTTTAAAAGTGGACTAACACGGCTACCACACCTCTCTATTTCAAATGAAAAACCTGTGATCTACAAAAAATTAATTAGTAGCATCTGAATTGTATACATGGTTTACTTCAGCCATATTAGAGAAAGACTTTGGAACTTTGATTTGTCCAAAATCTTGTAGGCTGATGCATAGGAGCCAACTCTGTGGGTGCTGTAGGTGCTTGAGCACCCCCAATATTTAGAAAATTCCATGTATGTGTCCAGGGAAGGGTTATTTCCACTGGGCTTAGCACCCCTAATAATTTTGAAAAGTTGGCTCCTATGGGCTGATGGAAGTCAATTTAGACACGAATCAAATAGAAAATATTCGAAAGATACTCCTAAGAAAAAAAAGGAGCTATTTGTTATGACCTGAAAACGATTTGGAGCACCAGGGGAGAAAGGCACTGCAGGCATTCAATTAACATTTTCCACTCCACCCACAGATATATTCCATAGACATCTATCATATGGCAAATTCTAGTATCTGGTCACAGAGCAGATACCATTTCGCTATACTGCACAGCAGTGATAGAAAATACTAGAAAAACAGAGTCCTGTTTTGTTAAATATCACAAGATATCATGCAATAACACCACTCTGGCAATGAACTACAATAAATTAACTGACGTTCCTGCTGTATATTCGGAAAAAGCATCTTCCAGTCCTAATCTATCAAAAAGCATATTGTCCACCCTCATATCCTGGGCACTCTTATTAATCAACAAGTGAACAAAACACCTTCTGGTTTGCTATTTTCTTAATGGCAGTAAATGATTTGCACATGACGTGTGCAGTCTTCATTTTTGTTATTTGTCAGGATCTGAGGTTCTTCTTTTCAAGGACCATCAGGCACAGAATTTAAGAGACAACTGGAACATGGTAGGCCATTCCTGGTACAGGTGTTTCTGATGTGTGCATAGAAGAGGAGGAACTGAAACCTATCTAGGGAAATCTCCCTCCTAGCCTACTTCATCCTGAAGAGTGCTGAATTTCTTTCTTTTTTTTTTTAATTCTTTGGATGGAAGAAATTTTCCAGTATCAAAAACTCCAGTGTTAGCCATCTGTTGAAGCCAGCTTCCTTTTGTGTTTGTCATACTGATGAGGCGATGCTTCAGTTTTTAAGGAATGTGTCAGATGCTGTTTACTGAGGCTTGTCTGCAGCGCGTCTCAAAGTATAGAGTTCTTTCACAAATAACAGGTTTTTTTTTTTAGAGAGGCAGTGAAGAGAATAGACTTACTCCTTCTTTTCCTAATGCTAATTTTATTGTGCAGCCACATTTTAATTAGAAAGTAGTATTTATTTTGATTTCTTATATCAGTGGCGTAGCCACGGGTGGGCCAGGGCCCACCCATTTAGGGCTCAGGCCCACCCAACAGTAGCACACCTTTAGTGGTAGCTGCTGGGGATCCCAAGCTCGGCCAGCTGAAGACTTCCCCCTGATGGTAACGAAAACGCTACTCTCCATGATACTGGCGCCTGAGCATGCTCATTTTTCAGCGCATACCTGCTGCAGACTGCCAAGGTAGAAAGAAGCGTTTTCCCACCAGCTGAGATATTTTTTGGGTGGTGGTTAGGGGGGGGGGGGTGGAGAACACTTGGTGCCCACCCACTTCTTGCCTAGGCCCACCCAAAATCCGTTGTCTGGCTACACCCCTGTCTTATATACTTCCTGCAAGCCACAAAACGATTGCAGCATTGTACATTCAGGCACAGTATTTTTCTGTCCCTGCAGGGCTCACAGTCTGAATTTGTATCTGAGGCAATGGAGGGTTAAGGGGTCCATGTATTTATTTATTTACTACTACTACTACTTAACATTTCTAGAGCGCTACTACGGTTTAACAAAAAAAGACAGTCCCTGCTCAAAAGAGCTTACACACATTTATACCCCACATTTTCCCACTTAGTTGCGGGCTCAATGTGGCTTACATAACAACGTAGAGGCAGGCTCCAGTTCGGTAAAATACAAATGCACAAAATAGTAGTAAACCTATAAATAACATGAGTATAAGGCAACAAAGATATGATAAAAAGTCCAATACGGTGCATAGTTTTGCTGTATCACAGGAAGTAGAAAATTAAGTTGGGTCTGAGGGATAGGCCTTCTTAAACAAGGTGGTTTTCAGTGACTTCCTGAAGTTAAGATGGTTATGAATTGATTTCACGGTTTTAGGCAGGGCGTTCCACAGTTGTGTACTTATGTAAGAGAAGCTGGATGTATAAGTTGATTTGTATCTAAGACCATTGCAGTCTGGATAATGTAAATTTAAGTAAGTTCGGGATAGACTGGTACTGTTTCTGTGTGGCAGATTTATTAGGTTCAATGTGTATCCAGGAACTATGCCATAGATAATCCTGTGGACCAGAGTGCAAATCTTGAAGGCAATGCGTTCTTTGGTGGGAAGCCAATGCAATTTTTCACGAAGGGGTTTGGCACTTTCAAATTTTGATTTTCCGAAGATCAGTCTAGGTGCTGTATTCTGGGCGGTCTGAAGTTTCTTAATTAGTTGTTCTTCACAACCTGCATTTACTATGGTGCGCTGAAAAATGGTTTGCAGTAGTGTTGGCGCAGGTTTTGGGTGTGCGCCGATCCATTTTTCAGCATGCCTGTAAAAAAGGCCGTGTGTCCATTTTGAGTCTGTGACCTTACCGCCAGTCATTGACCTAGCGGTAAAGTCTCACGTGGTAACCAAGCAGTAACAACCTATGCACATCAAACGCCACTTGGCGCGCGTCTGATACGTGCGTCCGGAAATAAACATCCTTTTTCAGCCGCGCGTATCAGATGCGAGCCAAAGATGAAATTACCGCAAGAGCCACGTGGTAGCCGGGGGTAACTCCATTTTGGCACGCATTGGGCGCACGCAGATGCTTACGCAGCTTAGTAAAATGGCCCCTAAGTGATTTGCCCAGGATCCCAAAGAGCTGTGGTGGGATGGGGATTTGAACTGGGCTTCCCTAGTTCTCAGTCAGCTGCTCTGCCCAGAGGCCTCCCCTCCAGGATGGGACAAGTGCGATTACGGTAGTATTTTCCAGTGGTGTACCTAATTTGGTTGCCACCTGGGGCGGGGCATCACGTTGTGTTACTCCCCTCAGGTGCATCACCCCCCCCCCCCCAAAGCACATCACCCCCACCACCCTTCCACCTAGCAAAGGGGTGCATGGAGCAGTCATGTGGCTGTCGGCTCTGCCAGTCCCCTGCCCCGGAACAGGAAGTAACATCAGAGCAGGCAGGGGACCAGCGGAGCCGACAGCCGCACAACTGCTCCATGCACCCCCTTGCTGCCTGCACCCGGGATGGACAGCCCCCACCGCCCCACGCTTGGTACACGGCTGGTCTTTTTAAAAAGGATCTGCCAATATAGAGCCTTTTGTAAAATGCATGAGTATGTACCAGCTATGTATGTTGGGAGCCAGGGCCACCGAGAGACTGGGCCGGGCCCGAGGCCCCACCCCTGCCGCCCTCGCCCCCGCCCCCCCAGGGTCGCCGCCACCGCTACTGCTCTCCCCTCCACCCCCTCCCGAGGTCGCCACCGCTCCCCACCCATGATCGCCACAGCCACTGCTCCCCCCTCCACCCCCCTGAGGTCGCCACCGCCGCTCCCCCCCTCCATCTGCCCCCTTTGATGCCGGGCCTGGGGAATTTTGTCCCCCCTGCCGCCCCCTCTCGGCAGCTATGTTGGGAGCAACCATTTTACAACTGTCAACATTTAAAACATCGATGGAAGCAGTTAGGTAACAATACAAGTCTAAGGGTTGGAACTTACACTTATAAGTCAGTATTTCAGAACCTAGATGTATAAGTGTGAACATATAGACCTCTGGGTCTGCTTCTTTGAAAACCTAAGTAAAGGTGGTGGTAAGAGGTTTGCAAGTCGCTTCCAGCCACAGGCTGATCTAATCCTGCATAATTTAGTGCTGGGGTCATGCACACCTTCTGGCATTGAATATCTGGGCATGTCTGCTGACTTGGAAGTTAACTGGGAACCAGCCAATATTCAGTTTGGACAGGTGTTAGGGGACGGCCAATTAGCGGAGATATTCAGCAGCACTAACTGGTTTAAGTACGACTGAATATCAGTGGTCAGCGAGGTTTAACCTTTTATTGACCTCTTATGAGCTAGACTCTATATATGGCGCCGTAAAAATTGGTGCCGAAAAAAATACACTTAGGCGTATTCTATAAACCACGCCTAACTTTAGGCACAGTTTATAGAATACACCTAGGGCACATCTACGTGACTAAATCTAGTCGTGGGAATTTACACCAAGTAACACGAGTGGTTGTATTCTATAACAGCGCATATAATTTTTAGTAATGCCCTCAATCCACCCATTTCAAGTTGAGCACATAAATTCTAATCAAAGCCAATTAGTGTCAATAATTACCTGTTAATTGACTATTATTGGTGCTGATTGGCTTGTTAAGATAATTACATTGTTTGCGCAATATAGAATATGACCTGAATTGCACACACATCTCAAGTCATGCTGTACAGAATCTGGGACTATCCCCCGGATTCTATATATGGCGTTTAGATTCCGCGCGAACATATGCACATAACTTAATTGGCGTAACAAGGTAATCAGCATTTTTAATAGCACTTAAGCAATAACGAGCACTAATTGGCAATAATTTATGCACAGAAATCGCTTAGCGTATTCTATAAAGAACCACGCCTAAATTGCAAAGTGTGTAGTTCAAAATTAACATGCATAGCTTAAAAGGGGCATATGAGTGTATGCATGGGCATTTTGTAGGTGTTCCAAAATTCCATGCGTAATTAAAGAATACGGGTCAGTGCGCCTAAATCTACGCACAGCGATTTACACCAGGTTTTTATTGGCGTAAATGGATTCACGTAAATTTAGGCGCTACAGTATCGACTAAGTGTATTCTATGCACCGCGCCTAAATCTTATTTCCGTGCGTATTTTTTAGGCGCCATATATAGAATCTCCTCCTATATATCTAAATGCTCTCAATTAAGTACAGAGTCCGCAATAATTTGGCACAATCAATTTAGGGGGGAAAATACTGGGGAGGTTAATGGGGCAGCCTCCCCTAGTCCCTCCTGTACAGCGCTACCCAAAATGAATGCTAGAGCAATACCGAGAAAAGAAATGACAAAATCCACAACACAGAAGGCACATTGCTTTCAGGAAATTCATTTTCCGAACTCTAAGCTTCTGTCATCAGATTGGACGTTACATTCTCATCAGTCTATTTTACAATCTCATTCTTGTGAAGCTTCAAAAGGAAGGTTCACATTTGAAGGTTACACTGCTCTGCTTTTGCACAGTGTGATTCAAAGAGGGGCAAGATAGATTGGAAAAATAAAGCTTACTGATTTCCCAGTTCCCTGCAGAGTATTATATGAAGACAAGCATTAGAGAACCTATTTTTAGTATTGCTGGGCCTGTAAGCAAAAGGGAAGAAAACAGAGAAAGAAGATAATGAAAAAAAAATAGTATAAACATTACCCAGCGAGGAAACGGTTTGGAGACTGCTTGCCTGGAAACGGAATTTTCCATCCAACGTATTGGCGATGGTGGGACTTGGAACCCCTAAACTTCAAAGGGTTAAAGCAAAAGAGCCCCACAGTTAATGAAAAGACGTGAACGCTGGAGTCCTCAAACAGCCAAGAATAAGGAGATTATGAGGCACAAGGTCATTTCCACTCTGGGTGCAGCCTGGTTAGCACTGCAAACTGCTAGAACCTAAAAAGTAAAGTATAAAGAGATTTACTCTGGACCTCAATATTATTCAATACTAGTAAAAAAGGCCCGTTTCTGACACAAATAAAAGGGGCGCTAGCAAGGTTTTCCTCGGAGTGTGTATGTTTGAGAGAGTGTGTGTGAGAGTGACTGTGTGAGAGAGAGAGTAAATGTGCGAGTGTGTGTGTGTGACAGAGAGAGAGTGAGACTGGGTGCGAGTGTGTCTGTGAGAGAGTGAGAGGCTGGGTGCGAGTGTGTCTGTGTGAGAGAGAGAGAGTGTGTGTGTGTGAGAATGAGAGTGTGTGCCAGGGGCCTCCCTCCCCTTCCCCCCTCCCCTCCCCCTCCCAGTTCCAGGGTCGTCCCCTCCCTCCCTGCCTCCAACTTTCAGGGTCATCCCCTCCCTCCCTCCCTCCCTCTGACTTTCAGGGTCATCCCCTCCCTCCGACTTTCAGGGTCCCCCTCCCTCCCTCCGACTTTCAGGGTCCCTCCCTCCCTCCGACTTTCAGGGTCCCTCCCTCCCGAGGAGTCGTGGCGGCTGCCCACTCACCCTCCCATGGGGCCTGGAGGGGCAGCCGCAGGCGTCGCCTGCTTTCCTCCTCTTTCACGCTGCTCCGACTCCTGAGGTCCCCCCCCGCCCAGTGCATGAACGCGTGAGCGCACCCGTGCGCCCGCTCAGCACAGCAGCACGCTCTCCGTGGCTCTGCCCCCCTCCGCTCACGCTCAAGGAGGACTCCGACCTTTCTTTCCCTGCCATTGGTTGCGACGCTTTCGGCTACTCCGCCCCTCAACGCTTCTGTTTCTCTTTCAAGCTCCGCCTCCACCCCTGTGCCCTGCCCCTTTCGCCCCTCCTCCTCCGGCTCTGGTGTTCTCTGTGACGTCAGCCTGATCTACGGAGCCTAGCAGACGAACTCTGAAGAAAGCCACGGACACAGGCAGCAAGATAGAACGTTGGAGGTGAGAATTATTATATAGGATATTAATGAGGACCCCATAGTCAGGCAGTCATCGCACAGCCTGACTCCGGCTAAATATCAGCGGTGTATGTATAAATATTCTTAAAGGAAAGCTAAGACAATCAGATCAATATTTTTGCAAATTTTGCTCCTACAGTCAATGTAAGAAACTTGTCAGCTTTGATTGCAACAGTATTATGTGAACGGTCTACTGCTTTAAACCATAGCAGGACTGCGGTCCTGTGCTCCGTTCTAGAGTTTTCTGTTTGACCCCTGATGTAGACGCTTGCGTGCGTCGAAACACGGCCCGTGTCGCGTCCTTTTTTTTAATATTATAATAAAGACTGTTGGATTTATATCTCCGGTGGTGATTCATCCTTCAACGGCCTCTACTTTTGCCTACTACTACTACTATTTAGCATTTCTATAGCGCTACAAGGCGTACGCAGCGCTGCACAAACATAGAAGAAAGACAGTCCCTGCTCAAAGAGCTTACAATCTAATAGACAAAAAATAAAGTAAGCAAATCAAATCAATTAAAATGTACAGGAAGGAGGAGAGGAGGGTAGGTGGAGGCGAGTGGTTACAAGTGGTTACGAGTCAAAAGCAATGTGAAAGAGGTGGGCTTTCAGTCTAGATTTAAAGGTGGCCAAGGATGGGGCAAGACGTAGGGGCTCAGGAAGTTTATTCCTGAAGTTACTATTGAGGAAACTACACTTCTCCTTTCTTCCTCAAAATGTACCACCTGTTCCTCTGATCCCATTCCCACCCACCTTCTTAATGCCATCTCTCCTACTCTTATTCCTTTTATCTGTCACATTCTCAACCTCTCACTTTCCACTGTGACTGTCCCTGCTGCCTTTAAACATGCTGTGGTCACACCTCTCCTTAAGAAGCCTTCACTTGACCCTACTTGTCCCTCTAATTACCGACCCATCTCCCTCCTTCCTTTTCTCTCCAAATTACTTGAGCATGCTGTTTACCGCCGCTGCCTTGATTTTCTCTCCTCACATGCTATTCTTGACCCATTACAATCTGGTTTTCGCCCTCTCCACTCAACCGAAACTGCGCTTACTAAAGTCTCCAATGACCTATTACTGGCTAAATCCAGAGGTCAATATTCCATCCTCATTCTTCTTGATCTTTCCGCTGCTTTTGACACTGTCAATCACAACATACTTCTCGATACCCTGTCCTCACTTGGATTCCAGGGCTCTGTCCTTTCCTGGTTCTCTTCCTACCTCTCCCTCCGCACCTTTAGTGTTCACTCTGGTGGATCCTCTTCTACTTCTATCCCTCTGCCTGTCGGCGTACCTCAGGGTTCTGTTCTTGGTCCCCTCCTCTTTTCTATCTACACTTCTTCCCTTGGTTCATTAATCTCATCCCATGGCCTTTCCTACCATCTCTATGCTGATGACTCCCAAATCTACCTTTCTACCCCTGATATCTCACCTTGCATCCAAACCAAAGTTTCAGCGTGCTTGTCTGACATTGCTGCCTGGATGTCTCAACGCCACCTGAAATTAAATATGACCAAAACCGAGCTTCTCATTTTCCCCCCCAAACCCACCTCCCCGCTCCCCCCATTTTCTATTTCTGTTGATGGCTCTCTCATTCTCCCTGTCTCCTCAGCTCGAAACCTTTGGGTCATCTTTGACTCTTCTCTCTCCTTCTCTGCTCATATCCAGCAGACCGCCAAGACCTGTCGTTTCTTTCTTTACAACATCCGTAAAATCCGCCCCTTTCTTTCCGAGCACTCTACCAAAACCCTCATCCACACCCTTGTCACCTCTCGTTTAGACTACTGCAATCTGCTTCTTGCTGGCCTCCCACTTAGTCACCTCTCCCCTCTCCAGTCAGTTCAAAACTCTGCTGCCCGTCTCATCTTCCGCCAGGGTCGCTTTACTCATACTACCCCTCTCCTCAAGACCCTTCACTGGCTCCCTATCCGTTTTCGCATCCTGTTCAAACTTCTTCTACTAACCTATAAATGTATTCACTCTGCTGCTCCCCAGTATCTCTCCACACTCGTCCTTCCCTACACCCCTTCCTGTGCACTCCGCTCCATGGATAAATCCTTCTTATCTGTTCCCTTCTCCACTACTGCCAACTCCAGACTTCGCGCCTTCTGTCTCGCTGCACCCTACGCCTGGAATAAACTTCCTGAGCCCCTACGTCTTGCCCCATCCTTGGCCACCTTTAAATCTAGACTGAAAGCCCACCTCTTTAACATTGCTTTTGACTCGTAACCACTTGTAACCACTCGCCTCCACCTACCCTCCTCTCTTCCTTCCCGTTCACATTAATTGATTTGTTTACTTTATTTTTTGTCTATTAGATTGTAAGCTCTTTGAGCAGGGACTGTCTTTCTTCTATGTTTGTACAGCGCTGCGTATGCCTTGTAGCGCTATAGAAATGCTAAATAGTAGTAGTAGTAGTAGTAAGGCGCGAAGTCTGGAGTTGGCAGTAGTGGAGAAGGGAACAGATAAGAAGGATTTATCCATGGAGCGGAGTGCACGGGAAGGGGTGTAGGGAAGGACGAGTGTGGAGAGATACTGGGGAGCAGCAGAGTGAGTACATTTATAGATTAGTAGCTATATATATATATATATATATATATTTTTTTTTTTTTAATAGGAAAGCCTGCTGTGCTTTCCTGTCGTAGAGGATCTTCATGCCCAGGACAAACTTAATAGTTATTTCTTTGTTACATTTGTATCCCACATTTTCCCACCTATTTGTAGGCTCAATGTGGCTTACATAGTACCGGAGAGGCCTTTGCAGGCTCCGGTGTGAACAAATACAGGGTGATGTTGTGGTAAGACCAAGTTCATGTGGCACAGCCACATTAGGGAATCGGCGAACGGAAGAGTTGTGTTATGTCCATTACGTGCTTTAGTTTGGTTGTGTTGCAGAGATCAGGCATTTAAGTTGGATCGGTAGGGTTTGCCTTTTTAAACAGGTTGGTTTTTAGTTGATTTCCGGAAGTTTAGGTGGTCGTACGTCGTTTTCAAGGCTTTTGGTAATGCCCAGGGCAATTTATATGCCCAGTCTTCCAATTTCCTAAGGTCTTCCTGGATTAACAGACAACAGATGGCAGTCTTAAAAATAATTCATTTGGGGCAGAGAAAGGTGATTATGCCCCAGGGACGTAGTTTGTTAGCTCTTTAAGTTATTACAGAATCTAAGTAATCTGGGGATTTATATGTGGGTGGTTTCTTAGGGTGTCCTTCAATACATTGTAAAATGTATTAAGCTGATCTGAGCCAGCTATGCTGAAGTTTCACTCGGTAGCCCAGAAGCTTTAGTTCCGTTCTCCTGATGACGCCTAAGGGGCGAAACATGTGACCACATGTAGAGAACGTTGAAAAAAGGAACAGCAGCCACAGGAGAAGTGGCATGTTTAAGGTTTGTGGACACTATTTTTGTTTACTAGCAAGATTGAAAAACGGAAAGAAATATTATTTCACCATTTGAGCTGAAGTCTATGTATGCAGCTTATTCCATTCGGACAGCACTCCAAAGCTAAGTACCATCCTATATAATAATTCTCACCTCCAACGTTCTATGCTTGGGACCGTGGCTCCCTGGCTGCAAGTGGTCTGCGAGGCAGACACGCACGGACGTCACTGACGTCAACACAGCTGATTCCAAGGCAAGGGGAGGAGTAGGGAAACATGCGCAGCGTGTTTCCCTACTCCTCCTACTGCCTCGGAATCAGCTGTCACCCCCCCCCCCCGCGCTATGGCCCCCTCGAAACCCACCCCCTCCCGCGAACCCCGGGAATGCCGAAAACCGCACCCCCCCTCCCGCCGCTGTTGTGCACTACCTTCGGGTGGGTTCCTCAATCATCTTCTTAGAAAGTTTAACTCCGTGCGTCTGACGTCAGACGCACGGAGTTAAACTTTCTAAGAAGATGATTGAGGAACCTACGGGAAGGGAAGGTAGCACAACAACAGCAGCTGCTCATAGCTCAACTCAAACACCTGTTTCTGAGCACTATTTAAAAATTAAAATTTTTTAACTGGTATGTCATATCCAGTGGTGTGCTGGAGCAGGCTCTCACAGGCTCGCAAGAGCCGGTTGTTAAGTTTTTAAGAATTTTGGGAGCCGGTTGTTAAAGTAGGGCCGTCCATGGCTACTTTAACAACTGGCTCCCAAAATGTGGGCTTGGGCCCCCTGCTGAATTCTCTTTTACTTTGCTGGTGGAGATGCTGAGCCCTGCCAGCCAAGTAAATAGACTGCTGCTGTTCCCCGCTCCTTGTTTCCAGCTCTGAGCAGCAGGCTGGGACTTCTGGAGCATGTGTGAGAAGTTCCAGCATGCTGCTCAGAGCAAGACGTTGGGAGTGGTGGCAGTCCATTTACGGACTGCCAGCAAAGGTATGCCTAGCGTGCCCGCACGAAGGGAAGGAGGAGAGAGAGGCAAGTGTTGCTCCCCCCCCCACCCTCGGCCACCCCTGGCCCTTCCAACTGCAGAGCTGGCTATGTCCGGAGAAAGAGCCTGTTGTTAAAAATTTACCAGCACACCCCTAGTAACAAGAAGTGAGTTACTTAGCATTCAGATAGAATGAATGTACGCAAGATAGTAAGTTATTACAGAGCCTGGTTGTAAAACATGAAGTGGGGGGAGGGGGGACTGGGTATAAGACTAAGTATTTGGTTTTCAACCATCAAGAAATGCTAAGAATACAAAACCTATGAGAGTGGAGGAACTAAAAACTGACTTGGCTAAGAAGTGTTGTCCTATAACTAGGACTGGCACCTCGAATATAAACCTGCAGCACAGTCAAGGAAAAAAAAAAAGCAGATTTTTTTTCTTTCTTATCATCATCTGTGTTACTAGGGGGAACCTTCAATTGCAGGCCCACAACTAGGCCTGCAAGTTTATCGACAAAGGGTAAGGCTCTGTGAAGTTTCAGTGTGAAAAGTGGATCTGCAACAGGCAGGGGTACACAGGGACCCGTGTTCTCGGTACCCTGCCAGTATCTAATATCCCATTTTTAGGAAAACGTATAGAACAAAAAATCTGTGTTCAACTCAATGATTGCCTAGAAGAGAGAAACTGGTTCGATCTATGTCAATCTGGATTCAGACCCAGTTATGGAACAGAAACGGTCCTTGTGTCCCTACTAGATGGCCTTCACAGAAACCGAGACAGGGGATTTGCCTCGGTGTTAGTACTGCTAGATTTCTCAGCAGCTTCTGGCACTGTTGATCATGATATCGCGCTAGCATGACTGGCAGAAACAGGAACCAATGGACAGTACTTGCTTGGTTCAGAGCCTATCTATCAGACAGGCAACGGTCTATACTGTTTGGCAGCATCTCACCGCCACCATGGGCACTGACCTGTGGGGTACCACAAGGATCGATACTGTCACCTGTTCTGTTCAATATCCATCTCAAACCACTAGCCGAGCTGATTTTGTTGGTGGACACTCAGTTCTACATCTGTATGGATGATGTGCAGCTACTCATACCCATTGAGCCATACCATGTATTGTTGTTCCAATATTTTTGCTGCTGTAATTGTCTATTGCTTATGTTTGAGCAGTTCTTGCTGTGCACCACCTTGAGTGAATGCCTTCAAAAAGGCAGTAAATAAATTTTTTTACATAAAATTTCTAGAGCGCTACTAGGGTTACGCAGCGCTGTACAAATTAACAATTAAGGACGGTCCCTGCTCGGAAGAGCTTACAATCTAAAGGACGAAATGTCAAGTTGGGGTAGTTAAGTTTTCCTGATTAGGTGCCGAAGGCGACATTGAAGAGGTGGGCTTTGAGCATTGATTTGAAGATGGGTAAGGAGGGGGCACGGTGTATAGGCTCAGGGAGTTTGTTCCAGGCATGGGGTGAGGTGAGACAGAAGGGGCGGAGCCTGGAGTTGGAGGTGGTGGAGAAGGGTACTGAAAGGAGGGATTTGTCTTGAGAGCAGAGGTTACGGGTAGGGACGTAAGGGGAGATGAGGGTAGAGAGGTACGGAGGGGCCGCAGATCGAGTGCATTTGTAGGTGAGTAAGAGAAGCTTGAACTGTATGCGGTATCTGATTGGGAGCCAGTGGAGTGACTTGAGGAGAGGGGTGATATGAGTATATCGGTTAAGGCGGAAGATAAGACGTGCGGCAGAGTTCTGGATGGACTGAAGGGGGGATAGATGGCTACGTGGGAGGCCGGTCAGGAATAGGTTGCAGTAGTCAAGGCGAGAGGTAATGAGAGAGTGGATGAGAGTTCGGGTGGTGTGCTCGGAGAGGAAAGGGCGAATTTTGCTAATGTTATAGAGGAAGAAGCGACAGGTCTTGGCTATCTGCTGGATATGCGCAGAGAAGGAGAGGGAGGAGTCGAAGATGACACCGAGGTTGCGGGCAGATGAGACGGGGACGATGAGGGTGTTATCAACTGAGATAGAGAGTGAAGGGAGAGGGGAAGTGGGTTTGGGTGGGAAAACAATAAGTTCAGTCTTAGACATATTCAGTTTCAGGTGGCGGTTGGACATCCAGGCAGCAATGTCGGATAAGCAGGCCGAGACTTTGGCCTGGGTATCCGCAGTGATTTCTGGTGTGGAGAGATAAAACTGGGTGTCGTCAGCATAAAGATGATAGTGGAAACCATGAGAAGAGATCTGGGAGCCTAAGGCCTAATAAATAAATAATAATAATAATAATAATAATATATAATCTGGGGCGTAACATCAGTGTTGAGACTGCTCAGTCACAGTTGAATTCTGTCGTGGTTTTGATGATTGCCACTCCCACAGGTAAATACGACTATTTTAATTGTATTTCACACTCAGGTTATCTGTCTTGGAAAGGTCTGTATCAACCATCGTAGTTCTGAACATGTGAAATCCTGTATTAATAACACAGTAATAATGAGTTTCCCCAGCTGTAAAGGAGCGAAATACAAACAGGCTTATGCTACGACCTTTGCGTACAAAAGTGCACAGCTCTGGAATGCGTTACCCAAGACCCTGAAAACCATGAACAATCTAACCAGCTTCCACAAAGCTTTGAAAACACACCTCTTCAACAAAGCTTACAAAAGTCAACCTCAATGATACATATCATCCCTTAATCTACCCAAGCACTCCAAAAATCACCTCTCATACAACCTACCCAACATCTAAATCCTCTTCTACCCCAGCTTTTGATCGACTGTATTTAAATCATGTATTGACTTTATCATAACCTCTACTCTGTAAGCCACATTGAGCCTGCAAAAAGGTGGGAAAATGTGGGGTACAAATGCAATAAATAATCTACTATAGTAAAACTCACCCTCAACATTCTGAAGACAACGTTCTGAAGTCACTCAGTCACTCCCTGAAGGGTTCATGGATTCATTCTGAAGACAACGTTCTGAAGTCACTCAGTCACTCCCTGAAGGGTTCATGAATTCATGGTGGTGAAGCCACAACACTGACCATGTCTCTCTGCCCTGCCCTCGCATGATGGACCAATCAGAAAAAACACCCTCAACATTCTGAAACACAAAGGACCATCACAACACCATTCCCAGGCAACACTAGGCATCGTAAGACGGACCAATCAGAGGAAACTATGTGACAATAAGGGAGGAGCATTCCCCAGCAGAATGGCTCATTATCTGTGCAGCACGGAGAGCACAGAACCACCGCTGGAACGAGAGAAGAATATTCCTGCTGTGGGTATGTGCAAAAATAGACTGGGGGAGAGGGGGGGGGGAATTTTTAAATGCCTAATGCCAGTACTGAAGAGTGCCAGAGGGCCTATAGCACAGACTATATTTGGGATTGCTTGACATGCAGTCAGAGGAGCCGGAAAACAACGTGCCCGTCACCATCTGGGACGTGGGCGAACAGGACAAGCTGCGGCCCAGCTGGAAGGATTACCCGCGACCCAGCCAGCAGCAAACAGCGACCAAGGAAAGGGGAGGAGTAGGGAAACACGCTCCGTGTGTTTCCCTACTCCTTCCCTGCCTAGGAATCGCTGGAGACTGGCTGCCAAACTAACGAAACAACCGCACACCGATGCACCACCGCCATCATTAGAAAGGCATCCACTCTTTCTTCAACAGAAATGCAAACTAATAATACAAAACAAAGAATACATGGTTTCTCAGGCGGCTGCAGGTAACTCCCCACCCCCTTCCTCTTCCCCTTTTGCCGAAGCGGCCAAAGACGTGCCCAACCATCCCCAGCCTCAGGCATGCTGTCTCCCACCTCGGGGATTCCCCGAGCACCCGGAAAAAGACGGCGCTGATTCCTGCAGCGCATAAATGTTCCAGCATTCCCCTGCAGCCGGCCTGAAATGGACCAAACATACTGGATCACCCCCCGACGGCCCGAGACCGTGCTCTTCTCCCTTCCGCCAACTTAAAACAACCATCCCCGTCCTCAGGCAAGCTGTCACCCCCTCCAGGATGCCCAGAACCCCAGCCCAATGGAAAAAGATGGTGCTGCTTCCAACAGCACATTTCTCTTCCAGCATTCCCCTACAGCAGCCCTGAAACGGCAAAAAAATACCGACAGACAAAGAACGTGCTCCTCTACCTTCCGCCCATCTAAAACAACACTGCTGCCTCAGCACAACACAAAAAAAAAAACAACACTCAACAAAGGCTGACCCCCCTACAACCACATTTACATTTCACCAACAGAAAGACCCCCCTCCACAAACCTCCTTGACAGACAAAACCACACACACACAATACAACAGAAACACACCCTCAAAGCCACACACCAATCCAACCCACTTTGCCAGCACAGCACAGCACATCCACCAACCCCCAAGCAAAAAACAAAACAAAACAAAAAAAGACACACATCAACAACCTGCACACACACCGCACCCTCACACACTCACACACACACACACACACACAAAATAACTCTGTGACACATACACACACACACACAAAAAAACACATGCTAGCGCCCGTTTCCTTGGTTTCGGAAATGGGCCTTTTTTACTAGTAATAATAATAATGCAGACAGCAGGGTTTTACTATTTGTCTATGTAAAGACAAATTCTTTATTTGCATAAGAAACAGACTACTAATTGAGCACAGGAGTGCTTTCATGATTGAGTACACGAGGATAATGTAACTAAGAGACTTTTATCAGCATGGAAAGACATAGGGATTGAGAACTGTCCTCCATAGCAAGCTTCATTAGAATCACTAGGGAAATTAACTTTCAATGGCCCATTAGTCTGTCATCCTGTAAACATTACAGTAGTCAGTGATTCATGCTCACAGGCCGTTTTTTAAAAACAGATTAATAAGGCAAGTAAAGAAGATGAATATTATGTACACATAATTTTCAGATAACAGCAGCACACACATCGATTTTCTTATTACATTTTTAAGGGAAGTAGCTGTGGATGGATTGCACCACTGAAACAGAAATGTATAGTGTGATGGCCAGATGAATCCAGCTGTAGAACTTGATAGAACAGCGCTGCTTAATACGATATTGTAAAAGTAAAAACTCGAGGTATCTAGGTTTTGATCATTGCAGCTGCCTGGGTTGTGCGTACAGGTAAGTGAAGTTGGCGTTTCAACCATCATGTTGTGTCTTTCCTCTTCAGAGTGGTGTGAAATCTGCAAAGTTGTCTTTATATATAGCGAGTGCTCAAACCCGATTGACTGGGTTTTTTTTTTTTTTTGTTACATTTGTACCCCGCGCTTTCCCACTCATGGCAGGCTCAATGCAGCTTACGTGGGCCAATGGAGGGTTAAGTGACTTGCCCAGAGTCACAAGGAGCTGCCTGTGCCTGAAATGGGAATTGAACTTAGTTCCTCAGTTCCCCAGGACCAAAGTCCACCACCCTAACCACTAGGCCACTCCTCCACTGTTGCTACTATTTGAGATTCTACATGGAATGTTGCTATTCCACTAGCAACATTCCATGTAGAAGTCGGCCCTTGCAGATCACCAATGTGGCCACGCAGGCTTCTGCTTCTGTGAGTCTGGGACGTCAGACTCACAGAAACAGAAGCCTGCGCAGCCTTCTACATGGAATGTTGCTAGTGGAATAGCAACATTCCCTGTTGAATCTCCAATAGTAGCAACATTCCACGTAGAATCTCCAATAGTATCTATTTTATTTTTGTTACATTTGTACCCTGCGCTTTCCCACTCATGGCAGGCTCAATGCGGCTTACATGGGGCAATGGAGAACCCTCCATTGCCCCATGTAAGCCGCATTGAGCCTGCCATGTGCCTGAAGTGGGAATCGAACTCAGTTCCTCAGTTCCCCAGGACCAAAGTCTACCACCCTAACCACTAGGAAAGTGTCATTGGAGCAGTTTTGATCCTGGAAGGTGGAAAATTGAGGCCTCCAAAATCAGTTTTGAGTACTCAGTATATAAAGACAACCTTGTAGACTTTGCATCACCCTGATGAAAGCCACAGCACTATGGCTGAAAGGTTTCAGTTTCAGTTACCTGGATGTAGTACAACCCAGACAGCTGCAAAAATCGTGTCACGGTCACCACCATAGAAGCCTAAGAGAACACAACTAAATTATGTTGTAGTGCTGGGGTACTCAAAGGGGTCCATAGGCCAGTTGAGTTTTCAGTTGATGTTGCAGTTTGTCCCTTTGTCCGAGAATAAGTGTAACCACATGTTGTCCTGTCCCGCTGTGCTTTCATGCACTCTACAATGGAGTTTCTCAAACCTGTCCTGGAGGTCCACAGGCCAGTCAGAATTTCAGGATACCCCTAATGAATATGCATGAGAGAGATTTGCTTGTAATACAGGTGACAGGCATGCAAATCCCTCATGCATATTAATAGCAGAGAGAATTGGACTTTGTGACTGTCTTTAATTTATGGAAGCACCAATATCATTTTGGAGTCCTTATTGTAACAGATTGAATGAACTCAAGTGTTGTGGAACCCATATTTTAAGTTAATGAAGTAACATCCTGTCTACTTTGATTGGAAGATGCTTTGGAACAGCAGTACCCATTTTATATTATATTGCTTGAATAGAACCTGGAACGTTTTCTGAAAGGTTTTTCAGACAGAGCACCCATTGGACAACAGAGATAAGTTGTTATCAAGTATAGCTGAGCAGTATTTTATGTCTAGATTAGTATAGGGTGTATCAGATTTATGGTAATTAGAGGTGGGTTGCATAGGGGTTTCAAGGGAGATATTAAGCATTACAATAGGAGAACTCAGTTTTTAAATTGTTTGATATTATGTCAATAAAAGTATTTTTTGATGTTATATAACATATTTTTCATTAGTCAGGTTATTGTATTATGCATATTCATTAGGGGTATCCTGAAATTCTGACTGGCCTGTGGACCTCTAGGACAGGTTTGAGAAACCCCATTGTAGAGTACATGAAAGCACAGCGGGACAGAATAACATGTGGTTATACTTACTCTCGGATGAAGGGACAGACTGGGGGTGGGATTGGGGGGAAGATTTGGGTGGGATACCGGTGCCAGAAATGGTATTCGAAGCTGATGAGTCAGAGAAACTTATTGAATTCTCTGTAAACCTGGAGGATGTAATGGGGCAGTTCTACAAACTGAAGAGTAGCAAATCTCCTGGACCAGATGGTATTCATCCCAAAGTACTGATAGAACTGAAAAATGAACTTGTGGAGTTATTGTTAGTAATATGTATTTTATTCTTAAAATCGAGTGTGGTACCAGAAGATTGGAAGGTGGTCATTGTAATGCTGATTTTTAGAAAAGGTTCCAGAGGAGATCCGGGAAATTATAGACCGGTGAGCCTGACGTTGGTGCCGGGAAAAATGGTAGAGACTATTATAAAGAACAAAATTACAGAGCATATTCAAAAGCATGGATTAATGAGACAAACCTGCTTATAATCGAAATAGAAAAACGCCTATATTGTGACCCAAATCGGGAGATAGAGGTTTATCTCACAAAACCGAATAAAGCGGTATAATCGAAAGCCGAATTTGGACGTTTTCAACTGCACTCCGTCGCAGATGCGGACAAAGTTGATGGGGATGTGTTGAAGACGTGGTGAAGGCGGAACTGGGGCGTGGTTATCGGCCGATCAGAGATGGGCGCCTTTCGCCGATAATGGAAAAAAAATATGCGTTTTTAGCGAGAATTTAGGGCACTTTTCCTGGACCCTGTTTTTTCACGAATAAGGCCCCAAAAAGTGCCCTAAATGACCAGGTGACCACTGGAGGGAATCGGGGATGACCTCCCCTGACTCCCCCAGTGGTCACTAACCCCCTCCCACCACAAAACATGATGTTTCACAACTTTTTATTTTCACCCTCAAATGTCATACCCACCTCCCTGGCAGCAGTATGCAGGTCCCTGGAGCAGTTGTTAGGGGGTGCAGTGGACTTCAGGCAGGTGGACCCAGGCCCATCCCCCCTACCTGTTACAACTGTGCTGCTTAATGCTTATTAGTCGTCCAACCCCCCAAACCCACTGTACCCACATGTAGGTGCCCCCCTTCACCCCTTAGGGCTATAGTAATGGTGTAGACTTGTGGGCAGTGGGTTTTGAGGGGGATTTGGGGGGCTCAACACCCAAGGGAAGGGTGCTATGCACCTGGGAGCTGTTTTATCTTTTTTCTTTTTTTTGTAAAAGTGCCCCCTAGGGTGCCCGGTTGGTGTCCTGGCATGTGAGGGGGACCAGTGCACTACAAATCCTGGCCCCTCCCACGAATAAATGTCTTGGAGTTATTCGTTTTTGAGCTGGGCACTTTCGGTTTCCATTATCGCTGAAAAACAAAAACGCCCAGCTCAAAAAAAGATAAACGTCCATGTTTTTCGAAAATACGGTTCGGTCCTCCCCTTCACGGACCCGTTCTCGGAGATAAACGCCCATGGAAATAGACGTTTCCGTTCGATTATGCCCCTCAAAGCCAACATGGATTTAGTGAAGGGAAATCTTGCCTCACCAATCTACTACATTTCTTTGAAGGTGTGAACAAACATGTGGATAAAGGTGAGCCAGCTGATATTGTGTATCTGGATTTTCAGAAGGCATTTGACAAAGTACCTCATGAAAGACTCCAGAGGAAATTGGAGAGTCGTGGGATAGGAGGAAGTGTTCTATTGTGGATTAAGAACTGGTTAAAAGATAGAAAACAGAGAGTAGGGTTAAATGGTCAGTATTCTCAATAGAGAAGAGTAGTTAGTGGGGTTCCCCAGGGGTCTGTGCTGGGACCACTGCCTTTTAACATATTTATAAATGATGGGAGTAACTAGTGAAATAATTACATTTGCTGATGACACAAAGTTATTCAAAGTCATTAAATCGCAAGAGGATTGTTAAAAATTACAAGAGGACCTTACGAGACTGGGAGACTGGGCGTCTAAATGGCAGATGACGTTTAATGTGAGCAAGTGCAAACTGATGCATGTAGGAAAGAGGAACCTGAATTATTGCTACATCATGCAAGGTTCCATGTTAGGAGTCAGAGACCAAGAAAGAGATCTAGGTGTCATCGTTGATGATACGTTGAAACCTTCTGCTCAGTGTGCTGCTGTGGCTAAGAAAGCAAATAGAACGTTAGGTATTATTAGAAAAGGAATGGAAAACAAAAATGAGGATGTTATAATGCCTTTGTATCGCTCCATGGTGCAACCGCACCTCGAATATTGTGTTCAATTCTGGTCGCCGTATCTCAAAAAAGGTTATAGTGGAATTAGAAAAGGTGCAGAGAAGGGTAACGAAAATGATAAAGGGAATGGGACGACTTCCCTTTGAGGAAAGGCTAAAGCGGCTAGGGCTCTTCAGCTTGGAGAAAAGGCAGCTGAGGGGAGATATGATAGAGGTCTATAAAATAATAAGTGGAGTGGAACGGGTAGATGTGAAGCGTCTGTTCACGCTTTCCAAAAATACTAGGACTAGGGGGCATACGATGAAGCTACAATGTAGTAAATTTAAAACAAATCGGAGAAAATGTTTCTTCACTCAACGTGTAATTAAACTCTGGAATTCGTTGCCAGAGAATGTGGTAAAGGCGGTTAGCTTAGCAGAGTTTAAAAAAAGGTTTGGATGGCTTCCTAATGAAAAAGTCTATAGACCATTATTAAATGGACTTGGGGAAAATCCACTATTTCTGGGATAAGCAGTATAGAATGTTTTGTACTTTTTTTCCCAGGTATTTGTGACCTGGATTGGCCACAGGAAACAGGATGCTGGTCTTGATGGACCTTTGGTCTTTCCCAGTATGGCAATACTTATGTACTTTTGACTGAGGTGCAACATCAGAAATGATTTCATCATGGTGGAATGTCTCCTGGTGGTTCAGCTCTTTCTCCTGCATGGGCACCTTCTTCCTAAGGAGTAGAGGGCAGAAGCTTGGGTTTCCAGGGGATGAGTGGAGGAGTGGCCTGGTGGTTAGGATGGTGGACTCTGGTCCCGGTGAACTGAGTTCAATTCCCACTTCAGGCATGGGCAGCTCCTTGTGACTCTGGGCAAGTCACCTAACCCTCCATTTCCCCAGGTGCAAATAAGTACCTGTATATGTAAGCCACATTGAGCCTGACATGAGTGGGAAAGTGTGGGGTACAAATGTAATAAAAAAAAATGTCAGACCCTGGCTTGCATCTGATTGGGGCTGAACTTCTTGTCCCAGCTCAGCTGTTTTTGGGACCTGAAGATCAGGTCCAATCAGCTGCAAGTCACGTCTGATATCACTTGGAAAGCCTAGCCCCCGCCCTCTACACCTGCCCAGAACAGCTGTCGATTGGCTATTACTTTATTGTTGCCAGGCTCAGCTGCCTTCCCGGCCTGAATCGCACATTCACTATATTCAGGGCCTGCTTCCTCTCCCCTCCCATCCACTATGGGCCTGCAGCACAGTCCTGCTCCCTCCCTCCTGTTGCACCTCTACTGGGCTCCTGCTAATAAACTACAATAGGAGACACGGAAGCAGAGGGATGGAAAATACTTTTAAAACTACTTTCCAAATTTGTACTTTGTTACTAAGTACAAAAGTACAGCTTAAATGTAACAAGTAAAAAGTATTGCAAAGGAAAATGTAATTCATTACAAGTAAAAGTACTGCCACTTGTTCTTAAGTACTGTAACGAAGTACAAGTACTTTGTTACTGTCCATCTCTGAGCCCCGGACAAGTGATTTAAATGGCCAGACGTCATTTCTGTCTGTTTAAATTGCTTTGAATATCTACTTAGTGCATAAACACTATGGTAATAAACGCCATTTTATGTACTCAAAAACATTTATAAAATTACCCTCTAGCTGTACTGTAGCATGGTCAAAGAGAAAGCAGAAAATATTCAGGCTGAAATGTGATGACGTAGTAGTAAGGGGGGGGGGGGGAGGGAGGTATCCATCTAATTCATACAACATTGCAGGTGGAGAACAAATGGGTATTGACATCCGTGAATGTATACATCAAGACTGATAGACCTGAGAGGCAAATAATGGCTGAAGCAGTGCTAAACTCAATATATTTTTAGGAAACAATTAGTCTTGATGGCCAACTAAAGCAGAAGTCAATACATTGTGGTCTCATTATAACATTGGTTATAGGAAGCATTAAATTTGTATTAACAAGTTGCTTACTTAGTAGCATAGTAAGTGACGGCAGATAAAGACCTGAATGTTCCATCCAGTCTGCTCAACAGTCACATTCATTATCAATTCAAGATTTAAATCAACAATGAACGTGATATTATATACTTGATCATGGTCTTTCTTTGTTATTTCTGCGACATAGACCATAGAAGTCCATCCAACTCTGTCTTTGTGTTCCCAATTACTGGAGTTTCCATTGAAGCTCTCTCCAGTCCATACTAAACCGGATTGCTATAAGCAGAACTCAGACCATAAAAACCAGCCAGCACTGGCCTTAGTTGATGGAGCCAGAGTCGTCATCTAAGCACCACTTGACATGCAAACACATATGCAACCATTTAAGTTTTGTTTTTTTATACCATTCATTTTCTAATTAAAGATCTTCTGTGTTCATTCCACACCTTTTTGAATTCCACCACAGTATGAGGAAACGCTAATGATGGGGATCGGACTCCTCTAGTATGAGGAAAGGCTAAAGAGGTTAGGGCTCTTCAGCTTGGAAAAGAGACTGATAAGTGAAGATATGATTCAGGTCTACAAAATCCTGATTGGTGTAGAATAAGTAGAAGTAAATCAATTTTTTACTCGTTCCAAAAGTACAAAGACTAGGGGACACTCGAGGAAGTTACATAGAAATACTTTTAAAACAAATAGGAGGAAATATTTTTTCGCTCAACGAATAGTTAAGCTTTGGAACTCTTTTCCAGAGGATGTGGTAACAGCGGTTAGAGCATCTGGGTTTAAAAAAGATTTGGACAAATTCCTGGACAGACATGGGAAGCAACATCTTGCCCTGGGATTTGTAGTATGGAATGTTGCTACTCTTTGAGATTCTGCATGGAATCTTGCCACTCTTTAGGATTCCGGAATCTTGCTATTCTTTGGGGTTCTACATGGAATGTTGCCATGATTTGGGTTTCTGCCAGGTATTTGTGATCTGGCTTGGTCACTGTTTGGAAAACAGGATACTGGGCTACATGAACATTGGTCTGACCCAGTATGGCTATTCTTACATTCTTATATTCTTATGTTTTTTTTTCCATCATCCACCTTGGAAGGGCATTCCAGGCATCAACCACCCTCTCCGTGAAAAATAATTTTCTGACATTACTCCTAAGTCTACCACCCCACAACCTCAATTTATGTCCTCTAGTTTTACCATTTTCCCTTCTCTGGAAAATATTTGTTTCTATATTAGTACCTTTCAAGTATTTAAATATCTGTATCATATCTCCCCTGTTCCTCCTCTCCTCTAGGGTATACATGTTCAGGTCTTCCAGTCTCTTCTCATATGTCCTTTGGCATAAGCCCCATATCATTCTTGTCACCTTCCTCTGGACCACTTCAAGTCTTCTTACATCTTTAGCAAGATACAGCCTCCAAAACTGAACACAATACTCATGGTTCCTCTTCTCCCCTCCCCCCAACATTGTATATCTGGCACTGTAAAAAAGATAACTGTTCCTCCAGAAATATTGTGTGTGTGTGGGGGGGGGGGGGGGGGGGGGGTTAGCAACCCAGTCTACAACAATGCCTCTGCATACTGTTTTTCACTGAATTCTGAATTAATAGGGCTGTTCTGCATGAGGTTCCATCATACCAGTTCATTAATTCAGCATATTTTCACATATAGGACTAGATTCTACATATGGTGGCAAAAAATATGCTATTTTATAAATCAGCTTAAAGTTAGGTGTGGTTTATAGAATAGTGCTTATGCCCGGGAATCACACCTAAGCATGGCCATTTGCACCAACAATCCACGACCACTTGAACTTCAGGAAATCACTAAAAACCAACCTCTTCAAAAAGGCCTACCCCAACGACCCCACGTAACCCTCTTTACCCAGCAACACGGCATGACTATAATCATACTGGACAACATGCAATCTTCATCGATTCCGACCCTCAGACGATCACTATACAACTTTGTATTTGTTATCCACCGCCTGGCGGTACTATGTAAGCCACATTGAGCCTGCAAATAGGTGGGAAAATGTGGGGTACAAATGCAAGAAATAAATAAATAAACTGAAGCATGGGGCAAATGTACCTACCTACATTAGGCATGCATCCCCATTATTTTATAACAACATGCATTAACTGTAGGAATGCCCCTGTTATGTCCATGAGCCCCCATTTCCATCCCCCCCCCCACCCTTTATCAGATCGCACATAAATTTTAGGCACGGATCCTGTGCCTAAATTTATGCGCATAAATGCCAATTAAATCTAATTAGAACCAATCATTGCTTGTTAAAAGCCAATTATTGCCGCTAATTAGCTCATTATCCAATTAAATTGTGCACGCAAGTTGAGCATACACCCAAATTTACATGTGCAATTTGCGGTGACTTATCAAATTAGGGGAATAGTGGACTATGTGTAAAAATCCTTTACCAGAAAAGTGACCATTTTGCAAAAATTTTTTTTGCAAACAGGACCTGTGTTGAAAAAACAAACAAACCTCCAAAAAGTCCCCAAACCCCAAAATGCTTATGTTTGCTTGCTTTGAGTCATTATATGTGTTTCATGTGTATTGCAGCTTTGTGCATCAACCTGAAGATGTGCTAGGCATTGTGAGGCACATCCGAGAGCATGTACCATATTAGGACAGTTTCAAACAATGTTTTCCACATTTATCCGTAAGTCTCCAACAGATTCTGGTGATTGTAGACCACAGACGTTATGGGGCCTTTTGAGTAGTCCATGAGTAAAAGCTATTGGGCTCATTTTCGAAATAGAAAAATGTCCAAAAAAACGGCACAAAGTTGCAGATGGCTGGTTTTTTTTTCACAAAAACATCCAAATCACTATTTACAAAACTCATTTTTAAGATGTTTTTCTATGCAGTTCATCGAAATCTCAAGGGGGGCGTGTTGGAGGTGTGTTTTGGGCGGGCTTACAATCTGGACATTTTTATGCAATAATGGAACATTGTAAAAGCAGGCAGGGCAAAAAAAATCAGGATTTTTTGGCTAGATCTGTTTCAGTAACGACTAAGTGCCAAAAAGGTGCCCAAACTGACCAGATGACCACTAGAGAGATAAAGACATGACTGCCCCCTTAATCACCCAGTGGTCACTGACCCCCTCCCACCCCCTAAGAGGTGAAAGTGACAGTACGTACCAGACTCTATGATGGTCTTTCCTCTTAGAGGATCAAGCAGGTCCCTGGAGAAGCCTAGTGGTCAGTGCAGTGGACTGTAGAGAAGAGGACCCAGACCCATATCCCACTTTAACTGGTACACTTGTTGTGGAAAGTGCGAGCACCCCCAAAAAAACACAAAAATACCTACTGAACCCACATATAAGTGACACCTGCAGCCATAAGGGCTATTGTAGTTGTGTACAGTAGGTTTTTTTGCTATTCCTGGAGGGCTCACCAAACAATATAAGGGAGTTATGATGTGATATGTACCAGTAGCGTAGCCAGAGTTCAGTTTTTAGATGGGCCTGGAGGTGGACTGGGTGGGCACGGGCCTCGTATTTCCTCTCCACCCGCTGCCCCCCTCCCCCCCCCCCCTCCACTGAACTGTTTCAAACCCAGGGCATTTGGCAGTGTTCTTCCAGATGCCGACAGCCCCCTGCACATGGTCAGTTCTGGTCATTTTTACTGCCCTGAAGCACCGCTCTCCCTCTAGCACCGGCGATTCCCATAGTCAGCCTTCTGCCAGTGTGCGTCATCGAGGCCTCTCCTCAGGTGCGCGTCCCACCGTTGCGGAAAACAGGAAGTTGCAGAGTAGGCGGGACACGCCTGAGAAGAGGCCCCGACGACGTACGCTGGCAGAAGGCTGACTATGGGAATCACCGGTGCTGGAGGGAGAACGGTGCTTCAGGGCAGTAAAAGTGAGCAGACCATGTGGACGGGGAGAGCGGGCAGAGGCAGGAAAAGATTGGAGCCTCGCTTGGGAGAGCTACGCCACTGGTTGGGTTGGGTTGGGTCTAGTTAGGGTGGGCGGGCCTGGAGCAAAAGTGGCTGGGCCTGGGCCCGTCCAGGCCCACCTGTGGCTACGCCTCTGATATGTACCTGCAGTGCACCCTAGGCTGCCCCTCTGCTCTGCTGGGATGTCTGTGTGGCCCATCTTGTAAGACTGCTGGCCCCCAGACATCCCAATGGCTTGTTTTTGTGCTTTTTTTCCCCTTGGATGTTTTTTGTTTGAAAATGACCCTTAAAGAACGATGCATTGAGCACAAAAAAAGTCTAATGTAGGGTGATTTTCAAACCAAAAAGATAGACGTTTTTTCTGGTTCAAAAATGGAACTGGATTTTAGGACATTTTTGGCAAAACATCCAAAATTGGATTTGGCTATCATATCGAAATTCCCTTCTATGTGGTTATCCTCTGCTTTGGAAACATAGAAACATGACGGCAGATAAGAGCCGTATGGCCCATTCAGTCTACCCATCCTCAGTAACCACTTACTCCTCCTTTTCCTAAGAGGTCCCACGTGTCTGTCTCACGCCTTCTTAAACTCTGACACAGACTTCATCTCCATGACCTCCACCGGGAGGCCATTCCACTCATCCACCACCCTTTCTGTGAAAGAGTATTTCCTCGGATTCGTCCTAAGCCTATTTCCTCTTAACTTCATCTTATGCCCTGTAATTCCCAAGGTTTCCTTCATTTGAAAAAGGCTCATAAATGTCAGACCTATAAGCAATAAGACAATAGTGATCCATGAGTTCTTTGCAGATCATGAGCACAGTTTGCTCTGTCTAACTGGCTGCTTGATTTGGACTCTTGATTGTTTTTTCAGCTATGTCCCTGTCTGTATACTCAATGCCACTCTAGTAAACAAGGTGGGGGACGGGTTTGAATCACCTATTAGGCACCTTTTCTGGTGTTGCAGTGTATCTGGAGATTAATGAGCAAATTGGAAGCTGCTCTGTTGACCTCACCTAACTAGGCGACCCTTTTACTAAGCGGCATAAGCACCTACTTGCACCCAATGCACGTCAATTAAGAATTACTGCGTGGCCCGGGTGGTAATTTCATTTTTTTACGCACATCCAGTACATACACTGGAAAATAGTTTTATTTTCTGGCACACGGGCGGTAATTGGCATTTGAACGCGCGTTGACCATTACTGCCCGGTTAACACGTGAGACCTTACCGCTAAGTCAGTGGCTGGTGGTAAGGTCTCAGACCCCAAATAGATGCGCACCCATTTTCATTTTGCCGCATGTCTATTTTCGGCCAAAAAAAAGGCATTTTTTACAGGTGCACTGAAAAATGATTCTGCGCACGGCCAAAACACGTGCCTACACTACCGCAGGTCCAAGAAAACACCAGGGTAACCGATCTGCAAACTCCAAGATGGAAAACAAACAAAGCAGATACGTTGATGAAAAAAAGTATTTATTAAAAATTGGTGGAAATAAAATTAGAAAGCCCGACACAGGCCGTGTTTCGCCCAATTGGGCTGCATCAGGGGCTACAAGACAAACAATTATATACACATTAATAATTTAAAATGTAAAATATGACATACCTAACCATAATTGTAAACTCAGCTAATAATACTAAACACCATGAAAAGACATATATAAAAATGTAAAATATCATCAAGAAATCATAAATATATGAACTGATTATTCAAATCTGACTGATTATGCAAATATAACTCCACATATTAAGTTATCACAATATGTACATATACAGCACAATAAAATATTATGTATTTCATAAATAACTTTAAATATGTTGGGCTTTCTAATTTTATTTTCACCAATTTTTAATAAATACTTTTTTTTCATCAACGTATCTGCTTTGTTTGTTTTCCATCTTTCTACACTACCGTAGGCCATTGTTCAGTGCACCTTAGTAAAAGGACCCTTAGGGAACTTGTTTAGTCTATTGTCGACCTGGTGTGCTTCTTTCTGACTTTTCTCCACTTGTAGAGGTTTTAATATTCTCACATGCCAATTTTATTAGCTTAATTCCATTAGGTGATGTCAATCTTCATATGGGTTTGAATCTACTTCCTTAGGTTTATATTGAATTTATGCAGGCAATGACTGCATTTTGTTTAACACAAATGATCTGCCACCCCACCCATGCTTCTGGCCACATGTTGGAATTAGGTTTTTTTTCTTTTTTGGGGGGGTGGTGTAGGCTATCCTCTCAGGAGTTGTGTTCTTGGACTAGATCCAGGTCTCAGCATCCCAGAGGTTAAAACCTGGCTAGATAGACTGATAAATTAAGCCTCATATTGAACAGCCATAATCTCTTGACCATGTAATGACAAAGAATGATTGTCCAATTTCCTAGTTTCCAGCTGGTTTGATGGACCAGAAGTGTCAGCTTTGTCAGGACTACAGATGAGGGAGATTTTGAATCCTAGAAACCCTTATTATCAGCAATCCAGGATGCTGTTCACCAGGTTAGGTCAGGGTATCCTAAGAGCAGAATTAAGATGGCCGTGAATCAGCCACATGCTCTCATGAAGTTTTTAACACAGCAAAAACAAGAGAACTCTTGAGTTTCGAGGGTTAAAATGTGATGACTTTACCTAGTTTTTCTAGCAGAACACTTAGTTGATCTGGAATCAATTTTGCCAAGGATTTTGCTTTCCATTTGCTACTCTCAGCTGTCATTGGAGACAGTGGGGACAATTTCATGCTGGCATTTGAGAATGAAATGTTGATTATTCTTGGAAGGATGAGTATTTCTTTGTGTCCTTTCAATTCCTGTCTTTCTCCTATTTTGAAGTTAATGGGACTGAAAACTGTTCCTCTCTAGCAAACATGTGATACTTCTCCTTGTCTCAATGCTGTCTGTCTTCACCCTTGAAGCAAGCTCGTAACTATCCTATTTTTAAAGAAACCATCTCTTCACCCAAGCTGTCTAGCTACTATCCTGTCTCTTTGCTTCCATATTTAGCCAAAGCAGGGGGTGGACGACCTGTGGCCCACTGTGAATTTTTATGCAGACAGTGAGACCACACACATAAAAGACCAAATTATATAAACAGTGCTGAAAAATCGGCACTGAAAAAATAGCATGCTAAACACTATTCTATAAATGACGCTGAAAGTTAGGCACCGTTTATAGAATACACTTACCAGCTCATTTTCAAAAGAGATCCCCGGTCATCTTCCGACACAAATCGGGAGATGGCCGGCGATCTCCTGAACCCAGCCAAATCAGTATAATCGAAAGCCAATTTTGGCCGGCGCCAACTGCTTTCTGTTGCGGAGCCGGCGAAACTTCAAGGGGGTGTGTTGGTAGGGTAGTGAAGGCAGGACGGGGCAGGACAGGGGCATGCTCATGAGATGGCCAGCTTCGCCCGATAATGTAAAAAAAAAAGAAGCCAGGCTTGACGAGCATTTCGCCGGCTTTACTTGGTCCCTTTTTTTCACGACCAAGCTTCACAAAGGAGCCCCAAATGACCTAATGACCACCGGAGGGAATCAGGGATCACCTCTCCTTACTCCCCCAGTGGTCACCAACCCCCTCCCACCCAAAAAAAAACTTTTTTGCCAGCCTCTATGCCTACCTGAAATGTCATACCCAGCTCCATGACAGCAGTATGCAAGTTCTTGGAGCAGTTTTTAGTGGGTGCTGTGCACTTCAGGCAGGTGGACCCAGGTCCACCCCCCCTACCTGTTACACTTGTGGTGGTAAATGGGAGCCCTCCAACCCCACCCCCCAAAACCCATTGTACCCACATGCAGGTGCCCCCCTTCACCCCTTAGGGCTATGGTAGTGTTGTAAAGTTGTGGGTAGTGGGTTTTGGGGGGGGGATTTGGGGGGGCTCAGCACACAAGGTAAGGGAGCTATGTACCTGGGAGCTATTGTTATTT
Organism: Microcaecilia unicolor; assembly: GCF_901765095.1. NCBI lineage: Eukaryota > Metazoa > Chordata > Amphibia > Gymnophiona > Siphonopidae > Microcaecilia > Microcaecilia unicolor. The sequence continues at coordinate 25,000,107 of NC_044041.1, forward strand.
TTTTTATTTTTAGAAGTGCCCCCTAGGGTGCCCGGTTGGTGTCCTGGCATGTCAGGGGGGCCAGTGCACTACAAATGCTGGCTCCTCCCACGACCATATGCCTTGCATTTCGCCGGATTTGAGATGGCCGGGCCCGGTTTCCATTATGGCTGAAAAATGAAGCCGGCCATCTCCTATACACCCGGTGATCGATTTAGCCAGCTCCAACTGTATTTCGAAAATATGGTTGGCTCCGCCCCCTTGCGGCGCCGGCCCCAAAGATGGCCGGCACTGTTTGATTATGCCCCTCTTAGTGCTCGGATTGGCGCCTAACTTTAGACGTGAGGATTTACAAGCATCTAAATTAAGTGTGGATCTTCCTTATTCTATAAAAGCGTGCCTAAATTCTAGGAATGCCTCTGATCAGCCCATAACACTGCAATGCAATGAAACCAAAGCTCATACTGGACATAACTTAACCTATTCCCCCCTATGATTCCATAATGTGTCTGTTACAATGATCTTTATTATACCACTAAATCATTTTGTATTTGTTCATACCGGAATTGGCGATCGCCTTTATGGTACTATGTAAGCCACATTGAGCCTGCAATTAGGTGGGAAAATGTGGGATACAAATGTAACAAATAATAATAATAATAATAACCCCCCCATGGCCGTGCCCACTTTTTGCAGTCACGTGTAAAATTTACGCATAGATCCACGCAACTAAAAGTACATGCGTACATTTCAATTAATGCCAATTAGTGACACTAATTGATTATTAGCATCCAATTATTGGTGCTAATTGGCTCGTTGAATGATTAAATTGCACATGCAAATCGGGTGCGCACCCAAATTTTGCGCATGCCGTTTCAAGTGCCATGTATAGAATTTCAGGGAAAATGTCATTAACCAGAATTTTTCTGAGTTTAAATACTGTGTTTTGCAAATATTTTCAGAATTGGCACTAGAACAGTTGTTTCCATCGTTTTTAGTTACATCATGGGCGTAGCCAGACACCCAATTTTGGGTGGGCCTGGGCCCAATACGGGTGGGCAGAAGGACTCTGCCCTATCCCACAAGTGCTTTGGTCTCTCCCTCTCTCTCCTTTATACCATACGGTCTCTCAGACATCCCCCTAACCTTTTAAATAGCAGACTTTCACCGGCAGCGAGCAGCAACTAATACACACTGCTCATGTTGGCCCCACAGCCTTCCCTCTGATGCAACTTCCTGTTTCCGCAGAGGTGGGAATACATCAGAGGGAAGGTTGTGGGGCCGGTGCAAACAGTATGTATCAGTTGCTGCTTGCTGCAGGCAAAGATCTGCTATTTACAAGGTATGCAGATGGGATAGTTGGGAGTTTGCGGCTGGTAGGGCTTAGGAATCCCTGCCAGCCACATCATAGGTGTGCTGCTACAGGGTGGGCCTAAGCCCAACGTGGGTGGGCCTGGGCCCACCCTTGGCTATGCCACTGAGTTACATTTTTACTTGTTTTATTCATCACAGAGGGTCTGTGGAGCTCTGTGCATTTCTGGTTCCAGCATCACATAATATTGTGGCCTGCTAGGGATAGTATTGATATTCATGTGGCCTTCTACTACTACTACTACTTAACATTTCTAGAGCGCTACTAGGATTACGCAGCGCTGTACAAATTAACAAAGAAGGACGGTCCTTGCTCAAAGGAGCTTACAATCTAAAAGACAAAATGTCAAGTTGGGGTAGTCTAGCTTTCCTGAGTAGAGGTGTAGTGGTTATGTGCCAAAGGCAACATTGAAGAGGTGGGCTTTGAGCAATGATTTGAAGATGGGCAGGGCGTATGGGCAGGGCGTTTGTTCCAAGCATGGGGTGAGGCGAGGCAGAAAGGGCGGAGTGTGTAAAGGTTGCCCACTCCTGAATTACAATAATGGAAAATGCAGCATTGGCGCAATTATAAAATTTTGCTGAAATCAGTGCCGACTAAGCAAATTCTATAATCGGCACCTAGATTTAGGCGCTGATGTTAGAATATGCTTAGTTGATATTTCAGCACCGACATCTGTGCACATCCATTTACACCAACGAAAACCTGGTGTAAATCTCAGCGGGTAGATTTAGGCGCACTGGGCCATATTCTACAGCCAGCTTTGGAACGCACTACCAAGATCCATCAGAACAATCAATGGCCATTTACCCTTCAGGAAAGTGTTGAAGACCCATCTCTTCAAGAAAGCCTACCCTAATGACCCATCTTAACGAAAGACCACCCACATGATTCCTGTCCTACGATTGTTATACCTTAGACCATTGTCCCCCAATCTCCTTATGCTCATCCCCAATCTTTTCCTGTTCATCCTTCCTGCGCCTTACCCTCCCCAAATTCTTCTCCTTTACATATCCTATCTTTGTTTACCTCTCAATGTTCAATTTACAAAGCCTTACCCTACTACTACTATGTTTACTACAAATTGTAATAATTTCCGTCAAGATTTTTTGTAATTCTATTTACTTTTTACTATGTAAGCCGCATTGAGCCTGCTCTGTGTTGGAAAGCGCGGGGCACAAATGTAATAAATAAATAAATAAACTAGGTGCCTAAATTTTGGAACGCCCAATGAAATGCCCACTTTTCTTCCCATAACCACGCCCCTTTTTGCCTCCACGCATTAGAACTTTGGTGCACATCATTACAGAATGCACTTAGCGAGTCGTGCGCCTAAATTCTAACCAGTGCCAATTAGTGCTCATTATTGCTTGTTACGTGCTGTTATCAGCGCTCATTAACTTGTTGAACCAATTAAGTTACGCGCAGTGTTATAGAATCTGCCCCGATTTCGGTCCCTAAATCTAAGCACACTATATAGTATCCAGGGTTTGGCACCCACAGAAGCCAAACCCAACACAGGCCACATTAACACACCCTGCGTTGTCATAAACGCTGTGCTAGGTGCACATTAGAGCCTAAGACAGCTTCGTAAAAGGGCCTCTATGATGGCCCTGGAGAAAACTGAAATGTTTGGTTTAGATATCCACGTGGACCAAAAGAAGACATGTCATAGTAAGTGTAACACTAGGAAGAAGGAAGGACAGAAACATTTTTTATCTAGAACATGTTGTGGCATAAGAATTCTCACAGTCAAGGTCTTCAAGAGTTTCAGATGATTTGGATTTGATGAGCATCAGTTGTGAAGCTTAGTTTCTGGAGGTGTGAGAAATATTGTGAACAGGATGTTGTGGTAACACCACATCAGGACTGCAAATGGAAGGTGTCACAAGGTGACGTGATGAGTCATGAATTGAGTCACCCTTCCTCTGTGACTTTTAAATTGCATTTAAGAGCAAACAGAAATAAGCTGTGGACCACGTATGATCGGTAGAAGCACAGAACCACCGGTGTCCTGCTATTTGGGGTTGGGTGCAGTATACTGGTAGAAGAACATTCTGCTTTGGCTTTTCCCGCTTCTGTCTAAGACATTTCTTGCACTAGATGAGGAATTCAGAATGGTTGGGTTTGTGACTGAGAAACGACTGCATTTAGGAGTGCTAGATTTTGTAATAGCTACTCAGTATGAAAGAGGCCTATTTGCAAATGTAGCCGTGTACTCTGCCCATAATGTGTGACTTTAAATAACTCTTTGCCCATAGAAATCCATAGGTCCATAGATAAATGCAGGCAACCGTTAAGGTTTGATGGTGCGAGTCCACCATTGAGAGGGATTGCTCGAAGGAGGGTCCCCCAAGGTGGGCTGCACCATTGGTGGGTGAAGGGTATCTGCCTGAGGGTAGCTAGAAGTTTAAATCCACTGCTGTACTAGCCTAAGCCTTAGGGTAAGACAGTATATTTTAATGTCAGCACCTCTAACCCAGTGGCATAGCCAAGGGTGGGCCCAGGCCCACCCACTAGCAGCACACCTATGTTGTGGCTGGCAGGGATTCCCAAGCCCCAGCAGCTGAAAACTCCCAACAGCTGTCCCTCTTGCATACCTTGTAAATAGCAGATCTTCACCTGCAGCCAGCAGCGACTGATACTGCTTTCACTGGCCCCACAGCTTTCCCTCTGATGTATTCCCGCCTATGCGGAAACAAGAATTTGCATCACAGAGAAGGCTGTGGGGCCAACATGAGCAGTGTGTATTAGTTGCTGCTTGCTGCCGGAGAAAACCTGCTATTTGAAAGGTATTCAGGGGAGGGGGATATTTGAGAGGCCATATGGCAAGCAGGTGAGAGAGGGAGAGACCAAATCACTTGTGGGACAAGGCAGAGTTCTTCTGCCCACCCATCTTGGGCCCAGGCCCACCCAAAATTGGGTGTCTGGCTACGCCCCTGCCATCCAGTCTGCCCATCAAGGTGGCCAGAGCTACACTCGCCACCATGTACAGGTTACAGCAACCCTTTTCCAGAGACAGGAAGGTGTTAGAACTAGAGGACATAAATTGAGATTGTAGGGGGTCGACTCGGGATTAATGTCAGGAATTTCTTTTTCACAGAGACGGTGGTAGGTACATGGAATGCCCTCCTGCGGGAGGTGATGGAGATGAAAACAGTCATGGAGTTCGAAAATGAGTGGGATAAACACAAAGGAATCCTGTATAGAAGGTGTGGACCCAAACAAGGCTTTGCGGTAATTAGATGGCAACACCAGTAATTGGGAAGCAAGCAGGGCCGCCGAGAGACTAGGCCGGGCCCGGGGCGAGCTACAGGGGCCTCCGCCCCCCCTGCCGCTGCCTGCCCCTGTAGCTCGCCCCGCCGCTGCCTCCCCCTGTTGCTGCCCCCACTGCTGCCGCCCCCGTTGCTCCCCCCACCGCTGAAGTCCCCGTCTCGCCTGCCTCCAAGGCTCCGGGCCCCCTGCATTCGAAGCGGCAGTCACAGATCGTCTATCTTTTGACCTTCCCTCCCTGTGTCCCGCCCTCGTCTGATGTAACTTCCGGTTTCCACGAGGCGGGACACAGGGAGAGAAGGCCCGAAGGGAGGCGATCTGTGACTGCTGCTTCGAATGCAGGGGGCCCGTAGCCGAGGAGGCAGGCAGGTGAGACCGGGGACTGCAGCGCCAGAGGCCTGACCCCGGCGCCAGGCTCCCCTTGAAGGCCCAGGCCCGGGGAATTTTGTCCTCTCTGCCCCCCCCCCCCCTCTCGGCAGCCCTGGAAGCAAGGCCAGTGCTGAGCAGACTTCTACGGCCTGTGCCCTGAAAATGGCAAGGACAACTCAAGATCAAGTATACATATGTAGTATCATATCATACTTTAAGCTATGAGTTTATCTTGTTGGGCAGACTGGATGGACCGTACAGGTCTTTATCTGCTGTCATCTACCATATTACTATGTTACACTCTGGCATCACAACCAGGGTAGCTGAAACTCTGTTACGATGTCCATCACATACAGACAGTTCTAAATGATGCATCAACACCACACCACCATGCCAACGGTCTGGAAAGCGTTTTTATTATTACGACCTTGGCACAGTCACATTCCGATTAAACCTACAATCCAACCATATTGCTAATTCACATTTTACTCTCTAATTTCAACCTTAAGATGTCTTCTCCTCTTCCACAGAGATACATAATACCCACACTCATTGCATTTGATAAAAATGTGATATAAAATACACATACTTGATCCTGACTGGTCTTTGCATTTTCAGAACAGACCATAGAAGTCTGCCCGGCGCTGGCCTTACTTCCCAACTTGTGAGCAGCCATCGAAGCACCACTTCTGCCCATCATAACACACCAAAAGCCATGAGGTCATTTAAGTTTTCTTTTTATTTCCTCAGGTATTACAACATATGTGTTTATTTGTTTAAATGTATTTAAAAATGTCAATACTTTGCCCAATGGGGTACAATGCAGCAAAATTGTATCATAACAATCCTATATAATACAACTCACCCTCAACGTTCTGAGGACACTGACATCACTGTCAGGTTCCTTCCAGTTCGAAGGGTTCGTGGTGGTGAAGCCACCGAAAACACTGTGTTGGGGCCCCGCCCTCGCGTCAAACATGATGACGTCGAGGGCGGAGCAATGGCATCAGTGGCTTCACAACCAACGACTCAGCAGATTGAAGGTGGCGTGCCGAGGTCCGCAACAATGGCGGTCAGTGCCTTCACAACGCCGAAGGGGTGAGTAGGGAGGGGGGGTTTGGGAGGAAAACCGTGCTAGCGCCCGTTTCATTTGCGCCACAAACGGGCATGTTTTACTAGTGTATAATCATAATAAAAAAGGTAGACTGAGAGAAAACATTAACACATGAAGTAATTTATTTCATGTGTTAATGTTTTCTATCAGGCTACCTTTTTTTAATTATTATTCTACCATAGTAAGGAGACTGTTGCCTTTTTTGTTTGTTTTTTGATCATAACAATGTATGACAAGCTATAGTGACTCTGCCATTTTCAATTTCCAGTGTGTCATTATTTTAGGTGAACATATCGCCTTTCCAAAAGTATAATATGCAGTCTTATTGCCATCAAAATTCTAAATGCAGCCAAAATATTATAGCAATAACTCTTCAAGCAACCTCACTACAATTTTGTGACGACTCCAGTATAATCACTAATATTTCAGTAATTCGTTAAACTCGATAGACAACAGAAAACTCTATCCTACCACAACATCACTTTTCTATTTGTTCACACCGGAGCCTGCAATCGCCTCTCCGGCACTATGTAAGCCACACTGAGCCTGCAAATAGGTGGGAAAATGTGGGATACAAATGTAATAAATAAATAAATAAATAAAAGAACAGTGTGGAGGCACCATGATAAGAAGGAAGAAGATTTATCGGCCTAAAAGAGCTACATGAAAATAAGCGACTGATTGAGGAATCAATATGGAAAACACGAGGCAAAGATAAAGGTCGAGATCCAGGCTGGGAAATGAGCCATAAGGAGAGATTTCTCGCATTATTAAGAAACTAGTAAAAAAAAGGCCCGTTTCTGGAGCAAATGAAACGGGCGCTAGCAAGGTTTTCCTCCCCAACACCCCCCCTCCCTACCCACCCGTTCATCGTTCTGAAGCCACTGACGCCATTGCTCCGCACCTCGTGAATGCACCTTCATCAGCTTCTTGGTTCTGAAGCCACTGACGCCAATGCTCCGCCCTCGACGTCATCACGTTTGACGCGAGGGCGGGGCCCAGAGACTTGGTGCTTTCGGTGGCTTCACCACCACAAAACCTTTCATGAAGGAAGTGACGTCAGTGGCTTGGCTTCAGTGACGTCAGTGTCCTCAGAACGTTGAGGGCGAGTTTTATTATATAGGATCAGTCTGGCTTTCCTTGTGATAAGCGTTGCACGGAAAGCTTAACCGAGTCAAAATACCACACCTTGGAAATGATCAACCGTTTTTTGGAAGATGCAGAGCAGAAAATGTAAACTGAAGAAAAGACATTTTTCTTGCCCCACAAGAATAGTCACCCTCGCGCTATTCTCTGCACTAGGCAGCCAATGTCAGCAATGGTGTTGCTGAGATCAGAGACGAAATGGATTCATATTTTGTTTTAAGGGCTACACTGACAGCAAGAGAAAAATTCAACATTTAAAAAAAAAAATAACTTTAATAGTAACGTGCGGTTTGAAAATGCTACACCTTTTGGACCATGCAGGTCTTTATCCGTCATCATTTGCTGTATCACTATGTTCCATTGCAAAATCAGCTGTAAATTTATGATAAGGCAAAGCCGCAGCCCTGTATATCATGTACGTGTGTATGTGTGTCTCTTTATATACATCAAGGTTTCACCACCCAGTCTTCAGGATACACCTAGCCAATCAGATTTTCAGGATATCCACAATGAATATGCATGAAAAAAATTAGCATACACTAACTCCATTGTATGCAAATATATCTCTTGCATATTTATTGTGGGTATCCTGAAAATATGACTGGCTAGGTGTGTCCTGAGGTCTGGGTTAGATACAGATATATATAGACCGTATCACCTATAGCAAGTTCTATCTTTTTGATAAAAAAAACTTGATTTCAATTATGCTGGAAGCCCAGCGGAGCAGGAGGAAATGTTGTTTACCTCTATGAAGCAGTGGCGTAGCCACAGGTGGGCCTGGGTGGGCCGGGGCCCATCTACTTAGGGCTCAGGCCCACCCAACAGCAGCACATATTTAGTGCTAGCTGGTGGGGATCCCAAGCTCCGCCAGCTGAAGACCTCCCCCCTGATGGTGCTGAAAACACTGCTCTCCACTTCAGCAGTCTAAGCTTCCTAAGCTGCTAATACTGGCCTCATCACATTGGGGGGGGGGGGGGGGGGAGGAGAACACTTGGTGCCCACCCACTTCTTGACTAGGCCCACCTAAAATCTGCTGTCTGGCTACGCCCCTGCTATGAAGGTGTCATATTGATGCATACGAACAAGCATTAATCATGGCAGACAAATACTACCCCCCCCCCCCCCCCCACACACACACACACACCGATATTCAGCAATATTTAACTGGCCAGGATGTCGGTGCATTCCCATTGGTAGGTTGAAGTGTTAGCCATCAAGGTCAATGCTTCTAGTGCCATTGTCAATGGATTGGCCTTTGAGGAGTCAAAAAAAAATCTATCCTTCTGGACCTGCCACACCCTCTGTCTCAGTGAACAACTGCATTTGCAAACAGAGTTAGGATCACGGTCAGGCCCAAGGCACCCGAAGCAACAAGAGTGCGGGTCAGTCACATGAATCGTCCAATTACACAGGGAGCACCTTTTGAAGCCACTGGGCTTTGAGAAAAGAATTGCGGACAAATTAAACACCTCAACAGTGAGCTGTAAAAAGGGACAGCATTCAAATCGAGGTCAGTGCTCCAGCCTAAATGGGCCTAGCAACTTGCAAAGAAGAAAGGAAACTTCAAGAGCCAAAAGCACTGCAAAAATTAAAGGGAAACAATAAAATAAAGAGGAAAGAAAAATAATCATGAAAGGGACAAAAATACCCGCACAGCACTGGCGTACCAAGGGGGGGGGCGGTGGGGGCGGTCCACCCCGGGTGCATGCCGCTGGGGGAGTGCCGCGCGCCTGCCGGCTCTTCGTTTTCATGCTCCCTCTGCCCCGGAACAGGAAGTAACCTGTTCCAGGGCAAAGGGAGCATTAAAATGAAGAGCGGCATGCACCGGGGGGGGGGGGGTTCTTTCGCTGGGGGATCGGGGGTTCTTTCGCTAGGGGGGTGTCGTGCTGTTCCAGGGGGCGCTGCACCCGGGGGGCGGGGCGCATCGGCGATCCGCCCCGGGTGTCAGCCCCCCTAGGAACGCCACTGTCGCACAGGAAGGCACTGAGAATCAGAGGGGGGGGATGCATGCTCCCCACTCCATGGAAAAACGAAGCCTGAGGGACCTGTGCTTACAGACCCGTGTCAGGTGGGAAGGCACCAGTGCAGGAGCGGCAGGACGCTGCCAGAAAATTCCACATTAATCTCGCTAGCCAGCACCAGGATTCATCAGATGACATCACCTAGCTGTGAGAAGAATCTAACTGGCCTGCTTGTCCTTGGAGAAATAATTAGTAAAATCCAGTCACATATGCTACCATGGATTTTGGAGCACCTTGGTATATACCACGTCAAAGTGTAGCAATATTGCATTGTGGACATAATGATCTGGTGATAAACATTTTTAACAGCTCATTCCAGGCTCAAATATATCATACAGGGAATACTTAATGTTCAACAGTTGAACTGAAAGTTTCCATGGTAATTTACTATAACATCCAAACATTAAAATAGTTGAAGTGTTCAAGTTTCATGTATTTGTAAGTATGCATTTCTCATCCTGGTAGGAGAGGGGCGTTCTGTGCAATTTGGATAGCCAGATATTATCTGCAACTCTTCCACTTAAACTCTCCAGTTATGAAGCTTACGTCACTTGGAAAATACACGCTGTACAGTTAATGCTCGATTAACATTTCGCTATCCTATGTGGTTTTAGAATATCATTACACATGGTCATCCCTTATTCTGATTGAACCGCCTGCCTCTTAGAACAGAACACTGTCAGAAAATTAAGAAAGGCTAAATTTTCCAATGGATTCCAAAAATCTGAAAAATGTTTTGTAATTTGTTGTTTTCCTTTTGTTTTTAAATGTGATGATCCCATAATTTACCCATGATGTTACTGTTATAAGTACATAAGTATTGCCATACTGGGAAAGACCAAAGGTCCATCGAGCCCAGCATCCTGTTTCCAACAGTGGCCAATCCAGGTCACAAATACCCGGCAAGATCCCCAAAATGTACAAAACATTTTATACTGCTTATCCCAGAAATAGCGGACTTTCCCCAAGTCCATTTAATAACGGTCTATGGACTTTTCCTTTAGGAAGCCGTCCAAACCTTTTTTAAAACTCCGCTAAGCTAACCGCCTTTACCACATTCTCTGGCAACGAATTCCAAAGTTTAATTACACGTTGAGTGAAGAAAGATTTTCTCCGATTCGTTTTTTTTTTTTTTTTTAATTTAAGTTTTATTGATTGTTATAACAAAGGTAAACAACATAACATACTCATAACATCGTACATACATATCGCGGTTAAACTATACAACATGTAAAGTTCCCTCCCCCCCCCCCACACCCCCTCCAACCCCTCCTCCCCCCTAGTACTTAGTCTCGGGAACCTACTTACTGCTAACTGAGTGGTTACAAGTAAATACATCAGAACCATGTCATACCATCCTCAATGAGCATTAATAAGCAAACTTCTACCCCTTGGGCTGAGCACCTGAAGATAAGACATCCATATCTGAAGAAATTGTTTCCTACGTTTAGGCGATAATTTTGAATCTCTAGCCTCCCAAGAAGCTAATTGATGCACCTGATTGCGCCAATGCCAGTAGGCAGGTGCTTCCGATGAGGGCCTCAAGCATAAATGGGAGCAAGATTTGGGATATTCCTTGACATCATGGAATGTGGAGGCTACTTTACTAGGATTAAGGCGGTTAGTAAAGGATGAAAGATTAAGAGAATGTGGGTACAGGATAGTCCTTCGAGGTTATATGTCCACAGCGCAGCGGGCTCATGTGTTGGGTTTGGTTAGTACTGCCTGTTCCAAATGTGGGGGGGTTCTAGGCTCCTTCTACCATGCATTGTGGCAATGCCCAAAAGTGCGTGCATTTTGGCAACGGATACGAGGGTTTCTGATCAGACTAGGATATAAAATACAGGGAACGGAGGGCCAGTTTTTGCTTGATCGACCAAGAGCTTTTTCCCCTTTGTGTGCTCCAGCAACTCTGTTATGTAGAAAGTTGTGTTTGGTGGCTCGAAAGTGTATAATGCAATATTGGACCTCATATCTCCGATTCGTTTTAAATTTACTACATTGTAGCTTCATCGCATGCCCCCTAGTCCTAGTATTTTTGGAAAGCGTGTTGTTATGCTGTTAACAAAATTGTAAGTTGTATGTCAAGCTGTACCTGCTGTACTCTACACGTTGGGTGAATCTCTTCCTACAGGTGGTTACGAAATCCCAATAAATAAATAAATAAATAAATAATATCCAGTATCAAGAAATTTGCAGTAGTCAGCTGTGCTAGGATTAGCACCAGGAAGTACAAGGGAAATCAATAATCTGCCCCAGCTTTCCTCTGTTCTTATCAAAATAATAATAATAAAAAAAAAAATACAAGATGAAAAATGAGCACCTGCTGTTTCCTGAGCCGCTTACGGATAAATCTGTCAGTGCTGCAGCTTGTAGTTAATTAGCTGTGTCTCACTGCAGTAATATGCTGCAGTCAATTAGATAATTCAGAGGAGAATGAAAGACATAAAACAAGAGGGTTCCTGTGAAGTTGTAAAAAAGAGAAAAGCTTTGCTCAGTGTGTTCATGCAGTATACTGCTGTGCATTCACTAATGCTACTAATGTGGAATCGAAGCAAGAACGGGACAGTGAAGGAAAGAACGAGATACGGATGCTACTGTATTTCTTCTCCTTTTACTACTACTACTACTACTACTTATCATTTCTATAGTGCTACTAGACGTACACAGCGCTGTACACTTGAACATGAAGAGACAGTCCCTGCTCGACAGAGCTTACAATCTAATTAGGACAGACAGAACAAATAAGGGATAAGGACAAAGAGTAGCAAGATTCCGTGCAGAATCCTAAAGAGTAGCAAGATTCCAGAATCCCATAGTAGCAAGATTCTGTGCAGAATCCCAAAGAGTAGCAAGATTCCGGAATCCCAAGACTACTACTACTACTACTACTTATCATTTCTATAGCGCTACTAGACGTACGCAGCACTGTACACTTGAACATGAAGAGACAGTCCCTGCTCGACAGAGCTTACAATCTAATTAGGACAGACAAACAGAACAAACAAGGGATAAGGACAAAGAGTAGCAAGATCCCGTGCAGAATCCTAAAGAGTAGCAAGATTCCGGAATCCCATAGTAGCAAGATTCTGTGCAGAATCCTAAAGAGTAGCAAGATTCCGGAATCCTAAGACTACTACTACTACTTATCATTTCTATAGCGGTACTAGATGTACGCAGCACTGTACACTTGAACATGAAGAGACAGTCCCTGCTCGACAGAGCTTACAATCTAATTAGGACAGACAGAACAAATAAGGGATAAGGACAAAGAGTAGCAAGATTCCGTGCAGAATCCTAAAGAGTAGCAAGATTCCAGAATCCCATAGTAGCAATATTCTGTGCAGAATCCCAAAGAGTAGCAAGATTCCGGAATCCCAAGACTACTACTACTACTACTATTTATCATTTCTATAGCACTACTAGACGTACGCAGCACTGTACACTTGAACATGAAGAGACAGTCCCTGCTCGACAGAGCTTACAATCTAATTAGGACAGACAGAACAAATAAGGGATAAGGACAAAGAGTAGCAAGATTCCGTGCAGAATCCTAAAGAGTAGCAAGATTCCGGAATCCCATAGTAGCAAGATTCTGTGCAGAATCCCAAAGAGTAGCAAGATTCCGGAATCCCAAGACTACTACTACTACTTATCATTTCTATAGCGCTACTAGACGTACACAGCGCTGTACACTTGAACATGAAGAGACAGTCCCTGCTCAACAGAGCTTACAATCTAATTAGGACAGACAGAACAAATAAGAGATAAGGACAAAGAGTAGCAAGATTTCGTGCAGAATCCTAAAGAGTAGCAAGATTCCGGAATCCCATAGTAGCAAGATTCTGTGCAGAATCCCAAAGAGTAGCAAGATTCCGGAATCCCAAGACTACTACTACTACTTATCATTTCTATAGCGCTACTAGACGTACGCAGCGCTGTACACTTGAACATGAAGAGACAGTCCCTGCTCGACAGAGCTTACAATCTAATTAGGATAGACAAACAAGACAAATAAGAGATAAGGGAATATTAAAGTCAGGATGATAAAATAAGGGTTCTGAACAAGTGAATAAGGGTTAGGAGTTAAAAGCAGCATCAAAAAGGTGGGCTTTTAGCTTAGATTTGAAGACGGCCAGAGATGGAGCTTGACGTACCGGCTCAGGAATTCTATTCCAGGCATATGGTGCAGCAAGATAAAAGGAACGGAGTCTGGAGTTAGCAGTGGAGGAGAAGGGTGCAGATAAGAGAGATTTACCCAGTGAACGGAGTTCCCGGGGAGGAAAGTAGGGAGAGATGAGAGTGGAGAGGTACTGAGGAGCTGCAGAGTGAATGCACTTATAGGTCAATAAGAGGAGTTTGAACTGTATGCGGAAACAGATAGGAAGCCAGTGAAGTGACTTGAGGAGAGGGCCAATATGAGCATAACGACCCTGGTGGAATATTAGTCGTGCAGCAGAATTTTGAACAGATTGAAGAGGAGAGAGATGGCTAAGTGGGAGACCTGTGAGAAGCAAGTTGTAATAGTCTAAGCGAGAGGTGATAAGAGCAGTGCTTTTTTTATAGAAAAAAAGGTGCTACCGGTAGTACTCATTATGGGCGGGGTCACCACACATGGCTCCACCCCTATGATAGCCACACCCACATTAGCCACACCCCTTATACCAGCCATGGCGCATATAAACAGACATCATTGAAAATATACTAGTATAGGAGAAAAATAATAACTTGTGATTTTTTTCCATTATAAATCATTTCTGTAAGATGTTACAGCTCCAGTATACCCAGTGCAAAATAAGATGTAAATTCTCAAATTGGACAAATTCCAAACACTAAAATGAAAATAAAATGATTTTTTTCTACCTTTGTTGTCTGGTGACTGTTTTCTATCCATACTGGTCCAAGTGTCTGATTCTGCTGCTCTCTATCTGTTCTCTTAACTCCATTTCCAGGGCTTCCTTTCCATTTATTTCTTTACTTTCCTCCTTTCTGCCATGTCCAGCATTTCTCCTCTCTCCCCGCCAACCCCTCCATCCATCCATGTCCAGCAATTCTCCTCTATCTCCTGCTCTGCTCTCCTCTCCATCCATTTCCAGCATTTCTCCTTCCTCCCCTGCCATCCCATCCATGTGCATCTCCTTCCTATCTTCCCTCCCCTCCATCCATGTCCAGCATGTCTCCTCTCTCCCCTGCCCTCCCCTTCCATGTCCAGTGATTCTCCTCTCTCCCCTGCCCTCCCCTCCTCCCCTATCCAAGTCCAGCAATTCTCTCTTCCCTGCCTTCCCCTTCCATCCATGTCCAGCAATTCTCCATTCTCCTCTCTCCCCTGCCCTCCATGTCCAGCGATTCTCCTCTCTCCCCGCCCTCCTCTCCTATCCCCTCCTATCCAAGTCCAGCAATTCTCTCTTCCCTGCCTTTCCTCCCATCTACGTCCAGCAATTCTTCATTCTCCTCTCTCCCCTGCCCTCCCCTGCCCTGCCATCCTATCCTATCCAATCCATGTCCAGAATGATTCTCCTCCCTCCCTAGGGTTACCATATGGCTCCAGAAAAAGGAGGACAGATTGAACCAGTCTGGGTTTTACTTTCATTGCTTCCTCCATGTCCAGTGACTCACCCCAGCCTCCACCTGCCCCCGAGATCATTCAAACCCCAGCCCCATTTGCCCAGCCCCCCAGCCCCACTTGCCCACACACACACACCCAGCCCTACTTGCCCACACACACCTCCAGCCCCACTTGCCCACACACACCCTCAGCCCCACTTGCTCACCCTCCCCTGCCTGCTCCCTTCCGTTTGCTCCTGGCTGTGTTCCCTGCCTTACAAAACTTTTCTTTTTTTACCGAAGTCGCAAACCGGCAGCCTGAAGACTGAAGAAAGCAAACAGCAGGCAGGCTCGCCTCCTTGCATCGCGTCGCTTCGTTTCCCTGCATTCTCAGCGCGTCCCGCCCTCGAGGAAAGGAAATGACATCAGAGGAGGGCGGGACGTGCTGAGAATGCAGGGAAACAAAGCGACGCAATGCAAGGAGGCGAGCCTGCCTGCTGTTTGCTTTCTTTAGTCTTCAGGCTGCTGGTTCGCGACTTCGGTAAAAAAGAAAAGTTTTACAAGGCAGGGATCACGGCCGGGTGCAAACAGCAGGGGGCGGGCAGGTGAGCCCCCGGACCCAGAAAAAAGGTGCCGGTACGCTGTACCGGCGCGTGCCGGCACAAAAAAAGCACTGGATAAGAGTGTGGATGAGGGTTCTGGTCGTGCGCTCAGAAAGGAAAGGGCGAATTTTGGTGATGTTATAGAGAAAGAAATGACAGGTTTTAGCAGTCTGCTGAATATGTGCAGAGAAGATTATGTTCTTCAACGCGAGGCCCAGGGGCCAGTGGCGGCCTCCATTGTTTTTCTGGGGTGGGGGGAGGGTTTTGCTACTCTCAACCCAAGCTCTGGACAGAATGGGGGAACTGGATTGGAGGCATAAATAATAATGAAAATAAATAAAAACTTTATTTATAACCCGCTATATCTATAATAGTCTAAGCGGGGAATAAAGCACATACAAAGTAAAAAAACAAAACAATAAATGTATTTCATTGCTCAACAAACTATACAAATATTATCATATTAAAATACAACATACAGCAA
Organism: Microcaecilia unicolor; assembly: GCF_901765095.1. Classification (NCBI taxonomy): domain Eukaryota; kingdom Metazoa; phylum Chordata; class Amphibia; order Gymnophiona; family Siphonopidae; genus Microcaecilia; species Microcaecilia unicolor. Next base: position 25,016,008 of record NC_044041.1, read on the forward strand.
ATTAAATATACATGACATTAAAATAATATCATACATCAATGGCACCAAAAGCCTGAAAGAATAAGTGAGTTTTTAAAGCTTTTTTAAACTGACCTATATTTTATATTAAACGAAGTTCAATGGGCAATGCATTCCATAATTCCGAACCTTTAATGTAAAAAAATGGATGATCTACATTCTTCTAAATAAACCTGATGAAATGAAGGCAAATCGAGCAGCTGTTTCTGAGATGATCTCAGAGAACGAGCAGATTGATAACATCTCAGACTGGCACTAAGAGTTGGTGAAATATTACCATTCAATATTTTAAAAACTAACAATAACATTTTAAATTCAATACGAAATTTTACAGGGAGCCAGTGCAACGATTTCAAGCTTGGAGTAACATGATCATAGTGAGACCCTCCTTTGATCACTAGAGCTATAGCATTTTGAACAACTTGCAATGCCTTCAGCCTATTACCAGTAAGAGCCCATGCTGTAAGGGCAAGGCATTTCGTAATAGACAATAAGAATGCCCACCTCCTTGAGGATACCACCAATCAAAAGTTAACACAAGCTGCTGGGGGATGGATGCCATTAATACACACTGTATGTAAGTAATTTCAATCCAGCTGTTCAATCTTTAAATCTATTTGTAACATCACTTGGATCCAAACTTCTTTTCGTATTCCAAATACCTTGAAACTTTATTCTTAGAAAATATTTTTCAGCTTGTATCATAATACTTTAAAATGCTTTACAGCTTCAATTTGTATCACTTGCAAATCTTTCACACAAGATTACATAGAATGCAGTACAGAAAACTGCCGCCGCTGTTGTTGTGCTACCTTCCCTTCCCGTAGGTTGTTCTATCATCTTCTTAGAAAGTTTTACTCCGTGCGTCTGACGTCAGACGCACGGAGTTAAACTTTCTAAGAAGATGATTGAACAACCTACGGGAAGGGAAGGGAAGGGAAGGTAGCACAACAACGGCGGCGACGGTGGCGGCAGTTTTCGGTGTTCCGGGGTGGGGGGGATCGACAGGTTCGCGGGAGGGGGTGGGTTCGAGGGGGCCGTAGCACGGGGGGGGGGGGGGAATTGCCTGCCTAAGGCCCGTTTCCTTGCCTACAGAAACGGGCCTTTTTTACTAGTATATATATATAACACAACGCAACAATGATTTTGCTACTGAGAGAAAAACATGTGATTTATACTAAATTGAACCCGCCGATTCCAAATATGAAATCCGATTTTGCCTGACACGTCTAGATTTTAAGTTATACATGCAAAGCCTATTCACTCATAATATTAACGCATTATATATTGGAAACATGGAGAGAGGTTCCATAAAGACATTTCTACAATGGAGAACCGATATGAAGGCCGCTGGAATCCCAACATGACGGGGGACTACTGCTGGTTTTTGCAACGGGAAAATATGACCGGTCACAACTGCAAAAGCAGATGCCTGAAGCACTTTTAACAGTACTGGGCCTTGCTGAAGTAAGACTTTTAAACTGGAATACGAGACTTTTTTGAAATTTTGTTATTCCATTACATTTTCATTTACTGTTTACTACGAAATCTTTGATGTAGATCAGGTAATTGTTGGAGTAAAACTTGTTCTGTAAAAAATGATTCAATGCTTTCCAAGTGTTTAATTCATTTGGGCAAACTTATGCATAACAAAATTTCCTGGCGTGTTACAACAATTCTGACTTTGGATTTGGAATACGCACACTGAATTTAGTATAGGACAAATGGTTTTTGCCCAGTAGCACACGAAAACATTTTTTTTGTTGTTGTGCTTTGTAATCATTTTTATCATAAAAATGATTATATATATACTAGTAAAAGAGGCCCGTTTCAGAGCAAATGAAACGGGCGCTAGCAAGGTTTTCGTCGCCAACACCCCCCCCTCCATGGCCAACCCCTTCGTTGTTCTGCCATTGCTCCGCCCCCAACGTCATGACGTTTGACGCGAGGGCGGGGCCCGGAGCGATCCCCCCCTCCCCGCCTCCCTCCCTGCCAACCCCTTCGTTGTTCTGCCATTGCTCCGCCCTCGAGGGCAGGGCCCGGAGCGATTTTGGTGGCTTCACCACCACGAACCTTCGAACCTTTTTGAAGGAAGTCAGGGCTTGGCTTCACTGACGTCAGTGTCCTCAGAACGTTGAGGGTGAGTTTGATTATAGTAGATATGTTTCTATGTATATTTTTATTATCAATGATTTGCATTCTTATAAGTTAAGTATGTTCTTAGAGCTCTTTGAAGCTTTTTTATTTATGCAGCTGGGCTTTAAAAAAAAAGGGTTGGATGAGTTCCTGGAGGAAAAGTCCATAAACCATTAGTAAACTTGGGTAAATCCACTGATTATCCATAGTGATAAGCTGCATGGAATCTGTCTACTTTTCGAGATCCTGCCAGGTACTTACGACATGAATTGGCCATTGTATGCAAAAGGATACTGGGCTTGATGGACCCTTTTTCTGTCCCAGTATGGCAGAAACAAGATCCAGAAAATTGTGCTGAGAAGCAATTTGCCCTTTTAATAAATGAGTCTCATGTGCTATTCCTTTAGGACTTCATTAGTCCTAATTTATCAATGCTAGATTGTGGCAGGCTTAATTCCCCTGATCCTTGTTCTCTTTTTATCCTGCTACATCCTCCCAGGGAAAGGGAAAGGACTTCTTAATTCACTTTCATCCCATGGGCTCCTCTTTCATCTCCCCACCCTGGTCTTGCTTCCCAGTTGGAAAATCCAATTACCAACTAGAAAAAACTACTACTATTTATCACTTCTATAGCGCTACAAGGCGTACGCAGCGCTGCACAAACATAGAAGAAAGACAGTCCCTGCTCAAAGAGCTATGTAATAAAAGTGAGCCAAGTAGAGGACAATCAAGCCATTGTGACATCACTGATGAGGTTGGCTCTTATTGGTGACCTGAGGCATTATGACATCACAATATTAGCTCTGGTTACAAGAGACTACTACTACTACTATTTAGCATTTCTATAGCGCTACAAGGCGTACGCAGCGCTGCACAAACATAGAAGAAAGACAGTCCCTGCTCAAAGAGCTTACAATCTAATAGACAAAAAATAAATAAAGCAAGCAAATCAAATCAATTATTGTGTACAGGAAGGAGGAGAGGAGGGTAGGTGGAGGCAGGTGGTTACAAGTGGTTACGAGTCAAAAGCAATGTTAAAGAGGTGGGCTTTCACTCTAGATTTAAAGGTGGCCAAGGATGGGGCAAGACGTAGGGGCTCAGGAAGTTTATTCCAGGCGTAGGGTGCAGCGAGACAGAAGGCGCGAAGTCTGGAGTTGGCAGTAGTGGAGAAGGGAACAGAGAAGAAGGATTTATCCATGGAGCGGAGTGCACGGGAAGGGGTGTAGGGAAGGACGAGTGTGGAGAGATACTGGGGAGCAGCAGAGTGAATACATTTATAGGTTAGTAGAAGAAGTTTGAACAGGATGCGAAAACGGATAGGGAGCCAGTGAAGGGTCTTGAGGAGAGGGGTAGTATGAGTAAAGCGACCCTGGCGGAAGACGGAGACGGGCAGCGGAGTTCACCTGTTCACAGAGCTAAAGGAGTGCATTTTATTTTTTTCTTGTTTATAGAGTCTTCGTCCGTGAATCCATCCTTCAAACAAGCAGCATGCCCCCTTTCCAACTATGCAACTTAGAATTTAGGCACACCACGTTATAGAAAGCACTTAGGGGTACTTTTACGAAGCCGCAGCAAAAGGGGGCCTGCACTGGTGCCGGTGCTGTTTTTGATGCACCGGGCCCCCCTTTTACCGCAGTGGGTAAAAGGCAGGTTTTCTTTTTCTTAAATAAATAGCCATGCGGCAAATGAACCACTTGCCGCATGGCCATTTAGGGGGGGGGAACACTTATCGCCACGCATTGAAGTGGTAACCAGCCAGCATGCAGCACTGCCCAATTACCGCTGGGTACACACTGGGGCTACAAAAATTGTAATATTTTTGCAGCGCCAGAAATGGTGCATGCTGGGGGAGGGAACTACCACTGGACTGTTGTGGTAGCCCAGCGGTACTTCCTTTTTAGCGAGTGGTAAGCCCACCGCTTCGGAAAAGGGACCCTTAGCGAGTTGTACACGTAAAATCTCAATTAATGTCAATTAGTACTAATAATTGCTTGTTAACATCCAATTAACAGTGCTGATGAACTAGTTAAACAAGTGATGCCCATTTTTATAGAATATGTTTGGAATGCGCGTTGAATTTCAGGCGCCATTTATAGAATCTTGGAGTTAGCGTAACTGACCTAGTACTTTATAAAGGAATCTTGGAACCAAGAAGACACCATAGAATTGTTTATGTTTATTAAAATTCTCAGAATTGCAAGGGAGGGGGGGTTACTAGGGAGGAAGGAGGGGAGGGACAAGGGAAGGGGGGAGGAAGGGTAATGGAATAGTGTAAGCGGGGAGGGAGGGGCAGGGCAAATTGTTAGCTGTGTAGTGGTGGAGTAATCGTACGGCAGGTTGGAGAGAGTACAAGGAACAGACTCTTTTCAACCAGAGCTACCTGGAAGATTGGAGGAGATGGGGGAGGGTTGAATTCCAGGGATGGTTATCCAGTTTATATGGAGCGTTAGCTATTGTTCTCGGGTTTCAATATTGGTTGTTGTGGTTTGCAATTGGTTGAATGAGAATGTTTAAATCATAAAATGGTCTTTGCACTCACAAAGGGGAGGGGGGGGGGAATAATAAAGAAAGTCGGGTATAACTGTTGATGTAATTAATCTGGCTTAAATGAGCATTGTATTCTAGTACACCGCGGGAGGTGGTGGAGATGAAAACGGTAACGGAATTCAAACATGCGTGGGATAAACATAAAGGAATCCTGTGCAGAAGAAAGGGATCCTCAGGAGCTTAGCCTAGAATGGGTGGCAGAGCTGGTGGTTGGGAGGCGGGGCTAGTGTGGGCAGACATATACGGTCTGTGCTGGGGCTGGTGGTTGGGAGACGGGACTAGTGCTGGGCAGACTTATACGGTCTGTGCCGGGGCTGGTGGTTGGGCGGCGGGGATAGTGCTGGGCAGACTTATACGGTTTGTGCCAGAGCTGGTGGTTGGGAGGCGGGGTTGGTGGTTGGGAGGCGGGGATAGTGCTGGGCAGACTTATACGGTCTGTGCCAGAGCCGGTGGTGGGTGGCAGGGATAGTGCTGGGCAGACTTATACGGTCTGTGCCAGAGCTGGTGGTTGGGAGGCGAGGTTGGTGGTTGGGAGGCGGGGATAGGGCTGGCCAGACTTATACGGTCTGTGCACTGAAGAGGACAGTACAAATAAAAAAAAAGTAGCACATATGAATTTATCTTCTTGGGCAGACTGGATGGACCGTGCAGGTCTTTTTCTGCCGTCATCTACTATGTTACCATGTTACTATATATACTAATGCCAGTGTTCAAGTTGTATTATCTTAATAAAAACTGTTGAAACATAAAATTCTCAGAATTGCTTTTTACTTAACGTGTAAATCAAAACTATGTACAGTACAAAGAAAATCGATAAGAAATTAATGTCAATATTATATAGGAAAGAACACATTCATATCAAGAACTATCAAAGAACTATAACACTGAACTGCAAAGGACCTCCTCACCTCCGGCAATTTCACTCCTTCAGGAATATGCTTTGGCATAGGAGCCGACTCTGTGGGTGCTGTGGGTGCTTGAGCACCCCCAATTTTGAGAAAATTCCTTGTTTGTGTCCAAGGAAGGGTTATTTTCACTGGGCTTAGCACCCCTAATAATTTCGAAAAGTTGGCTCCTATGTGCTTTGGTATGCTTTCGAAATGGTCTTGAATTTTGTAAAGGGTGGTTCTGAACTACTGTCCAAAGGCAGATTATTTCATTGAAAAAAAGGACAAGGAGTCCCTCTATTGAAGAGTTACATTGTGCTACATTTGACCTACTTTGGGAGCGTTACCCGGCTGGATATTCTGTAGAAGCCCAGCTGTTGTGGCGACCACTTGGGTGGATAAGCTAAGTGGAACTTTTTTTCTACGTACGTGTAGTATTGCATACGTATTTTTCAGTATTATGATTGTTTCTGCAACGTGCAGCGTCAGACGGCTCATTTAACAAACGGTCTTTTTAAAGACCATTTTTAAATCCTTTGTCTGCACATTTCTCATATCGTGACTTGAGTTCTCTTCATCACGTCACTTGATGATCGTATTTTATCATCGTCATTAGCCACAAGACTCCTGATGTAGGCCATCCGGCCGAAACACAACGTTGTGTCAAGTCATTTTTAATGTGGAATTGTGTTATTATTATTTGTTTGAATATTATTAAATTTTGTTTATTTTAAACTTTACTTCAGGTCCAATTCTTGGATAGCCTGGCTCAAATTCCCACCTTTTTGTTTACATTTTACAGTATTATAATATGACATTAACCCTGTAGATTATTGTTCGGCATTTTCCTCAGTTTTTTGGCTGCAATGGTTTTTTTCTCCAAATAGGAGTTGTTTTCCACTGCAATTTGTTTCGTCGGACAATTGAAACCTGTGATAAGGGACGTTTAAAGGGAAAAACCATCTTTGTAGGCACCCCTGGCTGTTGAGGTTTCCTTTCTTTAATATAGATAATCTCTTGGGTTAAATTCATAGTTTAGGGCAAACTGTTTAGTATTGGTTTCATTTAAAAAAAGGAGCCATAAGATAAAAGGTACTTCTTCTCGTAGCTTCTTGATAAGCTTGTCTTGGATTACCGAGGGCCAATCTAGAATCACTCATGGAGCACTGGCTGCGCTCAGATATTTAAGGGATAAGGTCATCAAGGAGACGGTATGGATCGCTTTGTAAGGATTTTAAACTGAGCTCTAAGGTGGGTAGGAAGCCAATGTAAGGGTGTAACATGGTCCTTACACACAGCTGAACGAAGAAGCCAAGCTGCAGTATTTTGAAGTGTCTGGAGGCATTTTATTTCAAAGTTCAGAAGCCCAGCATAGACAATGTTAGTGGAGTGGAGAAACAGTTAGAGCACCAGTCTTGTAATCCAGAGGTGGCCGGTTCAAATCCCACTGCTGCTGCTTGTGATCTTGGGCAAGTCACTTAACCCTCCATTGCCTCAGGTACAAACTTAGATTGTGAGCCCTCCTGGGACAGAGAAATATCCAGAGTACCTGAAAGTAACTCACCTTGAGCTACTACTGAAAAAGGTGTGAGCAAAATCTAAATAAATAAATATTTGAGATTCTACATGGAACGTTGAGATTCTACATGGAATGTTGCTATTCCACTAGCAACATTTCATATAGAAGCCTGCCTTTGCAGATCAGCAACACGGCCGCGCAGGCTTCTGTTTCTGTGAGTCTGACGTCCTGCACGTACGTGCAGGACGTCAGACTCACAGAAACAGAAGCCTGCGCGGCCGCATTGCTGATCTGCAAGGGCAGGCTTCTACATGGAATGTTGCTAGTGGAGGAGTAGCCTAGTGGTTAGTGCAGTAGAACATCGAACGTTGCTACTATTTGAGATTCCGTTGCTGCTATTTGAGATTCTACATGGAATGTTGCTATTATTGGTGATTCTACATGGAATGTTGCTGAGTGGAGGAGTGGCCTAGTAGTTAGAGCACCGGTCTTGCAATCCAGAGGTGGCCGGTTCAAATGCTGCTGCTTGTGATCTTGGGAAGTCACTTAACCCTCCATTGCCTCAGGTATAAACTTAGATTGTGAGCCCTCCTGGGACAGAGAAATATCCAGTGTATCTGAATGTAACTCACCTTGAGCTGCTACTGAAAAAAGGTGTGAGCAAATCTAAATAAATAAATATTTGAGATTCTACATGGAACGTTGAGATTCTACATGGAATGTTGCTATTCCACTAGCAACATTTCATATAGAAGCCTGCCTTTGCAGATCAGCAACACGGCCGCGCAGGCTTCTGTTTCTGTGAGTCTGACGTCCTGCACGTACGTGCAGGACGTCAGACTCACAGAAACAGAAGCCTGCGCGGCCGTGTTGCTGATCTGCAAGGGCAGGCTCCTACATGGAATGTTGCTAGTGGAGGAGTAGCCTAGTGGTTAGTGCAGTAGAACATCGAACGTTGCTACTATTTGAGATTCCGTTGCTGCTATTTGAGATTCTACATGGAATGTTGCTATTATTGGTGATTCTACATGGAATGTTGCTGAGTGGAGGAGTGGCCTAGTAGTTAGAGCACCGGTCTTGCAATCCAGAGGTGGCCGGTTCAAATGCTGCTGCTTGTGATCTTGGGAAGTCACTTAACCCTCCATTGCCTCAGGTATAAACTTAGATTGTGAGCCCTCCTGGGACAGAGAAATATCCAGTGTATCTGAATGTAACTCACCTTGAGCTGCTACTGAAAAAAGGTGTGAGCAAATCTAAATAAATAAATATTTGAGATTCTACATGGAACGTTGAGATTCTACATGGAATGTTGCTATTCCACTAGCAACATTTCATATAGAAGCCTGCCTTTGCAGATCAGCAACACGGCCGCGCAGGCTTCTGTTTCTGTGAGTCTGACGTCCTGCACGTACGTGCAGGACGTCAGACTCACAGAAACAGAAGCCTGCACGGCCGTGTTGCTGATCTGCAAAGGCAGGCTTCTATATGAAATGTTGCTAGTGGAGGAGTAGCCTAGTGGTTAGTGCAGTAGAACATCGAACGTTGCTACTATTTGAGATTCCGTTGCTGCTATTTGAGATTCTACATGGAATGTTGCTATTATTGGTGATTCTACATGGAATGTTGCTGAGTGGAGGAGTGGCCTAGTAGTTAGAGCACCGGTCTTGCAATCCAGAGGTGGCCGGTTCAAATGCTGCTGCTTGTGATCTTGGGAAGTCACTTAACCCTCCATTGCCTCAGGTATAAACTTAGATTGTGAGCCCTCCTGGGACAGAGAAATATCCAGTGTATCTGAATGTAACTCACCTTGAGCTGCTACTGAAAAAAGGTGTGAGCAAATCTAAATAAATAAATATTTGAGATTCTACATGGAATGTTGCTTCTATTTGAGATTCTACACGGAATGTTGCTAGTGGAGGAGTGGCCTAGTGGTTAGAGCACCAGTCTTGCAATCCAGAAGTGGCCGGTTCAAATCCCACTGTTGCTGCTTGTGATCTTGGGCAAGTCACTTAACCCTCCATTGCCTCAGGTACAAACTTAGATTGTGAGCCCTCCTGGGACAGAGAAATATCCAGTGTACCTGAATGTAACTCACCTTGAGCTACTACTGAAAAAGGTGTGAGCAAAATCCAAATAAATAAATAATTGGCAATAGCACATGACATTGGGGTGCCTCAATCTTGGCACCAATGAATACAATTGCTACCTTTGTGCTTAAGTGGAAGTCCTACCCATGTTACTCCCTCCATATGCACAGTGCAAAAATATCCCCCATACATAATATATCTTATGTTCTTATTAGGAAATTGGAAGACTGGGCATCTAAATGGTAAAAGAAGTTTAATGTGGATAAATGCAAAGGGATGCACATTGGAAACAATAATCCGAAGCATAGTTACCTGATGCTAGGGTCCACCTTGGGGGGGGGGGGGGGTCAACACTCAAGATAAAGATCTAGGTGTCGTACATAATACGCTGAAATCTTCTACGAGTGTGCTGCTGCGGCCAAAAAAGCAAACAGGATGCTAAGAATTATTAGGAAAGGGATGGTGAATAAGACCAAAAATACTATAATGCCTCTGTATCATTCCATGGTGCGACCGCACCTTGAGTATCTCAGAAAAGATATAGCAGAATTAGAAAAGGTTCAAAGAAGAGCGACCAAAATGATAAGGGTGATGGAACTCCTCTCGAATGAGGAAACGCTAAAGAGGTTAGGGCTCTTCAGCTTGGAAAAAAGACAGGTGAGGGAAAATATGATTGAGGTCTACAAAATCCTCAGTGGTGTAGAACGAGTAAAAGTGAATCAATTTTTCACTCATTCCAAAAGTACAAAGACTAGGGGAAACTCAAGGAAGTTGCATTGAAATACTTTTAAAACAAATAGGAGAGGAGTGTGGTAGCCGTGTTAGTCCACTCTTAAGGCTATCAATAGAAATCAAACAAAATAAAACATGGAAAAGAAAATAAGATGATACCTTTTTTTATTGGACATAATACATTTCTTGATTAGCTTTCGAAGGTTGCCCTTCTTCCTCAGATTGGAAATAAGCAAATGTGCTAGCTGACAGTGTATATAAGTGAAAACATTCAAGCATTACTATGACAGTCTGACAGGGTGGGATGATGGGGGTGGGTCGGAGGTATGCATGGGGACATCAAAGCATATCATTGATATTCTAACAGGATGGGTGTGGATAGGTGAAGGGTGGGGTAATCAACAGAGAAATACAGCTTTATGGTTTATAATGGGCTAGGAACCCCAGATCCTTGTTAAGTCCTTTCTGTTGGGTGTTAAAATATTCAATCATTCTGACTTCAAAGGTTTTACGTTCTTGTATGGTTTTAAAGTTACCTTTCAGGATTCTCACTTTGAAGTCACTGGGACACTGTTTTCACTCAACGAATAGTTAAGCTCCGGAACTCTTTGCCGGAGGATATGTTAATAGTGGTTAGCATATCTGGGTTTAAAAAAAAAGGTTTAGACCAGTTCCTGGAGGAAAAGTCCATAGTCTGCTATTGAGACAGACATGGGAAGCAACTGCTTGTCCTGGGATTTGTAGTATGGAATGTCTTTGAGATTCTGAATGGAATCTTGTCACTCTTTAGGATTCCGGAATCTTGCTATTCTTAGGGGTTCTACATGGAATGTTGCCACGATTTGGGTTTCTGCCAGGTACATGTGACCTGGCTTGGCCACTGTTGGAAACAGGATATTGGTCTGGATGGACCATTGATCTGACACAGTATGGCATGCTCTTATGTTCTAGGCGTGTATTTACAGGAAAGTGCTTAGGTGGAATATTGATGTAGACGTGTGTCTGTGCACATATTCTAAACATTTATACACGTAACACCCAGTACATGTTACTGCCTAGTATGGGTAAAAGATATCCTCCAAATAAAAAAATATTTCTTTGCACAATCAAACTGCGCATGACATTTTCTATAAAAACTCAAATGAAATGCAACTCGCTTTGACCTCATGAGCACAGCAAACTCAGACTTAACCAGCAACTCACATCATGCAGAGGAGAATGAGACAGGCTACTGGGTCTGTGGCTGGAGCAAATTCTTCTCCCCACATAGTTTCAGCAACCAGGGAACTAGGGGAAGGGAGCAGGGGAGGAGGGACAGAGCTTCTGTCTCACATATTAGTGGTTAGTACTAGGGATCTATGACAAGACAGAATTGGTGCGTAGAGCCTGAGCTCTTTCATTAAAACTTGGGGCCCATGGGTCAATTTTAGCAGACAACAGAAAAGGTGCCGGTACTCAGTACCCCCAAGTACCCCCTCAAAAAAAACCCTGATAATAATCATGAAGCAGAAATACATATGGTCAAACAGAGCTCTAGGTGCTAAAGAGTCCTTTATTCAGGGCTTTTTTTTAAGGGGGTACTTGGAGGTACTGAGTACCGGCACCTTTTCCACTGTCTGCTTAAATTGACCTATGGAACCCAAATTTTAATGAAGGATTTCAGGCTCTACACACCAGTTCTGCCTTGTCCTAGATTCTGTGACTGGTTGCAGGAGGCCTGGCCATTGTGGGATGGGTCCCTCCGTGATCTCTCCACCCCTGAAGGGTGGCCTAGCATTTGAGTACCGGCACCTGTTTTGCTAGAAAAAACACACTGCCTTTATTATATTAAACCTAGACTCGACATGGGCCGTTTTTTTGGCCAATAGGCCTGTGTCAGAAGTCTTAAACCAATATCTCTTAAAAAGGTTCCTTGATAATTGTCACATCTTTTCTAATTATGTCACTGACCACACAGTTTTCTTTAGATTACTGCTGAGTGAGCAAGAAGCCTTGTGCTCATTTGAACCGTGTGGTCGATGATATAATTAGAAAAAGATGAGATAACCCTCTAAGTGTCAGCTTATTGGGGGATATGCTGTTTTGTCAGTTTGTGGTTTTAATCACATCCTATAGATTTCAAGTGACAGTTATCAAGGTACATTTTTAGTAGACGTTGGTTTAACGTAGTAACATAGTAGTTGACGGCAGATAAAGACCTGTACAGTCCATCCAGTCTGCCCAACAAGGTAAACTCGTTATATTGATACTGTATATGTATACCTGACCTTGATTTGTCCTTAAAGGAAACAGCGAAGGTGACTCAATAAAACAATGATGCTGTGTGTGGTCTAGAAGGTTTATTGAACAATAATAACGACTCTATGGTCAACACGACTCGACACGGCCATGTTTCAGCCCATCTGCCTGCCTCAGGTGTGGCCACTGTTAGAATTGAGAACCAGTCTGATAAGAAATTGTATAACATACTGCTAGCTGTTGCCTTGCATTTAATTGTCTCCAATTGGAAAAATAATGTGTACCTGAATTATAATGAATGGTGGAGTTATGTATGCGTGATCAGAAAATATGAAACAATTTTGGCCCATAGGCGTCGAAATATTAGGTCTGTTTTGAGGACCTGGGCTCGTTTAGACCTTTTTTGTCAGGAGCCACATAGCACTCCTTGACCTTGTGTAACCCTGCAATTTGTCTCCAGGTATTGCCATGGAACTTTGACTTTGATTATGCTTATGATTTTTTTTTTTGGGGGAGGGAGGGGGGTTAATTTCCAGGGGGGGTTCGTTTCATTTTGTGTTTACTTTTGTATTCTCTGTATGACAAAACCTTTAATAAAAATATAATAAAAAAAAAAAAAAGAATTGAGAACCAGTTGCTATGAGACTGAAGCATATCCACAGTGATTTAGCTTGAAACATACACTGCAAGCGACATCTATCTACTCATCTATACAGCACGGGAAGACTCCTGAGGTAGGCCGATGGGCCGAAACACGGCCGTGTCGAGTCGCTGTGTTGACCACAGAGTTGTTATTGTTGTTCAATAAACCTTCTAGACTGATTTCTTCTATAAAAAATACAACTGTCTCCTTGATAAAGGATAAAACCTTTATTCATAGTAAAATAAATCAGCTGGAGAATTATAATAGGAGACTTAATCTGAGAGTATTAAATTTCCCCAAAATGGTTGAACTGAGTGGTTTAGAATTATTTAAGAAATATCTTACTGAGGTTCTCAATTGTTCCCCCGAGATGATTCCTCCTATAAATAAAATATATTACCTTCCAATTCCACAGAAGAAAATGGAGGAACAAAGGAGAAAATCAGAAGCACAGGGAATGCAAGAGGACGGATTACAAAATTTAACAGCTTTTCTTGAAAATTCATTGCCTGAAATTTATACTCATTCAACTTTGCTAGTTTCTCTGGTTTTTGAGCAAGACCTTAATTCTATTATGAAACTATATTTCAAAAATGCTCAAAAAACTTTTTTGGGATCTCGCTTGTGGATCTACCCAGATGTCACTAGATTTACTCAGGAAAAAAGAAGAGAGTTTCTATTATTGAGAGATGAAGTTAAAGCTTTGGGAGCTAGCTTTTTGCTAGCCTATCCATGTAAATGTTTAATCAAATACTTGGATAATAAGTACATTTTCTAAGAACCTGAACAATTGAAAAGCTTTGTTGGATCAAAGAAGATTGTCAAATGACCTCTTGGACTAAGGGAAATAATGAAGTATTGACTACCCGTGGGGCGGTCTAGGTCCTATTGCCTAAATAAGAAAAATAATCTGTTTTTGTTTTCCTCAATTTCTATGACTTCCCCCTAAACTGTTTGTGGTCTAAGATAGGAAAATATTGTTTCTATTGATATGAGAAATATTATTGTGATTTCTTTTGTTTGATATTTCAATTCCGAGTTTTCTTTAACAAGTGTATCTTGTAATTATGTGAAATTATAAATAAATAAATTTAAAAAAAATAAACCTTCTAGACTACATGCAGCATTGTCATTTTATTGAGTCACCTTGGCTGTTTCCTTTGTGGCCTTTTTTTCTGCGAGGGTTTTTGTTGTTCTGTACCCTTCTTGATTTGTCCTTGCCATTTTCAGGGCACAGACCGTAAAAGTTTGCCTAGCACTATCTTTGCGTCCCATTTACCAATTAAGACTCCTGACACAGGCCTGTTGGCCAAAACACAGCCTGTGTCGCGTCTAGGTTCAATGCAACAAAGGACTCTTTAGCACTTTTAGCGCTGTCTGGCGTGTTTGTCATCTCCGCTGTTTTGTTGCTTCTTTAACACACGAGACTTTACCGCTAAGTCAATGGCTGGCAGTAAGTCTCAGACCCAAAATGGCCGCGCACCAGTTTTCATTTTGCCGCACATCCATTTTCGCCCCCCCCCCCCCCCCCACCACCACAAGGCATTTTTTTATACAGGTGCACTGAAAAATGATTCTGCGCACAGCCAAAACACACGCCTACACTATCACAGGCCATTTTTCAGCGCACTTTAGTAAAAGGACCCCTAAGCTTGGCTGAAAATAGGAGCCTCCCTCAAGTGCCTGAATTTAGGTGCTCAACTTGTTTGTTTATTTTAGGGGGACATATCAAATTCATGACTGTTTAGACTTTCCAATAACACTGATGTGGTTTCATGGGTGCCAATACTCCTAAAAGTTGCTGTTCATTTTCTTCATCCGGGAGGGGTGAGTAGGAACGTTGAGTGCGACTGTTCCTTTTCCCTTGGCCAACTAACTTCAGAAAACAAACGGGAGCTTGATGTATTACAACCTTTGTAAGAACTCCACAAGAGAAATTTGATACCAAATTAATGAACAGCTTGGTGCCTCCATCTGGTCCTCCCCAACAATCTCTACTGAAAAAAAAAATTCACAAACTGATGAAAGCAACATTTGAAGCCCTGTAAAATTAGAAACGACAACATTGAGAGGGGATGGAGAGCAGAGAACATGTCCCTGCTTCAATTAGAATAACAAGACACAGGAGTGTTTTGAAGGTGCAGCTGTACTCCAGATCCGTCATTCCCATAGTCGCCCAAATAGAATCATTCACCTTAAACGCATTGAATCCTTGAATTAAGACTGGCGTAAGATTTTTAATTTAAAACCAAAATAGTTTAGCGTGTTTTGCTTTTAGAAGTACTGTTTTTCTTTTCAAAAGATGCGTCCAGTTGGACCAAAGCCAGATAATTTTCTTTGAATTAGAGAATGACACGGGAACAAAGTTTGTCCCCGTCCTCGCCCTGTCCACTTGGGTTCTTTCTCCGTCCCCACTCCATCCCCATGGGCCCTGTTTCCATCCCTGCCCCGTCCCCTCAGGTTCTGTCCCCATCCCCGTGGGCTCTGTCTTCATCTGCAGAAGCCTTGAACACCTTATGATTTTATATTTAAATCTTTTAATTAAAGAATAAAAAGGAACAATATGCTATGCAACTGTTGTGTATAAATCACAAATAGAAAACAATAGTAACAACGAACAACTATAACAACCTAACCCCTCCTCCCCCCCCCACCACCACCCTCTACCCTTCCAACCCCCAAAAGAGCTGACTTCTACTACCCCAAGGAATCCTAATCCACCCTGTTAAAATGTCCAGGGGTACAAAATACAACCTGTTCTGTATGTCCTAGAGGGGGAGAAATATGCCCTATAAAGCACTGCTATGATTTTTTTTAATCTGTGCATGAATAAATGATCAAAAATCTCAGGATTCAGTCTAGTTCTCCTGTCCTCCACCGTCCTTCCTGCAATAGAAGATGTCTTCTTAGAAGATGTGCTGGTAGCAGGAATGTAAGTATCCCCCATGCAAATTTTGCTAGTTGTGGCCAGCACGTTTGCTTGTTTTCCCAAAAAATCAATATATCGTCATCTGCATCACTCAAACATAAATAACAGTCCAGTTCATTAACAGGCTTCAAAGTAGAAAATGCAGGGGTGTAGCCACGGGCGGGCCTGGACGGGCCCAGGCCCAGCCACTTTCCCTCCAGGCCCAACCATCCAACATCCTTCGCTCACTGTCGCTGCCTTTTCTCCTGCAGCTCCGGGTACAGCCGTCCGGGAGGCAGCGTTCAGCATTGCCTGCCTGCCCTGAAATAATTCTTCTCCCCAGACTCTGCTGCCTCGGTCCCTGCATTCTTTTCTTCGCTCGTCGCACAGCGCTGCCATTCACACAGGCAGCTCCACTCCCCCTTGCTGCGTCCATCTGGCCCTACTGTTTATGTAGGGCCAGATGGACGCGGCAAGGGAGAGTGGAGCTGCCTGGGAAGCGGAGCCTGGGAAGAAGAAGAATTTCAGGGCAGGCAGGCCGGAGAGAGCTGCTGGACATGGGAGGGAGGAGAACTGGAGGGAAGGGAGAGAACTGCTGGTACAGCACAAGGAGGGAGGGAAGAGAAACATAGATACCAGATCAAGGAGATGAAGGAAAAGGGAACAAATATTAAACCTACAGCGTGAGGGAGGAAGGGAGGGCGGGTGGGAGGGTGGGTGAGTGGGCAGGCAAGGAATCAAGCAACCAAACCAGATGCTGGAAAGGGGAGGGAGTGAGAGGGAGAGAAGCTGGATGGGGTAGGGTCAGAGGGGGTAGAGATAAATTGGCACTGGGGACAAAGAGAGGGGAGAAGCTGGACAGAGAAATAAAGGGACACAGAGAAAGGGAGATACTAAACATGGAGGAAGATAGAGGTACAGAGATGGAAGAAGATGGATAGTGGACATGGAGAGAGAGTAGAAATATCAAATGGACATGAGACCCTGGTAAGAGAAGAGAGAAGGATGTAGAAACCAGAGCCTGGGACCAACATGACTTGGAAAAATAAAATGAGCAGACAACAAGAGGTAGAAAAAAGAATTTTATTTTGTGATTAGAATATGTCAGATTTGAAATGTACATCCTGCCAGAGCTGGTGCTAGAATATGGCTGGGGCCCAAGGCAGATATTTAGGAGGAGACCCCAAAGCTTACTAACAGGCTGCACCTTCTTCAGCTTCCAGCTGGCCTGGGGTTCTCTCTGGCCTAGTTGTACCTCCCCTGTCTCTTGTATGTGCTATCATATTTTGCACAGTATAGGAGAAAATGCATCTCTTTGTATTTCTCTGTGCTGTGCTAAATGCAATGTCTGGCCTCTTGGGATTTTGATTTAATTTGTTTATGGTTTGTGGTCACTTATTCTGTATTTGGCATTTGTGTACTGTGCGTGTGAGCAAAGTATTCTGTTAGCATCAATTTTCTTTGTAGTATTCTATTGTACTTTGGCTTGTTCAGTTTTCTTCATGTATTGATATTTTAGGGCCCCACTGTAATATTTAGGGCACATTTGGGGGAAGCATATGTGTGTTGGAGCACCGTGGCTCAGTGGAGGATGAAGAGTGCACCCTCTTATATTTCCCCTAGCTCTCAATGTGGCCTGCAGCCACTGAGGCCAGCACTGCTGCTCCCATTTAAGTTATTGGGTAGGTGTGCAGTGGGAGTAGGGTCGTGGGCAGGGCATATCAGGTGGCAGGTGTTTCTCTAGTGCCCATCCATCCAACCTGTTGGCCCACCCAAAAATTGCCTTGTGGCTACGCCATTGAGAAAATGACACAGGGACAAAGTTTGTCCCCGTCCCCACGGGTTCTGTCTCCATCCCCACCCCGTCCCCATGATATCTCTCCCCATCCCTGCCCCATCCACTCAAGCTCTGTCCCCACCTCAATCCTTTGGGTTCTGTCCCCATTCCTGTCCCTGTGCGTCCCTGTGTCATTCTCTAGTTAAGCACATAAGCACCACCACGCTGGGAAAAGACCAAAGGTCCATCAAGCCCAGCACTCTGTCTTCGACAGCGGCCAATCCAGGCCCCATGAACCTGGCAAAAACCCCAAATTTAATAACGATCAATGGAACTTTCCTTCAGGAATCTGTCCAGACCCCCTTTAAACTCAGCAAGGCCAGCTGCCGTCACTACCTTCTCCGGCAATGAGTTCCAGAATCCAACTACGCGCTGAGTAAAGAAAAACTTTCTCCGATTTGTTTTAAACCTACCACATTCTAATTTCATCTTATGTCCCCTGGTTCTATTATTGTTAGATAATTCAGTTCCTTTTAAATAGAGGAATCAGAGACATTCCTGATTCAGGGTAAAACTTCATCCAGAAAGTGCTAATATTCAGTGCTGTCTGGTTAAGGACAACTGGTTAAGTCTGGTTAGACAAATACCTGGTCTAAATAAAAAAAAAAAAATCTAGTAGCTGAACAAAAACCAACACTACATCCTTTTTGCTACCTTCCAAGGTATTTTTAAAAAGATAGCGTGGCTGAGCTCCCCTTCTGCCACTAGGTGGTGCCCTTCTGAAGTACTGTCCACACTGCTCCTGCATCATCCCCAGCCAAGTAGGGGAATGGAAGAACTGAGCTGGGAAACAACCCCAGGTTTTTCCACTTGGCAGTGTGCAGCACCACCACTGAATCACTGGCCCAGTTCATCTTTAACTTTTGCAATAAAACAGTCTTATCATGCCTGAGAATAAACTGCAAAAGCCAAATAGGACCACATTCTATATAAAGCGCTGAGTTTGGCGCCATTTCTAGAATAGCGCGTGGCTCTGGGATCCGCGCCTAAAGATAAGCATGAGGATTTTCACCAACTGAAACCTGGTGTAAATCCACGTGCCTAAGGGGCCCTTGAACTAAAGGGTTGGCGCATGCCAATGGGCTTGCTGCGCTCCAATCCGGAACTACTGCAGGAGCCTGGCAGCAGTTCCCACCCCCAGCGTGCACCAGGGGCGTAGCCATACTTCGGCGGGAGGGGGGCTCCAGAGCCCGAGGTGAGGGGCGCATTTTAGCCCCCCCTGGCGCCGCCGACCCCCCCCCCCCCCCCGCAATTGCCACCACCACCAATGATCCCCCCCCTGCCAATGACCCTCTTGACCCCCCTCCCACCACCAACTTTCCCCCGCCGCCTACCTTTGCTGGTGGGGGACCCCAACCCCAGCCAGCCGAGGTCCTCTTCTTACATTGCAAGGCTTTGTTCTGTTTCTGAGTCTGACGTCCTGCCTGATCTTTGACTGATGGCCTGGGATGGACTCCAGTCTCCCAGCAGGAGCTGTTTGCTCTTTTGGTTCTGTAGCTTTTAGCTGCAACCAGCTTTATGTCTAGATATTTAATGCCAGCATTGAATGTCTGGGCTTGTGCAGACAGATGGCACTTATTTGGTTAATGACCAATATTCAGCCGTTAACCAGATAAGTGAAACTGGACAAAGATAGGACTGTAATGTTTCAGGCAAGCCTTATCACTGTTCTGCTACCTCATAAGTACATAAGTATTGCTACACTGGGACAGACCAAAGGTCCATCAAGCCCAGTATCCTGTTCCAACAGTGGTCAATCCAGGTCACAAATACCTGGCAAGATCCCAAAAAAGCTCAATACATTTTATGATGCTTATCCCAGAAATAAGCAGTGGATTTTCCCAAGTCAATTTAATAGTGGTCTATGGACTTTTCCTTTAGGAAGCCATCCAGACCCTTTTTAAACCCACTAAGCTAACCACTTTGACCACATTCTTTGGCAATGAATTCCAGAGTTTAATTACACATTGAGTGAAGAAAAAATTTCTCAGATTTGTATTAAATTTACTACTTTGTAGCTTCATCGCATGTCCCCTAGTCCTAGTATTTTTGGAAAGAGTAAACAAACGATTCACATCTACCCGTTCCACTCCACTCATTATTTTATAGACCTCTATCATGTCTCCCTTCAGCCATCCCTTCTCCAAGCTAAAGAGCTTCAGCCTTTCCTCATAGGGAAGTCATCCCATTCCCTTTATTATTTTTGTCGCCCCTTCCATGTACCTTTTCTAATTCCACTATATCTTTTCTGAGATGCGGTGACCAGAATTGAACACAATATTCGAGGTGTGGTCGCACCATGGACCGCTACAAAGGCATTATAACGTCCTCATTTTTGTTTTCCATTCCTTTCCTAATAATACCTAACATTCTATTTGCTTTCTTAGCCGCCGCAGCACACTGAGCAGAGTGATTAGCACACCCCCAGAACGATTAGCATGCAGTTTAAATCCAATACTGTAAAGCATACAACATAGAGACTCAAGCAAATCTTCTTTAATGTAGTAACTTGAACAAGGAGAAAATAATGTACAGTTTGTTGTTTGAAAAGTATTGTAGCCTCCGCTACCTGAATCCACTCTCAACCAGTGTACCCTGGACGCAGGGAACTGGGAGAATAATTTCAGCACACGCTGAGAGGTAACACTGTACAGTAAAATAGGTTGTAGGTTGTTATCAAGACTTGATGGAATTACAGTGATTTTGGAGACATGCACAACTGCTAGGTCAGAAATCTGCTTCTACCATGCTCTCAGGGGGAGAGAAAAGAGAGGGGGTACCACAGCCCAGCATGCTTAGAAGGCAAGCAACCAATAGGAAGCCACCCATAACCCTCATGGAGCTGTACATATGCTCTGACGGAGCCCATCAGAGAGAATTACAAAATCATAGAGATTTGTAGTCCAAGGGCACAATTTCAAATCTTAAAGGCACTAGCACTGTATACAAACAACAGGCAGCCTGGTCATAGTAACATAGTAGGTGACGGCAGAAAAAGACCTGTACGGTCCATCCAGTCTGCCCAACAAGATAAACTCATATGTGCTACTTTATATGTATACCTGGCCTTGATTTGTATCTAAAGAGGATCCACGGGGCAGCAAGCAGAGATAAAAGAAGTGGGAAAAGTAAACTAGGCTTGTCCAAAGAACTGGGAACAAACAAATGATTAATAATAAAATCAACACAGTTTATTCATGTTTTGGATCTACCATTTTCAGGGCACAGACCGTAGAAGGCTGCCCAGTACTAGCCCCACCTCTCAACCACTAGCCCCGCCTCCCAACCATCGGCACTGCCACCCGATCTCCGCTAAGCCTTCTGAGGATCCATTCCTTCTGAACAGGATTCCTTTATGTTTATCCCACGCATTTTTGAACTCCGTTACTGTTTTCATCTCCACCACCTCCCGCGGGAGGGCATTCCAAGCATCCACCACTCTCTCCGTGAAAAAATACTTCCTGACATTTTTCTTGAGTCTGCCCCCCTTCAATCTCATTTCATGTCCTCTAGTTCTACCGCCTTCCCGTCTCCGGAACAGGTTTGTTTGCGGATTAATACCTTTTAAATGTTTGAACGTCTGTATCATATCACCCCTGTTCATATCACCCCAGAACAAGAGCTGTGTTTTATGTGATCCAGTTTGTCCAGTTACCTTATCTGGTTAAATCCTGAATACCAGCATTAACCACATAAATGCTGACTCTGCCCTTAGACCACCCACCACATAGCTGGTTTCGATTTAGGCAGTTAGAAGGGATATTCAGTTGCACCATTCAGTTAAGTGCTACTGAAAACTCCCAGATTGCCCCACGCAGGTGATTTAAATCACCTATGATTAAATCACTTTGAATATTGGCCCCATTAAATATTCATTGTAGATTTTTAATTCTTTTATGTGTTCAGGAGGAAAAGACCTCAGAAATTCTTCAGTCAGCAAACATGGCGCTCTGATCAATGCAATGTAATCTTAGGTCAAAAACATCCTGTTTTTTTCCTGATATGCTAAAAATTATACATAAATAAAAAAATCCTTTCTGTTCTATTAAGCTTCCGCAGCTGGCGAACATCTGCAACAATTAAAAACCCTTTCTTTTTGAATGTCTTTAAAAGTTTTCTTATCAATAAGCCCCAGCCTTATAGCATCAGCACAATGTCCTGGACTTACTCTCTGTAACAGAGAAACATAATTACATTTCCATCTGGTTCCTATATCTTCTTTTCCTTCCGTAGACTCACATAGGAGACATTCCTTGAAACTCGTACAGAAGCTGTAGTCTAGTCAATCTCATTCTTACAAAAACCAAAATGGCGGTTCCTTCTTATAGATGCTGAAAGCTTTGCTGTCAATCCCATATATGTATTTGTATCACATGTTCAAGCCTTGACTCAAAGGGTCATCTACTCACATGGTAGAAAAGAAGAGAGGAATACTAGTGGACAGACCAAGGGGCCCTGTTAATGACCTGCGGTAGTGTAGACATATGTTTTGGGCATGCGCAGAATCATTTTTCAGCACACCTGTAAAAAAAAATGCCTTTTTAAAATTTTTGCCGAAAATGGACGTGCGGCAAAGTGAAAATTACCGCATGTCCATTTTGGGTCTGAGACCTTACCGCCAGCCATTGACATAGTGGTAAGGTTTCACACGATAACCGGGCAGTAATGGTCTACGCATGTAAAATGCAGATTACCACCTGCGCACCAGAAAATACAAATATTTTCCAGGGCGCATAGCGGATGCACATCAAAAATGAAATTGCCGCAAGGGGCACACGGTAGCCGGGCGGTAACTCAAAACTGACGTGCGTTGGGCTCGCGTAGGCGCCTTTGCGGCTTTATTAAAAGGGCCCCCAAATGAGCAAAGTGGTCTATATTTAACGTCATTTAGCAGGTGTAATTCTGCTGGGTCTCAAGAAATCAAAAAACAACTTTGTATTTGTCAGAGCAATGTTCCTTTTAATCAGGCACATGCGTTACCCATGATAACATTGGAATAATCTGTAGTAAGTTAACGGCTGCCGGGAGAGATCTCTCAGGCCATAAGAAGACCATTACATGTCCTTTGGGGATTCTGAGCCATCTGCTCTGGATCTTCTCTAGCAAACTGCTTAGAATGGTTTTCAGATAGAGTTGAAGTCTTCTCACGGCGTCTGTCGATGTATTCGACTATTCCTGCATTTCTCAGTAGCTTCTTCATTGCCCCCCCCAAAAACACCTACTCTGGGTTTCATGCTGCTGTTGAACCTTCGCTTAGCCAAACAAAATTGGATTATCTCAATGTAATTTGCATGTGCCTAGTAGCAGGATGACAGTTCAAAAATTTAATCTGACACCCAGCTGATGAGTGGGTTTAACAATACACCAACTAATTCTTATTCTGGTTAAAGGAGGTAATGGTGCTGGGGCCGTTTGATAACAGTGATCATAATATGATCGGATTTGATATTAGCTTTGAAGTACACATAGGAAATCAAATACATTAGCATTTAACTTTAAAAAAGGAGACTATGATAAAATGAGAAGAACGGTGGAAAAAAAAACTTAGAGGAGTGACCGCGAGGGTCAAAAATTTACATCAGGCGTGGATGCTGTTCAAAAACACCATCCTGGAACCCCAGGCCAAATATATTCCGTGTATTAAAAAAGGAGGACGGAAGACCAAACGACAGCCGGCGTGGTTAAAAAGTGAGGTGAAGGAAGCTAAAAGAAAATCCTTCCGAAAATGGAAGAAGGAACCGACTGAAAATAATAAGAAACAGCATAAGGAATGTCAAGTCAAATGCAAAGCGCTGATAAGGAAGGCTAAGAGGGACTTCAAGAAAAAGATTGCGTTGGGGAGGGGGTAAGAGGAGAAGAAGGGAGGGTGCAATTTCTGGTGGCCATTTTCCAGGTTCACTCTATGGTAGCTACGCCCCTATTGGCATTATGCAGTTAAAGTGGGAATTGGAGTGGAGTGGAGGAGTGGCCTAGTGGTTAGGGTGGTGGACTCTGGTCCTGGGGAACTGAGGACCTGAGTTCGATTCCCACTTCAGGCACAGGCAGCTCCTTGTGACTCTGGGCAAGTCACTTAACCCTCCATTGCCCCATGTAAGCTGCATTGAGCCTGCCATGAGTGGGAAAGCGCAGGGTACAAATGTAACAAAAATAAAATAGATACTATTGGAGATTCTACATGGAATGTTGCTACTATTGGAGATTCTACATGGAATGTTGCTATTCCACTAGCAACATTCCATGTAGAAGGCTGTTTCTGTGAGTCTGATGTCCTGCACGTACGTGCAGGACGTCAGACTCACAGAAGCAGAAGCCTGCGCGGCCACATTGGTGATCTGCAAGGGCCGACTTCGACATGGAATGTTGCTAGTGGAATAACAACATTCTATGTAGAATCTCAAATAATAGCAACAGTGGAGGAGTGGCCTAGTGGTTAGGGTGATGGACTCTGGTCCTGGGGAACTGGGTTTGATTTCCCACTGCAGGCACAGGCAACTCCTTGTGACTCTGGGCAAGTCACTTAACCCTCCATTGCCCCATGTAAGCTGCATTGAGCCTGCCATGAGTGGGAAAGCGCAGGGTACAAATGTAACAAAAATAAAATAGATACTATTGGAGATTCTACATGGAATGTTGCTACTATTGGAGATTCTACATGGAATGTTGCTATTCCACTAGCAACATTCCATGTAGAAGGCTGCGCAGGCTTCTGTTTCTGTGAGTCTGACGTCCTGCACGTACGTGCAGGACGTCAGACTCACAGAAGCAGAAGCCTGCGCGGCCACATTGGTGATCTGCAAGGACCGCCGACTTCTACATGGAATGTTGCTAGTGAAATAGCAACATTCCATGTAGAATCTCAAATAGTAGGAATAGTGGAGGAGTGGCCTAGTGGTTAGGGTGGTGGACTTTGGTCCTGAGGAACTGAGTTCGATTCCCACTTCAGGCACAGGCAGCTCCTTATGACTCTGGGCAAGTCACTTAACCCTCCATTGCCCCATGTAAGCCGCATTGAGCCTGCCATGAGTGGGAAAGCGCAGGGTACAAATGTAACAAAAAAAAATTTGGCACAATGCCTGTGCTAACATCTAGTACAGCAGCTTAACACTTAATGCAGAAGTTAGTCTGCACTATCTGCATAGCATGGAATAGGTAGGGCATGGGTGTAGATTGCTCCTTGCAGTTAACCATCTCATTTATGTCCCGCAAAATACCACAAAAATACCATATTCTTCATAGCCTATGACTGGGCAACTGAGGATATATAAGGACTCGGACTCTGAGGATATATAAGGACTTGTCTCACTTGACATTAATATACTCAGTCTTGTTTCCTGGTCTGGAGTTAATGACTTGTCAGAGATATGATGAATCCATCTCACCATCTGGCTTAATTAGCACGATGTTGATCTATTCCCCCACCCCCCCACCCCCCCGGCTCTTGGACCGATATTCAATCTTTATTATTTGAAGCATTTCCCAATCCAAGAGAACTTTTTCAAAACTCACTCGGTCCGTTTTTTGATAGTTTTGAGTTATGCGATTAATTTCATTCATCGAGGGAAGATTCATTTACTGTAGCTTATTCCTGTGCCAAAACTCACTAAGTCTGTGGTTTTAATGACTTTGGAGTTCATTTTTAGAAGAGAAAAATGTCTCAAAGCAGCACAAAGTGCCAGATGGACGTTTTTCTCACCAAAATGTGTAATTCGCAATTTTTGAAAAGGCAGAATTGAGATGTTTTCCACTGAGTTAATCCAAATAGCAAGGGGGTGTGTGTAGGAGGCTTGTTTTGGGCGGGGCTTGGGCGGGCTTACAATCTGGACGTATTTCTGTGATAATTGGACAGAAAAAAAGGTCCAGGGCAGCAAAGAAGTATGTTTTTATCTAGTCCTGTTTCAGTCATGGCTATGTCTGAAAAAGATGCCATAAATGGTCAGCTGACCATTGAAGGGATGGTCAATGACCCCCTCCAACCCGTCAAAGATGTGACAATGACAATAGATACCAGGCTCTATGACAGTTCCAAATATTATGGCCATTCCTAAGAAAGCAGCAAGTGGATGGAGTAGCCTAGTGGCCAGTGCAGTGGACAGTAATTAACAGGCCAGGTTCAATTCCCACAATAACTCTTTCATTTCAATACAAAACATAGAAAGACAAGCCATAGGGACATCTGTCTGGCAGCATTGCTAATGAACTTGCCACATAGACCTCTTAGTGGTGCAGAGGGGGCAGCCTAGTGGTCAGTGCAGTGGACTTTACATAAAGGGACCCAGATACAAATCCCACCTAAAACCCTTCATATTATATGGTGACCCCCTCCTGGAACATAGAAATAACTCCTGTACCTATATATATATTCAAGTGACCTGCAAGCTTGAGGGCTATTGTAATGGTGGACCTTTAAGTCCAGTAGGTTTTCTCCCATTACAGCCTCTTTTCAGGCTCTCCATACACTGCTGTCTGATCATTGCCTTACAGCCATACATCTTACTCTACTAGGTGACTTTAATATTCACTTAGATGATTTCACCATTTTCTTTTGCTTCAGTCGATCACTCACTGATTCTTTTCAACTGACCACTGACCATCCTATCAATGCTATCAACCAAAACTATCCTACCTAAGGATCTTGACAGAATCACTCCTACATCTCTCTTAGAACATACAGAACTTGACCTTAATTCTTTCATTAATCTCTCTGTAGACTCAGAAGGAGATACCTGGAACACCACTCTCAAGGTAGTTTATGAGACACTCCCCCCCCCCCCCCATCCCATATCATCACTCTATCTTGTTGTCCCTCAGATCCATGGTAGACCTTTGAACTACGACTCCTTAAATGCCAACTCTGCTAGGCGGAGCAAAGGTGGCATTGGTAACCTTCACCCCTCTTCCTTGCCAACTACAAAAACACTGTCCACTCCTGCAAGAGTGCCCTCCTCACGGCCAAGTTCATGCTTTACACTGCAAAAGTAACCAATGCACCCAACACCACCTCACTATAAAAATTACTAAAAACCTTTACTTCCTTTCGCTCCACTACTAATGCCCTCTGATTTTCCTCCTTCTACGCAGGAACTAGCTACCTACTTTGACCACAAAATTGCAGCCCTATGGGACACGTTACAATCTACCTCCCTACCTCTTACTCCACCACTCTCTTGTTCCCCCATCTTGCAGCTCCCTCACCAAGCTCAGCCTTCCGATCTTAACCAAACTCTGTAAATCCATTGACTGCATGAAACTGACAAAAGCTTTTCTCATGACCCACTCCCTTCCAGTCTTATAAAATGATCTCTCACCTCTTTAGGTCCTTTCATCCACTCCATGATTAAGTTTGCAGACAGGACATATCCCCCAAAATTGGAAATTAGCGACTATTCACCCCAAAATTAAAGACCCCCACCAATAACACCAAAATCACTGAAACCATCGTCTACTCCCAGTTTACTGACTTCATTAGTAAAGGCTAAAGCAGCTAGGGCTCTTCAGCTTGGAGAAGAGACAGCTGAGGGGAGATATGATAGAGGTCTATAAAATACTGAGTGGAGTGGAACAGGTAGAATGAATTGCTTGTTTACTTTTTACAAAAATATTAAGACTAGTGGGCACACAGTG
Source organism: Microcaecilia unicolor (assembly GCF_901765095.1). Taxonomy (NCBI): domain Eukaryota; kingdom Metazoa; phylum Chordata; class Amphibia; order Gymnophiona; family Siphonopidae; genus Microcaecilia; species Microcaecilia unicolor. Next base: position 25,043,181 of record NC_044041.1, read on the forward strand.
AAGTTACTAAGTAGTAAATTTAAAACAAACCAGAGAACATATTCCTTCACTCAACGTGTAATTAAACTCTGGAAATCGTTGTCAAAGAATGTGATAAAAGCAGTTAGCTTAGCAGGGTTTAAAAAGGTTTGGATAGTTTCCTAAAAGAAAAGTCTGTATTAAGATGAACTTGAGAAAATCCCCAGCTTATTTCTAGGATAAGCAACATAAAATATGTTTTACTGTTCTGGGATCTTGCCAGGTACTTGTGACCTGGATTGGCCACTGTTGGAACCAGGATATTGGGCTTGATGGACTGTCCCAGTATGGCAACGCTTATTTTCTTAAGACGCACATAGTTCACCCTAATCAAACTGGATTCAGACAGCATCAAAGTACAAAAACCACCTTGATTGGGCTTATCACATTGATTGACTATCACCTAGACAAAATGAAATCCTTCTTTCTAATATCACTGGATTTGTCTGCAGCATTTGACCTGACTGATCGTTCCATCTAATCTCACCATCTACAGGAAATTGGACTCTCTGACATAGCTTACAACTGGTTCCAGTAAGGTTTACTTCAACAATTCCTCATCCAGCCCATATCAGGGGTCCCTCAAGGCTCTATTCTGGCTCCTACATTATTCTCCATCTTCCTTGCTCCTTTGCTTACCTTAGCCCAGTCCTTGGGCTAATGTTCGTCTAATCACTCGACATTCAGATACTCACTACCTTGGATCATACAGTCAGATCTTGGCCATTAACACTAACCTAACAGAAATCACCACCTGGCTCCAACACAATCATCTTATACTAAACCCAGGGAAGTCCAAAATTCTCCTTTTCACTGAGCACAATGAGAAGACCCTGATATCCCCTATTTTCCTCTGTAACACCCCAGTTCCACAAACAGATTATACTTGATTTCTAGGAGTCATCATCAATGCAGATCTTATTTTCAGACCCAGATATCATAGGTCATTCGGGGGGGGGGGGGGGGTTACGCAAGGCAATTTCCTGTAGGAAAGTGAGACTTCCCTTTTACCAGCTGCGGTAAAAGGAGGCCTTGGCATGCGTGCAAAACACGTGCTGACACCGGCTCCGCCCCCCTTTTGCCGCAGCTTGGTAAAAGGGGCCCTAAGCGTATTTCATAAAGTGATGCGCATGAATCGGACCACACAGATATCAAAAGGAGCATGGGGTGGGTCGTAGGCATTCTGAAAATTTACATCCACTGTTATAGAATATGCCCAATCTGCACTTAAATAAGACATGGGCACTTACACCAGGATTTAGTTGACGTAAACATAAATTTTAGTCATGTCATGGCCACTATGCATATTCTATAAACTGCGTAAAACGGTATTTTTGGCACCAATCTTTTAGGTAATCATCAAAAATCCACACAGTGAAGAATTTATTTATTTTTTTATTGCATTTGTACCCCACATTTTCCCACTTATTTGCAGGCTCAATGTGGCTTACATAGTACCGTCAGAGGCGTTTGCCCAGTCGGTGGATAACAAATACAAAGTTGTATAGTGATCGTATGAGGTATAAGTGGAGGGTCGGAATGGATGAAGATTGCCTGTTGTCCTGTTCGATCATAGTCATGCTGTGTTGGTAGGTGAAGAGGGTTACCTGGGGTCGTTGGGGTAGGCCTTTTTGAAGAGGTTGGTTTTTAGTGATTTCCTGAAATTCAAGTGGTCGTGGATTGTTTTCACAGCTTTTGGGAGCTTTTTGGGAGAATGACTAGTCCAGGGGGAAAAAGATCTCATACACCTGTGGCAATCTATAGGACTTTCTTATGCACACAGTGCAAAAAATAATCATCGCCCAAACCCCCCCCCCCCCCAAAAACATATTTTTCAGTGTTTTTTTTTCTTTTTGCACTATAAAATTTTATATATATAATTTTTTTTATTATTTGTTACATTTGTATCCACATTTTCCCCACCTATTTGCAGGCTCAATGTGGCTTACATAGTACCGTGAAGGCGTTCGCCAACTCCGGTAGAGAAACAAATACAAAGTGATGTTGTAGTCTAATGAGGTTCATGGTTGCAGACACATTGGGAATAGTAGAGAAGAAGAGATATATAGTGTTTATTACGAGCTTGGGTTACGTTGTGTTGCAGGGTTTAGGTACTTAGGTTGGGTCGGTAGGGCATGCCTTTCCGAACAGGTGGGTCTTTAGTGATTTCCGGAAGTTGAGATGGTCGTACGTTGTTTTCACAGCTTTTGGTAATGCATTCTACAATTGTGTACTTAGGTAGGAGAAGCTGGATGCATAAGTTGATTTATATTTGAGTCCTTTACAGCTTGGGTAGTGGAGGTTTAGGTATGTTCATGTTGATCTGGCTGCGTTTCTGGTTGGGAGGTCTATGAGGTCGGCCATTTATTTATTTATTTTATTTAATGCATTTATATCCCACATTTTCCCACTAGTTGTAGGCTCAATGTGGCTTACATAAGCTGTAGTAGGACTACAGTACAATTAGTAAATTTAAACAGTACAAACAGTAAAATATTAAACCAAGGTTGACATTATAATCAATGTTCGGAATAGTAAGGAAAATAATAGATTTAAGTGATTTAGAATTATTTGAAACCAGAGAAAATAATCTGATTAAGTTGCATCTATAGAATAAACCTTTTTGAATAAACTTTAGATAGGTCTGAGTAGATTTTACTAATTTGGGTAACGCATTCCACAATTGAGTTCCCAAGAAAGGAAAGTTGGAGGCATATGTATATAATCTCAAAAAAGCCAAAATGAACAGTGCAATCGTGTTTGCGAGGGAAAAGTCTCAACTTTACGGCAACAACTTTAAACTGTTGTGTTGCACGTACAAAAAGTCATCATAGACTCAAAAACCCTCGTGCAATATTTTTTGGTAATTTTTCAAAACAATAGAAGACTTTTCCCTCGCAAACACAATTGCACTGTTCATTTTGGCTTTTTGAGATTATCTATTGTGGTGAACAGTATTGATCTTGGGTTGGATTGCTTTTTGCTTTTGGCATATGTATATATACACGAGTGATCTCTCTCTCTCTCTCTCTCTCTCTCTCTCTCTCTCTCTCTCTCTCTCTCTCTCTCTATATATATATATATATATATATATATATATATATATATATATATATAAATGTTATAGTGCAAAAAGAAAAAAACACTGAAAAATATGTTTTGGGGGTTTTTTGGTTGATGATTACGTTTTGCACTGTGTGCATAAGAAAGTCCTATAGATTGCCACAGGTGTATGAGATCTTTTTCCCCCTGGACTAGTCATTCTTCCCTGTGTGGGTTTTTGATGATTATCTGCTGTTGTGTTCCGTGAAATCGGTCTGTGATGTGGTGTATACCAATCTTTTACGTGCCATATATAGAATGTAGCCCTATCTGGAAAAATCTTATCCAAAATGGCCTCCGTCATGACCATTCCCAGGTAAAAGGTTCTTGTATGTGCTGCCCGGTCAGTTTAGGGTTAACAAATTCTTCTCCCCTTGCTGTTTTGGGTGAAGAGAGGCCCCGGTTCTAATTCTGTCATCCTTTATCTAATATTGAATACAATTTATTCACTACAGCTTGCCAAGCACTTCATTTTCATCTAACTAGCCTGCCATCTGTCAGCATTATATAGTCCCACATTCCCCACTAGATTCAGGAGGAGCTGAATACACCTCCTCTAGTTCTCTAAATCTGTCACTCTTGTCTATTTTGTGCTATAAAAAAATACCTCCAATTGGTATTCATTAAGAAATGAATATTTCATGAAAAACTGATTTACTAAAAAATCTGTTAAGAGGCAGAAAAACCTTCTATGAAATTCATTGATAACTAGTTATTTAATTGTAGTTTATGTCGTGTGCCATAAATATTAATCAGCTATGTTCTCTCGGGTGATTGTCTCTTTCTATCTCCAAATGCTACAGATGTGATTATTGTGTGTCTGAAGGCAGTGCCCATGAAACAATGTCTGTTACTGAGTTGGACCTGGTTGTCGTAAAAGCTTGTATGGACTCCAATCAGTTTAAGCAACTCTGGGGAAATCTCTTCATATGTTGTACTCATATCCCCCAATTTGGATTCTAATTGGTCACACAGATCTGCAGAGAATTTCACATTTGAGGGGGAGGGGAGTTATCAACGTGGGCAATCATTAAGATGGGTTATTTTACTGTTAACCTGGTTCTTAGTAACTAAGGGGCCCTTTCACTAAGCCACGTAGGCGTGTTCATGCGTCCTACGTGCGTTAGTTTTGAACTACCACCTGGCTACTACGTGGCCTGTGTGGTAATTTAATTTTTTACGCGTTCCGGAAAAGGCGCTAACTGGGCGGTAATCGACATTGTACACGCACTGGTGAACACGCACTGGCGATTACCGCCCGGTTAACGTGTGAAACCTTACCGCTAAGTCGATGGTTGGCGGTACAGTCTCAGCCCCAAAATGGACGCACACCAATTTTCATTTTGCCGCAAGTCTATTTTTGGCCCCCAAAAAAGTCCTTTTTTGCAGGTGCGCCGAAAAGTGGACCTGTGCGTGTCCAATATGTGTATGTACACCAGCGCAGGCCATTTTTCAGCGCACCATAGTAAAAGGACCCCTGGGTCTCATCGCATAAAATGGACCTGTGCTGAAATAGCATGAGTTAGTGGTAAAATAAGCCATCTTAACGGTAGCCCACATTGATAACTCCCCCCCTGGTAATCCTCATTCCACCAGTACCTTAGAGCAGGGGTTCTCAAACCAGTCCTCGGGACACACCTAGCCAGTCAGATTTTCAGATACCCACAATGGAGGTAGTGCATGCAAATTTATCTTGTGGCTAGGTGTGTCCCGAAGACTGGGTTGAGAAGCCTCATCGGTGATGTCACAATGGCTTGATTGTCCTATACTGCGGGAGGGCATTCCACCTATCCACCACTCTCTCCCTGAAACTCTTCTGTATTGTCTTCTACCCAGCAGGGTAGATGCTTCTTACCTTCTGCTTCCTCCTCTGCACTCAACCATCTAGAGCCCCGTTTGTGGGAGGTTTACAATGTGTTTATTTAAGAATGGGGGGCTCTGACATGCTTGTTTGCCTAGGGCCCACCAAAGGGTTACTCCTGCCCTACACGGAAGATGACTTCCCTGGATAGTGAGGGAAGCTAGAGCAAGTTGTAGACGTGGAACCATCTTCCAGATGGGCTCACCGAACAATTCATCAGGTTTATAAAAAATGTCAAGGGCTCATTGATCCAACCCCCTGCAAACCTTCTGAAGTAAAAATATAAAGTGAATCTGATAATCCGGTTTGCATCTTTAAAGAATGGATCGGTAAATCTTAGAGAAAACGAAACACCTCCAGCAAGCTAAAATCCATAGTTGTTCACTTTTGCATGAAACCTCAACCGTTTATTTTTTTTGCTAAGCCAACAAGAGACATCAAAATTTTATTTTTGTTACACGCTTTCCCACTCATGGCAGGCTCAATGCGGCTTACATGGGGCAATGGAGGGTTAAGTGACTTGCCCAGAGTCACAAGGAGCTGCCTGTGCCTGAAGTGGGAATCAAACTCAGTTCCCCAGGACCAAAGTCCACCACTCTAACCACTAGGCCACTGCTGCTACTATTTGAGAATCTACATGGAATGTTGCTATTCCACTAGCAACATTCCATGTAGAAGTCGGCCCTTGAAGATCACCAATGTGGCCGTGCAGGCTTCTGCTTCTGTGAGTCTGACGTCCTGCACATACGTGCAGGACGTCAGACTCACAGAAACAGAAGCCTGCGCAGCCTTCTACATGGAATGTTGCTAGTGGAATAGCAACATTCCATGTAGAAACTCCAATAGTAGCAACATTCCATGTAGAATCTCCAATAGTATCTATTTTATTTTTGTTACATTTGTACCCTGCGCTTTCCCACTCATGGCAGGCTCAATGCGGCTTACATTGGATTTTCAAAAGGCGTTTGACAAGGTACCTCATGAAAGGCTACAGAGGAAATTGGAGGGTCATGGGATAGGAGGAAATGTCCTATTGTGGATTAAAAACTGGTTGAAGGATAGGAAACAGAGAGTGGGGTTAAATGGGCAGTATTCACAATGGAGAAGGGTAGTTAGTGGGGTTCCTCAGGGGTCCGTGCTAGGACCGCTGCTTTTTAATATATTTATAAATGATTTAGAGATGGGAGTAACTAGCGAGGTAATTAAATTTGCTTATGACACAAAGTTATTCAAAGTCGTTAAATCGCGACAGGATTGTGAAAAATTACAAGAGGACCTTACGAGACTGGGAGACTGGGCGGCTAAATGGCAGATGATGTTTAATGTGAGCAAGTGCAAGGTGATGCATGTGGGAAAAAAGAACCCGAATTATAGCTACGTCATGCAAGGTTCCACGTTAGGAGTTACGGACCAAGAAAGGGATCTGGGTGTCGTCGTCGATAACACACTGAAACCTTCTGCTCAGTGTGCTGCTGCGGCTAAGAAAGCGAATAGAATGTTGGGTATTATTAGGAAAGGTATGGAAAACAGGTGTGAGGATGTTATAATGCCGTTGTATCGCTCCATGGTGCGACCGCACCTTGAGTATTGTGTTCAATTCTGGTCGCCGCATCTCAAGAAAGATATAGTAGAATTGGAAAAGGTGCAGCGAAGGGCGACTAAAATGATAGCGGGGATGGGACGACTTCCCTATGAAGAAAGACTAAGGAGGCTAGGGCTATTTAGCTTGGAGAAGAGACGGCTGAGGGGAGACATGATAGAGGTATATAAAATAATGAGTGGAGTGGAACAGGTGGATGTGAACCGTCTGTTCACGCTTTCCAAAAATACTAGGACTAGGGGGCATGCGATGAAACTACAGTATAGTAAATTTAAAACAAATCGGAGAAAATTTTTCTTCACCCAACGTGTAATTAAACTCTGGAATTCGTTGCCGGAGAAAGTGGTGAAGGCGGTTAGCTTAGCAGAGTTTAAAAAGGGGTTGGACGGATTCCTAAAGGACAAGTCCATAAACCGCTACTAAACAGACTTGGAAAAATCCAAAATTCCAGGAATAACATGTATAGAATGTTTGGGAAGCTTGCCAGGTGCCCTTGGCCTGGATTGGCCGCTGTCGTGGACAGGATGCTGGGCTCAATGGACCCTTGGTCTTTTCCCAGTATGGCATTACTTATGTACATGGGGCAATGGAGGGTTAAGTGACTTGCCCAGAGTCACAAGGAGCTGCATGTGCTTGAAGTGGGAATCAAACTCAGTTTCTCAGGACCAAAGTCCACCACCCTAACCACTAGGCCACTCATGAGAAGCAAAGAGGGAGTTTGATTTGTAGCAAGTAAAGATCTGTCAGCTAAGGCCCATATTAGAAAATTGGACAATACCTGCAGTTTATAAACGACTCTTATTTCCCCTTTTTGGACCTGACTTGCTAAGCTGTAAAAAATTACTTTACCACTTTATCATTTTTTGTCGCCCTTTACTTTTTAGTTCTTCTATATATTTTTATGAGGTGGCGGAATCAGCACTGCAAACAGGTCTCAGGATGAGGTCAGGTCATGGATTTATACCGAGACATATGATAGTCTTAGTTTTGTTTAACCTAGTAACATAACATAGTAAATGACGGCAGATAAAGCCCAGTATGGTCCATCCAGTCTGCCCAACAAGATAAACTCATAGCATAAGTTATGATGAGATATTTCCCATGTATACCTGATCTTGGTTTTTCCTTCAGGGCAGATAGAAGTCTGCCTGGCACTGAAAACTTCTGAAGTTGTCATCGCAGCCCCGCTTCTGCCCAGCCACAATCAGGGCACAGATCATACAAGTCTACCCAGCACTGGTTTTGCTTCCTAATTACTGGTGTTTGCTAGCTAATCACCACTAACCTTGTTTTGGATCCCTTCGTTCTAAACAGGATTCCTTTGTATTTATCCTTTGCATTTTAAAATTCTGTTACTGGTTTCATCTCCTTCTCTTTGCTGCAGTCCTCCACCAGTACAGGGCCTGCCTGCTGCCACAGGGATCCCTCTCTGTTCTTATGGTGTTTACAACCTCCAGGGCTGCTTCGGGGTACCATCCCCTTCCTTTTCTAGATAAACTTAAATCAACATTTTCAACTTTTTTACACTAAAAGGATTTTTTTTAAGCGGGAGGACGAGGAGTGGCCTAGTGGTTAGAACACCTGACTTGACATCCAGAGGTGGCAGGTTCAAATCCCACCACTGCCCCCTGTGATCCTGGGCAAGTCATTTAATCTTTCATTGCCTCAGGTACAAACTTAGATTGTGAGCCCTCCAGCGACAGAGAAATACCCAGTGTACCTGCATGTAACTCACCTTGAGCTAGTACTACTGAAAAGTTGTGAGCCAAATCTAATTTAACAAAAAGTATAATTGCTGGTCTGTTTATTTGCTCAATTTTTTAGTTGTGAAGTTTGTATTGTACATTTTTTGCTTGGTCAGCATGGATGTATCATAGAGAGATTTTTTTATTTTTCATAATTCTTATTTTAATGTGAGATTGATATACTTTATTACACTGAGAGGGCAAATGCCAGACCAGGGGTTAGAGATGCTCTAGACCAAGCAGGTGAGACTGGGAAAAGTAAAATTAAACATTTATATAATTTAAATATGAAAATGTATGTATATACCGTATCCTCTCCCCTTTATTGGCTGCTTAATGGGTTTTTTTTTCTAATGTGACCCAGCATCAATGAGTTTGACACCCCTGCCTTAAACATTGTTGCAAATGAATCTGTTTATGAGCAACATTTTAGTGACACTCTGTGGTCATACAGAGAATTACATATTCATTTTAAAAGCATTAAGGGCTCCTTTTACTAAGCCGCAGTAAGAAGTGACTTGCAATAGTGTAGGTGCAGGTATTGGGCGCGCGCAAAAATATTTTTCAGCGCACGTACCAAAAAATGCCTCGTCTAACATAACTTCCACATGGGCGGGACACAAGTAGGGAAGGAGGGCCGAAGGAAGGCGATCTGCTGCCCTGCTGCGCTTTCACACGGAGGTGAGAGGTGCTGTGATTTCAATGCAGGGGGCCCAGCCCGGTGGCGGACGGAGGGGGGGGTGGGTGTAGGGGGTGGCAGTGACCTCGGGGGGAGGGTGGAGGGGGGAGCTGCAGCGGCGGTGACCTCGGGGGGGTGGAGGGGGAGCAGCAACCTCAGGGGGTGGAGAGGGGAGCGGCAGGGGAGGGGCCCCGGGGACGGCCTTGCTCAGGGCCCGGCCCAGTCTCTCGGTGGCCCTGGCCCTGAGTACCTGAAGAATAGGATGATCCTCTACACACTGCCAAGGACACTAAGGTCCTCTCAAGGACTATCGCTAACCACACCTTCTCCAAAAGACATTACACAAGGTGATACCTGTAAGCGAGCCTTCTCCGGAGTAGCCCCCACACTCTGGAATGCACTGCCTGAAAGGCTGCGCTTAACACAAGACTATCTCTACTTCAGGAAACAGATGAAAGCTTGGCTCTTCAACCAAACCTTTAATGAAAGAAGTAACTAACTTGTTAGTCTCACTCACACACACAAGGAGTGACTTGGGCTGCACATACTAAAGCAGGACATGTTTATCCACTCCTACCCTAGCTGAGATAATATTTAACCATCTCTCTGACCTCATGAGCAACTTTCTTTAAATTAGTCATCTTATTTTCTAACTCCTCTTACTCTCTTACCTATCTATATGTTCCATCTTTGATTATACCCTACACTGTCAATTAAAATGTTATATTATGTACTGTGTTGACATTGTAAGTAGTATATTATGCCATACTTTGTATTATTTGAATATTTTTACTGCTGTAATTGCCTATTGCTCATGTTTGATCTATTCTTGCTGTACACCGCCTTGAGTGAATTCCTTCAAAAAGGCGGTAAATAAATCCAAATAAATATTATTCTGCTATACCATAACCCAATTGAATAGGCATTTGTATTTAGAGAGAGCGTGACTCTTCTGATTAGAAGCAGATACCCTGAATACATATAGATATCATCCGGATGCTCACTTTCTATCTGTTTGGTAAATTAACCTTAGAGGCTGGAGTTTGGTGGCCAGATGCCATTGTTACGCTAATGGTCTGTTTTTTGGAAGGCAAAAAAAAAAAATCTAGGTTATCTATTACTCCAGAACTGCAAGGCACGCAATTGAACATTGAGGACCTTCTACAGAAGTCGAAATAAGCTTTTATCTTTAAAGGAAAAGACGTGTATTGATTTATATTTCACCATTAATCCAAGAGGTGAGGCATCAACCATGACATATGGATTGTAAATGGGGTCCATGTGTCTATTAGTAGAAAAAAATGTTAATTAGGAATCAGGGAATTTGGATAAAGGAAATGGACTATTCAGATAATTGAAAAATAGATATTATATACCCCAGAACCTACTCTGATAGGATTAAACAAGCACAAGCCTATGATTATTCCCAAAAGAATGTGACTACCATGCATCTGATTGCATTTTTTTTGCAACTTTTGGTATGATTATGATTTGCAATTTGATTTGATTTATTGATTTGATATACCTTTTAATACAGTAAAGAGTCGAAGCGGTTTACAATAAAAATGTGAATATGTAACTATGACATCAACAAACAGCAACTTGATTTAGCCCCGAAAGACACATGTGTCCTTTAAGTTGTGCTGGAGTTCTCCAACCTCATTTCTGCCAGTGGGGGAGGGAGGGGTGATGATTCAAGCATAGGCGGGGCCGCAGAGGGGAGGGCCCAGCGCTGGTGTCTCTCTCTCTCCCTTGCTCCTGACGGGACCCGGGTGATCGCATCCCAACAGGAGCAGGAGAGAGAAAACTCAAGCACCGGGCCTCCCTCTGGGGAGAACCCAGAGGAGCAGACACAGCAGGACCTCTGGTTTGGCTGGTGGGGGTCATGTGACATGAGAAAAAAAGCAGCCGCAGGGGCAGGCAACGCGGCAGTGCTGGAGGAAGAAAAACCTCTTCTGCTGACGGGGCCTCATGATCCCCACCAGCCAAGGTATTTGCAGTTCCGGCGGGCAGGCAGGCGGTAGCGGCAACGATCCTGGGAGGGTGGCAGCGGAGGCGATCCTGGGGTGTGGCGGTGCTGCCCTGGGCCCGGCGATGGTGGCCCTGAGCGTAGGCAGTGGAATGGGGTGGGCCAAACAGCCCAAGGCACTACCAATATTTTGCCCAACAACACATCAGCAACTACAAAGTCTGGGGGTGGGGCTGGAGATTGGTTTGTTTGGTCCCTCCAACCGTAAAGATGTTCCATTACCCCTTGGCTTCAAGATCGTGTTTTCAATCACTAAGGACAAGCAGATCCTCTGGAGTCCAGCGGAACTTGTCTATCCCTTTCTATTGAAAATATGATATTGAAGCAGCACCACAGACACTGGCAGGAATATAGATGGAGTGTTTCCACATAGCTTAGAGGGAATAATGCTGACAAAGTCCTATTGTAATTTTACAAAGATAACTCTGTGACATTGTTTTGTCCTTGCTCATAATGTTGAGAGATGGTGCCAGCGACAGAGTGTTCCTAATCTGTAAGAAAGGGATGTCATCCAGAGCAAGCTAGCCGTGGAGTGCGTTGACGTCAAGGAATGCATTCCTGTAACAGTTTGATGACTTTTATAGCCCTAGCAATTGGTTCAGAGCCCAGTTCCCAGAAAGGTGGCTCTCCTTCTAGACATGGGGGCATAGTTTAAAAGCACAAAGTTCCATAGGTTACTGTGGAACTTTGTAAGTCTCGGTGCTTTGAAAATGAGCCCCATAGGGTCCTGGTATTTAGAATCATTCATTCTACAGAGTGAGGATGCACACTGCCGTAATGCAAAAGGAAGTTGCCTACTTCTACTGGTCAATGCAGTGAAAAATGTATCATTAACTCTATATTGGCCATACCGTGTAAACAGCCAACTAAAGCGGAGGTGGTTCTGGAAATATTTATTTATTTGTTACATTTGTATCCCACATTTTCCCACCTATTTGCAGGCTCAATGTGGCTTACATAGTACCGTGATGGTGAACGCCAGTTCCGGTATGAGTAATACAGAGTGGTAATTGCATTAAATCACGGTGAATTAGGTGGTTAAGGAAGAAGAATTAAGTATCCTGTTCTGGTACAAGTTTCGTTGTGTTGCGGGGTCCTCTGCTTCCTTCGTTCTGTTTCTGAGTCTGACGTCCTGCATGTACAACGTGCAGCGACATCGGACTCCGAAACTGGATTCAGCAGCTTTGAACAGCACGGAGGACGAAGAAGAACTTAAAAGACCTTGGCTCGGCTGGCGGGGGTTGGGGTCCCCCGCCAGCTGAAGGAATATTTTTAAAGGCTGCGGCAGGAGGAAGCGAACCTCGGCTAGCGGGGGGTTGGGGTCCCCTGCCAGCAAAGGTGGCCCACGGCGACGGAGGGTTGACAGCGGGAGGGGGGTCCAGGGCAAAATCTGCGGGGGCCCAGGCCCCCGTGGCCCCACGCAGATACGCTCCTGCTTGTTACCTGGCTTGGCCACTGTTAGAAACAGGATACTGGGCTAGATGGAGCATTGGTCTGACCCAGTATGGTGACTCTTATGTTCTAAGGGTCCCTCAGGGGTCCTTTTACAAAGGTGCACTGAAAAATGGCCTGCGCTGTTGTAGGTGTGTGTATTGGACGCAATCAGGTCCATTTTTCAACACACCTGCAAAAAAGAACTTTTTTGGGGGGCCAAAAAAGGACATGCCGCAAAATAAAAATTGGCACGCATCCATTTTGGGCCTGAGACCTTCCCGCCATCCATTGACTTAGAGGTAAGATCTCACGCATTAACTGAGCGGTAATCGTAAGCATGGGTACACTGCCAATTACCACCCAGTTAGCGCCAAGAAGTAGAGAATAAAAAATATTTTCTGCTGGGCGTATCGGACGCACATAAAAAATGGAATTACTGCTTGGGGCATGCAGTAGCCGGGCGGAAGTTCCAAATTGACACACATTGAATGCGCATAGGCGCCTAAGCACCTTCATAAAAGGGCACCTAAGTCTCATTGCGTACAATGGAGCCTGAATCGTAATAGCAGCCCAATTTAACAATTTCCTTCCTCAATGTGGTAAAAGCTAGACTATTTTGTGGATGCCTTATAAATGATTGATGTGCTATTTTTGATGTACAGTGGCAGGATTTGAGTTGTTCTAATATTGTTGCAAAAATAAAAAGATTTGAACTAACATGTAATGCATCTCTTTTGAGGCAAGGAGATTTCAGACATTCAGTGGCACATCCTGGAATCGTTATTAAGATTTTCACGCTTCACAGGTGCTGAAGGCTCTGCGCTCCTGCCCTCATCTGTCATGGCCCGTCAGTCACATATTAAAATCCTTCAGCATGCCTCTCCTCCTGCCACATGCCATTTCTTTCTCCTGCTGTGTACGGGAATAAATTAGAAATATTGATTCGCAGTTAAACTGCTATGAGCTGATACACTGCAGTGTTTTTGTTTGGGGAAATAATTACCAGCAGATGTAATGATCATTTCTATGTACAAGTCAGTCTGATAGCTGATTGGTTTGTGCTTGTTCCGTATTTATTATATTGTCTCTTATTTATTTATTTATTTATTTACTTACTTATTTTTAAAGCATAAGTATTGCCATACTGGGACAGACCAAAGGTCCATCAAGCCCAGCATCCTGTTTCCAACAGTGGCCAATGCAGGTCACAAGTACCCAATAGTAGCAACATTCCATGTAGAACCCCAAAGAATAGCAAGATTCTAGAATTCTAAAGAATAACAAGATTCCATGCAGAATTTCAAAGTGTAGCAACATTCCATGTGGAACCCCAAAGAGTAGCAAGATTCCATTCAGAATCCCAAGCACATAAGTACATAAGTATTGCCACACTGGGACAGACCAAAGGTCCATCAAGCCCAGCATCCTGTTTCCAACAGTGGCCAATCCAGGTCACAAATACCTGGCAGAAACCTAAATAGTAGCAACATTCTACGTAGAACCCCAAAGAATAGCAAGATTCTAGAATTCTAAAGAATAACAAGATTCCATGCAGAATTTCAAAGTGTAGCAACATTCCATGTAGAACCCCAAAGAGTAGCAAGATTCCATTCAGAATCCCAAGTACATAAGTATTGCCATACTGGGAAAGACAAAAGGTCCATCGAGCCCAGCATCCTGTTTCCAACAGTGGCCAATCCAGGTCACAAGTACCCAATAGTAGCAACATTCCATGTAGAACCCCAAAAAATAGCAAGATTCTAGAATTCTAAAGAATAACAAGATTCCATGCAGAATTTCAAAGTGTAGCAACATTCCATGTGGAACCCCAAAGAGTAGCAAGATTGCATTCAGAATCCCAAGCACATAAGTACATAACTGTTGCCACACTGGGACAAGACCAAAGGTCCATCAAGCCCAGCATCCTGTTTCCAACAGTGGCCAATCCAGGTCGCAAATACCTGGCAAGATCCCCCCAAAATGTTCAATACAATTTATGCTGCTTATCCCAGAAATAAGCAGTGGATTTTCCCCAAGTCAATTTAATAATAGTCTATGGACTTTTCCTTTAGGAAGCCGTCCAAACCTTTTTTTAAACCCCGCTAAGCTAACTGCCTTTATCACATTCTCTGGCAACGAATTCCAGAGTTTAATTACACGTTGAGTGAAGAAAACGTTTTTCCGATTCGTTTTAAATTTACTATTTTGTAGCTTGATCGCATACCATGAAAGGTTTTGAAATAAAAGGCATCTAGGGCTCTAGAGATGTGCAGGCAAATAATTTGCATTTTAGTTACTTTTCTGCATCATTTATGGGCTTTTCACTTTATTTGGGGTGTTTAGTTGGGGGGGGGGTATTTTTTATTAGTAATGTAACATAACATAGTAGATGACGGCAGAAAAAGACCTGCATGGTCCATCTAGTCTGCCCAAGACAAACTCATATGTGTATACCTTACCTTGAATTTGTACCTGTCCTTTTCAGGGCACAGACCATATAAGTCTGCCCAGCAGTATTTCCCGCCTCCCATCACCGGCTCTGGTACAGACCGTATAAGTCT
Source organism: Microcaecilia unicolor (assembly GCF_901765095.1). Classification (NCBI taxonomy): domain Eukaryota; kingdom Metazoa; phylum Chordata; class Amphibia; order Gymnophiona; family Siphonopidae; genus Microcaecilia; species Microcaecilia unicolor. Next base: position 25,058,210 of record NC_044041.1, read on the forward strand.
GCCCTCCCCTATCCTCGCCTCCCAACCACCACCCCCTCTGTGGATCGTGCACACTATTGCTTAAGTGATGTGGCCTATTGACAACACATGTTCTGGGGCTCTAGACTAACTCGTGGGTGAAAAATATTTATGACCCGCTGAGAGAAAAGATATCAAAAGCGGGGTTACAAATAACAGAGATAAAGGCTATATGTTTGGACCGGTGCATATGAGCAACTTTCAGTTGTGAAAGTTCTGTGTGCTACAGGATCACAACGAAACTTATACCAGAAAAGGACACTTAATTCTTCCTCCTGAACCACCTAATTCACCCTGACTTAACGCAATTACCACTCTGCATGTCTCATACCGGAACTGGCGTTCGCCATCACTGTACTATGTAAGCCACATTGAGCCTGGGAAAATGTGGGATACAAATGCAACAAAATAAATAAATAAATCACTAGAATGGGGCTATGTAAATTTTCTTGAACAACTTTGAAGTTTTTCATGTTCACAGCCTAAAAACTGCAGGTGCCTAAAGGGAGGTATGTGATTCCTGGGGTTAATTACTTTTTCATTGATAAAGGTTTCTTATTTTTTAAAGATGTAAATAGTTCATACCTGAGGCTGAAAATTTGCAGGTTTACACAGTTGATATACCTCTATCTTGTGTTATACATAAAGTCACAAACCCTGCGTTTGGAACCAGGGGCGGACTGACAGTGGTCAGGGCCCCCAGGCAGTTAAGGTCATTGGAGCTCCCCTGGCCTCTGACTGCCGCCCCACCTCCCACACACTACAGCCCCCCCCCAATGCTGCACTGCTGCACTCTCCCACAGACTACAGAACCCTCCCCTCCCACATACCCTTAGTCAAAGTGGTCCTACCTTGAAGGACCCTGGTGATCTAGTGGCTTTTTCAGGAAACAATCCCACTCTTTCCTGCCCACAATCCAGGGGCATAGCCAGACACCCAATTTTGGGTGTGCCTGGTCCCAAGATGGGTGGGAAGAAAAACTCCGCCTTGCCCCACAAGTGATTTGGTCTCTCCCTCTCCCGTCTGCATGCCATATGGTCTCTCAAACATCTCCCCTCCCCCACACACATTTTAAATAGCAGATTTTCACCGGCAGTGAGAAGCAACTAATACACACTGCTTATGTTGGCACCACAGCCTTCCCTCTGATGCAACTTCCTGTTTCCGCCTAGGCGGGAATACATCAGAGGGAAGGCTATAGGGCCGGTGCGAGCAGTATGTATCAGTCACTGCTCACTGCAGGCGAATATCTGCTATTTCCAAGGTATGTAGGAGGGACAGTTGTTGGGAATTTTTGGCTGGTGGGGCTTGGGGATCTCTGCCAGCCACATCATGGGTGCGCTGCTACTGGGTGGGCCTGAGCCCAAAAGTGGGTGGGCCCGGGCCCACCCTTGGCTACGCCACTGCCGCAATCGCTATTGTGCCCAGTGTCATGCTGCCTTGTTTTTAAAATGGCTACCAAGTCTTATCACAGTAGTCTCACAAGACTGCAGCAGAAAGTCTCGGCAGACATTTTTAAAATACAGTGGCACAGCACTGCCAGGCAGTGGGCAGGAAAGAGTAGGATTCTTTCCCACCAGGGCCCTTCAAGGTAGGATCGGGGAGGGCTGTAATGTGTGGCAGCGGTGGCAGGCAACCAAGCAGAGCCTCTAGGCACTCGGACATTGCTCGGTTTCTTGAATGGTCCATCCACCCCTGACATATATACGCATGACCCGCAGAGCAAAAAGAATGTGGCCTTTTTACTCAGCGGGCTAGGCATATGTATAAGTTTCCTGCTTTTCTGTTGGATGTCCACTAGGGGCAGCCCACTACTGTGACTGTTTGCATAGAAAGACCTCAAGACATCAACCCTTGTATTGCATCCCGGCTTCACTCTTTGTAGGCTGGTTTATCTCGGGGATAAAAAGGGCTGCTTGGCAGATGCACCTGACTTCCGCTTGCTCATTCCGAGGCTTTAGAGATGGGGATAAGTATTGTTAGTAGATGGAAAATGGCTATAGAGAGGTTACATTTTGCCTACAAGTTTGATATCGATTTCCTTATGATCCTTCAGGCTCTTAGGTTCAGTTTCTTCTCTGCTATCCTGTTTTCTCCTTTTTCTTATGCTCTCCTCAGTCACTGTTTCTAGAATCTCCTCGTTCTCCTTATTCCTACTCTGTCTATATTTCCAGCACTTTCTTCTTGAATATCATTTCTATCTGCTCACGTTCCCCCCAAGTATTTTTTGTAATTTCAGTTCATGCTAGATTTTAAGTCTCATTTTTGGATAAAAGAAGCAAACTTAACTTATTGAACAAAAGAATTAGATTTTATCAGTATAATAAGAATGTTATCAGGAAATAAATTAAAATTTACTTTTATTCCGAGATAATTGGGCACAAACTCTATACCATAGTAACATAGTAGATGACGGCAGAAAAAGACCTGCACGGTCCATCCAGTCTGCCCAAGAAGATAAATTCATATGTGCTACTTTTTTATTTGTACTGTCCTCTTCAGTGCACAGACCGCATAAGTCTGGCCAGCCCTATCCCCGCCTCCCAACCACCAGCTCTGGCACAGACCCTATAAGTCTGCCCAGCACTATCCCCGCCTCCCACCACCAGCTCTGGCACAGACCATGTAAGTCTGCCCAGCACTAGTCCCGCCTCCCAACCACCAGCCCCAGCACAGACCGTATAAGTCTGCCCAGCACTAGCCCCGCCTCCCAACCACCAGCTCTGCCACCCATTCTAGGATAAGCTCCTGAGAATCCCTTCCTTCTGCACAGGATTCGTTTATGTTTAGTCTGGGTTTCACAGGCTGCTTAGTTCAGTTTATTTCACATGTACAAGATGAAAGCTGTTCAGTGTTGTACAAATTCTAGTTTGAGGAGCTGTTCCTGTTTTCATCTTTTAACACAATATAAAGGAGACTTCTACAGTAAAAGCACAGATGTTCATAAAATACAGTTTATTGTTTTGAGCTTCAGTTGGAACAGTGCTGCCTTGAAACATTTTTGTATTTTGGCATGCAGCATTAGTTTAAATGTCTTAATTTATAGACTTTATAGCCAAAAAAAAGTTAAATTCAAGCACAATTTATACTAGAAATAAAAGTAAACCCCACAATTACTGTGTAAAATGTATCAGTGTCTTTCCTGCCCGCTATCGCTATTGTGCCCGGTGCCGTGCCGCCTTGTTTTCAAAATGGCTGCAGAGACTTATCACAGTACTCTCACGAGATTACAGCAGGAAGTCTCGGCAGCCATGAATTCTCGCATTTGTGTGGAAGATTCAGGAGAGGACAGCCTTAGTGTCCTGATCATTAGGCTACTGATGAAGTGGACTGCGTCCAAAAACTGCTCCCCACAGAGGCCATGTTCATTGTGATTTTTATTTGTTACATTTGTATCCCACATTTTCCCAGGCTCAATGTGGCTTACATAGTACCGTAAAGGCGTTCGCCAATTCCAGTATGAACAAATACAGTAATGTTGTGGTAGAATAAGGTTCGTGTGTACAGACACATTAGGGAATCGTAGAGAGGAAGAGTTATTATATGTCCATTACGAGCTTTGGTTTCGTTGTGTTGCAGGGTTCAGGCATTTAAGTTGGGTTGGTAGGGTATGCCTTTTTGAACAGGTTAGTTTTTCATGATTTCCGGAAGTTTAGGTGATCATAAAGTTGTTTTTGCGGCTTTTGGTAATGCGTTCCATAGTTGTGTGCTTATGTAGGAAAAGCTGGATGCATAAGTTGATTTGTATTTGAGTCCTTTGCAGCTTGGGTAGTGGAGATTTAGGTATGTTCGTATTGATCCTGTTGTGTTTCTGGTTGGTAGCTCTAGATGTCTATCTGCGTAGATTTGTTATTGTTTTTAACTTCTCACCTCTTACCAACCTAGCACCTCTTCCCAGTTTCGGCATTGAGTTATATATAGTACATTAGAGGGGAAACATGAATACGGTCTGCCTCAGTCAAGTGTTTTTCCCTTGTGGATAACTGAGGTCCTTGTGAAATGTCCTAATTTGCATATTCAGCCATGTTTTCCATTCTTTGTTACCTGCTGCATTTATAGCATGCAATATGGAAAACAATCTACATTCACTTCTTCGCCTAAAAAAGTTGTAACCAGCTCCTATTAACCAGGGAAGAGTGGGGATTGCACAAAGTTGGTTGCCACCTTCAATAGTTTCAACTTTTATCATAACGATTGGTGCTAAGGTAAAATACAGTCAAGTGTCTGAATTTGATACAACATGCTTTATCATATGTTCCAGCATGCATTTGAACAGCAAATTGAATTCCACATGGCCAACTTACTCCACGTTGGCACTCCATTGCAGAATAATTGTTCTTTAGAGACAGTGACAGAAAAGCAAGCTAAAGCATTCATTTGAGATGGAATTTTCTTTGAAGTGGAACAAGTATTTTTCAAATGCTTTCTAACTTTCCCTGGTGTAGGCACTGGCAGGAAATTATTGTTGGTGTGTTTGACCATAGGGGAAGTCATGCAGCAGCGGCTGTGCAATGAGCTAGAGGCTAATTTATGAATCTGTGCGACGGGAATAATTATTTATTTATTTATTTTTTATTCTTTATTTATAATTTTTAATTTACAATAATCAAGGATCCCCTTGTTCAGAAATACAAGTGGAAATAATATACATAACTCCAAACATACATATCATAAATTTTAAAGTAACTATGCTAATAGGCAAAAGAAATAACTCTCTAAATTTAGAGTATAATTATATCAATGTTATATTGTAAAACCTCTCTTAGACCTCAAATTGTAAATGGAGGGGGAAAAAGAATCAGAGAAGTGTATACTAGCAAACAATTAAATTAAAGGCAAAGGCTGCACTCATTCCAAGATATACATTATTTCAGCTGTTTCGATCCTACAAACGTTTTAAGATGTTCCGGTGAAAAGAAAGTATATTTAGTTTGACCTAAATTAACTACACACTTACAGGGATAAGCGAGAAAAAAGGAAGCACCTAAATCTATAGTCTTTTGTTTTAAAGCAAGAAACATCTTCCTTTTTTGTTGAGTTGATTTAGTGACGTCAGGGTATATCCATACTTTAGAGCCACAAAATTGAGCTTTAGGGTTTCGAAAGTAAAGTCTTAGAATAGTATTATAGTCTTGCTCAAACACCATAGAAACAATCACAGTAGCTCTATTCGTTATAACATCTGAAGATTGTTCTAATATATCAGAGATGTTTTGTAAATCAGCAATATCCTTTTCGGGTCCTTGTACTCCTCCTCTAGGTTTAGGAATAAAGTATATCTTATTTACCGGTGGGGTTGCCTCAGCAGGAATATTCAAAATTTCTGACAAATATCTATGAAAGGTATCTATTAGAGTTACCCCAGCGATAATTGGAAAATTCAATATATTTATTTATTTATAAAGAGGTCCTTTTATTAAGTTGTGGTAAAAAGCAGCCTTAGGGCAGCTTTAAATGGATTTTTTTTTTCTACATGCTAATGCTGTTTTTACTGCAGCTGGAAAATGGCTGAATTTCAATTTTCTGAATTAATGGCCATGTGCTAATATTATAGCAAAATAAAATGTTGCCATAAGTGCACAAAAATACAGGAGTGGTAAGTGCACCAAAGACTCCAGAGACGGGGACAGGAGGGTAAAATGAGAAAAAAAAACCTTTATTACAGACTCGACCCAGATCCATGTTTCGGCCACAGGCCTGCCTCAGGAGTCTTCGTCAGATGTGGTCGAAAGGAATGCGTCTGAAAGATTGGGTGGTCTTGAAAAAGACCTGAAAGTGTGCAATCTCAAAGGTATGTAGTTCAGCTCCCTCACCGAAGCACCGACGGAAAAGCGCAGAGTGTAGCACAGCCATTACTAAAAGTTAGCGCAGGAGCTTTTACTGCCACCTATTTTGTGGCCAGGAAGGGCTCATACATTAATTAGTCATGCCCCTGTTAACTAATCCGCACTAGCGGCTGCCCTGCACTAATGCCGACAACAGCCCATTCACTTTGAATGGTCTGTGTCAGCACTGCTGCACGGCTTAGTAAACATGGGGGTTAGTGCGTGAAAATGAAGGCATGCCCACTCTCCAGCCCCCCCCCCCCCGACAGACACACCCTTCAGAGAAAAATAAAGAAAAAATTTTAGCGCATGGTTTGTATGCGCAAATTAGACTTTTACTGCAGGTTGCCTCAGGGCATCCTGCGGTAAGTCCTTTTAAGTTACAGTAAATGTGCAGTACTACTTATTGCAGCTTAGGAAAAGAAGCCCCAAACCTTAAATTTACCCTCTCGCTGACAATGTCATTTGAGATGGTTTACAATCTCACAGCACAAAAAAACATGCAAAATTATATAAAAATAATAAAACCATTGCTGTTACCCTAGAATTAAAAAAAAAATGTTTTTCAACACCTTCCAAACTCCAATGAGGGATATCCCATGTTTTACACCAATTTTCAACGGGAAAATGTTTCCCTTTAAAAATTGGCCCACAGAAAGTACATGACAGTTCTTAGGCTTGATTTAGCAGATTCTACTACTACTTACCATTTCTATAGCGCTACTAGATGTACACAGCGCTGTACACTGGACACGAAGAGACAGTCCCTGTCTCCTTCCCAGTCTCCATATCCACTGCGCTGAACACCGTCACTGCAGCAAGATGAACCAGAGGTGAACTAATCACATCCACGCTTGTCACAGGGGCTGTCCCCAAAGAAGCAGACTCTTCCAACTGGAACCATTGGACATCTGTCTCTGAACCCTCGAGACTTGCCATTAGCGGCTGATGTGGAGGTGACTGCATATCGGGGGGTCAATGAAAGTTCTGAGCTGAAGCCTGATGCCATTCCTCCTGGCAAAGGTATAGAGGCAGCTGACGACTCCCCGAATCCCTGTCGTTCAGGTACTCCACACACCACAAAAGTATCCGTCAGATTTCACTGAAGAAGGGTTCGGGGCTGGGGCTCTGAGGGAAAACCCTTTACTTTTTCCTTCTTTTTTTAGCATTGTAATCTCATCATTGTGGAGCTCCACACTATGCTGCGGTTGCCATCTTGACTCTCCCCCCCTTCCCCCGGCACAAGAATCTTAATTTCAGAATGGCAAGTGCGTAAGCATTTGTTGAACGCAGTTGCCTAGACGACATATCAGTGCAGTGCATCACATAGATAAGAGGAAGAATTTTGATAGAGTCCCATTTCGCATAGGTGGCAGGAAACATGGCAGTAAGAAGTACCTGTGGTTCCAGAGCTGTGTAACGCAATAACCCAGGTCCTGGCGCACAGGACCAGAAGAGACAGACCGAGGAAGACAGCAGACTTAGTAAGTGACTGGGAGGGGAGGCTGCAGCAGCAGGGGGGTGGGTGGGCGGTGTCCGGGGGGGGGGGGGATTCGCTCTGCCCCAGGCCCAGTTTTGTTTCTCGGTGGCTCTGCCCATATTTGACCTGTTTTTCTGTCTTGATTAGATTGTAAACTCCGTCTAGCAGGGACTGCCTCATACATATTTGTGTGCAGCACTGCATATGTCTAATAGTGCTACAGAAATAAGTAGAAGTAGTAAAACAATGTAAATAAAATAACACTACTTGCTAATGAACACAACTGCCTGAGCTGGTATTAGTCTGTCAGCCAGTAGGTGGCACTATACTCCTACAAAGGCCAAACTGATGGGAGATCATAGATACATTAGGAAAACCAAAAGCCTCAACTGCAGCCTATTTCCTTCTGTCTTATTAGCCTTCCTTTGCAGCTCAATCAACACTTTAGGCTAAATTCTGTATATGGCGCTGAAAAATTGGTGCCAACAAAAAATTAGCACAAAGTGCTATCCTATAATGGTGCTCGGAGTTGGTTGCCATTTATAGAATAGTATTTGGTGCTGGGATCTGTATCCAACTGTGGGCGTGATGGGGATTTACACTAACTGAAACCTGGTGGCAAATTCTCACACCTAAATTAGGTGCAGATCTTCCTTATTCTGTACCCACTGTGCAGAAAGGCCAGGAGTGCCCTGATCCGCCTATGCCCACGTCCCCCTTTTCGGATCCATACTTAAATTTTATGTCCAGATCTTGGTGCTTAAAGATGCACATGGAAATTTAATTAGCACCAGTGTTCTCTCTAAGGAGTGACCTGCTGCGTGCAAACTTTTTTTTCAAGTAAGCGTTGAAAATAGCCTGACAGCCAAAAATGAGCCGGGGGAGGGGGGGTTCCACCTGAGCTATCTGCATGGGCCATCTGTAAAAAGTAAAAAGCTGTTCCAGTTGGATAGGCAGGGCCTTAAACGATGGAGGACAAAAGTTTGTTTGTTTTAAGCTTCCCATATGTAGATATAAATATGAAATAAAAACTGAATATCACTAAAACAGCTTCAAACAGTAATACATGGCCAAATTTAAGAACATAAGAGTAGCCATATTGGGTCAGACCAATGGTCCATCTAGCCCAGTATCCTGTTTTCCAAACAGTGGCCAAAGCCCTGGCAGAAAACCAAATCATGGCAACACTCCATACTACAAATCCCAGAGTAAGCAGTTGCTTCCCATGTCTGTCTCAATAGCAGACTATGGGCTTTTCCTCCAGGAATTTGTCCAAACCTTTTTTAAACACTGATACGCTAACCGCTGTTACCACCTCCTCCGGCAAAGAGTTCCAGAGCTTAGCTATTCGTTGAATGAAAAAGTATTTCCTCCTATTTGTTGTAAAAGTATTTCCATGTAACTTCCTTGAGTGTCCCCTAGTCTTTGTACTTTTGGAACAAGTAAAAAAAAAAAAATCAATTCACTTCTACTTGTTCTACACCACTCTCAGGATTTTGTAGACCTCAATCATATCTCTCCTCAAGAAAAAATTGAAAGTAAAAATTGAAATTAAAAACTGAGAAAATTATGAACTGATGAAGATTACATGCTCATCCTATACATTGCTCGGCTCAAGTTAATCAGCCTAATGGATGTAAGCATGAGTATCTGATAGATCCAACAAAATATTTATACATTGAATGGTTTGTTGATAGAAAATATTTAAGAAGTTGAGCTTATTAATAGTACAATTATTGGAATTAATTGGCAACAATTTGGATTTATGAATCCATCTTGCTAGGTGTTGTTCTGTAAAGATGCGTATGCAAATCTTCTAGCATGAAACTCAGAAGGGTTACTGTCTATGGGAGGGCCATTTGCAGGTCAGAGTATTCACTAAGGGGGGCTTTTACTAAGCAGCAGTAAGCCTAATGCGGGCTTAATGCTCATTTTTCTGGAACTACCGCTAGGCTACAGAAGCAGCACATTTCAAGGAATGTGAACTTTTCTTAAGAATATATCTTGTTTCTAAAGATTTTTCTACAATACAACACACAAAAACACTTGTCCTTTCCACAAGAGCATGCTTATGAAGAGCTGGCAAGAATATATGCAGCGTGGACGGGAGCGAGAGCTCTGGGTAGTTTGAGATGGATAAGATGGTGGAAGGAACCTATGCATTTGAGAGTAATAGGCCTTCCTTTGTTCTCCACAGAGTACCTTCTAGAAGAGGAGGCTCAGCCAGGAGTGGACCGGCACAGTAACTGATGGTATCAGTACACAGGCCATTCCTCTCCCTCTTTTTTTATTTTCAGACAGTTTCGTAACTAGGGATTCCCATCAGTCAAAATGTCGCAACCTGCTTGTCCAAAGAAAGCAAAAGTTACTGACCTGTAGCAAGTATTCTCCGAGGATAAGAGGAAGCTTATTCTGACTGCCCCGCCTACTTCGCCTTGGAGATGCATTCTATAAAGCTAGTACATTAGACAGGCTTGGTCCTGGGTGACAACGGTGAGCAGGAAGATGCACACGTGTTATGGAAAGCCATTTCCAAAGGTTTCTAGAAAATAGAATGCAAGGGCATGTCTCTGCATCAGGCTCCATCGGTGATGTCACTGATCAGTCAGTCTTCCGAGAAAACAATATACACGCTTACTTTTTTTAGCACGCTTAAGAGACACCAAGCTTTGATTCCAAATATATATATTTTTACATTATTTTATTTTAATCTGTTAAAAGAAATATAACTGCATAATGATAAACGCTGTTGATAATTTTATTCAAATAGATTTTATTAGACCAGAGAAAAGGCTATATACATCTACTCGATCAGAAATTAAACAGCAGGAAAAAAAAAATAATTATTTCCTGTTTAACATAATTCTAGAGATTTTCTTTTTAAATCAAGATACAGTAGTATTTTGGGCTGTTATACAGTACATTTCAGTGCATTATGCAAAGCAGAAATCAAGTGATGCACACTGGGAAAGAAAGGATCTCGCTGCTAGTCAGTCGTAATCCCATTGTAGTTTAATAGAAATGTAAACACTGCTATGAAGTTGATGGCAAGATTCAGAGCCAGAGAATAAATCAGAAGGAATGCTGGTATATGTATATTTTAATGAAAAAAAGCTAATATTTAACTAGCTATTAATTGTATGTTCATGGAATTTCAAAAGAACAATGTTATCATATTGCCAGTTTGCAATTATTTTTATCATGAAGGATTTTTTTTAGGTCTCTCACTGTACAGTGTTTTTTTTTTATATTTTCCTTTAATGTGTACAGTGGCTCCTTTTCTATATAGGTATACATACAAAAAATGTATATATGGGGGTCTGTGAATCAATCCAGATACTGGAGAAAAACAAATGAACCAGTGGTGTCCTGGAATCCTTCAGGCAGATTTTCAAGGTGTCTGTACATCATAAACTAATGGGCAACATTTGTGTTGACATTCTTTTCAGGTGTGCGAGCATCTAGTTTTGCATTTAGGAGGGTGGATGGAAGGGATCTTTTACAGGTCTTAGCAAGCAGTATAATACATTTTGTGTTGGACTGATGCAGCAGTTAAGAATTATACCTACTCTAATGCTGCTTGCTATGTGCTACTTAACTTGATGATTAAAATCTGTAAATAATATTTTTTTCAGTATATGTGTACATCATATATATATATATATATATATATATATATATATATACACACACACTAAGTTCCACTGGGCTCAGGAACTTGTTTCTCAAGTGGGATAATAATGCATCAAATCACATTTTTCCAATCTTTAAACCAGGGGCGTAGCCAGACCTTGCCGGGAGGGGGGGCAAGAGCCTGAGGTGGGGGGGCACTGTTTGGCTGCCTCCCTCCGCCGCCGACCCCCCTCCCCTGCGTGCCCGCTACTGCCGCCAGTTTTGGACCCCCCCCCCTGACAATGACCCTCTTGAACCCCCCCCTCCCGCCACCAACCCTCCCTCGCCGTCCGCCCCGCCGCCGCATGGGGTACCTTGTTTGCTGGTTGGGGTCACCAAACCCCGCCAGTCGAAGAGTCTGCTTCAGCGCCGGAGTTAGTAAACTCCAGCGCCTTCATTCAACGAAGTTCGTGTGAAGATGATCAGCTGGTTTTGACACCTTTTGTCCTGCACGGGGCTACATGCATGGTGCAGGACGTAAGGCGTCAAAAACAGCTGATCTTCTTCACACGAACTTCGCTGAATGAAGGCACCGGGGTCTACTAACTCCGGCGCTGAAGCAGACTCTTCGGCTGGCGGGGTTTGGGGACCCCCGCCAGCAAACAAGGTACGTCATGCGGCGGCGGGGCGGGCGGCGACAGCGGAGCAGGGTTGGTGGTGGGAGGGGGGTTCAAGAGGGTCGCGACAGGAGGCCAGGGCCGAATCTACAGGGGCCCAGGCCCCACGTAGCTACGCCACTGCTTTAAACCAGAAGAGAGAGAATTATGGTCATTGAGATATTGGGCTTTTTGTTTCTGAAAGGAAAACCAGGTGCAGCACTTGTTACATAAAGCATTCATCTCCCCACGGGAAATGGTGTCCTATACCTCTTTTTTTTTTTATCAGAATTGGCACGTGATTTATGGCAGAAGAGAGAAAATTTTGGTAAATGGCTACTTGGGAAATATCCTTTGGTTAGCTAGTGCAGTCATAGTGCTTTTATGAACTAGACCTTATTGAGTCTCACCTCGCAAAGGGATACTTGAATATAATTATGTGCTGGTGCTCTCTTTCTAGCATTGTAAAAAATATTCTGGGAAAACTGATTGACTGTGTCTTTATAATTTTAGTTTGGTAGTGCATTTTAGAAATCTGTTATGTTTCACCTTTGCCTACTGAGTACAAACATCTCTAGAAATGGACAAGCATTTGTGCTTAATCTTGAATATTGTAGAAAAACAGGCAAAAAATCAAATATTGTCATGATTGCCACAATATGCATTTCTTTTAGGGTTCCTTTTACTAAGTGGCGGTAAGCCCAACGCAGGCTTACCATTTGCTATGCAGGAAGTACTACCCGGCTAGTGCAGCAGCCCAGCGGTACTTCCCACCCCTAGTACACTGTCGTTTCCGGAACTACAAAAATTTATTTTTGTAGCACCGTACCTGGCGGTAATCGGGCAGTGCCACGCACTGCTCGTTTACTGCTGGGTTAACGTGGGAGCCCTTACCATCACCTCAATGGGTGGCGGTAAGGGCTCCCCCCCCCAAAATGGCCACACTGCAAGTGCTTTACTTGCCTCACGGCCATTTCCTGCAGGAAGGCGAGACTTCCCTTTTACCAGCTGCAATAAAAGGGGGCTTCGGTGTGTTTGGCCTGGATTGGCCGCTGTCTTGGACAAGATGCCGGGCTCAATGGACCCTTGGTCTTTTCCCAGTGTGGCACTACTTATGTACTTATGCCGACGCCAGCGCCGGCCCCCTTTCTCCACACCTTGGTAAAAGGGGCCCTAAGCAATGGATGTGCACTCATGAAAAAACATACCAACGTGGCAGCCCTAGTAAATCTTTATACCATCTGCTCATCTATTTCTTCATGCTATTGCTTCCTTTTAGGCCCTATTCCTTGATCACATGTTGTTGTATCTATATTTTTTTACATTTCTATACCTTTGAGAAAAAAAAAAAAAAGACATACACCTCCTACCAACTTGCCCCTTACTAAAAAAAAAAAAAATCCTTTAAGGTGGGATTCCTGGCTATCACTGTCCAGGCCTATTACCATTTACTACTACTACTACTTAGCATTTCTATAGCGCTGCCAGGGTTACGCAGCGCTGTACAAGTTTAAACGTGGGGAAGGATGGTCCCTGCTCAAGAGAGCTTACAATCTAAAGGTAACAAGCTATGTAGTCAGTGTAGAGTGGCTAGGCGCCAAAAGCAAGGGAGAAGAGATGGGCTTTGAGTAAGGACTTGAAAATGGGCAGGGAGGGTGCATGGCGTATGGGCTCGGGAAGTCTGTTCCAGGCATAAGGTGAAGCGAGGCAGAAGGGGCGGAGTCTGGATGACTAAAGGAAGTCTAAAGGAAGGATGAGTGCGGCTAAACAAAGTTTTAAGAAAATTAAAACTTTTGAATAAAAATAATCTAAGTACTATTTTAATGATATTTTTTCCTTTGACAACTAAAAAAATATCCGCTACTTCAGTTTGCAATTTAAAAAGGATGCTACCATACAAGGATATTAGACTGATACATGTAAGGACAGCTGAAGGACAGTCATAAACCAAAGAAATATAATTTTTAATCTAAAACAATAAAACAGGTACGGTCCAATGGAGAATTTAGAATTAAAAAAAAAAGTAATTATGCCATCAAAATTAGCAAATGTGTAGCAGAGTTTGAGAAGGTTCTTTTAAAGAACAATTGTTAGAGAATCAAAATAGCCCGGTGTAGTCTTTGGAATCTGAAATTCCTGCTGCTATAATGGATTAATTTCTGACAAATTAAAAAAACGGAAATGCAGTTGGGACTGATATCTGGGAGTGGATGACTGTGTGTAAATGTGGACTTCATTATTTTCTTTTTTTTTTTACTCTAAACCACCCATCAATTAGTCTCTCCTTTGTGGAAATGTATACACCAAGTACTTAAGAATACCTGTGACATGAGTGCATGCTTTTTTTAGGTTGTCCCCCTAAAATATAACATACAGAATACATGATTAATATGTACAACGAAAAATGGAAAAAGCCTGGCATCATTTACCAGAGGCAACGAGCATTTGCACAATTCTTTCATCTTCCCCGCATAGTTATAAAATGAAAAGATAGGTACATCTATTTTAAAAAGAATTTGCTAAAATTATTGCTTTTATCCCCTAGCAGAGAATCAAATCTGACATTCCAGTTATTTGCCCAAACTATGCCACTTAAAGGAACGTGGGGCGAGAGGAGAATCGGTGATTTGTTCAAATCTGCTTCTAATAGATTCACGATAAAGTACCAGCCAAATCAAAAATAATTCTTTACAAAAAAGATCAGTTAAGTGAGCTTTTTTTCTTTTTTTTTTTGCTATGGCAGTAAATGCATTTTTTTGTATCTTTGTTCCTTACTCTCCTGAAAAAAAAATATTCAGTACAGTGATTTACAATGTTATATGTTCACAAAAGTTACTTTATGAAATTTTTATATAGGGTCATAGACAAATACAAAATTCAGTCTTTAACAAGCCTTCCAAAAATCAGATTTCCAAGTTGCTGAAGTGGTCTGAAATCAGTGGAAATATAATTCGCCTTCACTTGACCATACACAGTTAGAGTCTGAATTCCTCCCCAGGTTAAAGGTCAGAAGATAATGCTGATATCAGTAGCCCAGATCCTACTTCAAGTATAACATATGTAGTTTCTAAAGTGAAGTAATCTGGTAAAGTACAACTTTTGTATTTGAATATGAATATTAAGCAGCAATTTTTTTTTCTTTTTAGTTCTGCAGAAAATGGGAAGGCACCATGCACATTGCAACTGAGGCAGGAAGCAAACAGCAGCAGGGCTTTCAGTTTAAGCTCCAGGTAAGTTAAGGCTTGTGTTGAATGTTCGTCTCTTTCCACCTCCAAAATATGCAGCTGAAATGGAAGCAAAAACAGACTTGTAACTGAGTGAGGTGATGATCAGAGTAATAAATGTAATCAGATGGAATGGGAGGGAAATAGAGTGCTTCTGTCATGCAAAACCTCATTTGAAATGTAACGTTCCCATAATTCAAACACCTCCAACTTAGGTATTAATTTTGACCGACATCTGTCTACATGAAATATGACAACTGGAAACTGCTTACCTCCCCTCTCTCCTTTTCCACCAGCAGACCAACAACCCCCCCCCCCCCCTTCTGTCCCTTCCCGGTATACCAGAAGAGGCGTCGCCATTGACTGGTGGGGGGAAGAGGGGTTGGTGGTTGGGAGGCTAGGATAGGGGAGGGCAGACTTATACGGTCTGTACCAGAGCCGGTGATGGGAGACGGGACTGGTGGTTGGGAGGCGGGAAATACAGCTGGGCAGACTTATACGTTCTGTGCCCTGAAAAAGACAGGTACAAATTCAAGATATGAGTTTATCTTGGGCAGACTAGATGGACCATGCAGGTCTTTTTCTGCCGTCATCTACTATGTTACTATATGTTACTATGTTACTATGACTGCAGTGAATCATAATTGCTGCCTATGCTGGCTCCACAGCTTTCCTCTACCATGTAGTGCCCTCAACAGCATCACTTCCTGTTTCCTCACTGGCAGGATGCGGCAGAGGGAAGCTGCATGGCCAGCGCAGGCAGGGAATATGAATTGCCACGGCCACCGGCAATGCCTTTGATGTATACCGGGGAGGGATGGTGGATCAGAGAAGGGAAGTTGCCGGCGGGGAGATGAGAGGCAAATACCAGATCTGGGGGCAAGGGAGAGAGATGCAGACATCTTGGGACCTGGGAAGAGAGAGGAAAAGATGTTGCATGTGGGGAGAGGGGGCATAGGACGACAGGAAAAAAAAAATTAAATAGAAAAAAAAACCTCACCACCTGTATTTATCTACTAGTAAAAAAGGCCCGTTTCTGAAGGCAAGGAAACATGCCCTAGGCAGGCAATTTCTCCACCCCCACCCCCCCCGCGCTACGGCCCCCTTGACCCCCCCCCTTCTGCGACCCTGTCGACCCCCTGTGCCGGCGAAAACCGCCCCTGCCGCAATTGTGGACTACCTGTGCTGACGGGGGACCCAAACCCCCGACAGCCGAAGTGCTGTTTTGCCCTTCGCGTTGCTTCCTCAATCATCTTCTCTGCAAGTTCCTCTGCGTGCGTCTGACATCAGATGCACGCAGAGATGATGATTGAGGAAGCAACGCGAAGGGCACAACAGCACTTCGGCTGTCGGGGGTTTTGGTCCCCCGTCAGCACAAGTAGTCCACAACAGTGGGGGGGGGGGGGGGGGGGGGTCGAGGGGGCCGTAGCGCGGGGGGTGACAGATGATTCTGAGGCGGGGGAATCAGCTGTCATGACGTCAGTGACGTCAGTGCGTGTCTGCCTAGCAGACCACCTCCAGGGAGCCACGGTCCCAAGCACAGAACATTGGAGGTGAGAATTATTATATAGGATGGGGGGGAGGTTGGGAAAGGCAGGGGAGATGCTGAGCTATTGGGGGGGGGGGGGGGGGGGTTGGAAGGGCCCACCCACAATGGCCAAATCTGTCTACCCCACTGCTACATAATATGAAAAGTGACTCCACCCCACAGTCATCATGGTTTGCCTTGCTGACACATTGCACTGACATTTACAGTTTGCTCTTCCACCAGCTTAATATGGGTACATTGGCTTTTTTTAATTTGGCAACCTGAAAGGTAACTCAAACACAAAACACAGGATATGCTACCTCTCTTCCTACTGACACATGAAAAGGAGACTTGAAAATGAGTGAGACCCTTATTTTATAGCACCAGCCCTCAAAAACTACCAGGAAGCCACAAATATTCACAGATTTTGCCACTAAAGTATTGGTGGTTGTGTGATCCTTGGGAACAGTAAAGGGGTCGGCCTTACATACAGTATAGCAAAATATGAAAAACAATTTGGGCAGCTCTGTGTACATGGTACCTAATAGTGCTACAGAAATGTTAAAAGCATACCTGTCTCTTACACTTGATTCTCATACTGACTCAGTCTCTTCTTTGATTTCAGCTCTTTTAGCCATTGAGGGGATGCTGCTTCTGGGCTAGAACAGGAGAACACACTATAAAGGAAAGTAGGAGCCTAAATAATCAACATTTTTTCAGGTTTATGTAGACAAAACTGTTCATCCATGTCACAAAATCTAGTCAGAAGTTAATCACCAAAAGCTGTTCACGCTGTACATCTAAGTTTGTTAGAAACCAGTATTCTCCCCTCTTCCAAAATTTTTGCTTTTTAATTTAAAAGAATGTTTAGTCTGCACTGGGCAAGGAAAGTTATGTGCTTATTATAAATACCCAATTTGTATAGACTGCATTAAAATTCCTTTGGGCGCAGGGCAGGATTAAGGCACATGCCTAGGGCCCAAATATTTAGAAGGGACCCTTTCATATGCTAATTCAATGGCTCTCAAGGCACATGTTTGATACAGTAAGTCAGCAGCTGCCAGAAAGAGGAGGGTGAGGAAGGAAACAAAGAGGCAGATGCAGCAACCAAACGTAAAAAAATCTAAATCGTTAAAGTCCCTAACGATTTTAAAATAACGAAACATGCACCAAAAAAAAAAGTCACACATGCTGAGATCGGTAGTGAAACGTACAATGTATCAAAGAATCACAATACACATCGTTAATCGGCCCCCAAATCATGCGCAGAGCAGCCAAGCGTTATGTTAGCTGCTCTGCGCATGCCACAAACAGTCAAAACACAGTCAAATCGCAAGCACATGGCTCCCAAATAAAAACAAAAATAAAAAAAAAGGGTCGGGAGGGGGCAAGGGCGCTCATCAGGAGCGTCCTGTACAGACGGCCTTGCCCCCCCCCCCCCGCTGCTCCCCACTTTCCGCCGCTCCCCCCACCCCGAAAAAGCAAAATTCTAGCAGCCCCTGCCCCCTCCCCACTTCCCGCCGCTCCCCCCACCCCGAAAAAGCAAACTTCTAGAAGCCCCTGCCCCCCTCCCTTCCTCACTACTCTGTCACCTCAGCTCCGCCTCCCGACATCCTCCGTCCGCGCCCCGCCCCCTTTTGGGGTCGTCGCCGCCATTCCCCTCCTCCATCGGGCCCCCCTTCCTCTTACCGGGCCCGTGCAGCGCCTCTCTCCTCTGTCCGAAGGCGCTGCACGGGCAAGAAGAACGTAGGTTACTGACGTCAGACAGGGGCGGGCCCAGGAGGAGAAAGACGCCCATCGCGAAGGCAGGCATCAGCTGATTCAGCGTTCTTCTGGGGGGCCCGATGGAGGAGGGGAATGGCGGCGACGACCCCAAAAGGGGGCGGGGCGCGGACGGAGGATGTCGGGAGGCGGAGCTGAGGTGACAGAGTAGTGAGGAAGGGAGGGGGGCAGGGGCTTCTAGAAGTTTGCTTTTTCGGGGTGGGGGGAGCGGCGGAAAGTGGGGGGGGGGGGCAAGGCCGTCCGTACAGGACGCTCCTGATGAGCGCCCTTGCCCCCTCCCGATCCTTTTTTTATTTTTATTTTTTTATGTGTTTTCTGAGGTCCTTTGGACCAATCACAGCGCTTTTAGCTCTGCTAATGCGCTGGGATTGGCTCAAAGTTTGTTTATTTTTTCACTTAACACTTTTTCCTGCCACGGAGCTGTCCTAACGAGAGGTCCAGACCTCTCGTTAGTTTTCCTGCCTTTTTCCTGCGTAAAGGCAATCGGAAAAGGTTAGTGCATGTCGTTTCAATGGGGTTTTCACACTAATTGCTCATCTCCATTCCGTTTTCGTTAGCTGCTACTGTCGTCGGAAAATAGGCTTAAGTGCATGGAAAGGATAGGAAATTCTTCCCTGAGGGCTCATTTAACGATGAAAAACGTTTAGTGCATCTACCTCAAAGTCAGCAACTGCCAGAAAGAGGAGGGTGAGGAAGGAAACAATGCCACCAATGCCCACTGACCTCCAGTCAGCAAGGGAGTTAGTGAGTAGCAGGGGTTACCTGCCACTTCCTTTTCTGCCAGTTTTCCTCTGCAGTCAGAACCCATTTGTTAAGTGCAGTGGCGTACCAAGGGGAGGGGGGGGGGCGGTCTGCCCCGGGTGCACGCCGCTGGGGGGGGGGGGGGTGCCGCAGCGTGCACCTGTCTGCTCCCAGTTCGCTACGCTCGCTAAATTCTCTCGTTCGCTGCAGCTCCCTCCTTCTGCCCCGGAACAGGTTACTTCCTGTTCCGGGGCAGAGGGAGGGAGCTGCAGCGAATGAGAGAATTTACCGAGCGTAGCGAACTGGGAGCAGACAGGCGCGCGCTGCAGCACCCCCCCCCCCCAGCGGCGTGCACCCAGGGGGGGGTGTCATTTCGCGGGGGGGGGGGGGGGGTGCATCGGCGATCCGCCCCGGGTGCCATCAAGGGTAGGAACGCCACTGGTTAAGTGTTTTAAAATACATTTATATTACTATGGGGGAAGGCCCCGACATACTTGTTTAACTAGGGCCCACAAAAAGGTTTATGTTGCCCTGTTTGGGTGCTCTGTTTCAGAAAGAAAAAAAAAATATGCTTCACGGCCAGGTCCTGTTTCTATACATTGCTATGTGGGGGTACTGTGAGCTGCAAGAACTGTAATGCCTATGGTGGTGGCATTATACAATTTGCACTATAGCTCAGAATACACAATGCTGGAAACCGGCGAAGGGAATGTGCCACAGCAATGTTGACACAGGGGAATGGAAGTGCAAGAGCAGCAGCTATATGCAGAAAACAGAGAACGCACTGGCTACAGATGCAGCAGGAGAATATGAGGAAGACAAAGATGGCTCAAAAATACCATAGACTGGCAACCTGCTGATAATACAAGATGTGATGGCCTATGTGACATTCTTGCCAGTTAACAGTACATGCCTTAAAAACTGCTGCTGGTTCACTGTTACTATGTGTCCCCTAGCGGACAGTAACCTAAGGCCTTTTTACTAAGCCTACGCGAACCCAACATGTGCCAATTCGGAACTACCGCCCGGCTACTGTGTGGCCTGGGTAGTAATTTCATTTTTTATGCACGTCCACTACATGCAATGGAAAATATATTTTATTTTCCGGTGTGCGCCGCTAATTGGGCGGTAATCAACATTGTACATGCGCTGATGATTACTGCCCGGTTAATGCATGAGACCTTACCACTAAGTGAATGGGTGGTGGTAAGGTCTGAGGCCCAAAATGGATGCGTGCCAATTTTCATTTTGACGCACGTCCATATTCGCCCCCCCCCAAAGGCTTTTTTTTACAGGTGCGCAGAAGAATGGATCTGCGCGCGTCTAAAACAGAGCAATTTTTCAGCGCACCTTAGTAAAAGGACTCATAAATCCGCAATCAAACCAAAATACTCTTCAGGTTTAGATCACAGCTCCAAGGGGCTCTCAAGGTCATTGCTAAAGGGTGACACCTAGTGGCCAGATGCAAGGCCCATGTTTGCACAGTTCTAGATGGATTCATGGTGATTGAACCTAGTTCAGGACCATTGATGCAATGACAACAGATGCAGGCACTAGCTGAAAATGGTCGTATTAAATTCTGGCAAACAAAAAAAGCAAACGCTGGGCCTTTAGGATTGAGAAAAATGTAGTCCTTTAATACGACAAAGACCCGACATGGGCCGTGTTTCGGCGTACAACCGCCTGCATCAGGGGTCAATAAACTCCTATTGGTCAACTTGCGAACTATGGCACAAGAGGTGAGTAAAACAATCGGGGTAGAACTCCCGTTGTGTGAACAGCTCGTCTGTATTCGCAAAGATGCCTCCAATACTGAAAACCGCCAAGCCTGGTTGTACTTGTATGCTGTTTTCCCTCTCTTTTGTGACCATATTAAATTCTGGGCCATGTCTGGACACCGGCACTGAATATCAGGGCATACGCAGCTAGACAAAACTTAGCCGGTTAAGTGCAAGATTCAGCACTTAACTGGCTAAGATTAACATTACATTATTACTTATATCCTGCTAGTTACCCCAAATAGAGTTCACTGCGGATAACAGGTTTAAAAAAAAAGGGGGGGGCAGGCACACCATGCAAGCTAACACACACTGTCAAATATATAAACAATACATACAGAGAATCTACAAACCATTTTAAAAGAGTAAAAATTTCTTTAAAAGGAATGTTTTTAAAGCTTTTTGGAAGACAGACAAAGACAGGACTGACTTTTATGTGGTCCTATTTATACGGTTATCTTAGTTGGTTTAGTGTTGAATATTAACACTTAACCGGCTAAGTGGCAACTCCGCCACCAGAACACCCACAAATGAATGCTGATTTCGACTTAGGTGCTAACCAGGAATGTCAGCCTCAGACAAGTGACAAACAGGTAGGAAACTTTCATGGTCGTTTAAATCATTTTGAATATCAACCGTAATGCTTTTAAGTTAAAAAGAGAGGCACTTTTTTTTTTTGTTTAACATTTTGCTCACACCTTTTTCAGTAGTAGTTTAAGGTGAATTACATTCAGGTACACTGGGTATTTCTCTGTCCCTGGAAGGCTCACAATGCAAGTTTGTACCTGAGGCAACGGAGGGTTAAATGACTAAGACAGGGCTTCCAAAATCTGTCTTGGAGATCCCACAGCCATTTGGGTTTTCGGGATATCCACAATGAATATGCATGAGAAAAGTCTGTACGCACTCAAACCCATTATATTCACGTGTGATTCAGTTGATGGATACTCTGTTCTACACTGTCGAACTAGACTTTCCTACAGCCCTAAAAATAAACTACCTGTTTAACAGGAGTTCAAGAATGAGTTGAGAACAACAAATTGTGCCTGGAAACTCAAGTAAAACTGAGTTCCTGTGGGTCCCTAACATAAGCAGTCCCATAATTGATATAAAAATCCCTTTGGGGAGCAAGAGACTTCTCCTTAAATCACATATCAGGAACCTCAGGTGCAGCTAGACTCAAAACTTAGGCTGATCCCCCAAATCCAAGCAACCTTCAGAAGCTGGATCTGGATTTGCATCTGCGACAACTACGCTCTCTCTGTACATCGGGAAGGCAAGTCTTGTTAGTGGTTCAAATCATAACAACACACTATTTGCTGGACTGACTACAAAGGGTTTTTGTACCAGTTCCAATTGATCCAGAATGCCACAGTGCAACAAATGTCATGATCGTATCACATCGTTTATGCGAAAACTTCACTAGCTACCAGTAACAATTTAAAACTCAGTCGGGTCAATATTCAAAGCGATTTAACAGGCCAGAAATGGTTCCTGGTTGGTTAAATTGCCTGCCACTCATTTTCAGCGGCACTTAACCAGTTAGTGCTGCTTAAAATGTCCAGTTTGCACCTGAAAACCAGCTATTTTGGGGAGCGCTTAGGGGGTGGACTTGGTACTTGGCTAGTTAATTGCCAATATTCAGCACTTAACTGGCCAGAATAACCGCATAAACAGGACCACGTAAAAGTCAGTCCTATCTTAATGCAGTGCCCCATAGCTAGTTAATTGCTGAATATCGCATTTAACTGGCTAAACGTTAGTTGGCTCTACAAACCCGGAAAGCCTAGCATTGAATTTCCAGGCATAATTCTGGTGGCAGTCAGCAAGACGCTGAGCACCGTTGGCTGAATATCGGGCCCAATGTCTGATCCTCAAGATCCTTAAAGGAAATGGGTCAGAGTACTTGAACAGGATCTCCATCTACACATCCAAAGTCGCTAAGGCCATCATAAGGAGTATCCCTAAACACACCCTCTCCAAAGGAAATCACTTGATCTGACACCCATCAATAAACCTTCTCTGGAGTACCCCTTCACACTCTGGAATGTATTCCTTGGAAGGCTTTACTTAACCAAAGACATTAGATTGTAAGCTCTTTGAGCAGGGACTGTCTTTCTTCTATGTTTGTGCAGCGCTGCGTACGCCTTGTAGCGCTATAGAAGTGATAAATAGTAGTAATAGTAGTCTCTTGTAACCAGAGCTAATATTGTGATGTCATAATGCCTCAGTCCACCAATAAGAGCCAACCTCATCAGTGATGTCACAATGGCTTGATTGTCCTATACTTGGCTCACTTTTATTACATAGCTCTTTGAGCAGGGACTGTCTTTCTTCTATGTTTGTGCAGCGCTGCATACGCCTTGTAGCGCTATAGAAATGCTAAATAGTAGTAGAAAATACAACTAACTAGCTAGTCACACACAAAAGGACCAACACTGGTTGCACATACTGTACCAGGACTTGCTCATCCATTCCTACTCTGAGATCATTTTCCTTCACCTTTTCTGCCTTCAAATGCGATTTTTCTTAGTCATCTTTATTTTCTATCTACGTGGGGTGGGATGATGACAGCCAGGCCACCAAATCTCCAGCCCCCAAAGCTGCATCATCTCTAGCTTAAACATCCAGATGGTAATGTCATGTAAAAAAAAATGTTAAAGTCATCCAATTAGCCACTTTACAAATATCAATATGTGAGATCAAATAATGCTCTACCCAAGATGTAGACCGACTTCTAGCAGAGTGAATTTTCAAAACCTCTGAAATCAGATGACCTTTCAACAAGTATGCAGAACATAATCACCTCTTTAATCCAACAAACTAGGGTTGCTTTAGAAGCTGCTTCTCCTTTATGAAATCCCCAAACAAGACATGTTCTGACTTTCTGATATTTTCCGTGCATTGACATCAATCTGAAATACACTCCCACATCTAAACAGTAAGGTGACAAGATTCCTTGTTGTATTTAGTATCCCGAAAAACTGGTAACGAGATAGATCAGTTAAGGTGAAAAGGAAGAAGCCACGTTCACAAGGAACAGCCTGAGGGTGACTTTTTCACTGCTGATAACCAAGAAAGACTCTAGACATAAGGCCTAGAGCTCTGAAATCCTGTGTGCTGAACAGATAGCAACCAGAAATACTGCCTTAAGAGCAACATCTTTCAAGGTAGCTGACCGGCAAAGAACTGAAGTGTTTAAAAGGTACATCGGAATGAAGGGGCAAAGATATGCCAGATCACCTTGGGGGGGGGGGGGGGTTCTCATACCCACCCACTTTGGGCTATTCCACTGCTTATATTAATTGTTAAAAATGGAAATTTTGACATGTAGTTATGCTTTCCCTTGGTGTGAGTTTCCTTTATTTAAAAATGCAAACATTCTATTTCTTTTGAATTATTTTTAGTATATTTTGGAATACAGTACAGTGTGCTATAAAATTTATTTGAAGATCATGATAAACCGATGTGATTTTAAGATGGTCAAATCTTTTGAAAAAGGAGCAGGTGTTTTGCCTCCTGTTAACTAAAATACATTCATTCTCAATCACATATCCAGTACCCAAGGCACTTAAGTGTGGTGTTGCTATCAAAGATAAGCTGCAGTTTGGGCTGACAGGCTGAGTGGAGGCGTGTGACAAGAGGTGTGAAATGAAAATTTCAACCCCCCCCCCCCCCCCCCCCCCCCAATTCTGGGCAGCCTGTTAAGGTGTTAGGCCTCCAAGCACATCACTGAACAACACTGCAGTTTCAAATTACTCCTCAAAGCATTAGAACTAATTTCTGAAATAAAAGTGGGAGCAGAAACTATACTGTAGCTAAATATTTTCTACAGTGAAGGTAAAGAGTGCGATGTGACAAAGCTGTTAGTGAGAGACACTCTATATTTCTTACAAGGGAGATGATCAAAGGTAAATGCGGGGCCTAGAGGCCACTAGTGCCACACTAGTGCCCGCATTTACCTGCGCAGAATTATCAGACGGCTCTAGCATGACAAACAATGAGCGTGTGCCAGGGAATACCACAGAGATCATTTAAATTGTCCTGGCAAACATTTGGAGGAGTGGCCTAGTGGTTAGGGTGGTGGACTTTGGTCCTGGGGAACTGAGGAACTGAGTTCGATTCCCACTTCAGGCACAGGCAGCTCCTTGTGACTCTGGGCAAGTCACTTAACCCTCCATTGCCCCAGGTACAAATAAGTACCTGTATATAATATGTAAGCCGTGTTGAGCCTGCCATGAGTGGGAAAGCGCTGGGTACAAATGTAACAAAAAAATAAAATAAAATAAAATTACATTGAAATTAGCTCACTGGTATTCCCCCCTCATGATCAGAGAACTATGCTCTCGATTAGAGGCACTTCTACAGCCTTAACCCTACGCCAGCTTGGAGCTGGCATTAGAGTTAAAGGGAGAGCCTCCCAACTGCTCTGACAAGGCAGCCCAGGTTGTCAGTGTTAGCTCCGGTGGTCCACTGGACCCCCGGATCCCCCCCACAACTGTAAGGCCCCAGGGGTCTGGTGGAGCACTGGACTATGCACAAAAAAAGTCAGCCTGGTGGTCCAGTGGGACCCCTGTCCTCACTCCCCCCCCTCTTACTGGGCCTAGTGTGACCCACGACAGGGGGCCTTGACTTGCCCACCCCACTGAAATGTTTTCCATGGTGGTCTAGTGGTGGAGGGAACCCTCAAACCCTCACCTGTACCTTTCATGGTGGAGGAGGGACTACCACTCCCTTCTCCTCGTCAGCCACATCATGGGTGGGAATTTCTCCCTTATATGGAAGTTAAACCCCACTCCATGCATCCCATGATGCACCAGGCACGGCACCGCAATACTGAGGTGGCGCTCGAAGATCAGGAGAAAGAGCTAGTCCCTCCTCCTCCAAAGTCAATGGTATGGGAGGAGGGAATGGGTTGGAGCGATTCCCTCCACCAACAGGCCATTAGGGAAAACATTTAGTGGGGGGGGGGGGGGGGGGAGAACAAGCCGGGCCCCCCTGTCGTGGGTCACACTGGATCTACAATGGGGGCAGGGGGGAAGTGAGGATAGGGATCCCACCAGGTTGATTTTTTTGGGAAGGGGGGGGATCCAGGGGTCTACTGGAACCCCAGGGTCTTACCAATAGGGGTCTGGGGGTCCAGTGGCCCACCAGGGCTGTGTCAACCCATGCTGATACTGACAGCCCCGTGTCCTGGGCATGCATTCAAAAGTTCAGCTTTTGAACACATAGGTCAAGCACCATCCGCCCGCTTTGCTCCCTCATAATGAAACTTAATAGCGCCGAGTTCTGATCATTGGGGCAATGGATCTGTGATCTACAGATTTTACCGCCACCAGTAGCTACAGGTTCTCCACCCAGCTCTCAGGATATCCACAATGAATGTGCATGAAATTGCATCACTACTGCCATTATATGCAAATCCATCTTATACATATTCATTGTGGGTACCCTAAAAACTTGAGTGGCTGGGTGTGTCCCAAGGACCGGGCTGAGAGCTACTGATGGGATATGGTTGTTTTTAGCTTATGTCCTTTACTTTCAGAAGCCTTGATGAAAAATAAAAATGCAATATGTTAGTATTTTTGTGTATTAATTTGGTAAAATTAATAGCTATGGGGTCTGCTGAGCCATCCAGGCTGTGATTTCAGACATTTAGGAGCCAGAAATATATTTTCACTAAACAAATAGTTAAGCTCTGAAACCTATGCCAGAGGATGTGGTAAAAGCAGTTGATGAATCTGGGTTTATATATAAAAAAAGAAAAAAAAAAAAAGATTATAGTTTAGACAAGTTCCTGGAGGAAAAGTGCATAATCTGCTATTAAGGTAGACACGGTAAAAGCCACTACAGGAAAGTCTCGATTATTCAACTTAATCAGGACCGACAGGTTGTTGGATAACCGAAAAGTCAGATAATCCAAGACCCAATGCATCCGGCCGACAGCCACATTCAAACTCTTCCGCTACCTACCCACCCACTCCAGAACAGCAGCTGCCTCTCTAATATTGGACCCCCTCCCCCCCAACTGCCTCCCCCTGCCACCAGAAAGAGTAGCAATATTCCATACTGCCAACCTTAGAGATAACTACAGAAGAGTGCCAATTAACTGACCTTCAGTTATCTGACACTCTGGATTAACTGGTCTGTTCACCAGGCTCCACCCACTTCTCCTCCCCCAACCCCCTGCAAATTTCCTCTTTTCCCACTCACCCCCGAACACCAGCTTCCTCCCTCCGTCTTGGCAGTCTTGCAAGATACTGGGCTAGATTTTTTTTTCCTATTTACTCCAATTGTTCAGTAACGGTATAGCTCATTCCAGGATTAGTACAGAAATGGCACAAGCGTTTACATGACGGCATTCACACCAGTGGTTGGGGAAATGTCTGTCAGAGTTGAGGACACATACACATATGGACTAGTCTGATATCTCACCCATTCTCTTCTGTTGGAGAAGGCAGTGGTCTACCTCCAAGAACACCTTGCTGGAGAGGTGACTTCGGGGACTTCAGCAGCTTGGCGGAACCCGGGGCATCAGAGGTGCTGTCAGACTCTTGTTTTTTCCGAAGCTGTGCCTAGCATGTGAAAGAAGAATAAAAATCCAGCAGTAACTTCTTTAACTTTGGTGCTTGGATTTTTTCAGTACTGTTGCTTCTTAACCATGACAATTTACATACATAAAATAAGGCACCAACTGTATATTTTAACTATTACCTACTGTACCTAAGGGCCAACAAGCTGCTTGCGATGCATCTATTTCTAATATTTTTAGAGAGGATGCTATAGGCAGAGGGGAAAGGAAGGGGTTTTTGGATTTAGCTCATGCCTTTTCAGAAGTAGCTGAAAGGTATTTCCTTGGCCCTGAAGGGGTTACATTCTGTTGGCACCTAAGGCAATGGAGGTTTAAATGACTTGCCCAAGACCACAAGAAGCAGAGGTGGGATTTGAACCCTGACCTTCATGAGTCTCAGTCCACTGATCTAACTATTAGGCTACTCCTCCACTTATCTTATACGGATTTAATTATGAACACCACAACAAGCTTGAAAGTAATGGACGGTGGAGTGCAGGGCTTGTGGTGACCCGAGTCAACTTTTGATTTGGCAGTATCCCCCTCATCCCAACGTCAGTGCTCCTTCCCCCAAATCAGCTCCCTTCTAGACAGCCAGTTCACTTGCATAATCCTGACTCCCCCCTCTCCCCCCCCCCCCCCCGAGTTTCCAGGGGTAGCGGGGCCAGGATTGATCCCCTCTCACTCCTGCCCTGGCGGCTCTCTTATTAAAAATGGAGCCACTAAGATGTTCAAGCTGCCATATAAGAGAAAAATGCCCATATATGGCAGCTTGAACCCCCTAGAGGTAAAAGTACTACTAGGGGTCAGTGACAGCATTTTGAAGAAGGCTCCAGAACATCAGTACACCTACTGGGAAAACAAAACAAGCTGGATTACTAAGGGCTGCTTTTACTAAGCTGTGAGAAAAATGTGGCCTTAGAATGCCTTTACGAGCGTCTGTCCCACGTGCAAAGGCCATTTTTAGTACAGGTGGAAAGTGGCTTATTTTCCATTTTATGAGTTAATGGCTATGTGTTAATGTTGGCATTAGCGCACAGCCATTAACAAAAATTAGCATGTGAGCACTTACCCACACCTATTTCGTAAGCAGTATAGGCTCACATGCTAATCGTGCTCTAACCAGTTGGCATGTGTAATGTAGCTGCACTGATTAGCGCAGAAACGTCCACTCAGTGACCCCCCCCCCCCCCCCAGTCATGCCCTCTGTGCAGAAAAATCATTATTTTTTAGTGAAATTACTGTAGGACACCTGAGAACATCCCGCAATAAGCCTGTGCTATTGCTTATCGCAATGTAGTATAAGGAGCCCCACACAGAATCTCCATGTTAACAGTTCACTTAGACCATAGAGCCTCAGAGTACAGAATAAGTGACCACAAATTAAAAATAGAAATATATAAACTGAACCCCCAAGAAACCACACTCTGCATGCAGTACAACATCAGAGAAATAGGAGAGGCTGCCCTGAAAATGAAAAGGACAGATCAAGTATGCATATGTTATCATATATGTGACCAGCTTTGGGAAAAGGTAACTAAAGTAGCAGATCCAAAATGTTGAGAATGGCCAATTTTTTAATGTCATGGGTCCATAAGTAGTTTGAAAATTTTACATTTCTCATGCCCAGCATCTCCTCTCCATCATCATATGTCCCCCATATCCAGTTATCTTCCTTCTAGCTCCCTATACCCTCCCTTATGTTCAGAACCACCTATCTCCCAATTCACTCCTTCCATGTCTCCACCATAAGAACTCTCTCTCCTCATATCCAGCATTTGTATATCCCATCTCTCCCCATGTACAGTTTTTCCTCATTTTCTTCTCCGATGTTCAAATCTTCTCTCCATCTCCCTAAAACATGTCCCTATACAACCCCACCCTTGGATCCAGAATCTGTACTCTATGTACCTTTGACTCTAACCACCTCCCCCATGTACAACATCTCCCTTCAGTCTCTCAATGCCCCCTAACCCCCCCCCCCCCCCAAGTCCAGCATCTTCTGTCCCTCCCTACCTCCAACTCCAAGTCTAACATCTCTCCCACTCTCTTCCCTCCTTCCCAATGCCCAGCATCTCTCTCCCTCACCTGTGTCTCCCAGGTATCTCCCCCCTCAACCCCTGCCCCTCCACTTGTGGTTCAGCAGCTCCCTCCCTTTCAGCCCCCCCCCCCCAGTCTACCTTTCCCCTCTAGAGGTGGCCAGCAACAGCAGTGACTCACATAAACAGCCAGCAGCTGGCACCGGAGTCTTCCGTATGCCATGTCCTACCCCCTCTCATGTAAATTCCTAATTTGAACAAAGGCTGAACGTTGCAGAGGAAAGACTCAGGGACTGGCATCATCTCTGCTGGCTACCGCTACAGGCTACCTCTAGAGAGAGAAGACAAATTTAAAGGTAGACCGAGAGGCGGGGAGTGGGAGTTGACACAGAGGGAGACATACCCAACCCAGGCAGAGGGAGAGGAGTGAGAGATAGCTGCTGGATGCATGAAGGGTGGTAGATGTTGGCCAGAGCACGAGTTGGCCACTGCAAAGGAACCAGTGAGGTAGGCTTTTCTGGCATCCTAGGCTTGGTGCTCTGAGCCACTGCTCACCTGGCCCATGGCTTCAGCAGGCCCTGGTGAAGTGACTTGCCTAACTTCATAATGTGTCAGCAAGAGAAGCAGGATTTGAACCCTGGATTACCTGGTTCACAACCCACTTTTCTAACCACTAGGCTGCTCCACTCCAGGTTCATATAGCTAACTAAAGTACTTCACAACTAATTCAGAGGTTTAAAAAAATAATCATATTCTAACTTTTGGCAGTTTATTTCTCTCCCTTTAGTTCACTTCCTCTGGCTATCCTCTTCATTGGTGGATAACACATACTGTCGGGTCTTTCACTACTAGCAAGGCTTTATTTGTGAAGCTGGCACTCACCTTAAGAACAGAGGGGTCCATGCCTGGAAACACAGGTAGTCGTTGTGGTTGTACAGTGGGTCTTTGTGGTTTGTCTTCCTCAGCAGAATCTTCCTGGGTTTCAGGTTTCTCTTCTGTTACAAAAAAAAAAAAAAATCAGAAGTGAGTGGGGGGAAACTTATACTGCCGTGTTTAAAAGCCAAACAAAAAAATAGCAAATTATTTGTCATTCACCAGAAACAGAAATTATAATTGTACAGGCAGGGCAAAGGTCGTTCTTAAGTCAGCTGGTGCAATTTTGGTGAGGCAAGAGTGACTGGGGATTGTTTCATCTCAGTTCAGAACCTGGAGGACCTTTGGAATAAAGGGGAAACCCAGGTCGATAGGATATAAGTACCTGTTTCATGCTCTGTTGGTTTGGAAATCATGGGAGGGGCTACTGAAGAGATGCTGACCTGGGCTTTGTGACAAGGCTACATCCCCGATGTATAGAGTGAAGCCGCAGAACCATGAACTACATATCCCAGAATGCATTTCCAGTCCTAGCAGTGAGATCCCAGGGGATAGGTAAGCTGGCCATATACCGTCTCTGACCACAAGAGGGAGGGTGAATGAAGGAGCCAGTTCCCGGGACCAGCAATCTGTATATCATGCTGCCCACCTGTAATAGGGACGGGTGGGCTGAGAAGCAGGAGGAGGATTGGATGGAAGAGGGAATTAATCAGCCTGAGCAGGGGAAGGGAGAACGGAATGGGAGCTTGAGAGCTGAGGAAGGCATCCCCTGAAGGTTTGGAAACCTACATGGTTTTGGGAATTTATTTTGATTTAAACCCTGCTTAAGTAGAGAAGCCTGGTTTTCTTTTGGGGAAACCCTGAGTGGTGGGGGAATTACTAACCTGTTTTGAAACCTGATTATTGTGAGAACCTCTGAAGTTGGAAGGCTTGTTTATGAAGGAGGGCTGCCTGGTGGGAAGAGGGGTTCAGTTCAGGAGGAGAGGAGCAGTGCAGGCTGAAAATCCTTGGGCAAGACAGGTCCCTAAAGAACTGAAGCAGGCTGAAATACCTTGGGTGGAAGGAAGTCCCAAAAGTATTGAACCTCCTGAAAGTAAGGGCTGCTTGGTGATTAACACTGTCTTGAGGGGAAATCCTGCTTGTGGGACAAGTACTATTTGTTTGCTACTGACTGGGACCAAAAAAGCAGGGATTTCCAAAGGACTATTGCATTTCCCCTCCGGGAAGGGGGCAAAGTCTTTGTGTAATTGGTTGATGTACTAAGCAAGGCAGAACAGCCCTGCCTGAGAAGCAAGTCTCTACTCTGGAGGGAAGTTTTGTTTATGAATCTGGAAAATAAAGGAATGTTTTTGAAGTATTTCCTGGTGGCAGTTGTGTGAAGTTCTGGCTGTTCATGGGAGGCAGCTTCCTCCCCCATACTGGAGCAGCGGGCCCGTTTACAGCTTGGAGAGGGGAGAAGCGTTAAGTCTGTTTGGAGAAGAAAGCACTAAGTCAGATCTAGCTCCCCTTTAAACAACCGCAATTCGGTTAGGGGCTGTAAAAGCTATTTTTGTGTTCTCTCAAGAGTGACTCACCTTGAGCTACTACTACTAAATAAAATAAATAAGAGTAATTTAGGTGCTGTAGGAATGGAGGTAGCTGGGGGGAGGGAGAATGTTTTGATATTTTCTAAATCATCTTGAATCTATGGGATATTCTTCAGACACACAAGTACAAAGTGGACCTATAAGACTTAACTTCTTAGGAGAAAAAGTATTGCTCTGTTTTTAATTTGAGGGATAACTTTATTAAACATCAAAGACGAATCAAGAAGCATTACAACCACAATAGCTATTAAAAACAAAGCACCTGTGATATGGTTACCGTATTTGCGGAGACAAAATAGAGGGCACAAAAATAAAATGCTGCCCCACACCTTGACCCCCCAAAAAAGCCAGATTCCATAAGTGGTGAAAATACTGGTAAAAGTAACGGAAATGCATTTTTGTCCATACTCTAAATACAAAATTAGAAAATATTTACATTTCCAAAAAATCAAACATCCATGAGCACCTTGTCCTCTTCTCTCCCTCCCATCCATGAGGAGCTGGTCCCCTTCTATCCCTCCCATCCAAGTGCAGCATATCATCTCCTTCCCCCCTCCTATCTATGTGCAGTTGTTCCCTTCTCTCCCTCCCATCCATGTGCAGCATATCAATGCCCTCCCCCTCCTATCCATATGCAGCTTGTCCCCTTCTCTCCCTCCCATCCATAAGTTTGTCCCCTTCTGTCCCTCCCATCCATGTGCAGCATATCAATGCCCGCCCCCTCCTATCCATATGCAGCTTGTCCCCTTCTCTCCCTCCCATCCGTGAGCAGCTTGTCCCATTCTCTCCCGCCCATTCATGTGCATCATATCAACCAACCCTCCCCTTCCCTACCGTACAACCCTGGTGGTCTATGGACCTGTTTGGGGCAGGAATGAACCCCACTCTTTCCTACCCGAGGTTTCCAAGTTTGAAGTTTTGGCAGCCATTTTAAAGAAGTAGTGGCAGCGGGCAGGAAAGAGTGGGGTTCTTTCCTGCCCCAAAGAGGTCCATAGACCACCAGGAAGCATTCAGGCGGGGGAGAGAAAAGGCCTGCCCGCCAGCTAGCCCTTCCATCTGCCAGTCAGCCAGCCCGTTCAGTCCAGAAACCCGGACAAATTGGCAGGCTGGTAAAAACCGCCCAGACCTCCGACAGTCCCCTGAAAAAAGGGACATGTCTGGGGAATCCGGATGTACGGTAACCCTAATCTATGATCATGTTAATGCCGTAACTTACAAGCACAACATCCACATAGTATTCTCCTACTGCACACAAAAAAAACTCACCTCCCCCGCAAGTAAACCTCTACCCACAACCAAACCCTAATCCACCCCCATCCCAATCACATCATGGCAGTAATTTCAAAAGACCTGTTAATTGCTCTACTTTGATTAAAGTCCTCAAGGTATTGCATGAGACAGCTTTTGCTACCTGTGGAATCTTTAAACATCCAGGTGCTGTCAGTGTCTTCCTGAATAGTGAGTTGCTTGTCTTGGAGAACTTTGCTTCTCCTTTGAGAATGATAGGTGGGGGCCCTCCGCTGGCTCCTCCTACTCAGCTGGACACGGTTCTTCAGTGCACTTGAATCCAGCACAGAGGTTTGCTGCAAAAGGAGAATGATTATCAACCTGATTTTAAGACTTTTAAACAATTTATATTTCAGAAATTCATCATCCTTGTAATCTTCATTTCTGCTTGGTTTATTCCTTGAAGAGTAATGTGGTTTTGCGAACTCTCAGCCCAGCATCTACTTAACAGTAAAGTAACTACATCTGGCACATAAAACGGCCCTGGTATCTTCTCATTCTCTTCCCCAATTACAGCTTTTTTTCCTACAATTTCAGTTTATGAAAGGGCTAAGAGTAATCTCTATCTGAAGTTCCAATTTGGAGAACAACAGGAGAGCACTGCCATTTCCAGGGTGTTTTGTATCAGATGATATTTTACTTGTCTCACAAGTCCTAAATATATTTCTCTCTTCTGCATTCTGCACTTTAGTCCCCCAGAATCTCCTTCAAAAACGTTCACGTTTCTGTCTGATGAATACATAACTTGCAGGAATGTTTGTGCTGATTTGATGTTATGTAAATGAATAAGTCCACCCCTAGGATCTTGCCGTGTTTAGCAAATAAGACATTTCAATGCTGTAGCCTTTATGTTAAGGAAAGCAGATCTGTAATTTCAGTTTGGGTCATGCCTTTCTACAAGTAAAGATGTGCCCTATGTTTTTTGGGCATTCACATACAATCAGGGCCTCCTTCTGCACAACCAAGTCTCTCTCTCTCTCTCACACACACACACACACACACACATATATATATATATATATATACAAGTCTCTCATTCACTCACTCACTCACACACACATATATATATACTAGCCGTTAAGCCCGTTAAAACGGGCGAGATTTCCAGCTACCCTCCTAAGCGCCGCTCCCTCCCCCCTCCGTGCCGGGCCCCCTGCACTGACCTGACAGCACCTCTCACCTCCGTGTGAAAGTGCTGCAGGCAGCAGCAGATCGCTCTGCTGCTGCCTGCAGCGCTTCCACACGAAGGTGAGAGGTGCTGTCAGGTCAGTGCAGGGGTCCCGATACGGAGGGGGCGGGAGTGGCGGCGGGGATGGGGGGGGAGGGTGGAGGTTGGTGCGTGTGATGTTCTTTTCCAGGCTCCAGCGGCAGCGTCCGACAGTCCAACTCCATTTCCCTTCCTGTTCCGCCCTCTGACGTCATCACATCTTGATGCGAGGGCGGGACAGAGAGGGAAGTCTCTACTGCGCATTTGCAGGTGAGTCGGTCACTTGCCATTTATATGTTTGATATATATATATATATATATATATATATATATATATATTCCTAAAATATAATTTTCTATTAGTTATTGGGAGCAAGGAAACCTCATTTAACTGATTACAACTACAGCGAGCAGAGTTTTAGATTGTAATCACGGATCCCAACATATTTGCAAACCTCTTTCTTTTATCATCTTCATGTTTCAAAACATCATGTAGAAGCAGATTGTGGCATTTAAATACCTACCAATTTGACTCAAACATTTATCTCAGCCCTTTTATGTATTGCATTACATACCACCCTCTAAGTTCATTAACAGGGTATCACTTGGAAATTGCTCATTGGTTTTGCTTTTACTAAAAACACTGCAAGAGCTGGTAAAATGGGAATATGAAGTCCACTGACATTGGGTAAAAAGGCTCTACAGGACCTTTTCCTGAAGAGGCTACATTTTGGAACTCAGCAAACATTACCCAGTGCATTTTGCATAACTAATGTTTGCACATTGTGTTTCCACTGATTCAGAGTTGCTAAACTGTGCCAGTTTTCCCAGAAAATTAAGACAGATTGCTAGTCACTAAGGGGGTCACTGTATGAAGTCATTTTTATGCATATACTAACTATGTAATGTGCACTCAGCAGC
Organism: Microcaecilia unicolor; assembly: GCF_901765095.1. Classification (NCBI taxonomy): domain Eukaryota; kingdom Metazoa; phylum Chordata; class Amphibia; order Gymnophiona; family Siphonopidae; genus Microcaecilia; species Microcaecilia unicolor. The sequence continues at coordinate 25,093,338 of NC_044041.1, forward strand.
CCAATAAGGAGAGATTCGGGGGTGAAGTTGTCAACGCAGACTACTGCTAAGTCGGGACTTGGGGGTGATTGTGTCTGATGAACTTAAGGTGGCCAAACAGGTAGCAAAGGTGACACTCAAAGCCAGAAGAATGCTCAGGTGCATAAGGAAAGGGATGACCAGCAGGAAAAAGAGATAATAGTGCCTTTGTACAAGTCTCTGGTGAGGCCCCATTTAGAATACTGTGTGCAATTCTGGAGACCACTATGGAAAGATATAAACAGGATGGAGTCGGTCCACAGGGCGGCTAAAAAATTGGTCAGTGGTCTCTGTCATATAGAGACATGCTCATGAACCTCAATGTGTATATGCCGGAAGACAGGCAGGAGAGAGGGAATATGATAGAGACGTTTAAATACCTCAGTGGCATTAATGTACAAGAGAAGAGCCTTTTTCAAATGAAGGAAAACTCTGGAAAGAGAGGGCATAGGATGAAGTTGGGAGGAAATAGGCTTAAGAGGAATCTGAGAAAATACTCTTTCGTGGAAAGGGTGGTCGATGTGTGGCATGGCCTCTCGGTAGAATTCCTTCAAAAATGTGGGAAATAAATCCATATACAGTGCAATCCGCTTAAGTGCAAGGGTTTGGGACCAAAGAAATACATGCAGTTAACCGGAGCGTGCACTTAACCGTTGTGACCCAAAAAAGAAGCTTGACATCTGATAAACATATGTACAGTACTGTTTATTATACGTACAGTATACACAGGGCCGGTCTTAAGGCGAGGCGACCGAGGCGGCCGCATAGGGCCTCGCGCTCAGGGGGGCCCCGCGCAGCGCGCCTCAGGTCGCCCCGCCTCGACCGCCCGAGCATCACTCTCCCTCCCTCCGAAGTTCAACAACGCGCGACGGCGATGTGGTGGGGGCAGTCCGCCCCACATGTCAGCGGGTTGGGGGGGGGGGGTGCTCTGAGTCCGCTCCCGGCGCTGCTCGTCCTGTCCTGCCTTTAAAAACCCAATTTGAAGAGCTGGAGTAACAGGCAGGAGCGCCTCGCGTCTGCCCTTCTACTAAAAATCTCTTCGACGACGTCATTGGGCCTTCCCACATTGAGTCCCGCCCTCCTCTGAGGTAACTTCCAATTACCGCGAGGGCGGGCGGGACTCATTGTGGGAAGGCCCAATGACGTCGTCGAAGAGATTTTTAGTAGCAGGGCAGACGGGAGGCGCTCCTGCCTGTTACTCCAGCGCTTCAAATTGTTTTTTTTTTTTAAGGCAGTGAGAGTGGTGGGCCTGGGCGGCAGAAGAATGGAGCTGGTAGGTGGGGAGGGACTCAGATGGGAGAAGGGTGTGGGGCTCTCAGGTGGGGGAAGGGTGGGGAGGGGGTTCTCAAATGGGAAGGAGACTGAGGTGGGAGGGGTTCATGGATGGGAGAAGCAGAAGGGGGTGGGGAGGGGGTTCTTGGATAGTTGAAGGGGACGGGTGGGGAGGGGACTGGGGTTCTTGGATGGGAGAGACTGGGGAGGGGGTTCTCGGATGGGAGAAGGGGACGGAAGGGGAGAGGACTGGGGTTCTTGAATGGGAGAAGGGGACTGAGGTGGGGAGGGGGTTCAAGGATGGGAGAAGGGGATGGGGAGGGGGTTCTTGGATACTTGAAGGGGACGGGTGGGGAAGGGACTGGGGTTTTTGGATGGGAGAGACTGGGGAGGGGGTTCTTGGATGGGAGAAGGGGACGGGTGGGGAGAGGACTGGGGTTCTTGAATGGGAGAAGGGGACTGAGGTGGGGAGGGGGTTCAAGGATGGGAGAAGGGGATGGGGAGGGGGTTCTTGGATACTTGAAGGGGACGGGTGGGGAGGGGACTGGGGTTTTTGGATGGGAGAGACTGGGGAGGGGGTTCTCGGATGGGAGAAGGGGATGGGTGGGGAGAGGACTGGGGTTCTTGAATGGGAGAAGGGGATTGAGGTGGGGAGGGGGTTCAAGGATGGGAGAAGGGGATGGGGAGGGGGTTCTTGGATGCTTGAAGGGGATGGGTGGGGAGGGGACTGGGGTTTTTGGATGGGGAGACTGGGGAGGGGGTTCTCGGATGGGAGAAGGGGACGGGTGGGGAGAGGACTGGGGTTCTTGGATGGGAGAAGGGGACTGGGTCTGAGAAGGGGCAATATGGGAAAATGGGGGCCATGCCTGGGGCTGGTGGGAAAATGGGGTATGCGTGGGTCAGGTGGGAGAATGGTTCTGAAAAGGGGGGCCCTAATACAAGGCATGTGGATGAAGGGGGCTGAAAAGGAGGTTAGGTGGGATAAGAGGCTGGAGACTGAAAAGGGGCAGGGGCTGAAACGGGGGACTGGGGGCTGAAAAGGGGACAGGGAGAAGTGGCTGGGGGGGGCTGAAGCAGGGGACTGGTGGGATAGTGAGGCTGGAACTGGGGGCTGAAAAAAAGGGGCGGAGAGAGGGGCAGATCCTGGATGGGGGAGCAAGAGGGAGGGCAAACCCTGGATGGATGGGAGAGGGAGGGCAAATGGTGGATTGAAGGAGCAGAGAGAAAGGGCAGACAGTGGATGGAAGGGATAGAAAGGGCAGTGAATGGATGGGGGAGAGAGAGAGGGCAGACAGGGGCAGATGGTGGATGGAAGGGGCAGAGATAGAGAGCAGATGTGGATGGAAGGGGCAGGAAGAGAGGGCAGACATTGGATGGAGGGGACAGCAGAGAGGACAGACACTGGATGGCAGAGAGAGACCGAAGAAAGATGCTGGATGGAAGGAAGACAGTGAAAAGATGAGGAAAGCAGAAACCAGAGACAACAAACTGTAAATAAAATATATATTTACATTTTTTTTTGCTTTAGGATAAAGTAGTATTGTAGATATGTTAATAAATGTTTATAATAGAACATGCAAACAAGGTAAACTTTTTATTGGACTAATTTTAATACATTTTGGCTAACTTTCGGAGAACAAAACCCCCTTCCTCAGGTCAGGATAGGATACTGTAACAGTACTATACTGTATTGACCTGAGGAAGGATGTTTTGGCCTCTGAAAGTTAAATATATTAGTTCAATAAAATGGTATTTTATTTTCTATATTTGTTTTATTTCTATTTGTTAATTTGTAAAGTGGTGATTGGTATTTGTTAGTTTTTTTCAAATTTACATCTGCTGTCTTTATATTTTGCACAGTACTAGGGGACATTTTCTGTTTCTGTGGTGTTGCATTGTATGCAGAGTCTGGCATCTTGGGGTTTCATTTTATTTTTTGTCTAAATAGAAAGTTTATGATTACTTATTCTATAGTGGATTAGGGTGTATCTGTGTTTGTGAAAAAGACATGGCTTTCAGTTGGCACTGACTGCAGGATCGACAAGCCCTGGAGCTCGGAGGGAGGGGTGGCGGGCCCTGGAGCTAGGGTGGGGGCGGAGTTAGGGTGGGGGCGTGGCTAGGGTGGGGCCCCATCAAATTGGTCTGCATAGGGCCCCGCACTTGCTAAGACCGGCCCTGAGTATACAGTCTCTGTTAACTGATGTTAGGATTACTTGAAGTAATCAGTCATAGTCCTCTGTACACTCTTGTGTCTGTGAGTTCCCTAGACTAGGTCTGCCAGACGGTACAAACTGTCATAGCACTGATATCCAGTGGCCTCCAGATAGGCCCGCACGGTGTTGAGACTCTCCATGCGCTCTTTCAAAAGTGACAGGAGGTTGTTGAATTTCGTCAGCATGTGCCTTGCTGCTCATTTCATCATTTGTTTCATCATCAGCCGTTGCCTGCGTGTAGGCACATATCCCGACATCAGTGCTATCGTCAGCTGTTTCTAGATCGTAATCAGCAGCTACGTAGTGATGAAACTCCTCTTCAGTAACACAGGCTGGGATGCCAATAGCCTGTTCATCTGACGCGTTTGCAACAACTGCATCTGTTTCGTCCCTCTCCACATCCTTAACAAAGCTTGCCCGCTTGTAGCAGTTCACAATGGTTGCCTGTGTAACATGATTCCAGGCTTCTTTCTGCATATGTAGGGAATCCAACAGTGATAGATTATGAGCCAGTTCAACAGCACGTTTATCCTTGCCAGTCTGGTCATCCATAATGCTCATCAGACGACGTAGCACAAGAGCCCGATAATGTTGTTTGAAATTGGCTATTATGCTCTGATCCATAGGTTGGATCAGAGAGGTAGTGTTTGGTGGCAGGAAGACCACCCTGTCAGACTGCCTGACATCATCACTGTGTGCAGCACAATTATCACAAAGCAACAAAATCTGATGCTTTTGTGCCTGCATTCTAGTGTCTAACTTCCTTAGCCACTGCTTCCAAATTTCCCCTGTCATCCATGAATTTGCGTTAGCCTCGTATGACACAGGAAGTCGATTAACATTCTTGAAGCAATGGGGCTGTTTGCTCTTTCCAATGATGAGTGGTTTCAACTTCTCACTCCCATCCATATTGCAGCAAAGGAGGATCGTCAGTCGGTCCTTCGACGTTTTACTTCCTGTAGTTTCGGCTTGTTTGAATGCAAGTGTTCCATCAGGAATCCCTCGCCAGTAGAGTCCGTTTTCGTCAGCATTGAAAATGTCACGAGGTGCAAACTCGTTCAAGATGGTAGGAAGAACTGAAACAACCCAATTTTCAGCACCAAAGTTATCAGCATCTTGTTTCTCACCATGCTGTTTCTTGAATTTTATGTTGTTCCTCTCCTACTATCTTTCCAACCATCCAACAGTGGCTTTGAATTCACTTAGTCCAAGACTTTCAGCTAGCTGATTAGCTTTCTCCATAAGCAGTGGACCACTGACAGGAAACTGTCTGCTCTTGACTTGAGAAAACCACCAAAGAAGAGCATTTTCTACCTCCTCAGCTTTTCCCGCCCATTTTCGTTTCCGGTGTGTATTTGTATTGTTTTGCGTCTTTCAGAAGCTGGTCTTTCTGCTTCAAGATACGTGAAATTTGACTGGGATTGACAACATATTCTTTAGCAATAGATGCTTGACTTTGTTTGTTTTCTAATTTTTTTAAGAACTTCTATTCGTTCAGCCAATGTTAAAGTCTTACAGTTGCGTGATGACGACTCCTCCAGTGTACACTAACAACATTCTTTCGCTTCTTCTGCCTGTGGCAGTTAACAGAGATTTCAAATTTACCACCCCTTTGTCACGCGCCAATCGGCTTCCATATTCCATGCGCGTGCTTATGCGGAGTCTTTCCTGCAGAGGAGCGGTCTTAAACCATGCATATAAGCGAATCTTGCACTTATCAGTGATGCGCTAAACCGAAGTTTGTCCCCATAGAAATTGATGGCGCCAAAAACGGGTCCAAAGTACGGCATGCAGTTAAACAGAGCATGTGCTTATCCGACGTGCACTGAATATATACATATATATACATATACATATATATATATATATATATATATAGCATAAAATGAGACCCAACTTCTCCCATTAGAGAGTAATATTTTTTTATCTGAATTAAGAGGGCAAAAGACAAGATAGGCACCAACTAGGTGCATAAGTTGTGGAACAACACCACTTGTGTGTGATGGGTGCCACAAATTGGCATTTAGTGCTAAGTGCTATTTTATAACATATGCACCAAAATCACTTACCCTCAGATTCTATAGTTGGTGCTTGGATTTATGCACCAAAATTTGGGTGTGCTCATGAGATGTATGCACATATATTAATGTTAAAAATTGGATGCTAACAACCAATTGTTTCTTCAAAAATAACCGGGTGAAAAGCACAATCCAAAATAAAGGAGTAATGACCTCAGATTAATAGCACATCAATGAGGCAGTTATAATAAACAACTGCTAACAGGGTGAAAGTTTACACTTCATTCATTGGGAAAAAAACTCCAAATGGAAATGGTACAACCAACTGTGTGATTTAAGTGTAATTAAAGTGTATTTTATATCTATAACCAGTCTCACGCATGTCAAAAGATTGGCTCAAAGATAACACTCTCCAGTACTTCAAAATCTTTTTAAAAAGCACTATTACAAAATAATGTGCTACTGAGCTTAGTCTCTTGAGATAACTCACCAGTCCAACAACTCGTGCTGAGACAGAGTGAGACCGTATCTTGGCTCCCCTGTACCAATGCCCAACACCGCGGGTTTCACTCTTTCATCAGGGACTCGGGTGAGGACAATCTCTCATAAACGACACCACCAGCCTCAGATGACTCTTCCACCATTTCCTCTTGGAGTTTTTGCCCAATGAATGTGTTATTTGCCTTATGGGTGTGTTACTAATCCGAGGGCATTACTCCTTTATTTTGAATTATGTCTTTTTCTCCTGGTTATTTTTGATGTTATTTGGGTGATTTACCAGTGAGTGGAGGGATTTATTTGTTAAGTGTTTGAACCACCAATTGTTGATATAAATTGGCACCCATTAAAATCTGTGCGCTATTCTATAAGGCATGGCACCTAACTCTACTAGCACAAACTCAAAAGGCAGTGTGACCAGAAGCGTGTTGGCGGCACCCTTTATAGAATTGTGCATAGTGCCGATTTTTTTTCCGGTACCATATTTTAAGCACCATTTATAGAATTCCCCCCTTATTTATAGGTTTGAGGATGTGTGAACATGTGGGCAGGTCATGGGCATGTCTCCAGGGTAAATGCGTAATTTATAGTAAACTATGGGGTGAATTCTATAAATCGTGTTTAAAAGATTGTTGCCAAAACACCCCCGCTTAAGCGCTATTCTATGAGCCGTGCTAAATTTATAGAATAGTGCTGAAGTGCAGGGGTCACATGTAAATTTAGGCATGTCCATTTGCACCAATAAAAATGTGGTACAAATGCCCACACCTAAATTTATATGTAGAACCCCCTTATAACTGTGCACGAACCTCAAATCCACACCCACGCTCCACCCTGAATCATCCATGACCCTCCCATTTCTATATCCTTTTTTTTGGGACGCATGTCAAATTTAGGTGGGGATCATGCCTAAATTTGTGAGTGTTAGAATCCACTAAAAAGTAATATGTGGTGTGGATAAAAATCTAAATTCAAACCAAACAAAAAAAATCCACGCAATAAGAAACAACAATCAGGGAAAAAGCCTCAAAGAGCTTTAGAAACTATAGAATCAGTCTCAATCAAGCTAAACGGACAAAATAGTCCTCTCTTCATCATAGGCAAAAAACCCTGAGGCCTGGGATATTTTTCTGTGTTCCTGGTGTAGCGTTCAACGCATTGAATATTAGTTAATTTGAAAAAAATCTAAATAAAGTGTTTTTGGCCACAGCGTAGAGATTTTACATAGCTGGGGCCGCAGGGTTTTTTTTGCCTATGATGAAGAGAGGACTATTTTGTCCGTTTAGCTTGATTGAGACTGATTCTATAGTCTCTAAAGCTCTTTGAGGCTTTTTCCCTGATTGTTGTTTCTTATTGCGTGGATTTTTTTGTTTGGTTTAAATTTATGCGTGTACATATTGATTTCAATTAGCGCCAATAATTGCTAGTGCTAATCAGCTCATTATTCAATTAAACTGTGCGGTCAAATTGGGCATGTGCAATTTTTGGCAACTTTTATAGCAGGGTGTGTGTGTTAAAACACTTAGTTAGAACCATTATTGACATGGTGTAACTTGGTGCCTAACTCGAAGTGCACCAATGCTGACTTACGCTTGGGTTCTATAATAGAATCTTATTGCCCAGATACCGCCATAGAATTGGCACTGAGCACACAGCATTGGGGCGCCTAAATCTTGGTGCCAATTTATAGAATTGCTATTATAGACATCTGTATGTCTTTATAAAATACTAGCACAAATCCTGCAGAAAGCACAAGTACATTTACATCAGTTTTCGAACAGCTGGAAATGTGTCTGTATAAATCGTGACTCCATCCACTCTCCATACGAACTCTGCCCTAGAACATGCCTACACCAAATATACAATCTTACCATCGCACATACTTTTATGTGAGGGGCAAGTTTATAAGACACATTATTTCTTATGTGACACCCGATTTTTGAGTTTTTTTTTTTTTTATAAATACACAGGGTCTAATAGGACCAAAAAATTAATTTGTACCTTCACTACTTATTCTGGAGGTAACTTTAAAAAGGGTTCCGCAGCATTTAGAATTTGGCTTGTTAATTGGCATCTCTTGTAGTTTTACAAAATCTGGTCCACTACATATTAACTACTGCTGCTCACACATGTAAGATTCTAAAGGCCCTGTTTACTAAAGTGCGCTAGTGTTAGCGCACACTAAAAATGCTAGTGCGCCTATAGCGCAGCTTGGTAAACAGGACACTAAGTGAAGCCTTTTTAAAAAAAAATATTTCAGCACATCCTTACACACATTTTACAAAAGGTTCCATGTTCAGCAAGGCTTTAGTAAAGAAAAAAAAATCAACTTGCAGGTCCTTTTTCAGACTTTATGTATACCAGGGCTTATTGCAAGTCAACTTACGTCCAAAAATGAGAAGTCAACTGCTTCCCCCCCAGGACTAGGGCTAGCTGAGACTTGCTTCTCTGTGCTGTCTGCAGAATCCATCTCCACACTGCAACGGTCCAGGCTCCTGTGCCTTTGGTCACTGGTGGAATCATGGGAATCCACTTCCGTTGAAGAAGATGAGAAGCGACTACTTGATTGCTGCTTTCTAGCTGAAGCGGCATTGTCGGGCGGAGACACAGGTAGGTAGCTAAAAAAAACAAATGGAAAGAAAATGAATTTAAAATTAATTCACTGCAAAAAAAAAAACAAAACCCCAAAACAAAACTATATTATTCACTTAAAGGCATGTAAATATAACAGAGGCAGTGAGGAAATGCTGGCTATTGTTAAACTGGACTGCAGTTGGCAGCTTACATTATTTGTTTCTGGAATCTGTAGTTCGCATAAAAGTTCTTATATGTAACATGCTTTTATTTGGTGAACCTCAACCTGCACTATCCCAACTGTAAAGGTCTCAAGTACAAAACTTATTATGGATCCAATTTCTCCTTCCTGGGCAGCCAACTCTGGAACACCCTCCCTAGACATATCCGATCAATCTATGACCATCTACCTTTCAGGAAAGCTTTAAAAACCCATTTATTCAAGCAAGCCTACCCTAAAGACCCTGATTAAACTTATGAACCTATCTACCTAATGAACACTGAAGAAGCAACGACAACGACATTGACCCAGACTACATCTCCCACATCACCCCCCACATCACCTATCCATACCAACCCATCCATTCTTCCACTTCTCCATCCAATCACTACCCCATATCGCCTATATTTACTGACCCATCCAAGCTATTCCTATGCTACATTTAATTTTCCTACCTATCTAACAAAATTCTGTATAACCTAATACTATGTAAGCCGCATTGAACCTGCTTTTAGTGGGATACAAATGTATTAAATAAATAAATAAAATGTAATTCTTTCTTGGATATTCACATGACAAGGAACATATGCTGAAAGCTGAATACAGATTCTCTGCTTGGTGATAGAGAAATTATTATTAGTTGGGTAGTTCTCCAAAGCACTCCTTTGCATAAAGCAGTGTTTTACATGCAGAAACAGGTTTTTGTAAAATTACCTTACTAATACACATGTACACCCTGTACACACGTTTATCCAGCCTTAATGGAAGCATTCCTAGGAGCAGGCTAGGGAGGGGTTAGTGTTTATGAGCATACCTTAGAAAATGTATACATATGCATGCAAATTAAACCAGGAAGTTTGTGTGCCCCAAACACGTATAAATATAAGAACATAAATTTCCTGGGGTAGTTTCCAAAGTGGAAGGGATATGCATACTTACATTTTTTGAGATCTGCTAAGTGTGCATAGGGAAGATTTATGTGCATACTTTTTATGCATGTATGCATTTATAAAATTATCCCCTTGGGCAATGTGCTTGTGTCTACTAGATGAACATCTGATGGCAACGATTTGCAAATGTTTTGATCACTCTGTAACATATGATGTAATTGTTTTCAGGTACCATTGCTTTCTGTGGCTTTCCCAGTGAATAAATGCAAATCTGTATGAATGATTTGTTTGAAGCTCATTTGTGCAGGGTCATAAGAAGAAAGCAGAAATAAATCAATGGAGGAGTAGCCTAGTGGTTAGTGCAGTGGACTTTGATCCTGAGGAACTGAGTTCGATTCCCACTGCAGCTCCTTGTGACTCTGGGCAAGTCACTTAACCCTTCATTGCCCCTGGTACAAAATAAGTACCTGAATATATATAAACCGCTTTGAATGTAGTTCAAAATACCACAGAAAGGTGGTATATCAAGTCCCATTTCCCTTTCCCTATTTGAGATTCTACATGGAATGTTGCTACTATTGGAGATTCTACATGGAATGTTGCTACTTTTCTGTTGCTACTATTTGAGATTCTACATGGAATGTTGCTATTCCACTAGCAGCATTCCATGTAGAAGCCTGCCCTTGCAGATCAGCAACGCGGCCGCGCAGGCTTCTGTTTCTGTGAGTCTGACGTCCGGCCACATTGCTGATCTGCAAAGGCAGGCTTCTACATGGACTGTTGCGAGTGGAGGAATAGCCTAGTGGTTACTGCAGTGGACTCTTATTCTGGGGAACTGAGTTTGATTCCCACTGCAGCTCCTTGTGACTGTGGGCAAGTCACTTAACCCTCCATTGCCCCTGGTACAAAATAAGTACCTGAATATATGTAAACCGCTTTGAATGTAGTTGCAAAAACCTCAGAAAGGCGGTATATCTTTATTTATTTATTGCATTTGTATCCCACATTTTCTCACCTATTTGCAGGCTCAATGTGACTTACATAGTTTTGTTACGACACTGTCATTTCAGGATATCAGATACAATTATTATCAAGTCCCATTTCCCCCTTTACACCACTATTTCTCTATTGAAACTGTTGTAAAAACAAAACAAAAAAAAAGGTTGAAACAAAATTGTAGCTCATCTCTGAGCAGCAGAGGGCAGTGCAAATTATAAATTTATAAATGCAAAACAGGACTAGTAAATGCACAACAGTTTTGCTGCTTCCCTAGGTTTATCCAAGTCATCTGAAAAATAAGAATATAATTTGATGATGGAGTCTCCTGGGGATGCAGGATGAATATCTAGCAACTCCTTTTGACTTAGTTTATTCGTATGTCTGTTGATGTAATCCTAGTTTCAGAGTGACACAGGTGAATCTTGCATTTGAAGCGTTGGCCTTCCTTCACTGTCATAATTTACAGTGAGTAATAAGAGGCAGTGCACATCCCTCCCCCAATGTTGCAGGTGCTAATGTTGAATTGGGTCCCCTCCCTCCACTGCCAATAAGACCTCCTTGGCGCCCCCCTCCTCCACTTTCTTCTCTCATTATCTTTTACTTCTGCTTGTGTTCATGTTGTTTTCAGGCCAAATGGCCAAATGACAAAGTTGTTTCAACTAATCCTGTCCAAGGCTTTAAATCCATCTTCCAGATTTTAAGGACATGCTTGAAGCTGTCTTTTAATCGGGATATTCATTCATTGGCAAACAAAAATGAGCAGAGCTAAAAACAAAATGCATTTTTTCATATGCCATCAATACTGCGTACTCTTCCAAAAGAGTGTGCATTCTTAATGACATTATTCACATGACAACAGATGAAAAAAATGAACACTCTTGGAAATTAGATGGGAAACATGAAATGAAAATTTTTTGGCTGATCTATGCCCATTTTTCAGTTAGCCATGGAGCACAAAGTTGGGAAGTTTGATACCCTCCACAATAGAAATCCTACATCTTTTGAAGACCTGACTGTTGCCACTTTCTATTAGCTCTCAGGGAGACTAGTACAATTGCTTATGTTGCTTGAGGCATCTGCAGTCTGGCATCCATGATCCATGGCTTACAACACTGTGAATGCCTTTTACCCCTTCTCATTCCAGAGATGATGACAGGAGTCTGTCAAAGGAAGGGCTTGCCTCGGCTACACCTTACCTAATTTGAGTACTCAATCACTGAAAGTTAGAAAGAATGCTTAAAAGATAACCGAGTGCAGCAGGAAAGTTTTGTGGAGTGCTCTCAAAGAAAATTCTAATCTCAACATAGGACTCAGAAAGAACTCTCAACCCAGTCTGGTTTTCACTGAATATGCATTGGATAGCTTTGCATATGACTGAAGCAATATAAGCAAATTTTTGTGGCTATCTGGAAAGCCTGAGTGGCCGAGAATATCCTAAGAACAGGGCTGAGAACCACTGACTTCGATGAAGCTGGCTCGTATATGATCTCCGTTTTTCAGGCTGATGATACAAAGCCTGAAGTGTCTAGCTGCCTCAGCATACTGGTCTACACTAACTTGGATGTCCGAGTGGGCTACTAGTGCAGTCACCCTGACTGCCAGTTCCACCACCTTAGAGCAAGGCCGCAGACATTTCACTTTGAAGAATCCTCCACCTCATTCTAACTATATGCAAACTTCCCAATTCATGTCCTGAAGGTATCCGGGACCATCATGAAAAATAGAACAGAAGGATATTAGTGCTAATATGCAGCCTTGTTTTGTGCCACAGTTATTAAAGCACCAACCTCTGATAAATGGGACGGGTCAGAGGGGCACAATCAGTATGGAGGCGACATTCAGTAACAATGCTTTCTGTTGTTTACTAATACATAAAAGGAGAGGATTTGTTTGGGCAATTAAGCAGCTACCTGGACAGATTCCCTGGACTGAAAAATAAAAGGATGGGACCAAAGTAGGGAGAAGGCAGAATACACACAAGGATTTCATTTTTAAAATCCCTGCATGTTCTTTGCCACTGATGTGTAAAGCAGGTGCAAAGTCTGAGGTACTTTTGTACCTGTAGTTTCTGGCACCCCAAATTTTCAAAAGGTATTCACAAATTTGTAAACAACCTGGGCATTTTAAAAATGATCCCCTACAGTGCATTTAAAAAAAAAAAAAAATAAGGGTACCTGACACGTAGCAAAAAACTGAAGGAAATTTTGTGGCAGGGCTTCTAGGGTTCCAACACGAGTTCTGACTGTAGCACAGAACTGAAACTGTGTTGCTATCTTTGACCTCTACGGTTAAGCAGGTTTTGGGTCGGGGTGGCAAAATGGTGCTGTTACAGTTTGACATTTCTGCTGCCTTTGACACAGTTATCATGAAATACTATTAACTTTACTGTCAGGCTTTGGATTAGTGGACTCTTGTTTTGTTTTGGTTTTTTTTAGCTTAAATTACTTCTAACCAAAAGACAGTATGTTGTTTTGAAAGACAGTAATTTTTCAAACCCTTGGACTCCACCATGTGGTGTGCCTCAGGGTTCCCTGTTTCACTTTTACTGTACAATATTTATATGAGCACTCAGATTTCCTTGGAACCTGGGGAACAATTAATGTTGCATGCTGGTGATATTTTTATTTTTATTGCAGTCAAGCAGAAAACTGATTCTATGTCTTCTACTGTTTACACATGCATTAAGAAAATAGTAGATTGGTGAACCTCTGCACATTTCAAACTGAATGCAGAAAACACTAAGGTTTTATGGTTCAGAATGCATCCTTCTCATATTCCTCATTGTACTGCCATGGAACATGGAAATACACTGAAAGTGGAAAGTCCAAGGTCCTCAGAGTTACCCTCGATACTTCTCTATGGAAACTCAGATAAATAATGTAGAACAGAAGACTTACTTTAAACTCAAACAACTTTGCTGTGCTCTTATTTTCAGCAACAGCATTTCAGGGTTATTGTTCAACTGGTTATTTTCTCGATACTTGATTACAGTAAAGCGAATGCTACATACCTGTAGAAGGTATTCTCCGAGGACAGCAGGCTGATTGTTCTCACTGATGGGTGACGTCCACGGCAGCCCCTCCAATCGGAATCTTCACTAGCAAAGTCCTTTGCTAGCCCTCGCGCGCCCGCGCGCACCGCGCGGCCGTCTTCCCGCCCGAAACCGGCTCGAGCCGGCCAGTCCAGTATGTAGCAAGACAAAACTCTGAAGGGAAGACACAACTCCAAAGGGGAGGCGGGCGGGTTTGTGAGAACAATCAGCCTGCTGTCCTCGGAGAATACCTTCTATAGGTATGTAGCATTCGCTTTCTCCGAGGACAAGCAGGCTGCTTGTTCTCACTGATGGGGTATCCCTAGCCCCCAGGCTCACTCAAAACAACAACCAAGGTCAATTGGACCTCGCAACGGCGAGGACATAACTGAGATTGACCTAAAAAAATTTACCAACTAACTGAGAGTGCAGCCTGGAACAGAACAAACAGGGCCCTCGGGGGGTGGAGTTGGATCCTAAAGCCCAAACAGGTTCTGAAGAACTGACTGCCCGAACCGACTGTCGCGTCGGGTATCCTGCTGCAGGCAGTAATGGGATGTGAATGTGTGGACAGAAGCCCACGTCGCAGCTTTGCAAATTTCTTCAATGGAGGCTGACTTCAAGTGGGCTACCGACGCAGCCATGGCTCTAACATTATGAGCCGTGACATGACCCTCAAGAGCCAGCCCCGCCTGGGCGTAAGTGAAGGAAATGCAATCTGCTAGCCAATTGGATATGGTGCGTTTCCCTACAGCCACTCCCCTCCTATTGGGGTCAAAAGAAACAAACAACTGGGCGGACTGTCTGTGGGGCTGTGTCCGCTCCAAGTAGAAGGCCAATGCTCTCTTGCAGTCCAAAGTGTGCAGCTGACGTTCAGCAGGGCAGGAATGAGGACGGGGAAAGAATGTTGGCAAGACAATTGACTGGTTCAGATGGAACTCCGACACGACCTTTGGCAGAAACTTAGGGTGAGTACGGAGGACTACTCTGTTGTGATGAAATTTGGTGTAAGGGGCCTGGGCTACTAGGGCCTGAAGCTCACTGACTCTACGAGCTGAAGTAACTGCCACCAAGAAAATGACCTTCCAGGTCAAGTACTTCAGATGGCAGGAATTCAGTGGCTCAAAAGGAGGTTTCATCAGCTGGGTGAGAACGACATTGAGATCCCATGACACTGTAGGAGGCTTGACCGGGGGCTTTGACAAAAGCAAACCTCTCATAAAGCGAACAACTAAAGGCTGTCCTGAGATCGGCTTACCTTCCACATGGTAATGGTATGCACTGATTGCACTAAGGTGAACTCTTACAGAGTTGGTCTTGAGACCAGACTCAGACAAGTGCAGAAGGTATTCAAGCAGGGTCTGTGTAGGACAAGAGCGAGGATCTAGGGCCTTGCTGTCACACCAGACGGCAAACCTCCTCCAATGAAAGAAGTAACTTCTCTTAGTGGAGTCTTTCCTGGAAGCAAGCAAGATGCGGGAGACACCCTCTGGCAGACCCAAAGAGGCAAAGTCTACGCCCTCAACATCCAGGCCGTGAGAGCCAGGGACCGGAGGTTGGGATGCAGAAGAGCCCCTTCGTCCTGCGTGATGAGGGTCGGAAAACACTCCAATCTCCACGGTTCTTCGGAGGATAACTCCAGAAGAAGAGGGAACCAGATCTGACGCGGCCAAAAAGGAGCAATCAGGATCATGGTGCCTCGGTCTTGCTTGAGTTTCAACAAAGTCTTCCCCACCAGAGGAATGGGAGGATAAGCATACAGCAGGCCCTCCCCCCAATCGAGGAGGAAGGCATCCGATGCCCGTCTGCCGGTGGCCTGAAGTCTGGAACAGAACTGAGGGACTTTGTGGTTTGCTCGAGATGCGAAGAGATCCACCAAGGGGGTGCCCCACGCTTGGAAGATCTGGCGCACCACACGGGAGTTGAGCGACCACTCGTGAGGTTGCATAATCCTGCTCAACCTGTCGGCCAGACTGTTGTTTACGCCTGCCAGATATGTGGCTTGGAGCACCATGCCGTTCCGGCGAGCCCAGGTCCACATGCTGACGGCTTCCTGACACAGGGGGCGAGATCCGGTGCCCCCCTGCTTGTTGACATAATACATGGCAACCTGGTTGTCTGTCTGAATTTGAATAATTTGGTGGGACAGCCGATCTCTGAAAGCCTTCAGAGCGTTCCAGATCGCTCGTAACTCCAGAAGATTGATCTGTAGATCGCGTTCCTGGAGGGACCAGCTTCCTTGAGTGTGGAGCCCATCGACATGAGCTCCCCATCCCAGGAGAGACGCATCCGTGGTCAGCACTTTTTGTGGCTGAGGGATTTGGAAGGGACGTCCCAGAGTCAAATTGGGCCAAATCGTCCACCAATACAGGGATTCGAGAAAACTCGTGGACAGGTGGATCACGTCCTCTAGACCCCCAGCGGCCTGATACCACTGGGAGGCTAGGGTCCATTGAGCAGATCTCATGTGAAGGCGGGCCATGGGAGTCACATGAACTGTGGAGGCCATGTGGCCCAGCAATCTCAACATCTGCCGAGCTGTGATCTGCTGGGACGCTCGCACCCGGGAGACGAGGGACAACAAGTTGTTGGCTCTCGTCTCTGGAAGATAGGCGCGAGCCGTCCGAGAATCCAGCAGAGCTCCTATGAATTCGAGGTTCTGCACTGGAAGAAGATGGGACTTTGGGTAATATATCACAAACCCCAGTAGCTCCAGAAGGCGAATAGTCATCTGCATGGACTGCAGGGCTCCTGCCTCGGACGTGCTCTTTACCAGCCAATCGTCGAGATATGGGAACACGTGTACTCCCAGCCTGCGAAGTGCCGCTGCTACCACAGCTAGGCACTTTGTGAACACCCTGGGCGCAGAGGCGAGCCCAAAGGGTAGCACACAGTACTGGAAGTGGCATGTGCCCAACTGAAATCGCAGATACTGTCTGTGAGCTGGCAGTATCGGGATATGTGTGTAGGCATCCTTCAAGTCCAGAGAGCATAGCCAATCGTTTTGCTGAATCATGGGGAGAAGGGTGCCCAGGGAAAGCATCCTGAACTTTTCTTTTACGAGATATTTGTTCAGGGCCCTTAGGTCTAGGATGGGACGCATCCCCCCTGTTTTCTTTTCCACAAGGAAGTACCTGGAATAGAATCCCAGCCCTTCTTGCCCGGATGGCACGGGCTCGACCGCATTGGCGCTGAGAAGGGCAGAGAGTTCCTCTGCAAGTACCCTCTTGTGTTGGAAGCTGTAAGACTGAGCTCCCGGTGGACAATTTGGAGGTTTTGATGCCAAATTGAGGGTGTATCCTTGCCGGACTATTTGGAGAACCCACTGATCGGAGGTTATGAGAGGCCACCTTTGGTGAAAAGCTTTCAACCTCCCTCCGACTGGCAGGTCGCCCGGCACGGACACTTGGATGTCGGCTATGCTCTGCTGGAGCCAGTCAAAAGCTCGCCCCTTGCTTTTGCTGGGGAGCCGCGGGGCCTTGCTGAGTCGCACGCTGCTGACGAGAGCGAGCGCGCTGGGGCTTAGCCTGGGCCGCAGGCTGTCGGGAAGGAGGATTGTACCTACGCTTGCCAGAAGAGTAGGGAACAGTCTTCCTTCCCCCGAAAAATCGTCTACCTGTAGAGGTAGAAGCTGAAGGCTGCCGGCGGGCGAATTTGTCGAATGCGGTATCCCGCTGGTGGAGAGACTCTACCACCTGTTCGACTTTTTCGCCAAAAATGTTGTCCGCACGGCAAGGCGAGTCCGCAATCCGCTGCTGGATTCTATTCTCCAGGTCGGCGGCACGCAGCCATGAGAGCCTGCGCATCACCACACCTTGAGCAGCGGCCCTGGACGCAACATCAAAAGTGTCATAAACTCCTCTGGCCAGGAATTTTCTGCACGCCTTCAGCTGCCTGACCACCTCCTGAAAAGGCTTGGCTTGCTCGGGGGGAAGAGCATCAACCAAGCCCGCCAACTGCCGCACATTGTTCCGCATGTGTATGCTCGTGTAGAGCTGGTAAGACTGGATTTTGGCCACGAGCATAGAGGAATGGTAGGCCTTCCTCCCAAAGGAGTCTAAGGTTCTAGCGTCCTTGCCCGGGGGCGCCGAAGCATGTTCCCTAGAACTCTTAGCCTTCTTTAGGGCCAAATCCACAACTCCAGAGTCGTGAGGCAACTGAGTGCGCATCAGCTCTGGGTCCCCATGGATCCGGTACTGGGACTCGATCTTCTTGGGAATGTGGGGATTAGTTAAGGGTTTCGTCCAGTTCGCAAGCAATGTCTTTTTTAGGACATGGTGCAAGGGAACGGTGGACGCTTCCTTAGGTGGAGAAGGATAGTCCAGGAGCTCAAACATTTCAGCCCTGGGCTCGTCCTCCACAACCACCGGGAAGGGGATGGCCGTAGACATCTCCCGGACAAAGGAAGCAAAAGACAGACTCTCGGGAGGAGAAAGCTGTCTTTCAGGAGAGGGAGTGGGATCAGAAGGAAGACCCTCAGACTCCTCGTCAGAGAAATATCTAGGATCTTCCTCTTCCTCCCACGAGGCCTCACCCTCGGTGTCAGACACAAGTTCACGAACCTGTGTCTGCAACCTCGCCCTGCTCGACTCAGTGGAGCCACGTCCACGATGGGGGCGTCGAGAGGTAGACTCCCTCGCCCGCATTGGCGAAGCTCCCTCCGCCGACGTAGTCGGGGAGCCTTCCTGGGAGGTGGCCGCTGCCGGCACCGCACGCGGTACCGACGTCGGGGACCTCAACCTGGGCGATGGGCCAGCCGGCGCCACGCTCGACGGTACCGGAGGCGCAAGCACCGCCGGTACCGGAGGGGTAGGGCGCAACAGCTCTCCCAGAATCTCTGGGAGAACGGCCCGGAGGCTCTCGTTTAGAGCGGCTGCAGAGAAAGGCTGTGAGGTCGATGCAGGCGACGACGTCAGGACCTGTTCCGGGCGAGGAGGCTGTTCCGGGCTGTCCAGAGTGGAGCGCATCGACACCTCTTGGACAGAGGGTGAGCGGTCCTCTCGGTGCCGATGCCTGCTCGGTGCCGACGCGGGGAGGAGACCGGTGTCGATGCTTCTTTGACTTCTTCCGAAGCATGTCACCGGAGCTCCCCGGCACCGACGAGGAGGACGTAGAATCCATCCGTCGCTTCCTCGGGGCCGAGGCCGAAGAAGGTCGGTCTCGGGGGGGCTGTACCGCAGGAGCCCTCAGGGTGGGAGGAGACCCACCCGAAGGCTCACCGCCACCAGCAGGGGAATGGACAGCCCTCACCTGCACTCCTGACGATGCACCACCGTCCGACGACATCAGCAGACGAGGTCCCGGTACCACCGGCGTCGATGCAGCTATCCGATGTCTCGGCGCCGATGCAGAGGCCCGATGCCTCGATGCACTCGATGCAAGGGCAGCCGAGGAAGATGGTCTGGACGCTGACGACGTCGATGCACTCGAAGATCCCGGTGCCGATGCCGACGAAGAGCCCGAGAACAAAACGTTCCACTGGGCTAGTCTCGCTACCTGAGTCCGCCTTTGAAGCAGGGAACACAGACTACAGTTCTGAGGGCGGTGCTCGGCCCCCAGACACTGAAGACACGACGAGTGTCGATCAGTGAGCGAGATAACCCGGGCGCACTGGGTGCACTTCTTGAAGCCGCTGGAAGGCTTCGATGTCATGGGCGGAAAAATCACGCCGGCGAAATCAAAGTCCGAAATGACGGAAAAAGAGCACCAAAAACTTTAGAGGGAGAAAATCTCGACCGAGGCCGAAAAGAGGCCTCCCCCGACGACGAAAGAAAACTTATCGGGGCCAAAAGCTGGAAATACGGGGAGGATTGAAACGGAACCCGGTGGAGGGGTTCCGGAGCACTTCCCGAGTAGAAGAAAAGCTTTTCCGAAGAAAAAACACGTTCAACAATATGGACGCGCGAGGTCGACTCTCCGGGGCTCGACACGGCGAAAAATACGACCGTACCGAGTGCGGACAAAAGAAGACTGGCCGGCTCGAGCCGGTTTCGGGCGGGAAGACGGCCGCGCATGCGCGGTGCGCGCGAGGGCTAGCAAAGGACTTTGCTAGTGAAGATTCCGATTGGAGGGGCTGCCGTGGACGTCACCCATCAGTGAGAACAAGCAGCCTGCTTGTCCTCGGAGAACTCTTTATACTTAGGTATAGCAGCAAAGTACGTTGCTAAGTTTCAAATGGTTCAAAACTCCACAGCGAGACTGATTGATCTTTCCCAAATCTAAGTTATGACCACGTTTTCCCTTTGCTTGATACAGTGATTCTCAGGATATCCACAATGTATATTCATGAGAGATTTGCATGCACTGCCTCCACTGATTGCAAATCTATCTCATGAATATTCATGGTGGATATACTGAAAAGTTGACTGGCTGGGGTGCCTCCAGGACCAGGTTTGGGAGCCACTGGCTTAATAGATTACATTGGCTGCCTGTTTAGGCAAGGATTTGTTTTAAAAGTGTTCTGCTTGGTTTTTAAGTTTCTATTTGAAGCCTTTCCTGAGGATGTGTCACAAAAACTTAGGGGCCCTTTTAAAGAGCAGCGGTAAGCCCAACACATCCACGACTACCGCCGGCCCAACGCGGCCGTCGGTGATAGTCCCGCCCTGAGCGTGTGCCATTTCTATGGGAAAAAGAAAACCCCCGGAAATGGTTTGCGTGGCGATAACCCGGCAGTAATTAGGCATCTCTGCGAGCTGCTTGGTTACCGCCGAGTTAGTACGGGAGCCCTTATCGGTAGCTCAATGTGTGGAGGTAAGGGCTCTCTGCCGCATGGCCAGGCGGTAAGAGTTATCTCACCCCGTGGCCATTTAGGGGGGGGGGGGGGGGGCCTTTTACTGGCTGTGGAAAAAATGGCCCTCGCCACTTGGTAAAAGGACCCCTTAAATGATTGTTTTACTTCTTGGTCATTATCAATATTTAACTAACATTTCTATCTGTTAAGTACGTTAGATTCAAATCCGTTCTTACACATTCTCTCCGTTTTCTAATTGTTAGTCTCTGGAATAGTCTTCCTGTCCAGATTCATCAATTGAAGGATTAGTTAACTTTTCGGAAGATGCTAAAGACGCACTTGTTTTCTCATTATCGTTGCTAGTACCGCTTTTGCAGTCTTTGTTTTCCTTATATTTGCCTATTTGTAGTTCCTGATAAATATTCAGTTGTCTTGTTAGATTTGTTACCTCACCTTGAATCTCGTTATAAGGCAGGCGGCCTATTTTACATAGGCAAATAAGCACCAGTCAGTCTTTATAAAATACTAGCACAAATCCTGGAGAAACTGTGCCTACACTGAAGGTGCGGACATTACACCTCCTCAAAAGCAGATGAAAATATACATGCGTACAGTACATGCATAAAGCGAGACCCTGTCCATGAACTGCTCAAATTTTGTCCCTAAGGATGATTACTATATAAGTATGTGCCGGCTTGCGCTGTGCACATTTTTAGGTGTAACCTATTTTTATAGCAGTCCATTTACATACTTGCAAAAATGGTTTACAGATCACCCCCATTGTTTGTAGGTAATAGTTCATTTATCCTAAGGATGCATACTGTGCTGAAGTTACAGTAATTCATACCAGTGAACCACTTATGCTGATAAGGGTAGATCTGCTCAATTTTGTTTCATCTAAGGACTTCAAGATGTATCCTCCAGGTTCAATATAGCATGAAAGAAATTGCAAGCACAAATCCAGGCATATTCTGGATTTGCATGCACAATTTATTTATTTAACAAGCCAATCAGCACCGATAATTGCCACATAACAAGCAATTATTTATTAGTTACATTTGTACCCCACATTTTCCCACCTATTTGCTGGCTCAATGTGGCTTACATAGTACCATGAGACGTTAGCCGCCTCCGGTGATGATAAATACAAAGTGATGTGATTATCGAAAGAGATTATTTATTTGTTGCATTTGTATCCCACATTTTCCCACCTCTTTGCAGGCTCAATGTGGCTTACAATATATCATGATAGGTGGAAATATAATTAGAAAATATACATTTAATGGTACAGAAGGATCTATCGTAGAGAAGAAGAGTTACATAGTGTTCATTACGGGCTTTGTTTTCGTTGTGTCGCTGGGTTCAGGCACTTAAGTTGGGTCAGCGGGGTATGGCTTTTCAAACAGGTTGGTCTTTAGTGATTTCCAGAAATTAAGGTGGTTGTGGTAAAATTATGTATCATACCTGATAATTTTCTTTCCATTAATCATAGCTGATCAATCCATAGACTGGTGGGTTGTGTCCATCTACCAGCAGGTGGAGATAGAGAGCAATCCTTTTGCCTCCCTATATGTGGTCATGTGCTGCCGGAAACTCCTCAGTATGTCGATATCCAAGCTCCATCCGCAGGACTCAGCACTTAGAGAATTACACCCACAAAGGGACACTCTGCCCAGCTCACCACCGCCGAAACGGGGGAGGGGAATTAACCCAGCTCATCCCCACACAAGTGGGGGAGGGGAATCCGTCCAGCTCATCCCCGCGGAACGGGGGAGGGACACCACACCCGCCGATGCGGGGGGATCTGGCTTATCCTGCAACCGCAACCGCGGGAGGAGCTGACTGACCCTAACACCGCCGAAGCGGGAGGGGTACAAAGCTGCCCTACAACCGCCTGAAGCGGGAGGGAACGCCGGCAGAATTTAGGTCTCAATCCAGCCCCGCAACACGGAGGGGAGAGGAATGCAGCAGCTCACTGTAACACAAACTCGTCTCAACTCTTGAAGAATCCAATTGAAAAAACTTGAACACGAAGTCCTCCTGAACTGAAGACTAAACTTGCACCTGAAATGCAACCAGAATACAAACAGTAGAGATATCTGGGAGGGGCTATGGATTGATCAGCTATGATTAATGGAAAGAAAATTATCAGGTATGATACATAATTTTACCTTCCATATCATCAAGCTGATCAATCCATAGACTGGTGGGATGTACCGAAGCAGTACTCACCCAGGGCGGGACATAGAAATCCCTGACCGCAACACTGAAGCTCCAAACCGGGCCTCCGCCCGAGCAGCCACAGTCAAGCGGTAATGCCTGGAGAAGGTATGGGCCGATGCCCAAGTTGCCGCCTTGCAAATCTCTTCCAAGGAGACGGACCCGGCCTCTGCCATCGAGGCCGCCTGAGCTCTAGTGGAGTGAGCCTTCAGCTGGATAGGCAGCACCTTCCCTGCGGCCACATAAGCCGCTGCAATGGCTTCCTTGACCCATCTTGCCACTGTAGGCTTAGCAGCCTGCAGACCCTTAAGAGGACCTGCAAACAGGACAAACAGATGATCCGATTTCCGGAAATCATTGGTCACTTCCAAGTATCTGATGATGACTCGTCTCACATCCAGATACTTGAGAGCAGAGTATTCCTCTGGGTAGTCCTCCCTACGAAAGGAAGGGAGACAGAGCTGCTGATTCACATGGAAGCGAGACACAATCTTGGGCAGGAAGGAAGGCACTGTGCGAATAGACACTCCTGCCTCAGTGAACTGCAGAAAAGGCTCTCGACAAGAGAGCGCCTGGTGCTCGGAAACTCTTCTGGCTGAAGTGATAGCCACCAAAAAGACTGCTTTCAACGTCAGGTCTTTCAGAGATGCCCTTGACAAGGGTTCAAAAGGCGGCTTCTGCAAGGCTCTTAGCATCAGGTTGAGATTCCACGCAGACACCACTGAGTGCAGAGGAGGGCGCAGGTGATTAACTCCCTTGAGAAAACGCACCACATCTGGCTGCGAAGCCAGGGAAGCACCCTTCAGGCGGCCCCTGAAGCAAGCCAGAGCCGCTACCTGGACTTTAAGGGAACTGAGCGACAGGCCTTTCTCCAGACCTTCTTGCAGGAACGCCAACACTGAAGAGATTGGAGCAGTGAAGGGAGAAAGTGAGCCTGCTTCACACCACGCTGCAAAGGTACGCCAAACCCTGGCGTAAGCAGTAGAAATAGAGCGCTTCCTCGCTCTCAGCATAGTGGCGATGACCTTGTCTGAGAAGCCCTTCTTCCTCAGACGCTGCCGCTCAATAGCCAGGCCGTAAGACCAAAGGGGGAGGGATCCTCCATCACCACGGGACCCTGATGCAACAGGCCCTGCTCCACTGGCAGTCGCAGAGGGTCGTCCACTGAGAGCCTGATCAAGTCCGCATACCAGGGACGTCTGGGCCAGTCCGGACCCACCAGGATTACCCGGCCCGGATGCTTTGCCACCCGGTCTAGCACCCTGCCCAACATGAGCCAGGGCGGGAACACATAGAGAAGCTCCTGTGTTGGCCACTGTTGGAGGAGAGCATCTACTCCCAGAGATCGAGGGTCCCGTCCTCTGCTGAAAAAGCGCGGCACTTGGCAATTGGCCGATGACGCTATCAGATCTAGGCTCGGCTGGCCCCAGCGCTTCGTGATGTCCAAGAACGCCTGAACCGATAGCTGCCACTCTCCGGGATCCAAGGTATGGCGACTGAGAAAGTCCGCCTTGACATTCATGACTCCGGCAATGTGGGCCGCTGACAGCTGTTCCAGGTTCGCTTCCGCCCACTGGCACAGATTCATAGCCTCCTTGGCTAGAGGGGCGCTCTTGGTACCTCCCTGGCGGTTGACATAGGCCACAGCCGTGGCATTGTCCGATAGAACCCGTACTGGCTTCAACGCCAGTACCAGGAGGAACTCCAAAAGCGCCAACCGAATGGCTCTGAGTTCTAGGAGGTTGATAGACCACTTTGCCTCTGCAGGAGACCAAAGCCCCTGCGCTGTCCTTCCCAAGCAGTGGGCTCCCCAGCCCAACAAAGAGGCGTCCGTCGTGACCACAATCCACTCCGGGGTCACAAGAGGCATTCCTGCAGACAACTTGTCTGTCTTCAGCCACCAGCTCAGCTCCTTGCGCACTGCTGGGTCCAAGGGAAGGCGCACAGCATAATCCTCCGACACTGGAGTCCAGCGCTGCAGCAGAGAGTGTTGGAGTGGTCTCATATGAGCCCTGGCCCAGGGCACTACTTCCATCGTGGCCGTCATAGAGCCCAACAGCTGCACATAGTCCCAAGCCCGAAGAGGAGAGGCTACTAGGAACTGGTCCACCTGAGCCTGAAGTTTGACAATCCGATTGTCCGGCAGGAACACTCTGCCCACTTGGGTGTCGAAACGAACTCCCAGATACTCCAGGGACTGAGTCGGGCGCAGCTGGCTTTTCTCCCAGTTGATGATCCACCCCAGGGAGCTCAAAAGAGCAATCACCCGGTCCACAGCTTTGCCGCACTCTGCATAAGAGGGGGCTCGGATCAACCAGTCGTCCGGATAAGGATGGACTTGGACTCCTTCCTTTCTCAGGAAGGCCACGATGACCACCATTACTTTGGAGAAGGTCCGCGGAGCAGTAGCCAACCCGAACGGGAGGGCTCTGAACTGGAAGTGTCGGCCCAGGACTGCAAAACGCAGAAAGCGTTGATGAGGAGGCCAGATGGGAATATGCAAGTACGCTTCCTTGATGTCCAAGGATGCCAGGAACTCCCCTGCCTTCACTGCCGCTATAACAGAGCGGAGAGTCTCCATGCGAAAGTGCCGAACTTTCAAGGCCCGATTGACCCCTTTGAGGTCGAAGATAGGCCGGACAGAACCTCCTTTCTTTGGAACCACAAAGTAAATGGAGTAACGTCCCTTGCCTAGCTGATTTACTGGCACCGGAACGACCGCGCCCAGGGGGATCAGATTGTCCAAAGTCTGCTGCACTGCCACAGCTTTGACCGGAGACTTGCAGGGAGAGAGTACAAACCCGTCTCTTAAGGGTTGGCAGAACTCTAGCTTGTAGCCGTCTCTGATGACTTCCAGCACCCAAGCGTCTGAAGTTACTCTGGTCCACTCGCCCAGAAACGAGGACAGCCGTCCTCCAATCTGCACTGGGGCGTGGACCAAGGCCCCGTCATTGGGTACGAGACCCTGGGGGAGGACCGGAGGGCGCACCTCCGGGACGGCGGTCTCTGCGAAAGGAACGCTGCTTGGGGGAGAAGTTCCTCTTGAAGGAAGAGGGGGCAGAAGAGCCCGACCTGCCCGGGCGGTACCGACGGGCTTCCTGAAACCGTCCTCTGGAGGTACCGGGGCGAGTACTGACCCGAGCCCTGACCTCTGGTAACCTCTTGCCCTTAGACGTGCCGAGATCGGTCACGATTTTGTCCAGCTCGACCCCAAAGAGCAGCTTGCCTTTAAAAGGCAATTTAGCCAGGTGGGACTTAGAGGCGTGGTCAGCAGACCAATACTTCAGCCAAAGCCACCGCCGCGCAGAGATTGTCTGAGCCATTCCTTTAGCCGAGGCTCTCAAGACATCATACAGCAAGTCTGCCAAATAGGCCAAGCCCGATTCCAGGGCCGGCCAATCAGCCCTCAAGGAAGGATCCGAGGGGGAAGCCCGCCGTACCATAGTCAGGCACGCCCTAGCCACATAGGAGCCGCACACTGAGGCCTGCAAACTTAAAGCAGCCGCCTCAAAGGACGACCTTAAGGCCGCCTCCAATCTTTTGTCTTGGGCGTCCTTTAGGGCCGTGCCACCTTCCACCGGCAATGCCGTTTTCTTAGTCACCGCAGTGATTAAAGAATCCACGGTAGGCCACAAAAAGGCCTCACATTCATCTTCAGGCAAAGGATAGAGGCGGGACATAGCCCTAGCCACTTTGAGGCTCGCTTCCGGGACATCCCATTGAGCTGAAATCAAGGTGTGCATGGCCTCATGCACGTGGAAGGTTCTAGGCGGGCGCTTCGTCCCCAGCATAATGGTGGAGCCAACAGGGGCTGAGGGAGAGACGTCCTCCGGAGAGGAAATCTTCAAAATGCTCATGGCCTGCAAAAACAGGTTGGGCAAATCCTCTGAGCGAAAGATCCGCGCTGCAGAGGGGTCATCCGCTCCATCCGAGCGGGGATCCGTCTCCTCCAAGGAATCCCTAAAGGACCATTGGGAGAACTCTGATACGCTGCCCTCATCTACATCGGAGGAGACAAAGTCCTCCAAGGCCTGGGAATCCACCCGAGGGCGTTTACTTCCGGGGGCCTCAACCTCTTTATCAGATGAGGGAGCAGGGGCAGCGTTTTGCATAAGGAAGGCCTGATGCAGCAGCAAAATAAACTCGGGGGAGAAACCCCCCCGAATGTGCACTTCAGCAGCCTGGGCCACAGCCCTAGACGCACCCTCAACCGGCGCTCGCAAGAGCGGGGGAGAAACATGCTGCGCATCCAAGATGGCGTCCGGCGCGACACTCCGCGAAGGAGCCGCGCGGGAAGAACGGCGCTTAACTTTAGCCGCTTTTATGCCGTCGCCCAAATTAAGGGCGTTCATGGCATTAACGTCTCCCACCTCAAGGGCGGCCCGAGAAGAAGCCGTCCGAGTAGCATGGCCGGCCAAGATGGCAGACGCGAGCAGCGGGGGATGGGCGTTTATGGCGGGAAAAACCGCCAGACCGGAGGAAGAACTGGGACACTCATCGGTCACCAAACTGTCACCCAACAAGGGCGAATCAGGCTTTAAGACCCCCGCATCCCCTCTAGGAGCGCACACGCGATCCGGGGAGCGATTCTTTGCGCCCTCGCCCTCCGACGCCATAGGCCACGTGGAGATCAATCGGGGAACCCCCTGCCCGCTATAAAAAGGTAAAAATTACCTGCTTTCCGCTCCGAGCTGTAACGAACTGGTGTCCCAGTGAGTAGCTGCAGTAAACGTTTAAATAAACGTCGAAATAAACGCCCTTAAGGACGTTCAAAATTTTTTTTTTTTTTTTTTAACGGAGGCCTAGCCAGAGCTGCTGCTGTGTGTGACCACCACCTGCTGAGATAGAGAACATACTGAGGAGTTTCCAGCAGCACATGACCACATATAGTGAGGCAAAAGGATTGCTCTCTATCTCCACCTGCTGGTAGATGGACACAACCCACCAGTCTATGGATTGATCAGCTTGATGATATGGAAACATTGTTTTTATGGCTTTCGGTAGTGCATTCCACATTTGCGTGCTTATATAGGAGAAGCTGGATCCGTATATTGATTTGTACTTGAGTCCTTTGCAGCTAGGGTAGTGAAGATTTAAGTATGTTCGTGATGGTCCAATTGTGTTTCTGGTTGGCAGGTCTATAAGGTCGGTCATGTTTTCCCGGGGCTTCGCCATAGATAATTTTGTGGACCAGGGTGCAGATTTTAAAAGTTACACATTCTTTGATTGGGAGCCAGTGCAGTTTTTCTCAGAGGGGTTTGGCGCTTTCGAATCGTGATTTTCCAAATATAAGCCTGGCTGCTGTGTTTTGAGCGTCTGTAGTTTCTTTATGAGTTGTTCTTTGCATCCCGCATAGATTCCATTGCAGTAGTCTGCATGGCTTAGTACCATTCATTTTATTAGGTTGCGGAATGTTGCCCTCGGGAAGAATGGTTTCACACGTTTGAGTTTCCACATTGAGTGGAACATTTTCTTGATTATGGAGTTAACTTGGCTCTCAAGTGTAAGGTTTTGGTCGATTATGACACCGAGGATTTTCAGGCTATCTGAAATAGGGAGGGTGTGGTCTGGGGTGACTAAGTTTGTGGGTATGTTTATATTGTATTGGGATGAGATGATGAGGGAGTGTGTTTTTTCTGTATTGAGTTTTAGGTGGAATGCATTTGCCCATGAGTTCATGGTGTACAAGCCAAGGTTCATTTTGTTGGCGATTTCTGTCAGATCATTTTGAAGGGGATATAAATTGCGACGTCGTCTGCATAGATGAATGGGTTGAGACCTTGGGTGGCTAAAGACTTGGCTAATGGGGTCATCATCAGGTTGACACTAAGCTTATTCTATAAAGTGGTGAGTATAAATTCTAATGTAAGGAGGCGTGGCCATGGGTGGTCTGAAAATCTACGGTCAGGGTTATAGAATACACCTGCTGCATGCCCAACTCAGACGCCAGCATTTACACCAAGTTTTACTTGGCGTAAATGGACACGCCTAGAGTTAGGTGCAGGCATGGCTGAGAGGCATATTCTATAAACCTGCTAGGAATTTTCTATAAACTGCACCTAAATCTAGGCACGGTTTATAGAATATGCCTAGGTGGAAATATTTTCAGCGCCCTATATGGCCAGAATAAAGATTCCTATAAAAGTAAGAATTCTGAGTTTAGCTTTCTCGATTTAATGTGTGAGAAAAAGTGAAAATAATTCACTGATTCTGGGACTGATGCAAAAAGTGCATCACTTCTTTTTACAGTATTAGCACACTTGGAGGGGCATAATCGAACGTCGCCGGAGAAATAGGTCGCCGGCGATCTATTTTGGCTGCGGTGCAACAGCTGGCCGGAACCGCATTTTCAAAAAAGGTGGCCGGCCATCCGGTTTAGCCCGGCCAAACGCCAGAGTTCGCCGGGTTTGAGATCACCGGTTTTGTTTTTCAGCGATAATAGAAACTAATGGCGGCCATCTCAAATCCAGCGAAATCCAAGGCATTTGGTCATGGGAGGAGCCAGCATTTGTAGAGCACTGGTCCACCTGACATGCCAGCACACCAACCGGGCACCCTAAGGGGCACTTCTAAAAATAAAAAATATATATACAAATAGCTCCCAGGTCCATAGCTCCCTTTCCTTGGGTGCTGAGCCCCCCAAATTCCCCCCAAATCCACTCCCCACAACTCTACACCATTACCATAGCCCTTATGGGTGAAGGGGGGCACCTACATGTGGGTACAGTGGGTTTTGGGGGGTTGGAGGGCTCAACACTTAGCACCACATGTGTAACAGGTAGGGGGGGATGGACCTGGGTCTGCCTGCCTGAAGTGCACTGCACCCATTAAAAACTGCTCCAGGGACTTGCATACTGCTGTCAGGGAGCTGGGTATGGCATTTGAGGCTGGCATAGAGGCTAGCAAAAAAATGTTTTATTTTAATTTTTTGAGTGTGGGAGGGGGTTGGTGGCCACTGGGGGAGTATGGGGAGGTCATCCCCCATTCCCTCCGGTGGTCATCTGGTCAATTGGGGCACCTTTTTGAGACTTGGTCGTGAAAATTAAAGGACCAAGTAAACCCGGCGAAATAATGATGAACGCCGCTTTTTTGTTTTCCATTATCCGCAAAAGCCAGCCATCTGGTAGCCAAGCCCATGCCCGCCCATGTCCCGCCGTTGGTTCGCCGCCAACACGCCCCCTTGAGCTTTCGCCGGCGCGGAGACAGAAAAGCGGCGATGGTGTCAAAAATGCCGCTTTCGATTATACCGATTTCGCCGCTTTTGCAAAATCGCCGGCCATCTCCCGATTTATGTCAGAAGATGGCCGGCGATCACTTTTGAAAATAAGCCTGTTTGTATACCAAATTGCCTATCGATATAGTATTGGTTTTAGCACTTAAGTTTGCTAAACTATGATCAGTTCTAAAACAGCAATATCATGTGCGAAATAGCACATACATGAACTGTAAGAAATTAGTTACTCTTTTCAAACCAGTGATGGAATCTATAAACTTCAGAAGTAAGAACTATTTTTAAAACTATCTATTTCAAAGCTATATTTTTTACTTCAGGTTCTGAATGAAGTAAAGCCTTCATTAGCTTTCCTTACTTGAAGGAAATGGTTAAAAAACCCACCCAGTTGGGTATCCCCAAAGGCAAGACCTGGGCCCGAGAGCCATGAAAAAGGTTGGAGGCTGGGGATTTCAGTGGAGAGGGAAGGGAGCTGGGGCTGCAGTTAGAAGTGGGTGGGCTGGACAGAGTAGTGAGCGAGTTAGTTGAGATGGAACAAAATAAAGTTCCTTAGTGGGGAGGGGGGGGGGGGGAGGGATAGAGTGGCTGGAGTCATAGCAGCTAGGGAGGGAAACAGTGGTCATATCAGATAGGGAGGGAAACAAAGGGGTATTTCCAAGGCTCTGGTCTCTCCAGTCTAGCAATCACACAATTTCATGTCAGTTTCTGGCCCATTGAGCGTTGACGTGGCAGTAACCTGACAGCGTGAGACTCGATTACCGCCAGGTTAGCGCCACGCTATAAATTACAGAATTATTTTCCGTGGCACCAGAAATGGCACGCGCTCAGGGCAGAAGCACTGCCGGCGGTTGTGTTGGGCTGTCGGTAGTTCTAGGTTGCCAACTGGCAACCCTTTAGTAAAAGGGCCCCTGGGTGCACGCTAATGGCAGCATTAGTGCATGGCCATTAATGATATAAGTAAAAAAATTGGGGTTATTATGGCCGTGGTAAAAATGGTCTTAACACATGGGAAAGACCCGTGTGAGGGTGTGCTAAGGTCAATTTTTACTACAGCTTTGTAAAAGAACCTCTAACTTAATACCTTGAAAGTAAAGTCAGATTTAGCACATTCGTTAAATTTTTGCTCAACAATAGCAGATATTTTTAAATGCCAGTTTTATTACTTCAGCCCCTCTGTTAACTGAAGTGACTGCCACCAAAATTATGACTTTCCAAGAGTGCCTAAGAGTCAAAAGGGTGAACGGTAACCTGCAAGGTTAAAACTACACAGACCCCCCAGCACACTGTAGAGCAGAGCAGAGGTTTTCAACCCTGTAGGAGTTTTCAGGATATTCCCATTCAATGGGGATAACTAGAAAACCCTGACTGGTTAGGTGTGCCCTGAGGACTAGGTTGTGAACACCACTGCTGTAGAGTCTTTGAACAAGAGATTCCCAAATGAATCAGTACTCAACTTGAAAACTAAAGGATAGTGAATATTTCAGTCAAGACTTTCATATTAGTGAGTGCCACCCAGGACCATTTTTGCCCACATCTCTGGAAGATTAAAGTGAAATCTGTGGGAATCAGGGGCCTTAGCTATAGATTTTTCCAACTGATCCTGGAAATTATGTTACCTTTATATCTCAGTGTTTCAAAAGCATTCAGCAAAAAATGTAAATGTTTTGATTATGAAGTACCAGATGAAGAGAGTATCAGTGTAAATTCTTTGTCAAGCTACTGCATTATGCATGCTCTGATTGGTTGGCAAAATGTGTGGCAATCCCTGGTCACATTAAACACGTTCTGGATATCCACTTTTAGGCACTACTGTCTAGGTAACCAATTCCAAAACATGGGGAATACAATAGAAATGCTGAGATTACCACAGACACAATTGCCAATTAACCAACACAGGGGACACAATATTTTAATATGCTTTCAATGATATTTACAATATATAGGGGGTCAATATTCGGACAGTGGTGGTCAGTGTTTTTTAAAATGCTGACTGCGGCCAGCTAAATTAGGCCTGGTGATGTCTGGAAGCTACATGGGCACAGCTGATTATTCTGTGCTAGTGCTATACAAGCATAAGGTTCTCCTACCTGGTTAAATTGTTTTGAATATAGACCCCATAAGCTTTTAATACACTCCCCTACCTAACTATAGGTCTGATGATAAAGCATAGCTTTTATTAAATACTGCATTTTCTTGGTTTCTTCTCATCTTTTAAGAATTCCTCTCAAATCCACCAGCAGCTACTTAAGCAATAGAGGTGGAAAAGCTGAAACTGTAACTATGGCTCAATTAAGCTCCACCCTCCTCCCTTTATAACACTTTAAAAAAATGCCTTTGAATGTGTACTGGTGTTGGGCTGACTGCTGATACACAGGCCGAAGCCTAGGTATGCACCGGGGATGTGCATAGCCACAAAATGTTCTCTTCATTTTTTAAAAATATTTTTTTTTGAAATTTTCCCAATTTGCAGTATTTTCTCTACATTCATTTTCCACATTTCATTTCAGTAAATAAAATCAAGAACTTTTGCATGCATGCATAATAATGGTACATCTGTCCAGTTGTCGGTTTATGAGCATTCGTGTCTACTGTTTAGGCTCCCAAACTGAATGCATATAGATGAAGGCATATCCCTTGCATACATGTACTTTAATACCAAGCTAATGGATTAAGACACCACAATTGCTGCAACAGAAAGGTATGCCCTGGTGGAGTTAGGAAAGAATGTGCTACACCACTGGATTTCTTAAATGTGGGATATAAATGTTCACAATAAATAAATAAACTTAGAAATTCTGTAACAAAAACATAAGGGAAATAATTTTAGAAGGAGCTGCCTAGTTTTAAGCACTTAGGGTTGATCCTGTCTAAAGATCACTAGACCAACTGAGAAGGTGAAGGTTGGTCTGGCGGTGCTTCTGGGGGAGGCCATGTCTTTTGGGAAAAGGGTGATTGAGGGATGGGTCAGCTCTTGGCCAGTGGAGGAGGGGGACAAGGAATCTCCTAGACATGACCCAGAACCTATGCGGGCGCAGGCGAAATACAGCGCCAGCACCCACACAACTAAGTGACCAAAGTTAGGACAGCCTTTTGTGAAGTCCTGCTTGGTCACTTTGTCTGGACCCTAGCTATGAATATCGCTGCCAACCACATTCCTCCCTGTACTTCCCTGATTCTGCCCATGAAGACCCCCCTCCACCACCTGGTTACTGCTGGCCTGAGTACTGGCAGTTGGCTGGTACGCTGAGCACAATTTAAGTAGGCACCTGCTCACTTAAAGTGCTCTAAATACTGACCCCAGAATCTCTTTGATCTCCAAATGTTAGGGACTGAGAATCCCCCCTTCCTGTGCTATGCGGTTTTCAATTCCCACTTCTACTGGGAAACAATGAAGAAATACTTCCTTGTGCCTTGCAGCCAAACACCCCATGAATATGTGGGTATAAAAAAAAATCTCTGTTTGATATGAATAAAGAATTAATGCAGGTTATGTGATGCCAATGGCAGCAATGGTACCAAATTTCCCAAGTTATGTTTTAGGATAAGCATATTATGACTCCCAAATATGCCTACTTCCAATTTCCTCTGTCCTGGAACTCTTCCCACCAAAACATACTTCTCTTACAGCAGAAATTAAATCAAACACAAAAACGTCCAACTTTTTTTTTTTTTCGAATATGGTAGATGTGTTTGTGCTCAGTGCATCCATCTTTTAGGACCATTTCCAAAAAATAAAAAAGTCTAAGGGAAAGGTGCACAAAAACAAGCCATTGGGATGTATTGAGGAGGGGGGTGCCAGTATTCTTAGTAGACTGGCCACAGAGACATCCCAGGAGAAAAGTGGGGCACCCTAAGGGGGCGCTGCAGTGGAGTTCACATAAAAGGTCCCAAGTACACATCTCACCATTACCCCCTTATATTGCATGGTGAGCCTCCCAAAACCCACCAAAAACCTACTGTACACCACTACAATAGCCCTCATGTCTGCAGCTGTCAGCTATGTATAGGTGCAGTAGATATTTGGTGGGTTTTGGAGGGCTCACACTTTCCACCACAAGTGTACCAGCTAGAGTGGGATATGGGCCAGGATCCCCTTCTCTACAAAGACCTGCTTACTGCTCTAATAGGACTGGCCATAACATCTGAAGCTGTCAGAGCTTGCATGTACTGTTTCTTTCACACCACTGAGAGGGGGGGGGGTCACTGACCACTGGGGGAGTAAGGGGTGTCATGCCTTAATCCCTCTAGTAGTCATATCTTCATTTAGGGCACCTTTTTGTGGTTTAGGCGTGACTGAAACAGGTATAGACTAAAACATCTTAATTTTAGCCTTAGATTATTTCATTTTGTTCCATTATTGCAGAACAATGCCCATGTCCCACCCAAAACATGCCCCCCAACATGTCCCTTGAAATTTGGACAAACTGTGGAGCAAAATGTCTAAAATCGGGTTGCTGAAAATTGCAACTTGGACATTCTTGAGAGAAAAACATCCTTCTGCCAATTTATAACTTTTTTGGGTTGTTTTTTTTTGTTTTGAAAATGAGCTCCATAGTCGTTAATAAGGTGTACAAGTTTCTTTGCAGTAGCTGCAATAACTTAGCTTGTCAAAACTAGGAGAAATAAAGAACCAATTATACCTTATACTGAACAAGACGTTTTTGTGTCTAACACAATACAAAGAAAAAAACCTGAAGTTTGCTCAAACAATTCATTCCTGCAAAACTGTTGCAACATCCTGTATTACTGCCAAGGTTAGAAAAAGCTGGTTGATATACAAGCTATGCTCTGCTTAACATTATTAACAACGATTTGAACTTTTGACTTCTCTTTGTTTCATACGATGTACATTTATTTGCTTTAAAATTTACAATCCCTTAGAGTTATCCTATTTAAGGCAGATTATCCAGCCCATTAAAGAATTATATTGAACAAGTTGCTTATTTAATTTATGCTAAATAGGATGTGTAATTTATGTGTTGACTGACCATGTACAAGTTTCTAAGCATATTATTCAAGTCCTTAATTTCTTTTTATGATTACTTCTCAATACACTCAATGCAAAAGAAAATTCCAAGTCTAAATCCAACAGTTAAAAGTTTTCAAATACAGACTAGAAAAATATTTAATCTTTTCCCCCAACTTTAGTTTTATTAAATAAGTATGTAATAAATGTTTAATTTTTTTTTTTTACTTGTGCTAATGAAACTTTTTATTACTGTATTCTAAAACTTGAGTGTTCCGGATTTTATAGTCATACTTTAGCTCAAATTAAGGGGTGCATTTACTAAGGTGTGCTAATGGATTTAGTGAACAATTAGCACGTGCTAAATGCTAAGAAACCGATAGACATCATGGACTCATGGGCAAATTCATTCCAACTGAAACTGAAAAAACACACTGCCTTATCCTCTCATCCCAACATAACAATTACAAACCTGCAACAATAAACACCCCAGAACATGCACTCCATATCTCAGACAGCCTAAAAATACTCGGAGTCACAATCGACCACAACCTCACTCTCGAGAGCCAAGTAAAAACCGTAACAAAGAAAATGTTCTACACAATGTGGAAACTTTTAAACAAATAAAACCTTTCTTCCCAAGGGACACCTTCCTGTAAATTAATACAATCAATGGTCCTAAGCCATGCAGATTACTGCAACAGAATCTATTCGGGATGAAAAGAACTGACAAAAAAACTCCAGACTGCCCAAAACACAGCAGCCAGGCTGATATATGGTAAAACACGATTCGAAAGCGCTAAACCGCTTCGAGAAAAACTGCACTGGCTCCCAATCAAAGAACGGATCATCTTCAAAATTTGCACATTGGTCCACAAAATCATCTACGGCGTAGTCCCAGGATACATGACAGACCTCATAGATCTACCAACTAGAAACAAACGCGGATCAACCCGATCATTACATTACCCAAACTGCAAAAGGCTAAAATACAAAACTTATGTGTCTAGTTTCTCCTACATAAGCGCACAACTATGGAATGGACTCCCGTATGGAGTGAAAACAATATATGACCACCTAAACTTCAGGAAATCATTAAAAACCCACCTCTTCAAAAAAGCCTACCCCACCGATCCAACATAAATCCCCACACCCAGCAACACAACATAATCAAAGATCGTACTGGACAACATACTATCCTCTCCCCTTCACCCTTAACGTCTGACTCACTTCTACCTCATCTGACTACAACACAATCTTGTATTTGTTATCAACCGAAATGGCAAACACCTTTACGGTACTTTGTAAGCCTCATTGAGCCTGCAAATAGGTGGGGAAATGTGGAATATAAATATAATAAATAAATAGGAGAATAATGGGTGTCTTAGCATTTACATGTGACAAATCCATTAGCGCACCTTAGTAAAAGGATATGTTAATAATTTGTTAAAGAGCCTTTCTTAGGACTGAGCAGTCACAAAATTACTATTACTTTAGCGTAGTTATGCATTTCCCCACCCTTATTCAGTTGATTATAACGTTAATTTCTGCAGAACTAGCTTGTAGTTTAACTTCAAAGAACAAAGAGTAAGCTAAACATCTAGGATCCTTGGTTGCAAGACAGTGAAAAAGAAGAATGCCAGAGATCAACGGGGGTCTATAGCAAAACGGTCTTTACCTGCCACCATATGCTATGTTTCTGCTTTATCCACACCCACCCTGTTAGAATATCAGTGATATGCTTTGATGTCCCCATGCATACCTCCTACCCACCCCCATCCTCCCACCCTGTCAGACTGTCATAGTAATGCTTGAATGTTTTTTCACTTATATACACTGTCAGCTAGCACATTTGCTTATTTCCGATCTGACGAAGAAGGGCAACCTTCGAAAGCTAATCAAGAAATGTATTAAGTTATGTCCAATAAAAAAGGTATCATCTTATTTTCTTTTCCATGTTTTATTTTGTTTGATTTCTATAGATTCTACATGGAATGTTGCTATTCCACTAGCAACATTCCATGTAGAAGTCGGCCCTTGCGGATCACCAATGTGGCCGCGCAGGCTTCTGCTTCTGTGAGTCTGATGTCCTGCACGTACGTGCAGGACGTCAGACTCACAGAAACAGAAGCCTGCGCAGCCTTCTACATGGAATGTTGCTAGTGGAATAGCAACATTCCATGTAGAATCTCCAATAGTAGCAACATTCCATGTAGAATCTCCAATAGTAGCAACATTCCATGTAGAATCTCCAATGGTATCTATTTTACTGTCATAGTAATGCTTGAATGTTTTCACTTATATACACTGTCAGCTAGCACATTTGCTTCTTTCCCATCTGAGGAAGAAGGGCAACCTTTGAAAGCTAATCAAGAAATGTATTAAGTTATGTCCAATAAAAAAGGTATCATCTTATTTTCTTTTCCATGTTTTATTTTGTTTGATTTCTATTGATGCTTTAAAGATGAAAGCCCTGTGTTGCTGGATACTCATCTCAAACAATAAAACTGTAACCTCTCCCTCTAACCAAATCCTAATTACAGTTCTGTTTTCTGAAAAAGATTTAAATGCTGACATTTGATATCATCAGCATATCTAGCTTTTCCCAAGTAGGATGCTACTGGGTCTCATCAAGCCATAGATTATTCAGCAAGCTTTGCTCCTAAAGTTCAAAACATAAACAGGGAAATAAAATCTTGGAAGCAGCTTTTGTAGCCAAACGGCAATTACCTAGTCATGCTCAGGAGCAGAAAACTTTTGTCATCATTAAGTTTATGGTAGCCTAAGAGAATATGTGCAGCAGACTAAGTACTATATCTTAAGAACAACGGGCTAGATTCTATATACGGCACCTGAAAAAACTGCACGGAATAAATTTCTGCCTAAATGTATTCTATAAGCATGTTTAGATTTAGGCGCGGTATAGAGAATACACTTACTTGATATCCCAGTGCCTAGAACCACGCGCATCCATTTACACCAAGGGAAACATGGCGCAAATAGCACGTAGTTGATAACAGTGCGTGTATTTTTGGAACGCCCATTTGTTCTGCCTATAACCACGCCCCCTTTTGGCTCCACACATTAGAATTTAGGCGCTGTGATTTACAGAATACATTTAGTGAGTTGTGCAGGTAAATTCTAACTATTGCCAATTAGTGCTCATTAATGGTTAAGTGCTGTTAAAAATGCTGATGGGCTTGTTAAGCTAATTAAGTTGTGTGTGTTGTTATAGAATACGCTTGATTTCAGCACGGTACGCTAGGCATGATATATATATATATATTATCGCGGGGTATGTGCTTTTTAACATACAGAGTCTGAATTCAAGCCTTTTTAACCTCTGAATATTTTTCAACCTAAGTGACTCTTTTACCAAACCATGCTAGTGATTCCCGGCGCGGCAATGCCGACAAAGCCCATTCGTTTTCAATAGGCTTCGTCAATACTGCCACGCAGTTTGGTAAAAGAGGCCTTCTGTTTTAAATGAATCATAAAGTAGTGCATTAACTCGTTTAATTTCCTTGAAGTAACTCAAAAATGTTGTCCTCATTTTATAACCACACAGATTA
Organism: Microcaecilia unicolor; assembly: GCF_901765095.1. Taxonomy (NCBI): domain Eukaryota; kingdom Metazoa; phylum Chordata; class Amphibia; order Gymnophiona; family Siphonopidae; genus Microcaecilia; species Microcaecilia unicolor. The sequence continues at coordinate 25,131,790 of NC_044041.1, forward strand.
GTGCCTTCATGAACAGTAGCAGTAGCACCACAGGGTCATGAAGGAAGCCATGCCATGTATTTTGGCTACAATCTACTATATTTTCTACATAAAAATAGTAGACTGTGAAAACTGTAAGGATGTTTATAGCTATTCTGCAGGCTGTTTTAGATTCTTTAATATGTAATTTTTCAATTTGTATTTCTTATTATTTTTTTTTCTTTAATTTTTTTAGGGCTGCATTTAGATTAAAATTTTGTAATCATGATTAAAGGTATATATTTTTTTTACCACTGTAGTTCCTTGTGACTCTGAGGCAATGGAGAGTTAAGTGACTTGCCCAGAGAAACTGCACCAGAGTCACAAGGAGATGCAGTGGGAAAATAAAATTTGTAATCATAATTAAAGGTATGTTTATTTATTTAAACAAAATGCTGCCCTAAAAAATAGTATTACAGATTTAAGGACAAATGCACTTAAACTCAAGCAAAAAAATTAAAATGTTAGCTCAGTGCAATTGTGATTTCCTGTATTATGTCTGATTTGATACTGATGTCTGATACCGTGTATGCACTGTACCTTTAACTGAAAATACAATAAAAATTAAAGCAAAAAGATATACATATATTACTCAACTGATGTTGCCCATATTCTTCCCAGTCTATTACCATGATCACATTGGATTGCAAAACCACTTAGGCTAACCAGCTTGATGTGAAAATGTGAAAGACACCCCCCCCCCCCCCCCAGTTGAATAGAAATTTTATACCACAATTTCCCATCATATTTGCCCCTCAGCTTTCCTTACCCCCCCCCCCCCCCCCCCCCGAAGCAGGCTTGAAGCCCTTCTTCAGAGTCCCTACTCACCTCTCCATACCAAAGACCTCTCTCCATCTATATTACAAGTGGTCCTCTCCTCCCACCCCTCAACCTTCCAAAATGAATGGAAACCTGCCTACCAGTACTGCTCTACTCTACCAAATATCACTGTCTGGCAGTATTTCACCACTATGGTGTAAAGTGATGTAGTTGCCGTATTACTCCACTTTTAAAGGTAATAAATAGAAATAAAACGAAATTTTATTTCTATTTACCACCACTATGGTGAGAATGGTGAAGCACCAGTGGCGTAGCAAGGGCAGGGCGGTGGGGGTGGTCCGCCCCAGGTGCACGCCGCTGGGGGTGTGTCAGCTCCGCTGGTTCCCTGCTCCCTCTGCCCCGGAACAGGTTACTTCCTGTTCCGGGGCAGAGGGAGCAGGGGACCATCGGGACTGACACCCCCCCCCCCAGCGGCATGCACACGGCAGGCAAGAATGCACTCGGGAGGGGGGGGGGTTGGGTGATGCGCCGAGGAGGGGGTGTCATGCTGCACCCGGGGGGGATGCGCAGCGGCGAACCGCCCCGGGTGGCAGCCGCCCGCGCTACGCCACTGTGAAGCACTGCTAGGCTGCACTATTCATCAGTGTTCAGCAGCACCAGCAAGAGGGCTGCGGCATCCTTCCTGCCAGTGAAGATCATGAACTTACAGAATGGCAAGAATTCACTCCAGGTGCTACAGAAGGTGTGACTGTGATGACAGGATGATATCCTCCCCCACCTCCACGCTAGCCATCCTTTAACTTTGGTAGGGTTAGGATGGACGACTACCATGCTATAAAATTATCACGTGATCTGAGGTAGATCAGCAGGCTCATGGTAACTAGTGAGTGGAGGAAAACACCCCATGTTATTTACTGTGTGCCTGTTACAGCCCAAGTTAAATCCAGTATCTTTGCATTTACACACAGGTACACGCTGACCTCTGACTGTGGTTTAGCACGTACACTAACCTTTAATGCACAGCCCTGATAATGTGCCACAGTTAAAAAGAATTAAATAGTGCGAGGAAGTTCCATTTTAGTACTAAGCAATACATGATTCGATGGCAACAGCAGCTGAACAAATCACCCTAAGTTATACAGCATTTCAATGCAGCAGCTTCAGTCATCCTTTAGGCCCTTGATACAATGAAGTTTTAACTTGCAAGAGCATACCTCTCTTCATCTCCTTCACCACTCCAGGTGCCATATTGACTGTCTGCTTCTCGAACAAGTGTATCTGTATCCTTGGTTACTGGAGAGGGTCTAGTAAAGCACTGCTTCAGCTGGTCCTGAAACATAGTAGGTTGTAGTGGGTTAATACTTTCCTTCAGAAACATGTAATAACATTATAACTGTAAAATCTTAGCTGAAAAGAGGGTGATTTTATAACGGCATCTACAGAAAAGAAAAAAAAAACATGTATGTACCATTATAAAATAAGATTCAAGAATAATCCTCAGTAGTGGAGGAGTGGCCTAGTGGTTAGGGTGGTGGACTTTGGTCCTGGGGAGGAACTGAGTTTGATTCCCACTTCAGGCACAGGCCGCTCCTTGTGACTCTGGGCAAGCCACTTAACCCTCCATTGCCCCATGTAAGCCGCATTGAGCCTGCCATGAGTGGGAAAGCGCGGGGTACAAATGTAACAAAAACAAATGCTCCCATGCAAACTCACACCCCTGCACTGAGGCAGACGCAACTTTCTGCATGGATACATTTATATTTTATAAATATTCTTATACCTTGCAGCTCTGCTCAAGGACTGTTTCCAGGAATACCTATATGTGGTCTGTGTAAAACTACACACCTGTACAATGTTATAACAGCCATTTCCAATGTGTTAAAACATGTTTTATATGCAGGAAATGCTTCATAAAATTACTTCCAATGTGCAAAGATGTAGCTCAGGCACATCGTAACCATATTTTTGAAAAGAACAGCACAATTTGCTTGGCAAGGTAGAAGGAACTACAATTATCTGCTCATATTTTCTTTCTTAGATTGCATTATGTTAGAACTAGGCTGGGAAACTACCACCCACACTGAAAATTGCTAGCTTAAATATATCCTATTTCAGCAAACACTTAGCTTGAAGACAAGAATGATTCAAAGCCATCAAATACTTTCATCATGCGTCATGTTCTTAAATTCAATCTTTTTTGGGGTGGGGGGGTGGGAGGAGGGGGCATTGAGCCCGCCGTTTCATCCTACTCCTTTGGGCTTCCATCTAGGGCTGGGATCTGACATCATAGTCTTCATTTATAACTACTTGGAGATTTTTGACCTATTTTAGAGGTGTGGTAGCCGTGTTAGTCCACTCTTAAAGGTTATCAATAGAAATCAAACAAAATAAAACATGGAAAATAAAATAAGATGATACCTTTGTTATTGGACATAACTTAATACATTTCTTGATTAGCTTTCGAAGGATGACCTATTTTATAAATCCCTTCCCAGCTTACTTAGTTCAGCCACTGCAGAGGCAGTTCTTAACCAAGATCCATACAGCAGGGCTCCTTCTCGAACCATGCAACCATGAGCCAAATCTGGACATGTTTTGCATTATAACTGGTTTAAGAATCACCCCGGTTGTGTGACGAGAGGAAATTCATACATTTCAATATAAGAAAACACTTATCAAGATTGTTATTCCCAACCGCTCCCACCCCCCCAACTAGCTTCATGGTGGGTTATAACAATGAAGGTTCCTGTATGGTTAATGGCATTCTGTGTCCCCCAAGAGATGGCTATACCTGAAATCTTTGAGTCTGAGTCCCCCAGGATCTGTATGCTGGGATGAATATTTGAGGTTAGATTTCCACAGAGGATGTTCTCTATATGTCACATAATGAAGAGGTATATAATACCTGGTAAGGCGGGACCAGTGTCTCCTTTTCACTCTTCTCCCTATTGGTGGGTAGCCAGGTTCAAATAAGAGTGCCTGGACCCAACACCGAGTGGTTGCTAGGCTGGAAGTTGCCTGAAAAATCAACAGGACCACCACAAAGGGCCTGCATGGCATTGTCTCTGAGCTGAAACTGTAAACCATTATTTCAGGTTTACTTTGGGTCAAGACTCTCCATGGATAAACCCATGTCTGTAGAAAGACTGGACTTTATACATTACTACTAGCCGTTGAGCCCGTGAAAACAGGTTACTTTTGGAATGGGGGGGGGTTCCGAGCCCCTCCCCCGGAGTCGCCGCCGCCGCCCCTCCACCCGGCCCGAGCAGCACTGTAAACTTACATCAGCATGCAGCAGCAGGCACATCAGCAAAGCTGCCGTCGGGGCGGGCTTCCTTCTCTGCCTGTGTCCCGCCCTCGTGTGACGTAACGTCGGCGAGGGCGGGACAAAGGCAGAGAAGGAAGCCCGACGGCAGCTTTGCTGATGTGCCTGCTGCTGCGTGGTGATGTAAGTTCACAGTGCTCGGGGTAGATGGAGGGGCGGCGGCGATTCCGGGGGAGGGGGGAGGGGGAGCGGTTCCGACATCTGCAGCATGCCAGTAGAGACTTCCCTCTCTGTCCCGCCCCCATCATCATGTATTGAAGCGGGGCTGGGGTAGAGAGGGAAGTCTCTACTGCGCATTTGCGAGTGAGTACGGTCACTCGCCGTTTATATGTTTGATTCTAAGAAAAAAAGCAGTTCACCTCACTTAAAAAACACAATACACTACTCAATAATTTAATAATCCCATATCCCAGTCCCCAAAATTAGACACCCAAGTTCCCCCCACCCCAGTCACTCCCAACATGGTAACCCTCATTGACTCATCCTTAGGGGGGGGGGGTGATCTGTATTCCTACTGGTAGATGCTTAAATGGCTCTCCCTAGATGATACTGGAAGGAGGGGGCAGGGCTCCAGCTGACCAGCAGCTGGAGCAGTGGAAAAAGCTTTAGGACTTGGGGCAAGTCTAATAACTTGCCCATAAGATACTAGCAGACATTCACCCCATGGTAGTCAGCAGTTAAAAGTGTTAGAGCCATGTCTGAGCACCGGCATTGAATATCCAGGTCAGCCGCCAACCCAGAAGATGTGCTGCTGGCCGATATTCAGTGTCGGCACACACAAAACTATTACATTACATTGACAGCCTTATATACTGCTAACTCTTTAAAATAAATATTCTAAGTGGTTTACAAAAAAAGAGGCCCTAACAAAAAGGGAAACTACAACACAGATAAAATTATCTAAAAATTGTTGACTAATCAATAAGATATTTAATTAGAAAACAAATATGTTTTAAGTGTTCGTCGAAAAGTAAATACGATGGCAATTCTCCAATCTTTCTTGGAAGAGAATTCCAAACCTTAGCCCCCTGAAAGAGGAAAGAAAGTTCAATCTGTCTTCTTTGTCGAACTCCTTTTAAACAGGGAAAGCCAAGCTTTATGTATTTCACATACGTTAAGAAAAGTGGATAAAAATCCTAATACTACCTACAGCATTTAATCCATAAAAAGATTTAAAAATCAAACAGGAGATTTAATTGGCAACCAATGTAAGGAGTTTTCAAAGAGGAGTAGCTCTTTCAAATTTTCCTTTACAAAAAAATAAGACTAGCACCTGTGTTCTGTAAAAATTTAAGCTTTCATTGCAACTTCAAAGACAGTGTATAATACAAAGAATTACAGTAATCCAATTGAAGAAGCATACTTGGTGATATAACCCTGAAACTCTCTTTACTCATATCTGAGTTTGATATGATAATCTGAAATCTAGAAAAACACCTAAACACTCTAGATTTATTCTCAATTTTTTAATTTAGCCCCGTAAGGTACTGGTAACCAGTGTAGCTTTTGAAGGAAGACTGTGGATCTGGTCATGCCACTTGCACTTTTTCTGATATATAGCAAAGGAGCGAAGTGTTTACAATGAAACAGCAAAGGTAGATATACAAGGGGAAAGAGGAAAGGAACAAAAAGGGACTCTAAATTACAATCAATTTATTATTAGGTACAGGGGGAACAGGCAGAATTACTACTATTAGCCACAATACTGCCCTGAAAAGTCAAAACACAGTAATAGCTGCAATTATAAATATGAGAAAATAAAAAAATAAAAAAAAACTAATTTCTTTGAATAAATCCCCATGATATAATTCTTAACCAAACCTAAGACAGTGCTGTGTCCTGGCTTAACACAATTCCCATTAATCAAGAAACACTATACTTTGAACTTTTGCTACAGGCTTGAAATTGCATCCAAATGTTAAATGGTTTCCATATTAAGAAATGCACAGGAACTGCAGGAACAGTAGGGTGGGAGTGAAGAAAAGGACACAACATAAGTAATATCCAAGGGGATTACTACTGTACGACCGGAAGAGCACGGCAACTGTAAAGCTATGTCAAGAAGTGGGGGAAGGGAAAGCACAGAAAATAAAAACAGTTTTCAGCAGGGTTTTAAATTTCAAAAAAAAAAAGAAGGTTCAATTCAAATATACAGAGGGAGTGAATTCCATAGTGTGTGGGCAACAACACTAAAACAACACAACAACACTGGGCTGAGGGGGAATGAAATTAAAGAAGGGAAAGGATCAAAAGAAGATGCTGGTTAAAGTAGTGCAAATCACAAACTGATCTATAAGGTGTGAGAAAACTAAGCAGGAACGAAAGGCAGCCGGAATACACAATGTGAAATGACATTGGCAAGATTTTGAATGCTAAGCAAAATAAAAAAAAAAAGTAGCCAGTGTTCAATAAGAAAAGGTGGTGTTACACTGGTCAAAAATCAAGTCTGGCATCCTTGGTAGAGAAAGAAGGATCCTATGGCTCTCTTCCAATTTCATCTTTATTTGTGTTTCTATAATTTTCTCAAAAGTTCAGAAGTGGGAAAACAGTCACAAAATGGTACTACAATAAAGTAAAATTGTTTACAGGGGATCTCTGTAGTCAACAGGATAAATCAGACATCCCTACTCTAGAACTAAACAAGCACTACAAATTCATTCTAGAAATACACGCAGAGGATTATTTTATAAATCTTTTTTCATGCATAAAAAATAATTTAACAAATATGAAAGGCCTCATACAAGTAGGTCTTCCCTATAAGTATGTGCAGTACAAGCTGTACAGTAAAGCATGCCAGGGGACATAATAATAATAATAATATACACTCGTATTCCACACTTCCCACAAAAGTTCAGTGTGGCTCAGAAAAGAGTAAACTGGACCAACTCCAGGAATATTACATGAGTCATCTTCGACTCCTCCCTCTCCTTTTCTGCGCACATCCAGCAGACAGCCAAGACCTGTCGCTTCTTCCTCTATAACATCAACAAAATTCGCCCGTTTCTCTCTGAGCATACCACCCAAACTCTCATCCACTCTCTCGTTACCTCTCGACTCGACTACTGCAACCTTGTACTACTGGCCTCCCACTTAATCATCTATCCCCCCTCCAATCCGTCCAGAGCTCTGCTGCGCGTCTTATCTTCCGCATGGACCGATATACCCACATCACCCCTCTCCTCAAGTCACTTCACTGGCTCCCGATCAGATACCACATACAGTTCAAGCTTCTCCTACTAACTTACAAATGCACTAAATCTGCAGCCCCTCATTACCTCTCTTCCCTCATCTCCCCGTACGTTCCTGCCCGTAACTTCCACTCACAGGACAAATCCCTCCTATCAGTACCTTTCTCCACCACCGTCAACTCCAGGCTCTACCCTTTCTGCCTCGCCTCACCCTATGCTTGGAATAAACTTCCTGAACCCATACGCCAAGCCCCCTCCCTGCCCATCTTCAAATCCTTACTCAAAGCCCACCTCTTCACTGTAGCTTTCAAAACATAACCACTTGCCTCTATTCAGGAACCTAGTCTGCCCGAATTGACTGCATACTTGTCCTTTAGATTGTAAGCTTCTTTGAGCTGGGACTGTCCTATGTTAAAATTGTACAGCGCTGCGTGACCTTGGTAGCGCTTTAGAAATGTTAAGTAGTAGTAGAAATGTTAAGTAGTATGGTCAACTAACCATCAAGAAAAAAACAATCACATTAAAAATTTCTTAAACAAAGTGCTTTTCAACAGTTTTCAAAAAGCCATATAATCAGATTGCCTTCTTAAACCAATAAGTAATTCATTCAAGTAGCTAGCTGCCAAATAAGCAAATGTGCCCCCCAAAAATCCTGCTTATAAACCACGTGTTTTGGATCTGGATATTGTAAAAGTCAAAAACATCTAGATCCGGGTATAATATTTCTATGTGATAATCGTATCAGACGTACCATATACTCTAGTACTTCACCGTGCACAATTAAAAAAAAACAAGGCAAGAAAGCTTAAAGACAACTCGCACTTTCATTGGCAACCAATGCAATTGTATCAATAACGGGGAAATTCTGTTAAATCTAGAAACCCTAAATAGTAATCATGCAGTGGTATTTAATAAAATGTGAAGCTTTTTGTTTTAACACTACATCCTCACAACCTAAGTAAATAAGGTGACAATCGATATGCAACAGCACAATTGCTTAAGCAATCAATCTAAACACTTCCAACGTAAAATTTGAACATGTGACATAGCTTCTATAGCGCAATAAAAACCTTATGGGCTACTGCCTTCACCTGCTCTTCAAACGAGAGATATTTATCAAAAATTACTCCTAAAATTTTATGGGAAGGCTCTGGTGGAAAATCTATATTATCAATACATAATTTTTTTCTCACTTCTCATACTGAATTTGCTACCAACCGCTATAAATTTTGTTTTATCATTATTCATTTTAAGTCTAAAGGTAGTTGCCATCCCTCTATTTTATTAATCACCTTAGATGCAATATGGACTACATTCGACAGGTGGCCTTCAAAAGGAATAAAGCGAATGCTACATACCTGTAGAAGGTATTCTCCGAGGACAGCAGGCTGATTGTTCTCACTGATGGGTGACGTCCACGGCAGCCCCTCCAATCGGAAACTTCACTAGCAAAGTCCTTTGCTAGCCCTCGCGCGCCCGCGCGCACCGCGCATGCGCGGCCGTCTTCCCGCCCGAAACCGGCTCGAGCCGGCCAGTCCAGTATGTAGCAAGACAATACACTTCAAGGGAAGACACAACTCCAAAGGGGAGGCGGGCGGGTTTGTGAGAACAATCAGCCTGCTGTCCTCGGAGAATACCTTCTACAGGTATGTAGCATTCGCTTTCTCCGAGGACAAGCAGGCTGCTTGTTCTCACTGATGGGGTATCCCTAGCCCCCAGGCTCACTCAAAACAACAACATTGGTCAATTGGGCCTCGCAACGGCGAGGACATAACTGAGATTGACCTAAAAAATTTACCAACTAACTGAGAGTGTAGCCTGGAACAGAACAAACAGGGCCCTCGGGGGGTGGAGTTGGATCCTAAAGCCCAAACAGGTTCTGAAGAACTGACTGCCCGAACCGACTGTCACGTCGGGTATCCTGCTGCAGGCAGTAATGAGATGTGAATGTGTGGACAGATGACCACGTCGCAGCTTTGCAAATTTCCTCCATGGTGGCTGACTTCAAGTGGGCTACCGACGCTGCCATGGCTCTAACATTATGAGCCGTGACATGACCCTCAAGAGCCAGCCCAGCCTGGGCGTAAGTGAAGGAAATGCAATCTGCTAGCCAATTGGATATGGTGCGTTTCCCTACAGCCACTCCCCTCTTGTTGGGATCAAAAGAAACAAACAATTGGGCGGACTGTCTGTGGGGCTGTGTCCGCTCCAGATAGAAGGCCAATGCTCTCTTGCAGTCCAATGTGTGCAGCTGACGTTCAGCAGGGCAGGAATGAGGACGGGGAAAGAATGTTGGCAAGACAATTGACTGGTTCAGATGGAACTCCGACACAACCTTTGGCAGAAACTTAGGGTGAGTGCGGAGGACTACTCTGTTGTGATGAAATTTGGTGTAAGGGGCCTGGGCTACCAGGGCCTGAAGCTCACTGACTCTACGAGCCGAGGTAACTGCCACCAAGAAAATGACCTTCCAGGTCAAGTACTTCGGATGGCAGGAATTCAGTGGCTCGAAAGGAGGTTTCATCAGCTGGGTGAGAACGACATTGAGATCCCATGACACTGTAGGAGGCTTGACAGGGGGCTTTGACAAAAGCAAACCTCTCATGAAGCGAACAACTAAAGGCTGTCCTGAGATCGGCTTACCTTCCACTTGGTAATGGTATGCACTGATTGCACTAAGGTGAACCCTTACGGAGTTGGTCTTCAGACCAGACTCAGACAAGTGGAGAAGGTATTCAAGCAGGGTCTGTGTAGGACAAGAGCGAGGATCTAGGGCCTTGCTGTCACACCAGACGGCAAACCTCCTCCAATGAAAGAAGTAACTTCTCTTAGTGGAGTCTTTCCTGGAAGCAAGCAAGATGCGGGAGACACCCTCTGGCAGACCCAAAGAGGCAAAGTCTACGCCCTCAACATCCAGGCCGTGAGAGCCAGGGACTGGAGGTTGGGATGCAGAAGAGCCCCTTCGTCCTGCGTGATGAGGGTCGGAAAACACTCCAATCTCCACGGTTCTTCGGAGGATAACTCCAGAAGAAGAGGGAACCAGATCTGACGCGGCCAAAAGGGAGCAATCAGAATCATGGTGCCTCGGTCTTGCTTGAGTTTCAACAAAGTCTTCCCCACCAGAGGAATGGGAGGATAAGCATACAGCAGACCTTCCCCCCAATCCAGGAGGAAGGCATCCGACGCCAGTCTGCCGTGGGCCTGAAGCCTGGAACAGAACTGAGGGACCTTGTGGTTCACTTGAGATGCGAAGAGATCCACCAGGGGGGTGCCCCACGCCTGGAAGATCTGTCGCACCACACGGGAATTGAGCGACCACTCGTGAGGTTGCATAATCCTGCTCAACCTGTCGGCCAGACTGTTGTTTACGCCTGCCAGATATGTGGCTTGGAGCACCATGCCTTGACGGCGAGCCCAGAGCCACATGCTGACGGCTTCCTGACACAGGGGGCGAGATCCGGTGCCCCCCTGCTTGTTGACATAGTACATGGCAACCTGATTGTCTGTCTGAATTTGGATAATTTGATGGGACAGCCGATCTCTGAAAGCCTTCAGAGCGTTCCAGATCGCTCGCAACTCCAGAAGATTGATCTGTAGATCGCTTTCTTGGAGGGACCACCTTCCTTGGGTGTGAAGCCCATCGACATGAGCTCCCCATCCCAGGAGAGACGCATCCGTGGTCAGCACTTTTTGAGGCTGAGGAATTTGGAAGGGACGTCCCAGAGTCAAATTGGAGCAAATCGTCCACCAATACAGGGATTCGAGAAAACTCGTGGACAGGTGGATCACGTCCTCTAGACCCCCGGCGGCCTGATACCACTGGGAGGCTAGGGTCCATTGAGCAGATCTCATGTGAAGGCGGGCCATGGGAGTCACATGAACTGTGGAAGCCATGTGGCCCAGCAATCTCAACATCTGCCGAGCTGTGATCTGCTGGGACGCTCGCACCCGCGAGACGAGGGACAACAAGTTGTTGGCCCTCGCCTCTGGGAGATAGGCGCGAGCCGTCCGAGAATCCAGCAGGGCTCCGATGAATTCGAGTTTCTGCACTGGGAGAAGATGGGACTTTGGGTAATTTATCACAAACCCCAGTAGCTCCAGGAGGCGAATAGTCATCTGCATGGACTGCAGGGCTCCTGCCTCGGATGTGTTCTTCACCAGCCAATCGTCGAGATATGGGAACACGTGCACTCCCAGCCTGCGAAGCGCCGCTGCTACCACAGCTAGGCACTTTGTGAACACCCTGGGCGCAGAGGCGAGCCCAAAGGGTAGCACACAGTACTGGAAGTGGCGTGCGCCCAGCTGAAATCGCAGATACTGTCTGTGAGCTGGCAGTATCGGGATGTGTGTGTAGGCATCCTTCAAGTCCAGAGAGCATAGCCAATCGTTTTGCTGAATCATGGGGAGAAGGGTGCCCAGGGAAAGCATCCTGAACTTTTCTTTTACGAGATATTTGTTCAGGGCCCTTAGGTCTAGGATGGGACGCATCCCCCCTGTTTTCTTTTCCACAAGGAAGTACCTGGAATAGAACCCCAGCCCTTCTTGCCCGGATGGCACGGGCTCGACCGCATTGGCGCTGAGAAGGGCGGAGAGTTCCTCTGCAAGTACCTGCTTGTGCTGGAAGCTGTAGGACTGAGCTCCCGGTGGACAATTTGGAGGTTGAGAGGCCAAATTGAGGGTGTATCCTTGCCGGACTATTTGGAGAACCCACTGATCGGAGGTTATGAGAGGCCACCTTTGGTGAAAAGCTTTCAACCTCCCTCCGACAGGCAGGTCGCCCGGCACTGACACTTGGATGTCGGCTATGCTCTGCTGGAGCCAGTCAAAAGCTCGCCCCTTGCTTTTGCTGGGGAGCCGCGGGGCCTTGCTGATTCGCACGCTGCTGACGAGAGCGAGCGCGCTGGGGCTTAGCCTGGGCCGCAGGCTGTCGGGAAGGAGGATTGTACCTACGCTTGCCAGAAGTATAGGGAACAGTCTTCCTTCCCCCGAAAAATCGTCTACCTGTAGAGGTAGAAGCTGAAGGCTGCCGGCGGGCGAACTTGTCGAATGCGGTGTCCCGCTGGTGGAGAGACTCTACCACCTGCTCGACTTTTTCGCCAAAAATGTTATCCGCACGGCAAGGCAAGTCCGTAATCCGCTGCTGGATTCTATTCTCCAGGTCGGCGGCACGCAGCCATGAGAGCCTGCGCATCACCACACCTTGAGCAGCGGCCCTGGACGCAACATCAAAAGTGTCATAAACTCCTCTGGCCAGGAATTTTCTGCACGCCTTCAGCTGCCTGACCACCTCCTGAAAAGGCTTGGCTTGCTCAGGGGGAAGAGCATCAACCAAGCCCGCCAACTGCCGCACATTATTCCGCATGTGTATGCTCGTGTAGAGCTGGTAAGACTGGATCTTGGACACGAGCATAGAGGAATGGTAGGCCTTCCTCCCAAAGGAGTCTAAGGTTCTAGCGTCCTTGCCCGGGGGCGCCGAAGCATGTTCCCTAGAACTCTTAGCCTTCTTTAGGGCCAAATCCACAACTCCAGAGTCATGAGGCAACTGAGTGCGCATCAGCTCTGGGTCCCCATGGATCCGGTACTGGGACTCGATCTTCTTGGGAATGTGGGGATTAGTTAATGGCTTGGTCCAGTTCGCAAGCAATGTCTTCTTCAGGACATGGTGCAAGGGAACAGTGGACGCTTCCTTAGGTGGAGAAGGATAGTCCAGGAGCTCAAACATTTCAGCCCTGGGCTCGTCCTCCACAACCACCGGGAAGGGGATGGCCGTAGACATCTCCCGGACAAAGGAGGCAAAAGACAGACTCTCGGGAGGAGAAAGCTGTCTCTCAGGAGAGGGAGTGGGATCAGACGGAAGACCCTCAGACTCCTCGTCAGAGAAATATCTGGGATCTTCCTCTTCCTCCCACGAGGCCTCACCCTCGGTGTCAGACACAAGTTCACGGACCTGTGTCTGCAACCTCGCCCTGCTCGACTCCGTGGAACCCCGTCCACGATGGGGGCGTCGAGAGGTAGACTCCCTCGCCCGCATCGGCGAAGCTCCCTCCGCCGACGTAGTCGGGGAGCCTTCCTGGGAGGTGGCCGCGGTCGGTACCGCATGCGGTACCGACGTCGGGGACCTCAACCTGGGCGATGGGCCAGCCGGCGCCACGCTCGACGGTACCGGTGGCGCAAGCACCGCCGGTACCGGAGGGGTAGGGCGCAACAGCTCTCCCAGAATCTCTGGGAGAACGGCCCGGAGGCTCTCGTTTAGAGCGGCTGCAGAGAAAGGCTGAGAGGTCGATGCAGGCGTCGACGTCAGTACCTGTTCCGGGCGTGGAGGCTGTTCCGGGCTGTCCAGAGCGGAGCGCATCGACACCTCCTGAACAGAGGGTGAGCGGTCCTCTCGGTGCCGATGCCTGCTGGGTGCCGAATCCCTCGGCGACCCAGAGCTCTCGGTGCCGACACGGGGAGGAGACCGGTGTCGATGCTTCTTCGATTTCTTCCGAAGCATGTCACCGGAGCTCCCCGGCACCGACGAGGAGGACGTCGAATCCATCCGTCGCTTCCTCGGGGCCGAGACTGAAGAAGGTCGATCTCGGGGGGGCTGTACCGCAGGAGCCCTCAGGGTAGGCGGAGACCCACCCGAGGGCTCACCGCCACCAGCAGGGGAATGGACAGCCCTCACCTGCACTCCACCCGATGCACCACCGTCCGACGACATCAGCAGACGAGGTCCTGGTACCACCGACGTCGATGCAGCTATCCGATGTCTCGGCGCCGATGCAGAGGCCCGATGCCTCGATGCACTCGATGCAGGGGCGGCCGAGGAAGATGGTCTGGACGCTGACGACGTCGATGCACTCGAAGATCCCGGTGCCGATGCCGACGAAGAGCCCGAGAACAACACGTTCCACTGGGCTAGTCTCGCTACCTGAGTCCGCCTTTGAAGCAGGGAACACAGACTACAGTTCTGAGGGCGGTGCTCGGCCCCCAGACACTGAAGACACGACGAGTGTCGATCAGTGAGCGAGATAACCCGGGCGCACTGGGTGCACTTCTTGAAGCCGCTGGAAGGCTTCGATGTCATGGGCGGAAAAATCACGCCGGCGAAATCAAAAGCCGAAATGGCGAAATTTGAAGCACCAAATTTAGAGGGAGAAAAATCTCGACCGAGGCCGAAAAGAGGCCTACCCCGACGACGAAAGAAAACTTACCGGGGCAAAAAAGCTGGAAGTACGGGGAGGATTTACACGAAACCCGGCGGGGGGTTTCCGGAGCACTTCCCGACTAGGACAAAGCTTTCCCGAAGGAAAAAAACACGTTCAAAACAAATTGGACGCGCGAGGTCGACTTTCCGGGGCTCGACACGGCGAAAACACGACCGTACCGAGTGCGGACAAAAGAAGACTGG